>NC_054478.1:15317017-16044481 GCF_017639515.1 Carcharodon carcharias | reverse complement strand
GGGGAGGGGGGGAAGAAGTGAGGGGAGGGGGGGAAGAAGTGAGGGGAGGGGAGGGGGAGAAGAAGTGAGGGGAGGGGAGGGGGGAAGAATATGAGGGGAGGGGAGGGGGGAAGAAGTGAGGGGAGGGGAGGGAAGAAGTGAGGGGAGGGGAGGGGGGAGAAGTGAGGGGAGGGGAGGGGGGGAAGAAGGGAGGGGAGGGGGGGAAGAAGTGAGGGGAGGGGAGGGGGGGAAGAAGTGAGGGGAGTGGAGGGGGGAAGTGAGGGGAGGGGGGGGAAGTGAGGGGAGGGGAGGGGGGAAGAAGTGAGGGGAGGGGAGGGGGGGAAGAAGTGAGGGGAGTGGAGGGGGGAAGTGAGGGGAGGGGAGGGGGGGGGAAGTGAGGGGAGGGGAGGGGGGGAAGAAGTGAGGGGAGTGGAGGGGGGAAGTGAGGGGAGGGGAGGGGGGGGAAGTGAGGGGAGGGGAGGGGGGGAAGTGAGGGGAGGGGAGGGGGGAAGAAGTGAGGGGAGGGGAGGTGGGAAGTGAGGGGAGGGGAGGGGGGAAGTGAGGGGAGGGGAGGGGGGGAAGAAGTGAGGGGAGGGGGGAAGAAGTGAGGGGAGGGAGGGGAAGAAGTGAGGGGAGGGGGGGAAGAAGTGAGGGGAGGGGAGGGGGGAAGTGAGGGGAGGGGAGGGGGGGAAGAAGTGAGGGGAGGGGGGGAAGAAGTGAGGGGAGGGGAGGGGGCAAGTGAGGGGAGGGGAGGGGGGGAAGAAGTGAGGGGAGGGGGGAGGAAGTGAGGGGAGGGGAGGGGGGGGAAGTGAGGGGAGGGGAGGGGGGGGAAGTGAGGGGAGGGGAGGGGGGAAGAAGTGAGGGGAGGGGAGGGGGAAGAAGTGAGGGGAGGGGAGGGAAGAAGTGAGGGAGGGGAGGGGGGGGAGAAGTGAGGGGAGGGGAGGGGGGGGGAGAAGTGAGGGGAGGGGAGGGGGGGAAGAAGTGAGGGGAGGGGAGGGGGGGAAGACGTGAGGGGAGGGGGGAAGAAGTGAGGGGAGGGGAGGGGGGAAGAAGTGAGGGGAGGGGAGGGGGGGAAGAAGTGAGGGGAGGGGAGGGGGGGAAGAAGTGAGGGGAGGGGGAAGAAGTGAGGGGAGGGGAGGGGGGGAAGAAGTGAGGGGAGGGAGGGGGGGGAAGAAGTGAGGGGAGGGGAGGGGGGGAAGAAGTGAGGGGAGGGGAGGGGGGGAAGAAGTGAGGGGAGGGGAGGGGGGGAAGAAGTGAGGGGAGTGGAGGGGGAAGTGAGGGGAGGGGGGGGGAAGTGAGGGGAGGGGAGGGGGGGGAAGTGAGGGGAGGGGAGGGGGGAAGAAGTGAGGGGAGGGGAGGGGGGGGGAAGTGAGGGGAGGGAGGGGGGAGGGGAGGGGAGGGGGGAAGTGAGGGGAGGGGAGGGGGGAAGTGAGGGGAGGGGGGGGAAGTGAGGGGAGGGGAGGGGGGGAAGAAGTGAGGGGAGGGGAGGGGGGAAGAAGTGAGGGGAGGGGGGAAGAAGTGAGGGGAGGGGAGGGGGGGAAGAAGTGAGGGGAGGGGAGGGGGGGAAGAAGTGAGGGGAGGGGAGGGGGGGAAGAAGTGAGGGGAGGGGAGGGGGGGAAGAAGTGAGGGGAGGGGAGGGGGGGAAGAAGTGAGGGGAGTGGAGGGGGGAAGTGAGGGGAGGGGGGGGGAAGTGAGGGGAGGGGAGGGGGGGGAAGTGAGGGGAGGGGAGGGGGGAAGAAGTGAGGGGAGGGGAGGGGGGAGGGGAGGGGAGGGGGGAAGTGAGGGGAGGGGAGGGGGGAAGTGAGGGGAGGGGGGGGAAGTGAGGGGAGGGGGGAAGAAGTGAGGGGAGGGGAGGGGAGGGAAGAAGTGAGGGGAGGGGAGGGGGGGGGAGAAGTGAGGGGAGGGGAGGGGGGGAAGAAGTGAGGGGAGGGGAGGGGGGGAAGAAGTGAGGGAGGGCAGGGGGGGAAGAAGTGAGGGGAGGGGAGGGGGGAAGTGAGGGGAGGGGAGGGGGGAGGGGAGGGGAGGGGGGAAGTGAGGGGAGGGGAGGGGGGAAGTGAGGGGAGGGGGGGAAGTGAGGGGGAGGGAGGGGGGGAAGAAGTGAGGGGAGGGGAGGGAAGAAGTGAGGGGAGGGGAGGGGGGGGGAGAAGTGAGGGGAGGGGAGGGGGGGAAGAAGTGAGGGGAGGGGAGGGGGGAAGAAGTGAGGGGAGGGGAGGGGGGTAGAAGTGAGGGGAGGGGAGGGGGGAAGAAGTGAGGGGAGGGGAGGGGGGGAAGAAGTGAGGGGAGGGGAGGGGGGAAGAAGTGAGGGGAGGGGAGGGGGGTAGAAGTGAGGGGAGGGGAGGGGGGAAGAAGTGAGGGGAGGGGAGGGGGAAGAAGTGAGGGGAGGGGGGAAGAAGTGAGGGGAGGGGGGAAGAAGTGAGGGGAGGGGAGGGGGGGAAGAAGTGAGGGGAGGGGAGGGGGGAAGAAGTGAGGGGAGGGGAGGGGGGTAGAAGTGAGGGGAGGGGAGGGGGGAAGAAGTGAGGGGAGGGGAGGGGAAGAAGTGAGGGGAGGGGGGAAGAAGTGAGGGGAGGGGGGAAGAAGTGAGGGGAGGGGGAAGAAGTGAGGGGAGGGGGGAAGAAGTGAGGGGAGGGGGGGGAAGAAGTGAAGGGAGGGGAGGGGGGAAGAAGTGAGGGGAGGGGAGGGGAGAAAAAGTGAGGGGAGGGGAGGGGGGAAGAAGTGAGGGGAGGGGAGGGGGGGGAGGGGGGAAGAAGTGAGGGGAGGGGAGGGGGGAAGAAGTGAGGGGAGGGGGGAAGAAGTGAGGGAGGGGAGGGGGGAAGAAGGGAGGGGAGGGGGGGGAAGAAGTGAGGGGAGGGGAGGGGGGGGGAAGAAGGGAGGGGAGGGGGGGGAAGAAGGGAGGGGAGGGGGGGAAGAAGTGAGGGGAGGGGAGGGGGGGAAGAAGGGAGGGGAGGGGGGGGGAAGAAGGGAGGGGAGGGGGGGAAGAAGTGAGGGGAGGGGGGGAAGAAGGGAGGGGAGGGGGGGGAAGAAGGGAGGGGAGGGGGGGAAGAAGTGAGGGGAGGGGAGGGGGGGGAAGAAGTGAGCGGAGGGGAGGGGGGAAGAAGTGAGGGGAGGGGGGAAGAAGTGAGGGGAGGGGGGAAGAAGTGAGGGGAGGGGGGAAGAAGTGAGGGGAGGGGAGGGGGGAAGAAGTGAGGGGAGGGGGGAAGAAGTGAGGGGAGGGGGGGGAAGAAGTGAGGGGAGGGGGGGAAGAAGTGAGGGGAGGGGAGGGGGGAAGAAGTGAGGGGAGGGGAGGGGGGAAGTGAGGGGAGGGGGGGAAGAAGTGAGGGGAGGGGGGGGGAAGAAGTGAGGGGAGGGGAGGGGGGGGAAGAAGTGAGGGAGGGGAGGAAGAAGTGAGGGGAGGGGGGGAAGAAGTGAGGGGAGGGGGGGAAGAAGTGAGGGGAGGGGGGGGAAGAAGTGAGGGGAGGGGAGGGGGGGGAAGAAGTGAGGGGAGGGGAGGGGGGGGGAAGAAGTGAGGGGAGGGGAGGGGGGGGGAAGAAGTGAGGGGAGGGGAGGGGGGGGGAAGAAGTGAGGGGAGGGGAGGGGGGAAGGGAGGGGAGGGGGGGGAAGAAGTGAGGGGAGGGGAGGGGTGGGAAGAAGTGAGGGGAGGGGGGGAAGAAGTGAGGGGAGGGGAGGGGGGGAAGAAGTGAGGGGAGGGGAGGGGGGGGAAGAAGTGAGGGGAGGGGAGGGGGGGGAAGAAGTGAGGGGAGGGGGGGAAGAAGTGAGGGGAGGGGAGGGGGGAAGAAGTGAGGGGAGGGGAGGGGGGGAAGAAGTGAGGGGAGGGGACGGGGGGAAGAAGTGAGGGGAGGGGAGGGGAGAAAAAGTGAGGGGAGGGAGGGGGGGAAGAAGTGAGGGGAGGGGAGGGGGGGTAGAAGTGAGGGGAGGGGACGGGGGGAAGAAGTGAGGGGAGGGGAGGGGGGGAAGAAGTGAGGGGAGGGGGGAAGAAGTGAGGGGAGGGAGGGGGAAGAAGTGAGGGGAGGGGTGAAGAAGTGAGGGGAGGGAGGGGGGAAGAAGTGAGGGGAGGGGGGAAGAAGTGAGGGGAGGGGGGAAGAAGTGAGGGGAGGGGGGGGAAGAAGTGAGGGGAGGGGAGGGCGGGGAAGAAGTGAGGGGAGGGGAGGGGGGGAAGAAGTGAGGGGAGGGGAGGGGGGAAGAAGTGAGGGGAGGGGAGGGGGGGAAGAAGTGAGGGGAGGGGAGGGGGGAAGAAGTGAGGGGAGGGGAGGGGGGAAGAAGTGAGGGGAGGGGGGAAGAAGTGAGGGGAGGGGGGGGAAGAAGTGAGGGGAGGGGGGGGAAGAAGTGAGGGGAGGGGAGGGGGGAAGAAGTGAGGGGAGGGGAGGGGGGAAGAAGTCAGGGGAGGGGAGGGGGGAAGAAGTGAGGGGAGGGGGGAAGAAGTGAGGGGAGGGGGGGAAGAAGTGAGGGGAGGGGAGGGGGGGGAAGAAGTGAGGGGAGGGGAGAGGGGGGGGAAGAAGTGAGGGGAGGGGAGGGGGGAGAAGAAGTGAGTGGAGGGGAGGGGGGAAGAAGTGAGGGGAGGGGGGGGAAGAAGTGAGGGGAGGGGGGAAGAAGTGAGGGGAGGGGAGGGGGGGGAAGAAGTGAGGGGAGGGGAGGGGGGGAAGAAGTGAGGGGAGGGGAGGGGGGGAAGAAGTGAGGGGAGGGGAGGGGGGGAAGAAGTGAGGGGAGGGGAGGGGAGGAAGAAGTGAGGGGAGGGGAGGGGGGGGAAGAAGTGAGGGGAGGGGAGGGGGGGAAGAAGTGAGGGGAGGGGAGGGGGGGAAGAAGTGAGGGGAGGGGAGGAAGAAGTGAGGGGAGGGGAGGGGGGGAAGAAGTGAGGGGAGGGGGGGAAGAAGTGAGGGGAGGGGAGGGGGGGAAGAAGTGAGGGGAGGGGAGGGGGGGAAGAAGTGAGGGGGGGGAGGGGGCGAAGAGGGGAGGGGAGGGGGGGAAGAAGTGAGGGGAGGGGGGGAAGAAGTGAGGGGAGGGGAGGGGGGGAAGAAGTGAGGGAGGGGGGGGAAGAAGTGAGGGGAGGGGGGGGAAGAAGTGAGGGGAGGGGGGGGAAGAAGTGAGGGGAGGGGGAAGAAGTGAGGGGAGGGGGGGGAAGAAGTGAGGGAGGGGGGGGAATAAGTGAGGGGAGGGGGAAGAGGGGAGGGGAGGGGGGAAGAGGGGAGGGGAGGGGGGAAGAAGTGAGGGGAGGGGGAAGAAGTGAGGGGAGGGGGGCAAGAAGTGAGGGGAGGGGATGGGGGGAAGAAGTGAGGGGAGGGGGGGGGGAAGAAGTGAGGGGAGGGGAGGGGGGGGAAGAAGTGAGGGGGGGAAGAAGTGAGGGGAGGGGGGAAGATGTGAGGGTCGGGGGGAAGAAGTGAGGGGAGGCGAGGGGGGGAAGAAGTGAGGGGCGGGGCCGGAAGAAGGGAGGGGAGGGGGGGAAGAAGTGAGGGGAGGGAGGGGGAAGAAGTGAGGGGAGGGGAGGGGGGAAGAAGTGAGGGGAGGGGAGGGGGGAAGAGGGGAGGGGAGGGGGGGAAGAAGTGAGGGGAGGGGGGAAGAAGTGAGGGGAGGGGAGGGGGGAAGAGGGGAGGGGAGGGGGGGAAGAAGTGAGGGAGGGGGGAAGAAGTGAGGGGAGGGGAGGAAGAAGTGAGGGGAGGGGTGGAAGAAGTGAGGGGAGGGGGGAAGAAGTGAGGGGAGGGGAGGGGGGAAGAAGTGAGGTGAGGGGAGGAAGATGTGAGGGGAGGGGGGAAGAAATGAGGGGAGGGGAGAGGGGGAAGAAGTGAGGGGAGGGGAGGGGGGGAAGAAGTGAGGGGGGGGAGGGGGCGAAGAGGGGAGGGGAGGGGGGGAAGAAGTGAGGGGAGGGGGGGAAGAAGTGAGGGGAGGGGAGGGGGGGGAAGAAGTGAGGGGAGGGGGGGGAAGAAGTGAGGGGAGGGGGGGAAGAAGTGAGGGGAGGGGGGGGAAGAAGTGAGGGGAGGGGAGGGAAGAAGTGAGGAGAGGGAGGGAGGGAAGAAGTGAGGGGAGGGGGGAAGAAGTGAGGGGAGGGGAGGGGGGGAAGAAGTGAGGGGAGGGGGGAAGTAGTGAGGGGAGGGGAGGGGGGGAAGAAGTGAGGGGAGGGGGGGAAGAAGTGAGGGGAGGGGGAGGAAGAAGTGAGGGGAGGGGAGGGGGGGAAGAAGTGAGGGGAGGGGGAGGAAGAAGTGAGGGGAGGGGAGGGGGGGGAAGAAGTGAGGGGAGGGGTGGGAAGAAGTGAGGGGAGGGGGGGAAGAAGTGAGGGGAGGGGGAGGAAGAAGTTAGGGGAGGGGAGGGGGGGAGGAAGTGAGGGGAGGGGGAGGAAGAAGTGAGGGGAGGGGAGGGGGGAAGAAGTGAGGGGAGGGGGGAAGAAGTGAGGGGAGGGGGGGAAGATGTGAGGGGAGGGGAGGGGGGAAGAAGTGAGGGGAGGGGGGAAGAAGTGAGGGGAGGGGAGGGGGGAAGAAGTGAGGGGAGGGGAGGGGGGAAGAAGTGAGGGGAGGGGAGGGGGGGAAGAAGTGAGGGGAGGGGAGGGGGGGAAGAGGGGAGGGGAGGGGGGGAAGAAGTGAGGGGAGGGGAGGGGGGAAGAAGTGAGGGGAGGGGAGGGGGGAAGAAGTGAGGGGGGAAGAAGTGAGGGGAGGGGAGGGGGGGAAGAAGTGAGGGGAGGGGAGGGGGGGAAGAAGTGAGGGGGGGAAGAAGTGAGGGGGGGAAGAAGTGAGGGGAGGGGAGGGGGAAGAAGTGAGGGGAGGGGAGGGGGGAAGAAGTGAGGGGAGGGGAGGGGGGAAGAAGTGAGGGGAGGGGAGGGGGGGAAGAAGTGAGGGGAGGGGAGGGGGGAAGAAGTGAGGGGAGGGGAGGGGGGGAAGAAGTGAGGGGAGGGGAGGGGGGGAAGAAGTGAGGGGAGGGGAGGGGGGGAAGAAGTGAGGGGGGGAAGAAGTGAGGGGAGGGGAGGGGGGAAGAAGTGAGGGGAGGGGAGGGGGGGAAGAAGTGAGGGGGGGAAGAAGTGAGGGGAGGGGAGGGGGGGGAAGAAGTGAGGGGGGAAGAAGTGAGGGGAGGGGAGGGGGGGAAGAAGTGAAGGGGGGAAGTAGTGAGGGGAGGGGAGGGGGGGATGAAGTGAGGGGAGGGGAGGGGGGGAAGAAGTGAGGGGAGGGGAGGGGGGGAAGAAGTGAGGGGAGGGGAGGGGGGGGAAGAAGTGAGGGGGGGAAGAAGTGAGGGGAGGGGAGGGGGGAAGAAGTGAGGGGAGGGGAGGGGGGGAAGAAGTGAGGGGAGGGGAGGGGGGGAAGAAGTGAGGGGAGGTGAGGGGGGGGAAGAAGTGAGGGGAGGGGGGGAAGAAGTGAGGGGAGGGGGGGAAGAGGGGAGGTGAGGGGGGGAATAAGTGAGGGGAGGGGGGAAGAAGTGAGGGGAGGGGGGAAGAAGTGAGGGGAGGGGAGGGGGGAAGAAGTGAGGGGAGTGGGGAAGAAGTGAGGGGAGGGGAGGGGGGGAAGAAGTGAGGGGAGGGGAGGGGGGAAGAAGTGAGGGGAGGGGAGGGGGTGAAGAAGTGAGGGGAGGGGAGGGGGGGGAAGAAGTGAGGGGAGGGGGGGTGAAGAAGTGAGGGGAGGGGAGGGGGGGGAAGAAGTGAGGGGAGGGGAGGGGGGGAAGAAGTGAGGGGAGGGGAGGGGGGAAGAAGTGAGGGGAGGGGAGGGGGTGAAGAAGTGAGGGGAGGGGAGGGGGGGGAAGAAGTGAGGGGAGGGGGGGTGAAGAAGTGAGGGGAGGGGAGGGGGGGGAAGAAGTGAGGGGAGGGGAGGGGGGGAAGAAGTGAGGGGAGGGGGGGAAGAAGTCAGGGGAGGGGAGGGGGGTAAGAAGTGAGGGGAGGGGAGGGGGGGAAGAAGTGAGGGGAGGGGAGGGGGGGAAGAAGTCAGGGGAGGGGAGGGGGGGAAGAAATGAGGGGAGGGGGGGAAGAAGTGAGGGGAGGGGGGGAAGAAGTGAGGGGGGGGGAAGAAGTGAGGGGAGGGGGGAAGAAGTGAGGGGAGGGGAGGGGGGAAGAAGTGAGGGGAGGGGAGGGGGGAAGAAGTGAGGGGAGGGGAGGGGGGAAGAAGGGAGGGGAGGGGGTAAGAAGGGAGGGGAGGGGGGGAAGAAGTGAGGGGAGGGGAGGGGGGGAGGAAGAAGTGAGGGGGGGGAAGTGAGGGGAGGGGGGAAGTGAGGGGAGGGGGGAAGTGAGGGGAGGGGGGAAGTGAGGGGAGGGGGGAAGTTAGGGGAGGGGGAAGTGAGGGGAGGGGAGGGGGGAAGTGAGGGGAGGGGAGGGGGGAAGTGAGGGGAGGGGAGGGGGGAAGTGAGGGGAGGGGGAGGAGGAGGAAGTGAGTGGAGGTGGAGTGGAAGTGAGTGGAGGGGGAGGGGGGAGTGAGGGGAGGAGGAGGGTGAGGGGGCAGTGAGGGAAGGGGGGTGAGGGAAGGGTGGGAGTGAGGGAGGGGAGGAGTCCCACAGTTTGAGGGGGGAGTGAGGGTGGATGGGGCAGTAGAGTAAGGCGGGTGGGTGGTTAGAGTGAGGAGGGTGGGTGGTTAGAGTGAGGAGGGTGGGTGGTTAGACTGAGGGGGCTGGGTGGTTAGAGTGAGGAGGGTGGGTGGTTAGAGTGAGGAGGGTGGGTGGTTAGAGTGAGGAGGGTGGGTGGTTAGAGTGAGGAGGGTGGTTGGTTAGAGTGAGGAGGGTGGTTGGTTAGAGTGAGGAGGGTGGTTGGTTAGAGTGAGGAGGGTGGTTGGTTAGAGTGAGGAGGGTGGGTGGTTAGAGTGAGGAGGGTGGGTGGTTAGAGTGAGGAGGGTGGGTGGTTAGAGTGAGGAGGGTGGGTGGTTAGAGTGAGGAGGGTGGTTGGTTAGAGTGAGGAGGGTGGGTGGTTAGAGTGAGGAGGGTGGGTGGTTAGAGTGAGGAGGGTGGTTGGTTAGAGTGAGGAGGGTGGGTGGTTAGAGTGAGGAGGGTGGGTGGTTAGAGTGAGGAGGGTGGGGGGTTAGAGTGAGGAGGGTGGGTGGTTAGAGTGAGGAGGGTGGGTGGTTAGAGTGAGGAGGGTGGGTGGTTAGAGTGAGGAGGGTGGGTGGTTAGAGTGAGGAGGGTGGGGGGGAGAGTGAGGAGGGTGGGTGGTTAGAGTGAGGAGGGTGGGTGGTTAGAGTGAGGAGGGTGGGTGGTTAGAGTGAGGAGGGTGGGGGGGAGAGTGAGGTTGGGGGGAAGTCCCACAGTTTCAGGGGGGAGGGAGTGGGTGTGAGGGAGTGGGATTGAGGGAGTGGAGGTAGTCCCACAATTTGAGGGGGGAGGGATGGAGGGGGAGAGTCCCACAGTTTGAGGTGGGGGGGGGGGTGGGGAAGTCCCACAGTTTGAGGTGGGGGGTGGGGGGTGGGGGGAGTCCCACAGTTTGAGGTGGGGGTGGGGGGAGTCCCACAGTTTGAGGGGGTAGTGAGTGAGGAGAGGATTCTCACAGTTTGAGGGGTGGAGTGAGAGAGGAGAGTAGTCCAACAGCTCGTGGGGGTAGTAAGGAAGAGGAGGAGTCCCACAGTTTAAGAGGGGGAGTGAGGGAGGGGAGGAGTCCCACAGTTTGAGGGGTGAATGAGGGAGGGCAACAGTCCCACAGTTTGAGAGGATCCGAGGGAGGAGAGAATCCCAGTTTGGGGGGAGGAGTGAGAGAGAGGGAGAATTCCCTGGTTTTGGAAGCCTAGGAAAGAATGAATTTGAGGAGGAGATCATAATCAATCCAATGGTCTACAGCTAAGGAAACACTTGAATGCAAGAGACCTGAGAGCCAGGCTCTTCAGCCTGTTAATTTATTCTTTCATGGATGTGAGTGTCACTGGTAAAGCCAGCATTTGTTTCCCATCCCTAATTGCTCTTGAACTGAATGTCTTGCTTGGCAATTCAGCAGTCACTTAGGGGTCAACCGCTTTGTTGTGGGTCTGGAGTCACATGTAGGCCAGATTAGGTAAGGACGGCAGATTTGCTTCCCTAAAGGGGCAATGGTATCATGATCACCATTACTGAGGCCAGTTTGCAATTTCAAATTTATTAATTGAATTTAAATTCCATTGCTGCCTTATGTGGGATTTGAATGCATGGGTCCAGGCTGCTGGGTTACTAATCCAGCGACATTACTCTATGTCACCGTCTCCCCTCATTGCCTTCATAACTTTTAGCTTTATTTCTTTTCCTCCTTGTCCAGTCTCCTCCCATCTATATTTGTGATTCTTCTGACACTGCATAATTTCAACAATTTCCAGTTTCCTGGCCCTAACTGCCTCCCTCTACACTTCCACCCCCACTGGGACTGTCTGACGGCTCTCCACTGCTTCCTGGAACAGAAGCCTGAACAATTCGCATCCACTACCACTCTCCTCCGTCTGGCTGAACTTGTTCTCTCACTGAACAATTTCTCCTTTGTAAGGACTCCTTCCCATTCTCTCAGTTCCTTCGCCTCCGTCGCATCTGTTCCGATGATGCTACCTTCAAAAACAGTTCCTCTGACATGTCCTCCTTCTTCCTTAACCGAGGTTTTCCACCCACGGTCGTTGACAGGGCCCTCAACCGTGTCCGGCCCGTCTCCCGCGCATCCGCCCTCACGCCTTCTCCTCCCTCCCAGAAACATGATAGGGTCCCCCTTGTCCTCACTTATCACCCCACCAGCCTCCGCATTCAAAGGATCATCCTCCGCCATTTCCGCCAACTCCAGCATGAAGCCACCACCAAACACATCTTCCCTTCACCCCCCCTATCGGCATTCCATAGGGATCGCTCCCTCCGGGACACCCTGGTCCACTCCTCCATCACCCCCTACTCCTCAACCCCCTCCTATGGCACCACTCCATGCCCACGCAAAAGATGCAACACCTGCCCCTTCACTTCCTCTCTCCTCACCGTCAAAGGGCCCAAACACTCCTTTCAAGTGAAGCAGCATTTCACTTGCATTTCCCCCAACTTAGTCTACTGCATTCGTTGCTCCCAATGTGGTCTCCTCTACATTGGAGAGACCAAACGTAAACTGGGTGACCGCTTTGCAGAACACCTGCGGTCTGTCCGCAAGAATGACCCAAACCTCCCTGTCGCTTGCCATTTTAACACTCCACCCTGCTCTCTTGCCCACATGTCTGTCCTTGGCTTGCTGCATTGTTCCAGTGAAGCCCAACGCAAACTGGAGGAACAACACCTCTTCCGACTAGGCACTTTACAGCCTTCCGGACTGAATATTGGATTCAACAACTTTAGGTCTTGAGCTCCCTCCTCCATCCCCACCCCCTTTCTGTTTCCCCCTTCCTTTTTTTTCCAATAAATTATATAGATTTTTCTTTTCCCACCTATTTCCATTATTTTTAAATATTTTAAAATCTTTTATGCTCCCTCCAACCCCACTAGAGCTATACCTTGAGTGCCCTACCATCCATTCTTAATTAGCACATTCGTTTAGATAATATCACCAACTTTAACATCTATGTGTTCTATTGTACTATTGTTGTTGACATCTTTTGATGATCTGCTTCTATCACTGCTTGTTTGTCCCTACAACCACACCACCCCCCTCCACTTCTCTCTCTCTCTCTCTCTTCTCTCTCTCTGCGCCCCCCCCCCCCCCCCCCCCCCCCCCCCATCCCCCACACACCTTAAACCAGCTTATATTTCAACTCTTTCTTGGACTCGAACTCAAGTTCTGTCGAAGGGTCATCAGGACTCGAAACGTCAACTCTTTTCTTCTCCGCCGATGCTGCCAGACCTGCTGAGTTTTTCCAGGTAATTCTGTTTTTGTTCTCCTTTAGCTTGTCTCACTTCCTCCAAATAAGAGGGTACCCTTTTATTTGTGTACCCACATGGGCCCCAGTTATGTCTGTCTCCTCATAGGGTATGATTGTCTTTATTAATTCACGGGATGTGGGCTTCGTTGGCTGGGCCAACATTTATTGCCCATCCCTAGTTGCCCTTGAGAAGGTGGTAGTGAGCTGCCTTCTTAAACATCTGCAGTCCATGTGGTGCAGGTACACCCACAGTGCTGTTAGGGAGGGAGTTCCAGGATTTTGACCAAGCGACAGTGAAGGAACAACAAGAAATTTCCAAATTAGGATGGTAAGTGACTTGGAGGGGAACTTCCAGGTGGTGGTGTTCCCATCTATCTGCTGTCCTTGTCCTTCCAGATGGTAGTGGTCATGGGTTTGGAAGGTGCTGTCTAAGGAGACTTGGTGAATTCCTGCTGTGCATCTTGTAGGTGGTACACACACTGCTGCTACTGTGCGTCAGTAGTGGAGGGAGGGAATGTTTGTGGATGGGGTACCAATCAAGCGGGGCTGTTTTGTCCTGGATGGTGTCAAGCTTCTTGAATGTTGTGGGAGCTGCACTCATCCAGGCAAGTGGGAAGTATTCCATCACACTCCTGACTTGTGCCTTGTAGATGGTGGACAGGCTTTGGGGAGTCAGGAGGTGATTTACTCATCGCAGGATTCCGAGCCTCTGACCTGGTCTTGTAGCCACAGTATTTATATGGCTCGTTCAGTTCAGTTTCTGGTCAATGGTAACCCCCAGGATGTTGATGTTATCAGATTAGCGATGATCTCATTGAATGGCAGACCCAGACTCGATAGGCCAAATGTCCTACTTCTGCTCCTACGTCTTATGGTCTAAAGGATCATCCTCCACCATTTCTGCCAACTCCAGCACGATGCCACCAACAAACACACCTTCACCTCACCAGGGCTGTCAGCATTCCGAAGGGCTTGTTCCCCCCATGATGCTCTGGTCCATTCCTCCATCACCCCCAATACCTCATCCCATTCCCACAACACCTTCCCATGGAATTGCAGGTGGTGTAATATCAGCCTCTTTACCTCCTCCCTCTTCACTGTCCAAGGCCCCAAACACTCCTTCCATGTGAAGCAGCAATTCATTTGTATTTTTTTCAATTTGGTCTACTGTTTCACTGCTCACAATGCGGTCTCCTCTACACTGGGGAGACCAAAGCCAGGCTGAGTGACCGCTTTGCAAATCATCTCTGTTCATTCTGCAAGCATGACCCAGACCTCCCAACCACTTGCTATTTCAATTCACAGCACTGCTGTCAGGCTCACATCTCTGTCCTTGGCCTGCTAAAATGTTCCAGTGAAGCCCAACACATATCAGACTCGAAACGTTAACTCTGCTTCTCTCTCCAAAGATGCTGTCATACCTGCTGAGTTTTCCCAACACTTTCTGTTTTTATATCAGATCTCCAACATCTGCAATATTTTCCTTTTATTTGCAATATGAGAGCCAGGCTGATATCCATTTTGTCACTGTTGCTTTTATTCTATGAACTTTAACTTTGCTCATCAGCCTGTTATGTGGCACTTTTTATTAAATGCCTTTTGTAAGTCCATGTGCATCACATCAACTACATCACCCTCATGACCCTCTTTGTTGCCTAATCAAAAACTGCAAGTAAGTTAGTTAAACATGATTTTCCTTTAACGAACCCATGCTGGCTTTCCTTTATTAATCCACATTTGTCCACGTGACTGTTAATTTTGTCTTGGATTATCATTTCTAAAAGCTTCCCCACTATTGACATGAAACTGTAGTTGCTAGGTTTATCCTTACATCCATTTTTGAACAAGTGTGTAACATTTGCTATTCTCCGGTCCTCTGGCACAATCCTTGTGTATAAATAAGATTAGATGATTATGGCAAGAACCCCTGCAATTTCCACCCTTACTTCATTCAGCATCCTTGAGTACATCCCACCCAGTCCTGGCAATTTATCAACTTTAAGTACAGCCAGCCTATCTAATACCTCTTCTTTATCAACTTTTTGCCCATCCAGTATTTCAATCCCTATGTTTACACTATGACTTGGGCGGCATCTTCTTCCTTGGTAAAGAGAGATGCAAAGAACTCCTTTAGTGCCTCAGCCAAGTACCTAGCCGTAAATCCCATTTTCTTGACAGGGGAATGTGAAAAAGAAGATTTAATTTACTCACTGTTCTCTCTACATGGTTCAGTGGTATAATGGTGCTGGATGGCTGGAAATGAAGAACAGGAAACCAAAGTTACATTATGTGACAGACACAGATCAGGTAGAAATATTTACTATGAAGAGTTTGAGCAATTCAAACAATGCAGTGAAATATCTGGACAGCTCTGCCAAGAATTCCTGCACTTGGAGAATTCTTGGATGACTACATGAGACAAATCAGCGCAGGGTGAGGAAAGGCTCCAGAAGGTTCCTCAGTGTGATGCAGCTCCCCAGCAAATGACCGCTAAAAACAGGTGAAATACACAGGAGCCCCGAAACGCACAGAAACGGCGAGACACACTGAAATTCCAAAATGCACAGAAACACCGAGACACACTGAAATTCCAAAATGCACATAAATGCATGGAAACCCCGAAAGACACTGAAACCCTGAAACCCCGAAAGACCCTGAAACCCCGAAAGACCCTGAAACCCCGAAAGACCCTGAAACCCCGAAAGACCCTGAAACCCCGAAACCCCGAAAGACACCGAAACCCCGAAAGACACCGAAACCCCGAAAGACACCGAAACCCCGAAAGACACCGAAACCCCGAAAGACACTGAAACCCCGAAAGACACTGAAACCCTGAAACCCCGAAAGACACTGAAACCCTGAAACCCCGAAAGACACTGAAACCCTGAAACCCCGAAAGACACTGAAACCCTGAAATACACAAAAACCCTTAAGCACCCGGGAACACGCTCAAACCCACAAATACACAGAAAGCCCAAGAAACATTAAAACCCTGAAATACACAGAAACCCTGAAATACAAAGAAACCCTGGAACATATTGAAACCCCGAAATACACTGAAACCCTGAAATACGCTGTAACCCCGAAACACACTTCAACCCTGAAAAACACAGAAACCTTGAAACACACTGGAACCCCAGAAAAAATTGAAACCATGAAATACACAGAAAGACTGATATATACAGAAACCCCGAAACACACTGAAACCCTCAAGTAGACAGAAACCCTGAAACACAATGAAGCCCTCAAATATACCGAAACCCAGAAACACACTGACACCCAGAAACACATTGAAACCCTGAAATACATATAAACACTGAAACACACTGAACCTCGAAACACATTGAGACCCTGAAATACACAGAAAGCCTGAAACACTGAAAATCTGATATACACACAAACCATGAAATACACAGACGCCCTGAAAAACAATGAAAACCTGAAACTCACTGAAACGCCGAAACAAAATGAAACCCCAAAACACACTGAAACCCTGAAATACACAGTAACCCCGAAACACACAAACACCGAAACACATTGAAAGTCTGAAATGCACAGAAACCCGAAACACAGTGAAACCAGGATACACATTAAAACACTGAAATACACCGAAACCCCAGAACATATTGAAACCCTAAACACACTGAAACCCCGAAACACACTGAAACCCCGAAACACACAGAAATCCTGAAATACATTGAAACCCCAAAACAGATTGAAACCCCGAGATACACAGAAACCCTGAAAATCACAGAAATCCTGAAACTTACTGAAATCCCGAAACACATTGAAGCACTGAAATACACAGAAAGCCCGAATTACATAGAAACACCGAAACCCTGAAGCACACTAAAACCCTGAAATACACCGAAACCCTGAAATACACAGAAACCCTAAAATAAACAGAAACCCTGAAACCCCATGAAAACCTGAAACTCACTGAAACCCCAAAACACACTGAAACCCTGAAACACACTAAAACCCTGAAATACACAGAAACCCGAAATACATTGTAACCCCAGAACACACTGAAACCCTGAAATACACAGAAACCCTGAAACACACTGAAAACCTGAAACTCACTGAAATGCCGAAACACATTGAAACCTCAAAACACACTGAAAACCTGAAATACACAGTAACCCTGAAACACGCTCAAACACGTAACACGTTGAAACTCCTGAAATGCACAGAAACCCTGCAACACACTGAAGCCCTCAAATATACCACACCCAGAAACACACGGAAACCCAAAAGCACATTGAGACCCTGAAATACACATAAACACCGAAACACACTGAATCTCGAAAAACATTGAAACTCCTGAAATGCACAGAAACCCTGCAACAAACTGAAGCCCTCAAATATACTGAAGCCCAGAAACACACGGAAACCCAGGAGCACACTGAAACCCTGAAATACACATGAACACCGAGACACACTGAAACCCTGAAATACACAGAAAGCCTGAAACACACAGAAAGCCCAAAAGACTTTGAAACCCTGAAATACACAGAATCGCTGAAATACATAGAAACCCTGAAATACACAGAAACCCTGAAACACACTAAAAACCTGAACCACACTGAAACCCTGAAATACACAGAAACCCCGAAACACACTGAAAATCTGAAATACACACAAACCATGAAATACACAGAAACCCTAAAATGGACAGAATCCCTGAAACCCACTGAAAACCTGAAACTCACTGAAACGCCGAAACACACTGAAACCCCAAAACACACTGCAAACCGGACATACACAGTAACCCCAAAACACACTGAAACCCCAAAACACACTGAAACTCTGAAATACACAGAAACCCCGAAACACACTGAAACCCCGAAACACACTGAAACCCCAAAACACACTGAAACCCTGAAAAACACAGTAACCCTGAAACACACTGAAACACCGAAACAAATTGAAAGCCTGAAATGCACAGAAACCCTGAAACACACTGAAACCCAAGAAAATATTGAAACCCTGAAATAGAGAAACCCAGAAATACTCAGAAACCCTGAACACACTGAAACCCTGAAACAAACTGAGACCCCAAAACACACTGAAACCCTGAAACACACTGAAAACCTGAAACTCACTGAAACACCGAAACACATTGAAACCCCAAAACACACTGAAACCCTGAAATACACAGAAACCTGAAACACACAGAAACCCCGGAACATATTGATACCCTAAAATACACAGAAACCCGGAAATACACAGAAATTCTGAAAAACATTGAAACCCTGAAATACACATAAACCCTGAAATACAAAGAAACCCTGGAACACAATGAAAACCTGACATTCACTGAAACCCTGAAATACACAGAAACCCCAAAACACGTTGAAACCCTGAAATACACAAAACTCCTGAAATACACAGAAACACTGAAACCCCAAAACAAACAGAAAACCCCAGAACCCATTGAAAATGTGAAACACACAGAAACCCTGAAATACACAGAAACCCCGAAAAACATTTAACCCTGAAAAACACAGAAACTTTGAGACACACTGAAATCCCTGAAAACATTGAAACCCTGAAATACACAGAAAGACTGATACATACAGAAACCCTGAAGTACACAGGCATCCTAAAACACAATGAAGCCCTGAAATATACCAAAACCCAGAAACACACTGAAACCCTGAAATACACATAAACACCGAAAAACAGAGTCTCGAAATACATTGAAACCCTGAAATACACAGAAAGCCTGAAACACACACAAACCCCAAAACACTTTGAAACCCTGAAATACACAGAAACCCTGAAATACATAGAAAAACCGAAACACACTGAAAGCCTGGAACATATTGAGACCCTGAAATACACAGAAACCCAACACAGAAGCTCTGAAACACATTGAAACACTGAAATACACAGAAACTCCAAAACACCCAGAAAATCTGACAAACACAGAAACCCTGGAACACACTCAAACCCTCAAATACACAGAAGGCCGAGACACATTGAAACTCTGAAATACACACAAATCCCAAAACATACTGAAACCCTGAAATACACAGAAATCCTGAAGTGCACAGAAACCCTGGAACTCACTGAAACCCTGACATACACAGAAACCCTGGAACAACTGAAACCTCATATACACAGAAACCACGAAACACACTGAAACGCTGAAATACACAGAAACCCCGAAACACATTGAAACCCTGACATACGCAGAAACGCTGAAACACGCAGAAACCCTGAAATACACAGAAACCCCAAAACACAGTGAAACCGCAAAAAAGACAGAAACACTGAAATACACAGAAGCCCCGAAACACACAGAAACCCCAAAAACCACAGAAATCCCGAAACACACAGAAACACTGACACACACTGAAACACCGAAACACATTGAAACCCTGAAATAGACAGAAACCTGAAACACGCTGAAGCCCCAAAAACCACAGGAACCCCGAAACACACAAAAACCCTGAAATACACAGAAAACTCGAAACACACTGAAAATGCCGGGACCCACTGAAACACTGAAATACACAGAAAGCCTGAAATACACTGAAAGCCCAGAAAACACTGAAACCCAGAAATAGACAAAAACGCGGAACATATTGAAACCCTGAAACACACAGAAATCCTGAAATACACAGAAACACTGAAACACGATGAAACGCTGAAATACACAGAAACACTGAAATACAGAAACCCCGAAACACATTGAAACCCTGAAATACGCTAAAACCACGAAGAACACTAAAAACCCGAAAGACACTGAAACCCTGAAACACACTGAAACCCTGAAATACACTCAAACACGTTGAAACTCCTGAAATACACAGTAACCCTGAAACACACAAACACCGAAACAAATTGAAAGCCTGAAATGCACAGAAACCCTGAAACACACTGAAACCCAAGAAAATATTGAAACCCTGAAATACAGAGAAACCCAGAAATACACAGAAACCCTGAACACACTGAAACCCTGAAACAAACTGAGACCCCAAAACACACTGAAAACACAGAGAAAACCCTGGAACCCATTGATACCCTGAAACACACAGAAACCATGAGACACACTGAAACCCCAGAAATAATTCAAACCCTGAAAAACACAGAAAGACTGATATAGACTGAAATCCCGAAACACACTGAAACCCTGAAACACACAAATCTCGAAAAACACTGAAGCCCTGAAATATACTGAAACCCGGAAACACACAGAAACCCCGAAGCACTTTGAAACAATTAAATGCACAGAAACCCTGAAATACACAGAAACCCCAACACTTTGAAACCCTGAAATACACAGAAACCCCAAAACACTTTGAAACCATGAAATACACAGAAACCCTGAAACACGTTGGAACCCAGAAATACACAGAAACACCGAAACACGTTGGAACCCAGAAATACACAGAAACACCGAAACAGTTTGAAACCATGAAATACACAGAAACCCTAAAACACACTAAAACCCTGAAATACACAGAAAGCCTGAAACACACAGAAACCCCAAAACACTTTGAAACGCTGAAATACGTAGAATCACCGAAACACACAGAAACCCCGAAACACACGAAAACCCTGAAATACACAGAAACCCAGAAACACACTGAAAATCTTATATACACACAAACCATGAAATACACAGAAACCCTAAAATACACAGACACCCTGAAACACATTGAAAGCCTGAAATGCACAGGAACCCGAAACACGGTGAAACCAGGAAACGCATTAAAACCCTGAAATACACTGAAACCCAGAAACACACTGAAACCCCAGAACATATTGAAACCCTGAAATGCATAGAAACCTGGAATACACAGAAATTCTGAACACACTGAAACCCCGAAACAAACTAAAACTCCGAAAAACACAGAAATCCTGAAATACATTGAAAACCCGAAACACATTGAAACCCCAAAATATACAGGAACCCTGAAAATCATAGAAATCCTGAAACTTACTGAAAGCCCGAAACACATTGAAACACTGAAATACACAGAGAGCCTAACATACATAGAAACACCGAAACACACTGAAACCCTAAAACAGACTAAAATCCTGAAATACATAGAAACACCGAAACACACTGAAACCCCGGAACATATTGATACTCTGAAATACACAGAAACCCAACACAGAAGCTCTGAAACACACTGAAATACTGAAATACATAGAAACCCCAAAACACCCAGAAACTCTGACAAACACAGAAACCCTGGAACACACTCAAACCCTCAAATACACAGAAAGCCCGGGACACACTGAAACCCTGAAATACACAGAAACCCCGAAACACGTTGAAACCCTGAAATACACAAAACTCCTGAAATACACAGAAACCCTGTAACACACTGAATCCCCAAAACAAACTGAAACCCTGAAACACACAGAAAACATCGGAACCCATTGAAAGCGTGAAATACACAGAAATGCTGAAATACGTAGAAACACCGAAACACACAGAAACCCTGAAACACACGAAAAGCCTGAAATACACAGAAACCCAGAAACACACTGAAAATCTTATATACACACAAACCATGAAATACACAGAAACCGTAAAATACACAGACACCCTGAAACACACTGAAACACTGAAACACATTGAAACCCTGAAATGCACAGAAACCCGAAACACGGTGAAACCAGGAAACGCATTAAAACCCTGAAATACACTGAAACCCAGAAACACACTGAAACCCCAGAACATATTGAAACCCTGAAATGCATAGTAACCTGGAAATACACAGAAATCCTGAACACACTGAAACCCCAAAACAAACTAAAACTCCGAAACACACAGAAATCTTGAAATACATTGAAAACCCGAAATACACAGAAACCCTGTAAAACACAGAAATCCTGAAACTTACTGAAAGCCCGAAACACATTGAAACACTGAAATACACAGAAAGTCTGAAATACATAGAAACACCGAAACACACTGAAACCCTAAAACAGACTAAAACCCTGAAATACACAGAAACCCCGAAACACGCTGAAACCCCGAAACACATTGATACCCTGAAACACACAGAAACCCTGAAACACCGAAACACATTGAAACCCTGAAATAAACAGAAACCCGAAACATGCTGAAACCCCAAAAACCACAGAAACCCCGAAACACACAGAAACCCTGAAATACACAGAATCCCCGAAACACATTGAAACCCTGAAATACACAGAAAACTCGAAACACACTGAAATGCCGGGACCCACTGAAACACTGAAATGCACAGAAACCTCGAAATACACAGAAACCCAGAAACGCGCTGAAAATCTTATATACACACAAACCATGAAGTACACAGAAACCCTAAAATACACAGACACCCTGAAATACACTGAAACCCAGAAACACACTGAAACCCCAGAACATATTGAAACACTGAAATGCATAGAAACCTGGAAATACACAGAAATCCTGAACACAATGAAACCCCGAAACAAACAAAACTCCGAAACACACAGAAATCCTGAAATACATTGAAACCCCAAAACACAATGAAACCCTGAAATACACAGAAACCCTGAAAATCACAGAAATCGTGAAACATACTGAAACCCCAAAACACATTGAAAAACTGAAATAAACAAAGCCTGAAATACACAGAAACCCCGAAACACACTGAAAACATCAAACTCACTGAAACACCGAAACACATTGAAACACTGAAATTCACAGAAACACGAAACACGCTGTATCCCCGAAACACATTGATACCCTGAAACATACAGAAACCCTGAAACACACTGAAACACCAAAACACATTAAAACCCTGAAGAAAACTGAAACCTTAAACACACTGAAACCCCGGAACATATTGATACCCTGAAATACACAGAAACCCTGAAACACCGAAACACATTGAAACCCTGAAATACGCTGAAACCCGAAACACACTGAAACTCCGGAACATATTGATACACTGAAATACACAGAAACCCGGAAATACACAGAAACTCTGAAAAACATTGAAACCCTGAAATACACAGAAATCCCAAATCACCCAGAAACTCTGACAAACACAGAAACCCTGGAAAACACTCAAACCCACAAATAAACAGAAAGCCCGAGACACATTGAAACCCTGAAATACACATAAACCCCAAAACATACTGAAACCCTGAAATACACACAAATCCTGAAGCACACAGAAACCCCGGAACTCACTGAAACCCTGACATACACAGAAACCCTGGAACAACTGAAACCCTCGTATACACAGAAACCACGAAACACACTGAAACCCTTAAATACACCGAAACTCCGAAACACATTGAAACCCTGAAATACACAGAAACCCCGAAACACAGAGCTACCCTGAAATACACAGAAACCCCAAAATACAGTGAAACCCCAAAAAAGACAGAAACACTGAAACACACATGAACTTTGAAATACACAGAAACCCCGAAACACACAGAAACCCCAAAAACCACAGAAATCCCAAAACACACAGAAAAACTGAAACACACTGAAGCACCGAAACACATTGAAACACTGAAATACACAGAAACCCGAAACACGCTGAAACCCTGAAACACATTGAAACCCTGAAATGCAAAAAAACCCGAATCACGGTGAAACCCAAAAAACCAGAAACCCCGAAACACACAGAAACCCTGAAATACACAGAATCCCCAAAACACGGTGAAACCAGGAAACGCATTAAAACCCTGCAATACACTGAAACCCAGAAACACACTGAAATCCCAGAACATATTGAAACCCTGAAATGCATGGAAACCTGGAAATGTACAGAAATCCTGAACACACAAACTCTGAAACAAACTAAAACTCCGAAAAACACACAGAAATCCTAAAATACATTGAAACCCCGAAACACATTGAAACCCCGAAATACACAGAAACCCTGAAAATCACAGAAATCCATGAAACTTACTGAAAGCCCGAAACACATTGAAGCACTGAAATACACACAAAGCCTGAAATACATAGAAACACCGAAACACACTGAAACCCTAAAACAGACTAAAACCCTGATATACACAGAAAGCCTGAAACACACTGAAAACATCAAACTCACTGAAACACCGAAACACATTGATACCCTGAAACAGACAGAAACCTTGAAACACACTGAAACACCAAAACACATTGAAACCCCGAAACAAACTGAAACCCGAAACACACTGAAACTCCGGAACATATTGATACCCAGAAATACACAGAAACCCTGAAACACCGAAACACATTGAAACCCTGAAATACACTGAAACCCGAAACACACTGAAACTCCGGAACATATTGAGACCCAGAAATACACAGAAACCCGGAAATACACAGAAACTCGGAAAAACATTGAAAATCTGAAATACACAGAAACCCCAAAACACCCAGAAACTCTGACAAAAACAGAAACCATGGAACACACTGAAACCCTCAAATACACAGAAAGCCCGAGACACATTGAAACCCTGAAATACACAGAAACCCTGAAATACAAAGAAACCCTGGAACACATTGAAAATCTGAAATACACTGAAAACCTGAAATACACAAAACTCCTGAAATACAAAGAAACCCTGAAACACACTGAGACCCTGAAACAAACTGAAACCCCAAAACACACAGAAAACCCCAGAACCCATTGAAACCCTGAAATACACAGAAACCCTGAAATACAAAGAAACCCTGGAACACATTGAAAATCTGAAACACACTGAAAACCTGAAATACACAAAACTCCTGAAATACAAGGAAACACTGAAACACACTGAAACCCCGAAATACACAGAAATCCCCGGAACCCATTGAAACCGTGAAATACGCAGAAAACTTGAGACATACTGAAATCCCAGAAATCATTGAAACCGTGAAATACACAGAAAGACTGATATATACAGAAACCCTGAAACACACTGAAACCCTGAAGTACACCGAAACCCAGAAACACACAGAAACCCTGAAATACACATAAACACCGAAAGACACTGAATCTCAAAATATATTAAAACCCTGAAATACACAGAGAGCCTGAAACACACACAAACCCCAAAACAATTTGAAACCCTGAAATACATAGAAACATCAAAACACACTGAAACCCCGGAACATATTGAGACCCTGAAATACACAGAAACCCAACACAGAAGCTCTGAAACACGCTGAAACACTGAAATACACAGAAACCCCAAAACACCCAGAAACTCTGACAAACACAGAAACCCTGGAACACACGCAAACCCTCAAATACACAGAAAGCCCGAGACACATTGAAACCCTGAAATACACATAATCCCCAAAACATACTGAAACCCTGAAATACACAGCAATCCTGAAGTACACAGAAAGCCCGGA
Organism: Carcharodon carcharias; assembly: GCF_017639515.1. Taxonomy (NCBI): domain Eukaryota; kingdom Metazoa; phylum Chordata; class Chondrichthyes; order Lamniformes; family Lamnidae; genus Carcharodon; species Carcharodon carcharias. Next base: position 16,020,457 of record NC_054478.1, on the reverse strand, counting down.
ACTCACTGAAACCCTGACATACACAGAAACTCTGGAACAACTTAAACCCTCATATACACAGAAACCACGAAACACACTGAAACCCTGAAATACACAGAAAACGCGAAACACATTGAAACCCTCATATACACAGAAACCACGAAACACACTGAAACCCTGAAATACACAGAAAACGCGAAACACATTGAAACCCTGACATACACAGAAACCCCGAAACACACAGAAACACTGAAATACACAGAAACCCCAAAACACAGTGAAACCCCAAAAAACACAGAAACCCCGAAACACACAGAAACCCTAAAAACCAGAGAAATCCTGAAACACACTGAAACACCGAAACACATTGAAACCCTGAAATACACAGAAACCCGAAACACGTTGAAACCCCAAAAACCACAGAAACCCCGAAACACACAGAAACCCTGAAATACACAGAAAACTCGAAACAAACTGAAAATGCCGGGACCCACTGAAACACTGAAATACACAGAAAGCCTGAAATACACTGAAAACCCAGAAAACACTGAAACCCTGAAATACATAGAAAGACTGATATATCTAGAAAACACACAGAAACCCTGAAATACACAGAAACCCCGAAACAAATTGAAACCCGAATTACACAGAAAGCACGAGATGCACAGAAACCCCGATACATATTAAAACCCAGAAAAACACAGAAACACTGAAATAAACAGAAATCCCAAAACACACTGAAACCCAGAAATAGACAAAAACGCGGAACTTTTTGAAACCCTGAAATGCACAGAAGTCCTGAAATACACAGAAACACAAACACGATGAAACGCTGAAATACACAGAAACACTGAAATACAGTGAAACACTGAAATACAGAAACACCGAAACACATTGAAATCCTGAAATACGCAGAAAACTCGAACACAGAGAAAACCCTGGAACCCATTGATACCCTGAAATACACAGAAACCATGAAATACACAGAAACCCTGAAGAACACTTCAACCCTGAAAAACACAGAAACCTTGAGACACACTGAAACCCCAGAAATAATTCAAACCCTGAAATACACAGAAAGACTGATATAGACAGAAATCCCGAAACACACTGAAACCCTGAAATACACAGAAACCTCGAAACACACCGAAGCCCTGAAATATACCGAAACCCGGAAACACACAAAAAGCCTGAAACACACAGAAACCCCGAAGCACTTTGAAACCATGAAATACACAGAAACCCTGAAACACACAGAAACCCCAAAACACTTTGAAACTCTGAAACACACTGAAATCTGAAATACACAGAAACCTTGAAATACACAGAAACCCAGAAACACACTGAAAATCTTATATACAAACAAACCATGAAATACAGAGAAACCCTAAAATACACAGACACTCTGAAACACACTGAAACACATTGAAACCCTGAAATGCACAGAAACCCGAAACACGGTGAAACCAGGAAACGCATTAAAACCCTGAAATACACTGAAACCCCGAAACACACTGAAACCCCAGAACGTATTGAAACCCTGAAATGCATTAGAAACCTGGAAATACACAGACATCCTGAACACACTGAAACCCTGAAACAAACTAAAACTCCGAAAGACACAGAAGTCCTGAAATACATTGAAAACCCGAAACACATTGAACCCCCGAAATACACAGAAACCCTGAAAATCACAGAAATCCTGAAACTTACTGAAAGCCCGAAACACACTGAAACACTGAAATACACAGAAAGCCTGAAATACATAGAAACACCGAAACACACTGAAACCCTAAAACAGACTAAAACCCTGAAATACACAGAAACCCCGAAACACACTGAACACGTCAAACTCACTGAAACACCAAAACACATTGAAACCCTGAAATACACTGAGACCTGAAACACGCTGAAAGCCTGAAATACATTGATAAACTGAAAGACACAGAAACCCTGAAACACACTGAAACAATGAAACACATTGAAACCCTGAAAAAAACTGAAACCCGAAACACACTGAAACCCCAGAACATATTGATACCCTGAAACACACAGAAAGCCTGAAACACCGAAACACATTGAAACCCTGAAATACACTGAAACCCGAAACACACTGAAACTCCGGAACATATTGATACCCTGAAATACACAGAAACCCGGAAATACACAGAAACTCTGAAAAACATTGAAACCCTGAAATGCACAGAAACCCCAAAACACCCAGAAACTCTGACAAACACAGAAACCATGGAACACACTTAAACCCTGAAATACACAGAAAGCCCGAGACACATTGACACCCTGAAATACACAGAGACCCTGAAATACAAAGAAACCCTGGAACAAATTGAAAACCTGAAATACACTGAAACCCTGAAATACACAGAAACCCCAAAACACGTTGAAAGCCTGAAATACACAAAACTCCTGAAATACACAGAAACGCTGAAACACCCTTAAACCCCAAAACAAACTGATACCCCAATCAGACAGAAAACCCTGGAACCGTGAAATACACAGAAACCCTGAAATACACAGAAACCTTGAAACACACTGAAATCCCAGAAAACATTGAAACCCTGAAATACACGGAAAGACTGATATATACAGAAACCCTGAAACACACTGAAACCCTGAAGTACACAGACATCCTGAAACATAATGAAGCCCTGAAATATACTGAAACCCATAAACACACTGAAACCCTGAAATACACATAAACACCGAAACACACTGAATCTCGAAATACATTGAAAGCCTGAAATACACAGAAAGCCTGAAACACACGCAAACCCCAGAACACTTTGAAACGCTGAAATACACAGAAACGCTGAAATACATAGAAACACTGAAACCCCGGAACATATTGAGACCCTGAAATACACAGAAACCCAACACAGAAGTTCTGAAACACATTGAAACACTGAAATACACCAAAACCCCAAAACACCCAGAAACTCTGACAAACACAGAAATCATGGAACACACTCAAACCCTCAAATACATAGAAAGCCCAAGACACATTGAAACCCTAGAAAACACATAAACCCTGAAATACAAAGAAACCATGGAACACAATGAAAACCTGACATTCAATGAAACTCTGAAATACACAGAAACCCCAAAACACGTTGAAACCCTGAAATACACAAAACTCCTGAAATACACAGAAACACTGAAACACACTGAAGCCCCAAAACAAACTGAAACCCCAAAACAAACAGAAAACCCCAGAACCCATTGAAAACGTGAAACACACAGAAACCCTGAAATACACAGAAACCCCGAAAAACATTTAACCCTGAAAAACACAGAAACTTTGAGACACACTGAAAGCCCTGAAAACATTGAAACCCTGAAATACACAGAAAGACTGATACATACAGAAACCCTGAAGTACACAGGCATCCTAAAACACAATGAAGCCCTGAAATATACCAAAACCCAGAAACACACTGAAACCCTGAAATACACATAAACACCGAAACACATTGAAACCCCAAAACACACTGAAACACTGAAATACACAGAAACCCGAAAAACACTGAAACCCCGGAACATATTGATACCCTAAAATACACAGAAACCCGGAAATACACAGAAATTCTGAAAAACATTGAAACCCTGAAATACACAGAAACCCCAAAACACCCAGAAACTCTGACAAACACAGAAACATGGAACACACTCAAACCCTCAAATACACAGAAAGCTCGAGACACATTGAAACCCTGAAATACACAGAAACACTGAAATATAAAGGAACCTTGGAACACATTGAAAAACTGAAATACACTGAAACCCTGAAATACACAGAAACCCCGAAACACGTTGAAACCCTGAAATACAAAACCTCCAAAAATAGACAGAAACCCTGTAACACACTGAAACCCCGAAACAAACTTAAACCCCAAAACACACAGAAAACCCCAGAACCCATTGAAAGCGTGAAATACACAGAAACCCTGAAATACACAGAAACCCTGAAAAACACAGAAACCTTGAGGCACACTGAAATCCCAGAAAACATTGAAACCCTGAAATACATGGAAAGACTGAAGTATACAGAAACCCTGAAACACACTGAAACCCTGAAGTACACAGACACCCTGAAACACGCTGAATCCCTGAAATATGCCGAAACCCAGAAACACACTGAAACACTGAAATACAAAGAAATCCCACAACACCCAGAAACTCTGACAAACACAGAAAGCCGGGAACACGCTCAAACCCTCAAATACACAGAAAGCCCAAGACACATTGAAACCCTGAAACACACAGAAATCCTGAAGTACACAGAAACCCCGGAACTCACTGAAACCCTGACATACAGAGAAACCCTGGAACAACTGAAACCCTCATATACACAGAAACCACGAAACACACTGAAACTCTGAAATACACAGAAACCCCGAAACACATTGAAATCCTGAAATATACAGAAACCCCAAAACACACAGAAGCCCTGAAATACACAGAAACACCGAAACACACAGAAACCCCAAAAACCACAGAAATCGCGAAACACACAGAAACATTGAAACACACTGAAACCCTGAAATACACAGAAAACCCGAAACCCACAGAAACCCCAAAAACCACAGAAATCCAGAAACACACAGAAACACACTGAAACACCGAAACACATTGAAACCCTGAAATACACAGAAACCCGAAACACGCTGAAACCAGGAAACGCATTAAAACCCTGAAATACACTGAAATCCCAGAACATATTGAAACCCTGAAATGCATAGAAACCAGGAAATACACAGAAATCCTGAACACACTGAAACCCCGATACAAACTAAAACTCCGAAACTCGCAGAAATCCTGAAATACATTGAAAACACGAAACACATTGAAACCCCGAGATACACAGAAACCCTGAAAATCACAGAAATCCTGAAACTTACTGAAAGCCCGAAACACATTGAAACACTGAAATACACAGAAAGCCTGAAATACATAGAAACACCGAAACACACTGAAACCCTAAAACAGACTAAAACACTGAAATACACAGAAACCCGAAACACGCTGAAACCCCAAAACACATTGATACCCTGAAAAAAACTGAAGCCCGAAACACACTGAAACCCCGGAACGTATTGATACCCTGAAACACACAGAAACCCCGAAACACATTGAAACACTGAAATACACCGAAACCCGAAACACACTGAAACTCCGGAACGTATTGATACCCTGAAATACACAGAAACCCTGAAATACAAAGAAACCCTGGAACACATTGAAAACCTGAAATACATTGAAACCCTGAAATACACAAAACTCCTGAAATACACAGAAACCCTGAAACACACTGAAACCCCGAAACAAATTGAAACCCCAAAACACACAGAAAACCCCGGAACCCTTTGAAACCGTGAAATACACAAAAACCGTGAAATACACAGAAACCTTGAGACACACTGAAATCCCAGAAAACAGTGAAACCTTGAAATACATGGAAAGACTGATATATACAGGAACCCTGAAACACGCTGAAACCCTGAAATACACTTAAACACCGAAACACACTGAATAGCGAAATACATTGAAACCCTGAAATACACAGAAAGCCTGAAACACACACAAACCCCAAAACACTTTGAAACCCTAAAATATACAGAAACGCTGAAACACATAGAAACACTGAAACACACTGAAACCCCGGAATATATTGAGACCCTGAAATACACAGAAGCCCAACACAGAAGCTCTGAAACACATTGACACACTGAAATACACTGAAACCCCAAAACACCCAGAAGCTCTGACAAACACAGAAACCCTGGAACACACTCAAACCCTCAAATACACAGAAAGCCCGAAACACGCACAAACCCCAAAAAAAGGCAGAAACACTGAAACACACAGAAGCCCTGAAATAAACAGAAACACCGAAACACGCAGAAACCCCAAAAACCACAGAAATCCCGAAACACACAGAAACACTGATACACCGAAAAACATTGAAACACTGAAATACACCGAAACCTGAAACACACTGAAACTCCGGAACGTATTGATACCCTGAAATACACAGAAACCCGGAAATACACAGAAACTCTGAAAAACACAGAAACCTTGAGACACACTGAAATCCCAGAAAACATTGAAACCCTGAAATACATGGAAAGACTGAAATATACTGAAACCCTGAAGTACACAGACACCCTGAAACACGCTGAATCCCTGAAATATGCCGAAACCCAGAAACACACTGAAACACTGAAATACACAGAAATCCCACAACACCCAGAAACTCTGACAAACACAGAAAGCCGGGAACACACTCAAACCCTCAAATACACAGAAGGCCCAAGAAACATTGAAACCCTGAAATACACAGAAACCCCGGAACTCACTGAAACCCTGACATACAGAGAAACCCTGGAACAACTGAAACCCTCATATACACAGAAACCACGAAACACACTGAAACTCTGAAATACACAGAAACCCCGAAACACATTGAAATCCTGAAATACACAGAAACCCCAAAACACATAGAAAACCTGAAATACACAGAAACAGCGAAACATGCAGAAACCCCAAAAAAGACAGAAACACTGAAACACACAGAAGCCCTGAAATACACAGAAACACCGAAACACGCACAAACCCCAAAAAAAGGCAGAAACACTGAAACACACAGAAGCCCTGAAATACACAGAAACACCGAAACACGCAGAAACCCCAAAAACCACAGAAATCCCGAAACACACAGAAACACAAACACCGAAACACATTGAAACCCTGAAATACACAGAAAACCCGAAACCCACAGTAACCCCAAAAACCACAGAAATCCAGAAACACACAGAAACACACTGAAACACCGAAACACGTTGAAACCCTGAAATACACAGAAATCCGAAACACGCTGAAACCAGGAAACGCATTAAAACCCTGAAATACACTGAAACCCAGAAACACACTGAAACCCCAGAACATATTGAAATCCTGAAATGCATAGAAACCTGGAAATACACAGAAATCCTGAACACACTGAAACCCCGAAACAAACTAAAACTCCGAAACTCACAGAAATCCTGAAATACACTGAAAACCCGAAACACATTGAAACCCCGAGATACACAGAAACCCTGAAAATCACAGAAATCCTGAAACTTACTGAAAGCCCAAAACACATTGAAACACTGAAATACACAGAAACCCCGAAACACACTGAAAACATCAAACTCACTGAAACACCGAAACATATTGAAACCCTGAAATACACAGAAACCCGAAACACGCTGAAACCCCAAAACACATTGATACCCTGAAAAAAACTGAAGCCCGAAACACACTGAAACCCCGGAACGTATTGATACCCTGAAACACACAGAAACCCCGAAACACATTGAAACACTGAAATACACCGAAACCCGAAACACACTGAAACTCCGGAACGTATTGATACCCTGAAATACACAGAAACCCGGAAATACACAGAAACTCTGAAAAACATTGAAACCCTGAAATACACAGAAATCCCAAAACACCCAGAAACTCTGACAAACAGAGAAACCATGGAACACACTGAAACCCTCACATACACAGAAAGCCCGAGACACATTGAAACCCTGAAATACACAGAAACCCTGAAATACAAAGAAACCCTGTAACACACTGAAACACCGAAACAAACTTAAACCCCAAAACACACAGAAAACCCCAGAACCCATTGAAAGCGTGAAATACACAGAAACCCTGAAATACACAGAAACCCTGAAAAACACTTCAACCCTGAAAAACACAGAAACCTTGAGACACACTGAAATCCCAGAAAACATTGAAACCCTGAAATACATGGAAAGACTGAAATATACAGAAACCCTGAAACACACTGAAACCCTGAAGTACACAGACACCCTGAAACACGCTGAATCCCAAAAATATGCCGAAACCCAGAAACACACTGAAACACTGAAATACACAGAAATCCCACAACACCCAGAAACTCTGGCAAACACAGAAAGCCGGGAACACACTCAAACCCTCAAATACACAGAAAGCCCAAGACACATTGAAACCCTGAAATACACAGAAATCCTGAAGTACACAGAAACCCCGGAACTCACTGAAACCCTGGCATACAGAGAAACCCTGGAACAACTGAAACCCTCATATACACAGAAACCACGAAACACACTGAAACACTGAAACACACAGAAGCCCTGAAATATACAGAAACACCGAAACACACAGAAACCCCAAAAACCACAGAAATCGCGAAACACACAGAAACATTGAAACACACTGAAACCCTGAAATACACAGAAAACCCGAAACCCACAGAAACCCCAAAAACCACAGAAATCCAGAAACACACAGAAACACACTGAAACACTGAAACACGTTGAAACCCTGAAACGCACAGAAACCCGAAACACGCTGAAACCAGGAAACGCATTAAAACCCTGAAATACACTGAAACCCAGAAACACACTGAAACCCCAGAACATATTGAAACCCTGAAATGCATAGAAACCAGGAAATACACAGAAATCCTGAACACACTGAAACCCCGAAACAAACTAAAACTCCGAAACTCTCAGAAATTCTGAAATACATTGAAAACATGAAACACATTGAAACCCCGAGATACACAGAAACCCTGAAAATCACAGAAATCCTGAAACTTACTGAAAGCCCGAAACACATTGAAACTCTGAAATACACAGAAAGCCTGAAATACATAGAAACACCGAAACACACTGAAACCCTAAAACAGACTAAAACCCTGAAATACACAGAAACCCCGAAACACACTGAAAACATCAAACTCACTGAAACACCGAAACATATTGAAACCCTGAAATACACAGAAACCCGAAACACGCTGAAACCCCGAAACAAATTGAAACCCCAAAACACACAGAAAACCCTGGAACCCTTTGAAACCGTGAAATACACAAAAACCATGAAATACACAGAAACCTTGAGACACACTGAAATCCCAGAAAACAGTGAAACCTTGAAATACACGGAAAGACTGATATATACAGGAACCCTGAAACAAGCTGAAACCCTGAAATACACTTAAACACCGAAACACACGGAATATCGAAATACATTGAAACCCTGAAATACACAGAAAGCCTGAAACACACACAAACCCCAAAACACTTTGAAACCCTGAAATATACAGAAACGCTGAAATACATAGAAACACTGAAACACACTGAAACCCCGGAATATATTGAGACCCGGAAATACACAGAAGCCCAACACAGAAGCTCTGAAACACATTGAAACACTGAAATACACAGAAACCCCAAAACACCCAGAAACTCTGACAAACACAGAAGGCCGGGAACACACTCAAACCCTCAAATACACAGAAAGCCCAAGACACACTGAAACCCTGAAATACACAGAAATCCTGAAGTACACAGAAACCCCGGAACTCACTGAAACCCTGACATACAGAGAAACCCTGGAACAACTGAAACCCTCATATACACAGAAACCACGAAACACACTGAAACACTGAAACACACAGAAGCCCTGAAATACACAGAAACACCGAAACACACAGAAACCCCAAAAACCACAGAAATCGCGAAACACACAGAAACATTGAAACACACTGAAACCCTGAAATACACAGAAAACCCGAAACCCACAGAAACCCCAAAAACCACAGAACTCCAGAAACACACAGAAACACACAGAAACCCGAAACACGCTGAAACCAGGAAATGCATTAAAACCCTGAAATACACTGAAACCCAGAAACACACTGAGACCCCAGAACATATTGAAACCCTGAAATGCATAGAAACCAGGAAATACACAGAAATCCTGAACACACTGAAACCCCGAAACAAACTAAAACTCCGAAACTCACAGAAATCTTGAAATACATTGAAAACACGAAACTCATTGAAACCCCGAGATACACAGAAACCCTGAAAATCACAGAAATCCTGAAACTTACTGAAAGCCCGAAACACATTGAAACTCTGAAATACACAGAAAGCCTGAAATACACAGAAACTCCGAAACACACTGAAACCCTAAAACAGGCTAAAACCCTGAAATACACAGAAACCCCGAAACACCCAGAAACTCTGACAAACACAGAAGGCCGGGAACACACTCAAACCCTCAAATACACAGAAAGCCCAAGACACATTGAAACCCTGAAATACACAGAAATCCTGAAGTACACAGAAACCCCGGAACTCACTGAAACCCTGACATACAGAGAAACCCTGGAACAACTGAAACCCTCATATACACAGAAACCACGAAACACACTGAAACACTGAAACACACAGAAGCCCTGAAATACACACAAACACCGAAACACACAGAAACCCCAAAAACCACAGAAATCGCGAAACACACAGAAACATTGAAACACACTGAAACCCTGAAATACACAGAAAACCCGAAACCCACAGAAACCCCAAAAACCACAGAACTCCAGAAACACACAGAAACACACAGAAACCCGAAACACGCTGAAACCAGGAAATGCATTAAAACCCTGAAATACACTGAAACCCAGAAACACACTGAAACCCCAGAACATATTGAAACCCTGAAATGCATAGAAACCAGGAAATACACAGAAATCCTGAACACACTGAAACCCCGAAACAAACTAAAACTCCGAAACTCACAGAAATCCTGAAATACATTGAAAACACGAAACACATTGAAACCCCGAGATACACAGAAACCCTGAAAATCACAGAAATCCTGAAACTTACTGAAAGCCCGAAACACATTGAAACTCTGAAATACACAGAAAGCCTGAAATACACAGAAACACCGAAACACACTGAAACCCTAAAACAGACTAAAACCCTGAAATACACAGAAACCCCGAAACACACTGAAAACATCAAACTCACTGAAACACCGAAACATATTGAAACCCTGAAATACACAGAAACCCGAAACACGCTGAAACCCCGAAACAAATTGAAACCCCAAAACACACAGAAAACCCTGGAACCCTTTGAAACCGTGAAATACACAAAAACCATGAAATACACAGAAACCTTGAGACACACTGAAATCCCAGAAAACAGTGAAACCTTGAAATACACGGAAAGACTGATATATACAGGAACCCTGAAACACGCTGAAACCCTGAAATACACTTAAACACCGAAACACACGGAATATCGAAATACATTGAAACCCTGAAATACACAGAAAGCCTGAAACACACACAAACTCCAAAACACTTTGAAACCCTGAAATATACAGAAACGCTGAAATACATAGAAACACTGAAACACACTGAAACCCCGGAATATATTGAGACCCGGAAATACACAGAAGCCCAACACAGAAGCTCTGAAACACATTGAAACACTGAAATACACCGAAACCCCAAAACACCCAGAAACTCTGACAAACACAGAAGGCCGGAAACACACTCAAACCCTCAAATACACAGAAAGCCCAAGACACATTGAAACCCTGAAATACACAGAAATCCGAAACACGCTGAAACCCCAAAACACATCGATACCCTGAAAAAAACTGAAACCCGAAACACACTGAAACTCCGGAACGTATTGAGACCCGGAAATACACAGAAACCCGGAAATACACAGAAACTCTGAAAAACATTGAAACCCTGAAATACACAGAAATCCCAAAACACCCAGAAACTCTGACAAACAGAGAAACCATGGAACACACTGAAACCCTCACATACACAGAAAGCCCGAGACACATTGAAACCCTGAAATACACAGAAACCCTGAAATACAAAGAAACCCTGTAACACACTGAAACCCCGAAACAAAACTAAACCCCAAAACACACAGAAAACCCCAGAACCCATTGAAAGCGTGAAATACACAGAAACCCTGAAATACACAGAAACCCTGAAAAACACTTCAACCCTGAAAAACACAGAAACCTTGAGACACGCTGAAATCCCAGAAAACATTGAAACCCTGAAATACATGGAAAGACTGAAATATACAGAAACCCTGAAACACACTGAAACCCTGAAGTACACAGACACCCTGAAACACGCTGAATCCCTGAAATATGCCGAAACCCAGAAACACACTGAAACACTGAAATACACAGAAATCCCACAACACCCAGAAACTCTGACAAACACAGAAAGCCTGGAACACACTCAAACCCTCAAATACACAGAAAGCCCAAGACACATTGAAACCCTGAAATACACAGAAATCCTGAAGTACACAGAAACCCCGGAACTCACTGAAACCCTGACATACAGAGAAACCCTGGAACAACTGAAACCCTCATATACACAGAAACCACGAAACACACTGAAACACTGAAACACACAGAAGCCCTGAAATATACAGAAACACCGAAACACACAGAAACCCCAAAAACCACAGAAATCGCGAAACACACAGAAACATTGAAACACACTGAAACCCTGAAATACACAGAAAACCCGAAACCCACAGAAACCCCAAAAACCACAGAAATCCAGAAACACACAGAAACACACTGAAACACCGAAACACGTTGAAACCCTGAAACACACAGAAACCCGAAACACGCTGAAACCAGGAAACGCATTAAAACCCTGAAATACACTGAAACCCAGAAACACACTGAAACCCCAGAACATATTGAAACCCTGAAATGCATAGAAACCAGGAAATACACAGAAATCCTGAACACACTGAAACCCCGAAACAAACTAAAACTCCGAAACTCACAGAAATCCTGAAATACATTGAAAACACGAAACACATTGAAACCCCGAGATACACAGAAACCCTGAAAATCACAGAAATCCTGAAACTTACTGAAAGCCCGAAACACATTGAAACTCTGAAATACACAGAAAGCCTGAAATACATAGAAACACCGAAACACACTGAAACCCTAAAACAGACTAAAACCCTGAAATACACAGAAACCCCGAAACACACTGAAAACATCAAACTCACTGAAACACCGAAACATATTGAAACCCTGAAATACACAGAAACCCGAAACACGCTGAAACCCCGAAACAAATTGAAACCCCAAAACACACAGAAAACCCTGGAACCCTTTGAAACCGTGAAATACACAAAAACCATGAAATACACAGAAACCTTGAGACACACTGAAATCCCAGAAAACAGTGAAACCTTGAAATACACGGAAAGACTGATATATACAGGAACCCTGAAACACGCTGGAACCCTGAAATACACTTAAACACCGAAACACACGGAATATCGAAATACATTGAAACCCTGAAATACACAGAAAGCCTGAAACACACACAAACCCCAAAACACTTTGAAACCCTGAAATATACAGAAACGCTGAAATACATAGAAACACTGAAACACACTGAAACCCCGGAATATATTGAGACCCGGAAATACACAGAAGCCCAACACAGAAGCTCTGAAACACATTGAAACACTGAAATACACAGAAACCCCAAAACACCCAGAAACTCTGACAAACACAGAAGGCCGGGAACACACTCAAACCCTCAAATACACAGAAAGCCCAAGACACACTGAAACCCTGAAATACACAGAAATCCTGAAGTACACAGAAACCCCGGAACTCACTGAAACCCTGACATACAGAGAAACCCTGGAACAACTGAAACCCTCATATACACAGAAACCACGAAACACACTGAAACTCTGAAATACACAGAAACCCCGAAACACATTGAAATCCTGAAATACACAGAAACCCCAAAACACATAGAAACCCTGAAATACACAGAAACAGCGAAACATGCAGAAACCCCAAAAAAGACAGAAACACTGAAACACACAGAAGCCCTGAAATACACAGAAACACCGAAACACACAGAAACCCCAAAAACCACAGAAATCCCGAAACACACAGAAACATTGAAACACACTGAACCCTGAAATACACAGAAAACCCGAAACCCACAGAAACCCCAAAAACCACAGAAATCCAGAAACACACTGAAACACCGAAACACGTTGAAACCCTGAAACGCACAGAAACCCGAAACACGCTGAAACCAGGAAACGCATTAAAACCCTGAAATACACTGAAACCCAGAAACACACTGAAACCCCAGAACATATTGAAACCCTGAAATGCATAGAAACCAGGAAATACACAGAAATCCTGAACACACTGAAACCCCGAAACAAACTAAAACTCCGAAACTCTCAGAAATCCTGAAATACATTGAAAACACGAAACACATTGAAACCCCGAGATACACAGAAACCCTGAAAATCACAGAAATCCTGAAACTTACTGAAAGCCCGAAACACATTGAAACTCTGAAATACACAGAAAGCCTGAAATACACAGAAACCCCGAAACACACTGAAAACATCAAACTCACTGAAACACCGAAACATATTGAAACCCTGAAATACACAGAAACCCGAAACACGCTGAAACCCCGAAACAAATTGAAACCCCAAAACACACAGAAAACCCCGGAAACCTTTGAAACCGTGAAATACACAAAAACCGTGAAATACACAGAAACCTTGAGACACACTGAAATCCCAGAAAACAGTGAAACCTTGAAATACACGGAAAGACTGATATATACAGGAACCCTGAAACACGCTGAAACCCTGAAATACACTTAAACACCGAAACACACTGAATATCGAAATACATTGAAACCCTGAAATACACAGAAAGCCTGAAACACACACAAACTCCAAAACACTTTGAAACCCTGAAATATATAGAAACGCTGAAATACATAGAAACACTGAAACACACTGAAACCCCGGAATATATTGAGACCCTGAAATACACAGAAGCCCAACACAGAAGCTCTGAAACACATTGAAACACTGAAATACACCGAAACCCCAAAACACCCAGAAACTCTGACAAACACAGAAACCCTGGAACACACTCAAACCCTCAAATACACAGAAAGCCCGAAACACATTGAAATCCTGAAATACACCTAAACCCCAAAACACATAGAAACCCTGAAATACACAGAAACAGCGAAACACGCACAAACCTCAAAAAAAGGCAGAAACACTGAAACACACAGAAACCCCAAAAACCACAGAAATCCCGAAACACACAGAAACATTGAAACACCGAAACACATTGAAACCCTGAAATACACAGAAAACCCGAAACCCACAGAAACCCCAAAAACCACAGAAATCCAGAAACACACAGAAACACACTGAAACACCGAAACACGTTGAAACCCTGAAATACACAGAAACCCGAAACACGCTGAAACCAGGAAACGCATTAAAACCCTGAAATACACTGAAACCCAGAAACACACTGAAACCCCAGAAGATATTGAAACCCTGAAATGCATAGAAACCTGGAAATACACAGAAATCCTGAACACACTGAAACCCCGAAACAAACTAAAATTCCGAAACTCACAGAAATCCTGAAATACATTGAAAACCCGAAACACATTGAAACCCCGAGATACGCAGAAACCCTGAAAATCACAGAAATCCTGAAACTTACTGAAAGCCCGAAACACATTGAAACACTGAAATACACAGAAAGCCTGAAATACATAGAAATACCGAAACACACTGAAACCCTAAAACAGACTAAAACTCTGAAATACACAGAAACCCCGAAACACACTGAAAACATCAAACTCACTGAAACACCGAAACATATTGAAACCCTGAAACACACAGAAACCCTGAAACACCGAATCACATTGAAACACTGAAATACACCGAAACCCGAAACACACTGAAACTCCAGAACGTATTGATACCCTGAAATACACAGAAACCCGGAAATACACAGAAACTCTGAAAAACATTGAAACCCTGAAATACACAGAAATCCCAAAACACCCAGAAACTCTGACAAACAGAGAAACCATGGAACACACTGAAACCCTCACATACACAGAAAGCCCGAGACACATTGAAACCCTGAAATACACAGAAACCCTGAAATACAAAGAAACCCTGGAACCCATTGAAAACCTGAAATACATTGAAACCCTGAAATACACAAAACTCCTGAAATACACAGAAACCCTGAAACAAACTGAAACCCCAAAACAAATTGAAACCCCAAAACACACAGAAAACCCCAGAACCCATTGAAACCGTGAAATACACAAAAACCGTGAAATACACAGAAACCCCAAAACACAGTGAAATCCCAGAAAACAGTGAAACCCTGAAATACACGGAAAGACTGATATATACAGGAACCCTGAAACACACTGGAACACTGAAGTACACAGACACCCCGAAACACGCTGAAACCCTGAAGTACACATAAACACCGAAACACACTGAATATCGAAATACATTGAAACCCTGAAATACACAGAAAGCCTGAAACACACACAAACCCCAAAACACTTTGAAACCCTGAAATACTCAGAAACTCTGAAATACATAGAAACAGTGAAACACACTGAAACCCCAGAACATATTGAGACCCTGAAATACACAGAAGCCCAACACAGAAGCTCTGACACACATTGCAACACTGAAATACACAGAAACTCCAAAACACCCAGAAACTCTGACAAACACACAAACCCTGGAACACACTCAAACGCTCAAATACACAGAAAGCCCGAGACACATTGAAACCCTGAAATACACAGAAACACTGAAATATAAAGAAACCTTGGAACACATTGAAAAACTGAAATACACTGAAACCCTGAAATACACAGAAACCCCGAAAAACGTTGAAACCCTGAAATACACAAAAATCCTGAAGTACACAGAAAGCCCAGAACTCACTGAAACCCTGACATACACAGAAACCCTGGAACAACTGAAACCCTCATATAAACAGAAACCACGAAACACACTGAAACCCTGAAATACACTGAAACCCCGAAACACATTGAAACCCTGAAATACACAGAGACACCGAAACACACAGAAACCCTGAATTACACAGAAACCCCAAAACACAGTGAAACCCCAAAAAGGACAGAAACACTGAAACACACAGAAAACCCGAAACACACAGAAACCCTGAAACACACAGATACCCCAAAAACCACAGAAATCCCGAAACACACAGAAACACTGAAACAAAATGAAACACTGAAACACATTGAAACCCTCAAATACACAGAAACCCAAAATACGCTGAAACCCCGAAACTCATTGAAACCCTGAAATGCACAGAAACACCGAAACACACAGAAGCCCTGAAACACACAAAAACCCTGAAATACACGGAAACCCAGAAACACACTGCAAATCTTATGTACAGACAAACCATGAAATACACAGAAACCCTAAAATACACAGACACCCTGAAACACAATGAAACACTGAAACACATTGAAACCCTGAAATGCACAGAAACCCGAAACACGGTGAAACCATGAAACGCATTAAAACCCTGAAATACACTGAAACCCAGAAACACACTGAAACCCCAGAACATATTGAAACCCTGAAATGCATAGAAACCTGGAAATACACAGAAATCCTGAACACACTGAAACCCCGAAACAAACTAAAACTCCGAAACACACAGAAATCCTGAAATACATAGAAACATCGAAACACACGGAAACCCTAAAACAGACTAAAACCCTGAAATACACAGAAACCCCGAAACACACTGAAAACATCAACCTCACTGAAACACCGAAACATATTGAAACCCTGAATACACAGAAACCCTGGAACAACTGAAACCCTCATATACACAGAAACCACGAAACACACTGAAACCCTGAAATACACTGAAACCCCGAAACACATTGAAACCCTGAAATACACAGAAACCCCGAAACACACTGAAACCCTGAAATACACAGAAACCCCAACACACAGAAATCCTGAAATACACAGAAACCCCAAAACACAGAAATCCTGAAATACACAGAAACCCCAAAACACAGTGAAAACCCAAAAAAGACAGAAACACTGAAACACACAGAAGCCCTGAAATACACAGAAACCCCGAAACACACAGAAACTGTAAAAAACCACAGAAACCACGAAACACACTGAAACACCGAAACACACTGAAACCCTAAAACAGTCTAAAACCCTGATATACACAGAAACACTGAAATGCACAGGAACACCGAAACAAACTGAAAATCTCAAACTCACTGAAACACCGAAAAACATTGAAACGCTGAAATACACAGAAACCCGAAACATGCTGAAACCCCGAACACGTTGATACCCCGAAACACACAGAAAGCCTGAAACACACTGAAACACCGAAAAACATTGAAACCCTGAAAAAAACTGAAACCCGAAACACACTCAAACCCCGGAACGTACTTATACCCTGAAATACACAGAAACCCGGAAATACACAGAAACTCTGAACAACGTTGAAACCCTGAAATACACAGAAACCCCAAAACACAGTGAAATCCCAGAAAACAGTGAAACCCTGAAATACACGGAAAGACTGATATATACAGGAACCCTGAAACACACTGGAACACTGAAGTACAAAGACACCCCGAAACACGCTGAAACCCTGAAGTACACATAAACACCGAAACACACTGAATATCGAAATACATTGAAACCCTGAAATACACAGAAAGCCTGAAACACACACAAACCCCAAAACACTTTGAAACCCTGAAATACTCAGAAACTCTGAAATACATAGAAACAGTGAAACACACTGAAACCCCAGAACATATTGAGACCCTGAAATACACAGAAGCCCAACACAGAAGCTCTGACACACATTGCAACACTGAAATACACAGAAACTCCAAAACACCCAGAAACTCTGACAAACACACAAACCCTGGAACACACTCAAACGCTCAAATACACAGAAAGCCCGAGACACATTGAAACCCTGAAATACACAGAAACACTGAAATATAAAGAAACCTTGGAACACATTGAAAAACTGAAATACACTGAAACCCTGAAATACACAGAAACCCCGAAAAACGTTGAAACCCTGAAATACACAAAAATCCTGAAGTACACAGAAAGCCCGGAACTCACTGAAACCCTGACATACACAGAAACCCTGGAACAACTGAAACCCTCATATAAACAGAAACCACGAAACACACTGAAACCCTGAAATACACTGAAACCCCGAAACACATTGAAACCCTGAAATACACAGAGACACCGAAACACACAGAAACCCTGAATTACACAGAAACCCCAAAACACAGTGAAACCCCAAAAAGGACAGAAACACTGAAACACACAGAAAACCCGAAACACACAGAAACCCTGAAACACACAGATACCCCAAAAACCACAGAAATCCCGAAACACACAGAAACACTGAAACAAAATGAAACACTGAAACACATTGAAACCCTCAAATACACAGAAACCCAAAATACGCTGAAACCCCGAAACTCATTGAAACCCTGAAATGCACAGAAACACCGAAACACACAGAAGCCCTGAAACACACAAAAACCCTGAAATACACGGAAACCCAGAAACACACTGCAAATCTTATGTACAGACAAACCATGAAATACACAGAAACCCTAAAATACACAGACACCCTGAAACACAATGAAACACTGAAACACATTGAAACCCTGAAATGCACAGAAACCCGAAACACGGTGAAACCATGAAACGCATTAAAACCCTGAAATACACTGAAACCCAGAAACACACTGAAACCCCAGAACATATTGAAACCCTGAAATGCATAGAAACCTGGAAATACACAGAAATCCTGAACACACTGAAACCCCGAAACAAACTAAAACTCCGAAACACACAGAAATCCTGAAATACATTGAAAACCTGAAACTCATTGAAACCCCGAGATACACAGAAACCCTGAAATACATAGAAACGTCGAAACACACGGAAACCCTAAAACAGACTAAAACCCTGAAATACACAGAAACCCCGAAACACACTGAAAACATCAACCTCACTGAAACACCGAAACATATTGAAACCCTGAATACACAGAAACCCTGGAACAACTGAAACCCTCATATACACAGAAACCACGAAACACACTGAAACCCTGAAATACACTGAAACCCCGAAACACATTGAAACCCTGAAATACACAGAAACCCCGAAACACACTGAAACCCTGAAATACACAGAAACCCCAACACACAGAAATCCTGAAATACACAGAAACCCCAAAACACAGAAATCCTGAAATACACAGAAACCCCAAAACACAGTGAAAACCCAAAAAAGACAGAAACACTGAAACACACAGAAGCCCTGAAATACACAGAAACCCCGAAACACACAGAAACTGTAAAAAACCACAGAAACCACGAAACACACTGAAACACCGAAACACACTGAAACCCTAAAACAGTCTAAAACCCTGATATACACAGAAACACTGAAATGCACAGGAACACCGAAACAAACTGAAAATCTCAAACTCACTGAAACACCGAAAAACATTGAAACGCTGAAATACACAGAAACCCGAAACATGCTGAAACCCCGAACACGTTGATACCCCGAAACACACAGAAAGCCTGAAACACACTGAAACACCGAAAAACATTGAAACCCTGAAAAAAACTGAAACCCGAAACACACTCAAACCCCGGAACGTACTTATACCCTGAAATACACAGAAACCCGGAAATACACAGAAACTCTGAACAACGTTGAAACCCTGAAATACACAGAAACCCCAAAACACCCAGAAAATCTGACAGACACAGAAACCATGGAACACACTGAAAACCTGAAATACACTGAAACCCTGAAATACACAGAAACCCTGAAATACACTAAAACCACGAAGCACACTAAAAACCCGAAAGAAACTGACACACCGAAACACATTGAAACCCTAAAATACACAGAAAGCTCGAAACACAGAGAAAACCCCAAAACCCATTGATACCCTGAAATACACAGAAACCATAAAATACACAGAAACCCTGAAAAACACTTCAACCCTGAAAAACACAGAAACCTTGAGACTCACTGAAATCCCAGAAAACATTGAAACCCTGAAATACACGGAAAGACTGATATATACAGAAACCCGGAAACACACAGACACCCTGAAGTACACAGACACCGTGAAACACACTGAAACCCTGAAGTACACAGACACCCTGAAACACACTGAAGCCCTGAAATATACCGAAACACAGAAACACACTGAAACCCTGAAATACACATAAACGCCGAAACACACTGAATCTCGAGATACATTGACACCTTGAAATACACGGAAAGACTGAAACACACAGAAACCCCAAAACACATTTAAACCCTGAAATACACAGAGACGCTGAAATATGTAGAAACACCAAAACACACACAAACCCCAAAACACTTTGCAACTCTGATACACAGTAACCCCAAAAACACTCAGAAACTCTGACAAACACAGAAACCATGGAACACACTCAAACCCTCAAATACACAGAAAGCCCGAGACACATTGAAACCCTGAAATACACAGAAACCCTGAAATACATAGAAACCCTGGAACACATTGAAAACCTGCAATACACTGAAACCCTAAAGTACACAGAAACCCCGAAACACGTTGAAACCCTGTAATATACCAAACTCATGAAATACCCAGAAACCCTGAAACACACTGAAAGCCCAAAACACACAGTAATCCCTGGAATCCATTGAAACTGTGAAATACACAGAAACCCTGAAATACACAGAAACCCAGAAACACGCTGAAAATCTTATATACACACAAACCATGAAATACACAGAAACCCTAAAATACACAGACACCCTGAAAGACACAAACACTGAAACACATTGAAACGCACAGAAACCCGAAACACGGTGAAACCCGGAAACGCTTTATAACTCTGAAATACACTGAAACCCAGAAACACACAGAAACCCCAGAACATATTGAAACCCTGACATGCATAGAAACCTGGAAATACACAGAAATCCTGAACACACTGAAACCCCGAAACAAACAAAACTCTGAAATACATTGAAAACCCAAAACACATTGAAACCCCGAAATACACAGAAACCCTGAAAATCACAGAAATCCTGAAACTTACTGAAAGCCCGAAACACATTGAAACACTGAAATACACAGAAAGCCTGAAATACATAGAAACACCGAAACACACTGAAACCCTAAAACAGACTAAAACCCTGATATACACAGAAACACTGAAATACACAGAAACCCTGAAACACGCACAAACGCAGAAACACGCTGAAAATCTTATATACACAAAAACCATGAAATACACAGAAACCGTAAAATACACAGACACCCTGAAACACAATGAAACACTGAAACACATTGAAACCCTGAAATGCACAGAAACCCGAAACACGGTGAAACCAGGAAACGCATTAAAACCCTGAAATACACTGAAACCCAGAAACACACTGAAACCCCAGGATATATTGAAACCCTGAAATGCATAGAAACCTGAAAATACACAGAAATCCTGAACACACTGAAACCCCGAAACAAACAAAACTCCGAAACACACAGAAATCCTGAAATACATTGAAAACCCGAAACACATTGAAACCCCGAAATACAGACAAACCCTGAAAATCACAGAAATCCTGAAACTTACTGAAACCCCGAAACACATTGAAACACTGAAATAAACAGAAAGCCTGAAATACATAGAAACACCGAAACACGCTGAAAAACTCAAACTCACTGAAACACCGAAAAAACATTGAAACGCTGAAATACACAGAAACCCGAAACATGCTGAAAACCCGAACACATTGATACCCTGAAGCACACAGAAACCCTGAAACACACTGAAACACCGAAACACATTGAAAGCCTGAAAAAAACTGAAACCCGAAACACACTGAAACCCCGGAACATATTGATACCCTGAAATACACAGAAACCCGGAAATACACAGAAACTCTGAAAAACATTGAAACCCTGAAATACACAGAAACCCCAAAACACCCAGAAAATCTGACAGACACAGAAACCATGGAACACACTGAAACCCTCAAATACACAGAAAGCCCGAGACACACTGAAACCCTGAAATACACAGAAACCCTGGAACACATTGAAAACCTGAAATACACTGAAACCCTGAAATACACAGAAACCCTGAAATACACTAAAACCACGAAGCACACTAAAAACCCGAAAGAAACTGACACACCGAAACACATTGAAACCCTAAAATACACAGAAACCCTGAAATACAAAGAAACCCTGGAACACATTGAAAACCTGAAATACACTGAAACCCTGAAATACACAGAAACCCAAAACACGTTGAAACCCTGAAATACACAAAACTCCTGAAATACACTGAAACCCTGAAACACACTGAAACCCCAAAACAAACTGAAACCCCAAAACACACAAAAAACTCCAGAACCCATTGAAAGCATGAAATACACAGAAACACCGAAAAACACTTCAACCCTGAAAAACACAGAAACCTTGAGACACACTGAAACCCTGAAGTACACAGACACCCTGAAACACACTGAAGCCCTGAAATATACCAAAACCCAGAAACACACTGAAACCCTGAAATACACATAAACACCGAAACACACTGAATCTCGAGATATATTGAAACCCTGAAATACAGGGAAAGACTGAAACACACACAAACCCCAAAACACATTGAAACCCTGAAATACACAGAAACGCTGAAAAACATAGAAACACCGAAACCCTGGAACATATTGAGACCCTGAAATACACAGAAACCCAACACAGAAGCTCTGAAACACACTGAAACACTGAAATACACAGAAACCCCAAAACACCCAGAAACTCTGACAAACACAGAAACCCTGGAACACACTCAAACTCTCAAATACACAGAAAGCCCGAGACACATTGAAATCCTGAAATACACATAAACCCCGAAACATACTGAAACCCTGACATACACAGAAACCCCAAAACACAGTGAAACCCCAAAAAAGACAGAAGCCCTGAAATACACAGAAAACCTAAAACACACAGAAACCCCAAAAACCACAGAAATCCTGAAACACACAGACACTCTGAAAAACACAGTAACCTTGAAACAAATTGAAACCCAAATTACACAGAAACCATGAGATGCACAGAAACCACGAAACACATTAAAACCCTGAAACCCTGAAATAAACAGAAACTCCGAAACACACTGAAACCCAGAAATAGACAAAAACTCGGAACATATTGAAACCCTGAAGCACACAGAAATCCTGAAATACACAGAAACACTGAAAACGATGAAACACTGAAATACACAGAAACACTGAAAACGATGAAACACTGAAATACACAGAAACACTGAAATACAGTGAAACACTGAAATACAGAAACCCCGAAACACATTGAAACCCTGAAATACACTAAAACCACGAAGCACACTAAAAACCCGAAAGACACTGAAACCCCGAAACACATTGAAAACCTGAAATACACAGAAAACCCGAAACACAGAGAAAACCCCGGAACCCATTGATACCCTGAAATATACAGAAACCCATGAAATACACAGAAACCCTGAAAAACACTTCAACCCTGAAAAACACAGAAACCTTGAGACACACTGAAACCCCAGAAATAATTCAAACCCTGAAATACACAGAAAGACTGATATATACAGAATCCCAAAACACATGAAACCCTGAAATACACAGTACGCTCGAAACACACTGAAGCCCTGAAATATACTGAAACCCGGAAACACACAGAAAGCCTGAAACACACAGAAACCCTAAGGCACTTTGAAACACTGAAATGCACAGAAACACCGAAACACACAGAAACCCTGAAATACACTGGAACCCTGAAATCACAGAAACCCCGAAACACACTGAAAATCTGAAATACACACACACCCTGAAATACATAGAAACTCTAAAATAAATAGAAACCCTGAAACCCACTGAAAACCTGAAATACATTGAAACCCTGAAATACACAGAAACCCCGAAACACGTTGAAACCCTGAAATACACAAAACTCCTGAAATACACAGAAACCCTGAAACACACTGAAACCCCGAAACAAACTGAAACCCTGAAACACACAGAAAACATCGGAACCCATTGAAAGCGTGAAATACACAGAAACGCTGAAATACGTAGAAACACCGAAACACACGAAAACCCTGAAACACACGAAAACCCTGAAATACACAGAAACCCAGAAACACACTGAAAATCTTATATACACACAAACCATGAAATACACAGAAACCCTAAAATACACAGACACCCTGAAACACACTGAAACACTGAAACACATTGAAACCCTGAAATGCACAGAAACCCGAAACACGGCAAAACCAGGAAACGCATTAAAACCCTGAAATACACTGAAACCCAGAAACACACTGAAACCCCAGAACATATTGAAACCCTGAAATGCATAGAAACCTGGAAATACACAGAAATCCTGAACACACTGAAACCCCGAAACAAACTAAAACTCCGAAACACACAGAAATCTTGAAATACATTGAAAACCCGAAACACATTGAAACCCCGAAATACACAGAAACCCTGAAAATCACAGAAATCCTGAAACTTACTGAGAGCCCAAAACACATTGAAACACTGAAATACACAGAAAGCCTGAAATGCACAGAAACCCCGAAACGCACTGAAACACTGAAATACACAGAAAGCCTGAAATACGTGGAAACACCGAAACACACAAACTCTAAAACAGACTAAAACCCTGAAATACACAGAAACCCCAAAACACGCTGAAACCCCGAAACACATTGATACCCTGAAACACACAGAAACCCTGAAACACCGAAACACATTGAAACCCTGAAATACACTGAAACCCGAAACACGCTAAAACCCCAAAACACGTTGATACCCTGAAACACACAGAAACCCGGAAACAGACTGAAACCCTGAAATACACAGAAACCCGAAACACGCTGAAACCCCAAAAACCACAGAAACCCCGAAACACACAGAAACCCTGAAATACACAGAATCCCCGAAACACATTCAAACCCTGAAATACACAGAAAACTCGAAACACACTGAAATGCCGGGACCCACTGAAACACTGAAATACACAGAAAGCCTGAAATACACTGAAAACCCAGAAAACACTGAAACCCTGAAATACATAGAAAGACTGATATAAACAGAAACCCCGAAACACACAGAAACGCTGAAATACACAGAAACCCCAAAACAAATTGAAACCCAAATTACACAGCAACCATGAGATGCACAGAAATGCCGAAACATGTTAAAACCCAGAAAAACACAGAAACCCTGAAATAAACAGAAACCCCGAAACACACTGAAACCCAGAAATAAACAAAAACCCGGAACATATTGATACGCTGAAACACACAGAAATCCTGAAATAAACAGAAACCCCGAAACACACAAACCCAGAAATAAACAAAAACCCGGAACATATTGAAACCCTGAAACACACAGAAATCCTGAAATACACAGAAACACTGAAACACAATGAAACGTTGAAATACACAGAAACAATGAAATACAGTGAAACACTGAAATACAAAAACTCTGAAACACATTGAAACCCTGAAATACACTAAAACCACGAAGCACACTAAAAACCCGAAAGACACTGAAACCCCAAAACACATTGAAACCCTGAAATACACAGAAAACTCAAAACACAGAGAAAACCCTGGAACCCATTGATAACCTGAAATACACAGAAACCATGAAATACACAGAAACCGTGAAAAACATTTCAACCCTGAAAAACACAGAAACCTTGAGACACACTGAAAGCCGAGACATAATTCAAACCCTGAAATACACAAAGACTGACATAGACAGAAATCCCGAAACACACTGAAACCCTGAAATACACAGAAACACAGAAACACACAGAAAGCCGGAAACACACAGAAACCCCAAAGCACTTTGAAACCATGAAATACACAGAAACCCTGAAATACACAGAAACCCTAAAACACTTTGAAACCATGAAATACACAGAAACCCTGAAACACACAGAAACCCCAAAACACTTTGAAAACCTGAAATACACAGAAACCCAGAAACACACAGAAACGCTGAAACACACTGAAACACCGAAACACACAGAAACCCTGAAACACACAAAAACCCTGAAATACACAGAAACCTTGAAATACACAGAAACCCAGAAACGCGCTGAAAATCTTATATACACACAAACCATGAAGTACACAGAAACCCTAAAATACACAGACACCCTGAAACACAATGAAACACTGAAACACATTGAAACCCTGAAATGCACAGAAACCCAAACCACGGTGAAACCAGGAAACACATTAAAACCCTGAAATACACTGAAACCCCAGAACATATTGAAACACTGAAATGCATAGAAACCTGGAAATACACAGAAATCCTGAACACACTGAAACCCTGAAACAAACAAAACTCCGAAACACACAGAAATCCTGAAATACATTGAAACCCCAAAACACATTGAAACCCCGAAATACACAGAAACCCTGAAAATCACAGAAATCGTGAAACATACTGAAACCCCAAAACACATTGAAAAACTGAAATAAACAGAAAGCCTGAAATACACAGAAACCCCGAAACACACTGAAAACATCAAACTCACTGAAACACCGAAACACATTGAAACACTGAAATTTACAGAAACCCGAAACACGCTGTATCCCCGAAACACATTGATACCCTGAAACATACAGAAACCCTGAAACACACTGAAACACCAAAACACATTAAAACCCTGAAAAAAACTGAAACCTGAAACACACTGAAACCCCGGAACATATTGATACCCTGAAATACGCTGAAACCCGAAACACACAAATTCCGGAACATATTGATACACTGAAATACACAGAAACCCAGAAATACACAGAAACTCGGAAAAACATTGAAACACTGAAATACACAGAAATCCCAAAACACCCAGAAACTCTGACAAACACAGAAACCCTGGAACTCACTCAAACCCACAAATACACATAAACCCTAAAACATACTGAAACCCTGAAATACACACAAATCCTGAAACACACAGAAACCCCGGAACTCACTGAAACCCTGACATACACAGAAACCCTGGAACAACTGAAACCCTCATATACACAAAAACCACGAAACACACTGAAACCCTTAAATACACCGAAACTCCGAAACACATTGAAACCCTGAAATACACAGAAACCCCAAAAACACACAGCTACCCTGAAATACACAGTAACCCCAAAATACAGTGAAACCCCAAAAAAGACAGAAACACTGAAACACACATGATCCTTGAAATACACAGAAACCCCGAAACACACAGAAACCCCAAAAACCACAGAAATCCCAAAACACACAGAAAAACTGAAACACACTGAAGCACCGAAACACATTGAAACCCTGAAATGCAAAGAAACCCGAAACACGGTGAAACCCAAAAAACCACAGAAACCCTGAAACACACAGAAACCCTGAAATACACAGAATCCCCAAAACACGGTGAAACTAGGAAACGCATTAAAACCCTGAAATACACTGAAACCCAGAAACACACTGAAACCCCAGAACATATTGAAACCCTGAAATGCATAGAAACCTGGAAATTAACAGAAATCCTGAACACACTGAAACTCTGAAACAAACTAAAACTCCGAAAAACACAGAAATCCTGAAATACATTGAAAACCCGAAACACATTGAAACTCCGAAATACACAGAAACCCAGAAAATCACAGAAATCCTGAAACTTACTGAAAGCCCAAAACACATTGAAACACTGAAATACACAGAAAGCCTGAAATACACAGAAAGCCTGAAACACACTGAAAACATCAAACTCACTGAAACACCGAAACACATTGATACCCTAAAACACACAGAAACCCTGAAACACACTGAAACACCAAAACACATTGAAACCCCGGAACATATTGATACCCTGAAACACACAGAAACCCTGAAACACCGAAACACATTGAAAACCTGAAATACACTGAAACCCGAAACACACTGAAACTCCGGAACATATTGATACCCAGAAATACACAGAAACTCGGAAATACACAGAAACTCGGAAAAACATTGAAAATCTGAAATACACAGAAACCCCAAAACACCCAGAAACTCTGACAAACACAGAAACCATGGAACACACTGAAACCCTCAAATACACAGAAAGCCCGAGATACACTGAAACCCTGAAATACACAGAAACCCTGAAATACAAAGAAACCCTGGAACACATTGAAAATCTGAAATACACTGAAAACCTGAAATACACAAAACTCCTGAAATACAAAGAAACCCTGAAACACACTGAAACCCCGAAACAAACTGAAACCCCAAAACACACAGAAAACCCCGGAACCCATTGAAACCCTGAAATACACAGAAACCCTGAAATACAAAGAAACCCTGGAACACATTGAAAATCTGAAACACACTGAAAACCTGAAATACACAAAACTCCTGAAATACAAAGAAACCCTGAAACACACTGAAACCCCGAAATACACAAAAAACCCCGGAACCCATTGAAACCATGAAATACGCAGAAAACTTGAGACATAATGAAATCCCAGAAATCATTGAAACCGTGAAATACACGGAAAGACTGATATATACAGAAACCCTGAAACACACTGAAACCCTGAAGAACACAGGCACCCTGAAACACACTAAAGCCCTGAAATCTACCAAACCCAAGAAACACACTGAAACCTTGAAATATACATAAACACCGAAACACACTGAATTTCGAAATACATTGAAACCCTGAAATACACAGAAAGCCTGAAACACACAGAAACCACCAAACATTTTGAAACCCTGAAATACACAGAAACGCTGAAATACATAGAAACACCGAAACACACTGAAACCCCGGAACAGATTGAGACCCTGAAATACACAGAAACCCAACACAGAAGCTCTGAAACACATTGAAACACTGAAATACACAGAAATCCCAAAACACCCAGAAACTCTGACAAACACAGAAACCATGGAACACACTCAAACCCTCAAATACACAGAAAGCCCGAGACACATTGAAACCCTGAAATACACATAAACCCTGAAATACAAAGAAACCCTGGAACACATTGAAAACCTGAAATACACTGAAACCCTAAAATACACAGAAACCGCGAAACACGTTGAAACCCTGAAATACACAAAACTCCTGAAATAGACAGAAACCCTGAAACCCCGAAACAAACTGAAACCCTGAAACACACAGAAAATCCCAGAACCCATTGAAAGCGTGAAATACACAGAAACCCTGAAATACACAGAAACACCGAAAAACACTTCAACCCTGAAAAACACAGAAACCTTGAGACACGCTGAAATCCCAGAAAACATTGAAATCCTGAAATACACGGAAAGACTGATATATACAGAAACACCAAAACACACTGAAACCCCGGAACATATTGAGACGCTAAAATACACAGAAACCCAACACAGAAGCTCTGAAACACATTGAAACACTGGAATACAAAGAAACCCCAAAACACCCAGAAGCTCTGACAAACACAGAAACCCTGGAACACACTCAAACCCTCAAATAAACAGAAAGCCCAAGACACATTAAAAACCTGAAATATACATAAACCCCAAAACACCCTGAAACCCTGAAATACACAGAAATCCTGAAGTACACAGAAACCCCGGAACTCACTGAAACCCTGACATACACAGAAACCCTGGAACAACTGAAACCCTCATATACACAGAAACCACGAAACACACTGAAACCCAGAAATACACAGAAAACCCAAAATACATTGAAACCCTGACATACACAGAAAGCCCAAAACACACAGAAACCCTGAAATACATAGAAACCCGAAAAACCACAGCAATCCTGAAACACACTGAAACACTGAAATACATTGAAACCCTGAAATACACAGAAACCCAAAACATGCTGAAACCCCAAAAACCACAGAAACCCCGAAACACACAGAAACCCTGAAACACACAGAATCCCCGAAACACATTGAAACCCTGAAATACACAGAAAACTCGAAACACACTGAAAATGCCGGGACCCACTGAAACACTGAAATACACAGAAAGCCTGAAATACACTGAAAACCCAGAAAACACTGAAACCCTGAAAAAATAGAAAGACTGATATAGATAGAAACCCCAAAACACACAGAAACCCTGAAATACACAGAAACCCCGAAACAAATTGAAACCCGAAATAGACAGAAACCACAAGATGCACAGAAACCCCAATACATTAAAACCCAGAAAAACACAGAAAAACTGAAATAAACAGAAATCCCAAAACACACTGAAACCCAGAAATAGACAAAAACGCGGAACATATTGAAACCCTGAAACACACAGAAATCCTGAAATACACCGAAACACTGAAACACGATGAAACGCTGAAATACACAGAAACCCTGAAATACAGTGAAACACTGAAATACAGAAACACCGAAACACACTGAAACCCTGGAACATATTGAGACCCTGAAATACACAGATGCCCAACACAGAAGCTCTGACACACATTGCAACACTGAAATACACAGAAACTCCAAAACACCCAGAAACTCTGACAAACACAGAAACCCTGGAACACACTCAAACCCTCAAATACACAGAAAGCCCGAGACACATTGAAACCCTGAAATACACATAAAACCCAAAACATACTGAAACCCTGAAATACACAGAAATCCTGAAGTACACAGAAAGCCCGGAACTCACTGAAACCCTGACATACACAGAAACCCTGGAACAACTGAAACCCTCATATAAACAGAAACCACGAAACACATTGAAACCCTGAATTACACAGAAACCCTGAAACATACTGAAACCCTGAAATACACAGAAATCCTGAAGCACACAGAAACCCCGGAACTCACTGAAACCCTGACATACACAGAAACCCTGGAACAACTGAAACCCTCACATACACAGAAACCACAAAACACACTGAAACCCTGAGATACACTGAAACCCCGAAACACACAGAAACCCTGAATTGCACAGAAACCCCAAAACACATTGAAACCCCAAAAAGGACAGAAACACTGAAACACACAGAAAACCCGAAACACACAGAAACTCCGAAACACACTGAAAATCCCAGAACCCAACGAAAGGGTGAAATACACAGAAACCTTGAAATACACAGAAATCCGGAAAATGAATTCAACCCTGAAAAACACAGAAACCTTGAGACACACTGAAATCCCAGAAAACATTGAAACCCTGAAATACACGGAAAGACTGATATATACAGAAACCCTGAAACACACTGAAGCCCTGAAATATACCGAAACCCAGAAACACACAGAAACCCTGAAATACACATAAACACCGAAACACACTGAATCTCAAAATACATTAAAACCCTGAAATACACAGAGAGCCTGAAACACACACAAACCCCAAAACAATTTGAAACCCTGAAATACATAGAAACATCGAAACACACTGAAACCCCGGAACATATTGAGACCCTGAACTACACAGAAACCCAACACAGAAGCTCTGAAACACGTTGAAACACTGAAATACACAGAAACCCTGAAATACAAAGAAACCCTGGAACACATTGAAAACCTGAAATACATTGAAACCCTGAAATACACAAAACTCCTGAAATACACAGAAACCCCGAAACACGTTGAAACCCTGAAATACAAAACCTCCAAAAATAGACAGAAACCCTGAAATACACAGAAACCCTGAAATACACAGAAACCCTGAAAAACACTTCAACCCTGAAAAACACAGAAACCTTGAGACACGCTGAAATCCCAGAAAACATTAAAACACTGAAATACATGGAAAGACTGATATATACAGAAACCCTGAAACACACTGAAACCCTGAAGTACACAGACACCCTGAAACACACTGAATCCCTGAAATATGCCGAAACCCAGAAACACACTGAAACACTGAAATACAAAGAAATCCCACAACACCCAGAAACTCTGACAAACACAGAAAGCCGGGAACACACTCAAACCCTCAAATACACAGAAAGCCCGAGACACATTGAAACCCTGAAATACACATAAACCCCGAAACACACTGAAACCCTGAAATACACACAAATCCTGAAGTACACAGAAACCCCGGAACTCACTGAAACCCTGACATACAGAGAAACCCTGGAACAACTGAAACCCTCATATACACAGAAACCACGAAACACACTGAAACTCTGAAGTACACTGAATCCCTGAAACACATTGAAATCCTGAAATACACAGAAACCCCGAAACACATAGAAACCCTGAAACATGCAGAAACCCCAAAAAAGACAGAAACACTGAAACACACAGAAGCCCTGAAATACACAGAAACAGCGAAACCCCAAAAACCACAGAAATCCCGAAACACACAGAAACACTGAAACACACTGAAACACCGAAAAACATTGAAACCCTGAAATACACAGAAAACCCGAAACCCACAGAAACCCCAAAAACCACAGAAATCCAGAAACACACAGAAACACACTGAAACACCGAAACACGTTGAAACCCTGAAACGCACAGAAACCCGAAACACGGTGAAGCCAGGAAACGCATTAAAACCCTGAAATACACTGAAACCCAGAAACACACTGAAACCCCAGAACATATTGAAACCCTGAAATGCATAGAAACCAGGAAATACACAGAAATCCTGAACACACTGAAACCCCAAAACAAACTAAATCTCCGAAACTCACAGAAATCCTGAAATACATTTAAAACCCGAAACACATTGAAACCCCGAGATACACAGAAACCCTGAATATCACAGAAATCCTGAAACTTACTGAAAGCCCGAAACACATTGAAACACTGAAATACACAGAAAGCCTGAAATACATAGAAACACCGAAATACACTGAAACCCTAAAACAGACTAAAACCCTGAAATACACAGAAACCCCGAAACACACTGAAAACATCAAACTCACTGAGACTCTGAAACATATTGAAACCCTGAAATACACAGAAACCCGAAACACGCTGAAACCCCAAAACACATTGATAACCTGAAACACACAGAAACCCTGAAACATACTGAAACACCGAAACACATTGAAACCCTGAAAAAAACTGAAACCTGAAACACACTGAAACCCCGGAACATATTGATACCCTGAAATACACAGAAACTCTGAAAAACTTTGAAACCCTGAAATACACAGAAATCCCAAAACACCCAGAAACTCTGACAAACAGAGAAACCATGGAACACACTGAAACCCTCACATACACAGAAAGCCCGAGACACATTGAAACCCTGAAATACACAGAAACCCTGAAATACAAAGAAACCCTGGAACACATTGAAAACCTGAAATACATTGAAACCCTGAAACACACTGAAACCCCGAAACAAATTGAAACCCCAAAACACACAGAAAACCCCGGAACCCTTTGAAACCGTGAAATACACAAAAACCGTGAAATACACAAAAACCTTGAGACACACTGAAATCCCAGAAAACAGTGAAACCTTGAAATACACGGAAAGACTGATATATACAGAAACCCTGAAACACGCTGAAAACCTGAAATACCCTTAAACACCGAAACACACTGAATATCGAAATACATTGAAACCCTGAAATACACAGAAAGCCTGAAACACACACAAACCCTAAAACACTTTGAAACCCTGAAATACACAGAAACGCTGAAATACATAGAAACACTGAAACACACTGAAACCCCGGAACATATTGAGACCCTGAAATACACAGAAGCCCAACATAGAAGCTCTGAAACACATTGAAACACTGAAATACACCGAAACCCCAAAACACCCAGAAACTCTGACAAACACAGAAACCCTGGAAAACACTCAAACCCTCAAATACACAGAAAGCCCGAAACACATTGAAATTCTGAAATACACAGAAACACTGAAATACATAGAAACCCTGAAATACACAGAAACAGCGAAACACGCACAAACCCCCAAAAAAGACAGAAACACTGAAACACACAGAAGCCCTAAAATACACAGAAACACCGAAACACGCAGAAACCCCAAAAACCACAGAAATCCCGAAACATACAGAAACACTGAAACGCACTGAAACACCGACACACATTGAAACCCTGAAATACACAGAAAACCCGAAACCCACAGAAACCCCAAAAACCACAGAAATCCAGAAACACACTGAAACACTGAAACACTGAAACACGTTGAAACACTGAAATACACCGAAACCCGAAACACACTGAAACTCCAGAATGTATTGATACCCTGAAATACACAGAAACCCGGAAATACACAGAAACTCTGAAAAACATTGAAACCCTGAAATACACAGAAATCCCAAAACACCCAGAAACTGACAGAGAAACCATGGAACACACTGAAACCCTCACATACACAGAAAGCCCGAGACACATTGAAACCCTGAAATACAAAGAAACCCTGGGAACACATTGAAAACCTGAAATACATTGAAACCCTGAAATACACAAAACTCCTGAAATACACAGAAACCCTGAAACACACTGAAACCCCGAAACAAATTGAAACCCCAAAACACACAGAAAACCCCGGAACCCATTGAAACTGTGAAATACACAAAAACCGTGAAATACACAGAAACCCCAAAACACAGTGAAACCCCAAAAAGGACAGAAACACTGAAACACACAGAAAACCTGAAACACACAGAAACCACGAAACACACAGATACCCCAAAAACCACAGAAATCCCGAAACACACAGAAACACTGAAACACAATGAAACACTGAAACACATTGAAACCCTGAAATACTCATAAACCCCAAAACATACTGAAACCCTGAAATACACAGAAATCCTGAAGTACACAGAATGCCCGGAACTCACTGAAATCCTGACATACACAGAAACCCAGGAACAACTGAAACCCTCATATAAACAGAAACCACGAAACACACTGAAACCCTGAAATACACTGAAACCCCGAAACACATTGAAACCCTGAAATACACTGAAACACCGAAACACACAGAAACCCTGAATTACACAGAAACCCCAAAACACACAGATACCCCAAAAACCACAGAAATCACAAAACACACAGAAACACTGAAACACAATGAAACACTGAAACACATTGAAACCCTGAAATACACAGAAACCCGAAACACGCTGAAAACCCGAAACACATTGAAACCCTGAAATGCACAGAAACACCGAAACACACAGAAGCGCTGAAACACACAAAAACCCTGAAATACAGGGAAACCCAGAAACACACTGCAAATCTTATGTACAGACAAACCATGAAATACACAGAAACCCTAAAATACACAGACACCCTGAAACACAATGAAACACTGAAACACATTGAAACCCTGAAATACACAGAAACCTGAAACACGCTGAAACCATGAAACGCATTAAAGTCTGGAAATACACAGAAATCCTGAAACACACTGAAACCCCAGAACATATTGAAACCCTGAAATACATAGAAACCCGGAAATACACAGAAACCCTGAACACATTGAAAAACCGGAACAAATTGAAACCCCGAAACACACAGAAACTCTGAAACAAACAGAAACCAGAAACACGCTGAAACCAAGAAACACATTGAAGCCCTGAAATACACAGAAACCCTGAAACACACTGAAACCTTAAAACAGACTAAAACCCTGAAATACACAGAAACCCCGAAACACACTGAAAGCATCAAACTCACTGAAACACCGAAACATATTGAAACCCTGAAATACACAGAAACCCTGGGACAACTGAAACCCTCATATACACAGAAACCACGAAACACATTGAAACCCTGAAATACACAGAAACCCCAAAACACAGTGAAAACCCAAAAAAGACAGAAACACTGAAATACACAGAAGCCCTGAAATACACAGAAACCCCGAAACACACAGAAACCGTAAAAAACCACAGAAACCACGAAACACACTGAAACACCGAAACACATTGAAACCCTGAAATGCACAGAAACCCGAAACACGGTGAAACCATGAAACGCATTAAAACTCTGAAATGCACCGAAACCCAGAAACACACTGAAACCCCAGGATATATTGAAACCCTGAAATGCATAGTAACCTGGAATACACAGAAATCCTGAACACACTGAAACCCCAAAACAAACAAAACTCCGAAACACACAGAAATCCTGAAATACATTGAAAACACGAAACACATTGAAACCCCGAGATACACAGAAACCCTGAAAATCACAGAAATCCTGAAACTTACTGAAAGCTCGAAACACATTGAAACACTGAAATACACAGAAAGCCTGAAATACATAGAAACACCGAAACACACTGAAACCCTAAAACAGACTAAAACCCTGATATACACAGAAACACTGAAATGCACAGGAACACCGATACAAACTGAAAATCTCAAACTCACTGAAACACCGAAAAACATTGAAACGCTGAAATACTCAGAAACCCGAAACATGCTGAAACCCCGAACATGTTGATACCCTGAAACACACAGAAACCCTGAAACACACTGAAACAACGAAAAACATTGAAACCCTGTAAAAAACTGAAACCCGAAACACACTGAAACCCCGGAACATATTTATACCCTGAAATACACAGAAACCCGGAAATACACAGACACTCTGAACAAAACAAAACCCCAAAACAAACTGAAACCCCAAAACACACAAAAAACCCCAGAACCCATTGAAAGCATGAAATACACAGAAACACCGAAAAACACTTCAACCCTGAAAAACACAGAAACCTTGAGACACACTGAAATCCCAGAAAACATTGAAACCCTGAAATACACGGAAAGACTGATATATACAGAAACCCTGAAACACACAGACACCCTGAAGTACACAGACACCGTGAAACACACTGAAACCCTGAAGTACACAGATACGCTGAAACCCACTGAAGCCCTGAAATATACCGAAACCCAGAAACACACTGAAACCCTGAAATACACATAAACACCGAAACACACTGAATCTCGAGATACATTGAAAGCCTGAAATACACGGAAAGACTGAAACACACACAAACCCCAAAACACATTGAAACCCTGAAATACACAGAAACGCTGAAATACATAGAAACACACTGAAACCCTGGAACATATTGAGACCCTGAAATACACAGAAACCCAACACAGAAGCTCTGAAACACACTGAAACACTGAAATACACAGAAACTCCAAAACACCCAGAAACTCTGACAAACACAGAAACCCTGGAACACACTGAAACCCTCAAATACACAGAAAGCCTGAGACACATTGAAATGCTGAAATACACATAAACCCTGAAACATACTGAAACCCTGACATACACAGAAACCCCAAAACACAGTGAAACCCCAAAAAAGACAGAAGCCCTGAAATACACAGAAAACCTAAAACACACAGAAACCCCAAAAACCACAGAAATCCCGAAACACACAGAAACTCTGAAATACACAGAAACCCCGAAACAAATTGAAACCCAAATTACACAGAAACCATGAGATGCACAGAAACCACGAAACACATTATAACCCTGAAACCCTGAAATAAACAGAAACTCCGAAAAACACTGAAACCCAGAAATAGACAAAAACTCGGAACATATTGAAACCCTGAAGCACACAGAAATCCTGAAATACACAGAAACACTGAAAACGATGAAACACTGAAATACACAGAAACACTGAAATACAGTGAAACACTGAAATACAGAAACCCCGAAACACATTGAAACCCTGAAATACACTAAAACCATGAAGCACACTAAAAACCCGAAAGACACTGAAACCCCGAAACACATTGAAAACCTGAAATACACAGAAAACTCGAAACACAGAGAAAACCCCGGAACCCATTGATACCCTGAAATATACAGAAACCATGAAATACACAGAAACCCTGAAAAACACTTCAACCCTGAAAAACACAGAAACCTTGAGACACACTGAAACCCCAGAAATAATTCAAACCCTGAAATACACAGAAAGACTGATATACAGAATCCCAAAACACATGAAACCCTGAAATCACAGAAACCCCGAAACACACTGAAAATCTGATATACACACACACCCTGAAATACATAGAAACTCTAAAATAAATAGAAACCCTGAAACTCACTGAAAACCTGAAACTCACTGAAACCCCAAAACACACTGAAACCCTGAAACACACAGTAACCCCGATACACACTGAAACACCAAAACATATTGAAACTCCTGAAATACACACAAACCCTGAAATACACAGAAATCCTGAAACACACTGAATACCTGAAAGTCACTGAAACGCCGAAACATACTGAAACTCCAAAACAAACTGAAACCCTGAAATAAACAGTAACCCCGAAACACGCTGAAACCCTGAAATACACACAAACCCTGAAATAGACAGAAAGCCCGAAACACGCTGAAAACCTGAAATACACAGAAACCCTGAAATACATTGAAAACCTGAAACTCACTGAAACGCCGAAACACACAAACTCCAAAACACACTGAAACCCTGAAATACGCAGTAACCCCGAAACACACTGAAACACCGAAACACATTGAAACTCCTGAAATGCACAGTAACCCCGAAACACATTGAAACTCCTGAAATACACAAAACCCGAAACACGGTGAAACCAGGAAACACATTAAAGCCTGGAAATACACAGAAATACTGAAACACACTGAAACCCCAGAACATATTGAAACCCTGAAATACATAGAAACCCGGAAATACACAGAAACCCTGAACACACTGAAAAACCGGAACAAACTGAAACCCCGAAACACACAGAAACCCTGAAACACACAGAAACTCTGGAACACACAGAAACCCTGAAATGCACAGAAACCAGAAACACGCTGAAACCAAGAAACACATTAAAGCCCTGAAATACACAGAAACCCCCCGGAACATATTGATACCCTGAAATACACAGAAAGCCCGAAATACACAGAAACTCTGAAACGCATTAAAACTCTGAAATACACATAAACCCCAAAACAACCAGAAACTCTGACAAACACAGAAACACTGAAGTACACAGAAACCCCGGAAAACATTGAAATCCTGAAACACAAAGAAACCCCGGAAAACATTGAAACACTGAAATACACAGAAACCCCAAAACACGCAGAAACTCTGACAAACACAGAAACCCTGGAACAAACTGAAAATCTCAAATACACAGAAAGCTCGAGACACATTCAAACGCTGAAATACACAGAAACCCTGAAATACAAAGAAACCCTGGAACACATTAAAACCCTGAAATACACTGTAACCCAGAAACACACTGAAACCCTGAAATACACAGAAACCCCAAAACACATCGAAACCCTGAAATACACAGAAACCCTTAAGCACCCAGAAACTCTGACAAACACAGCAACCTGGGAACACACTCAAACTCTCGAATACACAGAAAGCCCGAGAAACATTAAAACCCTGAAATCCTGAAATACAAAGAAACCCTGGAACCTATTGAAACCCCAAAATACACTGTAACCCCGAAACACACTGAAACCCTGAAATACACAGAAAAGTCAAAACACACAGAAAACCCCGGAACCCATTGATACGCTGAAATACACAGAAACACTGAAAAATACTACAACCCTGAAAAACACAGACACCTTGAGACACACTGGAACCCCAGAAAAAATTGAAACCATGAAATACACAGTAAGACTGATATATACAGAAACACCGAAACACACTGAAACCCTGAAGCACATTGAAACCCTGAAATACACAGAAAGCCTGAAACACACAGAAAGCCCAAAACACTTTGAAACCCTGAAATACACAGAAACGCTGAAATACACTAAAAACCTGAAACACACTGAAACCCTGAAATACACAGGAACCCCGAAACACACTGAAAATCTGAAATACACACAAACCATGAAATACACAGAAACCCTAAAATGGACAGAATCCCTGAAACCCACTGAAAACCTGAAACTCACTGAAACGCCGAAACACACTGAAACCCCAAAACACACTGCAAACCGGACATACACAGTAACCCCAAAACACACTGAAACCCCAAAACACACTGAAACTCTGAAATACACAGAAACCCCGAAACACACTGAAACCCCGAAACACACTGAAACCCCAAAACACACTGAAACCCTGAAATACACAGTAACCCCGAAACACACTGAAACACCGAAACAAATTGAAAGCCTGAAATGCACAGAAACCCTGAAACACACTGAAACCCTAGAACATATTGAAACCCTGAAATACACTGAAACCCAGAAATACACAGAAACCCCGAAACAAACTGAAACCCCGAAACAAACTGAAACCCCAAAACTCACTGAAACCCTGAAACACACTAAAACCTTGAAATACACAGAAACCCAGAAATACACTGTAACCCCGAAATCCACAAACACTGAAACACATTGACACCCTGAAATACACAGAAACCCTGAAACAATCTGAAACCCCGGAACATACTGAAACCCTGAAATACACAGAAACCGGAAATACACACAAACACTGACAAACAGAGAAACCCTGGAATACACTCAAACCCTCAAAAACTCAGAAAGCCCAAAACACAGTGAAACCCTGAAACATGTTGAAACCCCGGAACACACTGAAACACTGAAATGCACAGAAACCCCGAAATACACAAAAACCCTTAAATACACAGAAACCCCAAAACAAATTGAAACCCTGAATTACACAGAAACCGAGGTGCAAAGAAATCCCGAATCACATTCAAACCCAGAAAAACACAAAAACCCTGAAATAAACAGAAACTCCGAAATACACTGAAACCCAGAAATACACACAAACCCTGAAATACACAGAAACCCTGAAACACATTGAAAACCTGAAACTCACTGAAACACCGAAACACACTGAAATCCGACAACACACTGAAACTCTGAAATACACAGAAACCCCGAAACACACTGAAACCCCAAAACACACTGAAACCCTGAAATACACAGTAACCCCGAAACACACCAAAAAACCGAAACAAATTGAAAGCCTGAAATGCATAGAAACCCTGAAACACACTGAAATCCTAGAACATATTGAAACCCTGAAATACATAGAAACCCAGAAATACACAGAAACCCCGAAACAAACTGAAACCCCGAAACAAACTGAAACCCCAAAACTCACTGAAACCCTGAAACACACTAAAACCCTGAAATACACAGAAACCCAGAAATACACTGTAACCCCGAAATCCACTGAAACACTGAAACACATTGACACCCGAAATACACAGAAACCCGAAACACACTAAAACCCTGAGATACACACAATCCCTGAAATACACAGAAAGCCCGTAACACGCTGAAACCCTGAAATACATAGTAACCCCGAAACACGCTGATACCCTGATATACACACAAACCCTGAAATGCACAGAAACCCTGAAATACACTGAAAACCTGAAACTCACTGAAATGCCGAAACACATTGAAACTCCAAAACACACTGAAA
This sequence comes from Carcharodon carcharias, assembly GCF_017639515.1. NCBI lineage: Eukaryota > Metazoa > Chordata > Chondrichthyes > Lamniformes > Lamnidae > Carcharodon > Carcharodon carcharias. The sequence goes on along the minus strand of NC_054478.1, from coordinate 15,978,154 downwards.
CCCTGAAATACACAGTAACCCCGAAACACACTGAAACACCGAAAGGCACTGAAACTCAAAAACACAGTGAAACCCTGAAATACAAAGTAACCCCGAAACACACTGAAACACCGAAACACATTGAAACTTCTGAAATACACAAAACCCAAAACACGGTGAAACCAGGAAACACATTAAAGCCTGGAAATACACAGAAATCCTGAAACACACTGAAACCCCAGAACATATTGAAACCCTGAAATACATAGAAACCCGGAAATACACAGAAACCCTGAACACATTGAAAAACCGGAACAAATTGAAACCCTGAAACACACAGAAACTCTGAAACAAACAGAAACCAGAAACACGCTGAAACCAAGAAACACATTAAAGCCCTGAAATACACAGAAACCCTGAAACACACTGAAACCCCCCGGAACATAATGATACCCTGAAATACACAGAAAGCCCGAAATACACAGAAACTCTGAAGCACACTAAAACCCTGAATACACCAAAACCCTGAAATACACAAAAACCCCAAAACACACCGAATCTCTGAAATACACTGAAAATCTGAAATACACAGAAACCATGAAATAAACAGAAAAACTGAAACCCCAAGAAAACCTGAAAATCACTGAAATGGCAAAACACACTGAAACCCCAAAACACACTGAAACCCCAAAACACACTGAAAACCTGAAACACACTGAAACGTCGAAACACACTGAAACCTCAAAACACATTGAAACTCTGGAATACACAGTAACCCCAAAACACACTGAAACACGAAACACATTGAAACTCCTGAAATGCACAGAAACCCTGCAACACACTGAAGCCCTCAAATATACCAAAACCCAGAAACACACAAACCCAGAAGCACATTGAAACCCTGAAATACACATAAACACCAAAACACACTGAATCTCAAAACACATTGAAACCCTGAAATACACAGAAAGCCTGAAACACACAGAAAGCCCAAAACACTTTGAAAACCTGAAATACACAGAAACGCTGAAATACACTAAAAACCTGAAACACACTGAAACCCTGACATACGCAGTAACCCCGAAACACATTGAAACCCCAAAACACACTGAAACTCTGAAATACACAGAAACCCCGAAACACACTGAAACACCGAAACAAATTGAAAGCCTGAAATGCACAGAAACCCTGAAACACACTGAAACCCTAGAACATATTGAAACCCTGAAATACATAGAAACCCAGAAATACACAGAAACCCTGAACACACTGAAACCCTGAAACAAACTGAAACCCCAAAACACACAAACCCTGAAACACACTAAAACCCTGAAATACACAGAAACCCTGAAATACACTGTAACCCCGAAACCCACTGAAACACATTGACACCCTGAAATACACAGAAACCCTGAAACACTCTGAAACCCCGGAACATACTGACACCCTGAAATACACAGAAACCGGAAATACACACAAACACTGACAAACAGAGAAACCCTGGAACACACTCAAACCCTCAAAAACACAGAAAGCCCAAGACACACTGAAACCCTGAAACACATTGAAACCCTGAAATATACATAAACACCGGAACGCACGGAAACCCTGACATACACAGAAACCCTGGAACACACTGAAACCCTCAACTACACAGAAAGCCCAAAACACACTGAAACCCTGAAACACATTGAAACCCCGGAACACACTGAAACACTGAAATACACAGAAACCCCGAAAAACACAAAAACCCTCAAATACACAGAAACACCGAAACAAATTGAAACCCTGAATTACACAGAAACCATGAGATGCAAAGAAACCCCGAATCACATTCTAACCCAGAAAAACACAAAAACCCTGAAATAAACAGAAACGCCGAAATACACTGAAACCCAGAAGTACACACAAACCCTGAAATACACAGAAACCCTGAAACACACTGGAACACCGAAACACACTGAAACTCCAAAACACACTCAAACCCTGAAATACAAAGTAACCCCAAAACACAATGAAACACCGAAACACATTGAAACTCCTGAAATACACAAAACCCGAAACACGGTGAAACCAGGAAACACATTAAAGCCTGGAAATACACAGAAATCCTGAAACACACTGAAACCCCAGAACATATTGAAACCCTGAAATACATAGAAACCCGGAAATACACAGAAACCCTGAACAAACTGAAAAACCGGAACAAACTGAAACCCCGAAACACACAGAAACCCTGAAACACGCTGAAATCCCGGAACGTATTGAAAACCTGAAATAAACAGAAACCCGGAATACACAGAAACTCTGAAACACATTGAAAGCCTGAAGTACACTGAAATCCCAGAATACACTGAAACCCTGATATACACAGAAATCGTAGAACACACTGAAACCCTCAAATACATAGAAAGCCCAAAATACACAAATCCTGAAACACATTGAAAACCTTGAACATACAGAAACCCTGAAATACACAGAAACCCCGAAACACACTGAAACCCGGAAACACACAGAAACCCTCAAATACACAGAAACACCGAAACACACTGAAACCCTGAAACACATTGAAACCCTGGAACACACTGAAACACTGAAATACACAGAAACCCCGAAATACACAAAAACCCTCAAATACACAGAAACCCCAAAACAAATTGAAACCCTGAATTACACAGAAACCATGAGATGCAAAGAAACCCCGAATCACATTCAAACCCAGAAAAACACAAAAACCCTGAAATAAACAGAAACTCCGAAATACACTGAAACCCAGAAATACACACAAACCCTGAAATACACAGAAACCCTGAAACACACTGAAAACCTGAAACTCACTGAAACGCCGAAACACACTGAAACTCCAAAACACACTGAAACCCTGAAATACAAAGTAACCCTGAAACACAATGAAACGACGAAACACATTGAAACTCCTGAAATACACAAAACCCGAAACACGGTGAAACCAGGAAACACATTAAAGCCTGGAAATGCACAAAAATCCTGAAACACACTGAAACCCCAAAACACACTGAAACCCTAAAATACACAGATACCAGAAACACGCTGAAAACAAGAAACACATTAAAGCCCTGAAATAAACAAAAACCCTGAAACACACTGACACCACGGAACATATTGATACCCTGAAATACACTGAAACACGGAAATACACAGAAACTCTGAAACACATTGAAACCCTAAAATACACATAAACCCCAAACCAGCCAGGAACTCTGACAAACATAGAAACCCTGGAACAAACTGAAACCCTCAAATACACAGAAAGCTCAAGACACATTGAAACCCTGACATACACAGAAACCCTGAAACACAAAGAAACTCTGGAACACTCTGAAACGCTGAAATACACTGTAACCCCGAAACACACTTAAACCCTGAAATACACAGAAACCCCAAAACACATTGAAACCCTGAAATACACAGAAACCCCAAAACACATTGAAACCCTGAAATACACAGAAACCCCAAAACACATTGAAACCCAGAAATACACAGAAACCACTAAACACAGTGAAACCCCGAAACACACAAAATCCTAACGTACACAGAAACCCGGGAATACATTGAAATACTGAAATACACAAAAACTCTGAAACACATTCAAACCCTGAAATAAACCGAAACCACGAAATACGCAGAAAACATGAAATGCACAGAAACCCTGAAACACACTGAAACCCCAAAACACATTAAAACCCTGAAATACACAGAAACCTTGAAACACACTGAAACCCTAGAATACATTCACAACTGAAATGCGCAGAAACCCTGGAACACATTGAAACCCTGAAATACAGAGAAACACTGAAAAACATTGAAACCCTGAAATACACAGAACCCCGAAACACGTTGAAATCCGAAATACACGGAAACCCGAAACACACTGAAACCCTGAAATGCACAGAAACGCTGAAATACACAGACACCACGGAACACACTGAATCCTTGAAACATAAAGAAACCCAGAAATGCACAGAAACCCTGAAAAACATTGAAACCCTGAAATACACAGAAACCCCGGAACACACTGAAACCCTGAAACGCACTGAAACCTGGAAATACACAGAAACCCCGGGACACACTGAAACCCTTAAACACACAGAAACCCAGAAATACACAGAAACTGTTAAAACACGTTGAAACCCTGAAATAAACAGAAACCCCGGAACGCACTGAAACCCCGGAAAGCATTGAAATCCTGAAATACACAGAAACCCCAGAATACACTGAAACCCTGACATACATAGAAACCCTGGAACACACTGAAACCCTCAAATAAACAGAAAGCCCAAAACACACTGAAACCCTGAAACATGTTGAAACCCCGGAACACACTGAAACACTGAAATGCACAGAAACCCCAAAATACACAAAAACCCTCAAATACACAGAAACCCCAGAATACACTGAAACCCTGACATACACAGAAACCCTGGAACACACTGAAACCCTCAAATACATAGAAAGCCCGAAAAACACTGAAATCCTGAAACACATTGAAAATCCGGAACATACAGAAACCCTGAAATACACAGAAACCCGAAACATACTGAAACCCTGAAATAAACTGAAACCCCGAAACTCACTTAAACCCCGAAATACACTGAAACCCCGAAACAAAATGAAACCCTGAAACACACAGAAACCCTAAAACATACTGAAAATCTGAAACACACTGGAACCCTGAGAACCACTGAAACCCAAAAATACACAGAAACCCTGAAACAGACTGTAAACCTGAAATAAACTGAAATCCCAAAACTCATTGAAACACTGAAACACACAGAAACCCCGAAACAAACTGAAACCCTGAAACGCACTGAAACACTGAAACACACTGAATCCCCGAAACACACTGAAACCTGGAAATACACAGAATCCATGAAATACACAGAAACCCCGAAACACATTGAAACCCTGAAATACACAGAAACCCCGAAACATATTGAAACCCTGAAACACACTGAAACCCGGAAATACACAGAAACACGAAACACACTGAAACCTGAAACACATTGAAACGCTGAGATACACAGAAACCCTGAAACAGACTGAAACCCTGAAATAAATTGAAACCCCGAAACTCACTGAAACCCCGAAACAAACTGAAACACTGAAATACACAGAAACCCTGAAATACACATAAAGCCCGAAACACGTTGAAACCCTGAAATACACAGAAACCCTGAAACACATTGAAAGGCTGAAGTACACAGAAATCCCAGAATACACTGAAACCCTGGCATACACAGAAACCCTGGAGCACACTGAAACCCTCAAATACATAGAAAGCCCGAAACACACTCCAATCCTGAAACACATTGAAAACCCAGAACATACATAAACCCTGAAATACACAGAAACCCCGAAACACATTGAAACGCTAAAATACACAGAAACCCTGAAACAGACTGAAACCCTGAAATAAACTGAAACCCCGAAACAAACTGAAACCCCGAAACACACAGAAACCCTGAAATATACATAAAGCCCGAAACACACTGAAACCCGGAAACACACAGAAACCCTGAAATACACAAAAACCCTGAAATACACAGTAACCCCGAAACACACTGAAACACCGAAACACATTGAAACCCTAAAGTACACAGAAACCAGAAACACGCTGAAATCAAGAAACACATTAAAGCCCTGAAATACACAGAAACCCTGAAACACATTGAAACCCCAGAACTTTTGACCCCTTGAAATACACTGAAACCCGGAAATACTCAGAAACTCTGAAACACATTGAAACCCTGAAATACACATAAACCCCAAAACATCCAGAAAGTCTGACAAACACAGAAACCCTGGAACAAATTGAAACCTTCAAACGCACAGAAAGCTCGAGACACATTGAAACCCTGAAATACACAGAAACCCTGAAATACAAAGAAACCCTGGAATGCATTGAAACCCTGAAATACACTGTAACCCCGAAACATACTGAAACCCCGAAATACACTGAAACCCGAAGCACATTGAAACCCTGAAATACACAGAAACCCCAAAACACATTGAAGCCCTGAATTACACAGAAACCCTTGAACACCCAGAAACTCTGACAAACACAGAAACCCTGGAACACACTCAAACCCTCTAATACATAGAAAGGCCAAAATTCACTAAAACCCTGACATACACAGAAACCCTGGAACACAATGAAACCCTCAAATACACAGAAAGCCAGAAACACACTGAAGCCCTGAAACACACTGAAATCCTGAAACACATTGAAACCCTGAAATACACAGAAAGCCTGAAACACACAGATACCCCAAAACATTTTGAAACCCTGAAATACACAGAAAACCGGAAATACACAGAAACCCCGAAACAAATTGAAACCCTGAAACACACAGAAACCCTGAAATACACAGAAACCCCGAAACACACTGAAAATCTGAAACACACTGAAACCCTGAGACACACTGAAACCCTAAAATACACAGAAACTCTGAAATACACTGAACACCTGAAAAACACAGAAACCTTGAAACAGACTGAAACCCTGAAATAAACTGAAACCCCGAAACTCACTGAAACCCTGAAATACAAATAAAGCCCAAAACATCTTGAAACCCTGAAATACACAGAAACCCCGAAATACACAGAAACCATGAAACATACTGAAACCCTGAAATAAACTGAAACCCCGAAACTCACTGAAACCCTGAAATACAAATAAAGCCCAAAACATCTTGAAACCCTGAAATACACAGAAACCCTGAAACACACTGAAACCCCGGAACATATTGAAAACCTGAAATAAACAGAAACCCGGAATACACAGAAACTCTGAAACACATTGAAAGCCTGAAGTACACTGAAATCCCAGAATACACTGAAACCCTGACATACACAGAAACCCTGGAACACACTGAAACACTCAAATACATAGAAAGCCCGAAACACACTGAAATCCTGAAACACATTGAAAACCCGGAACATACAGAAACCCTGAAATACACAGAAACCCTGAAAATAATTGAAATGCTAAAATACACAGAAACCCTGAAACAGACTGAAACCCTGAAATAAACTGAAACCCCGAAACTCACTGAAACCCCAAAATACACTGAGACCCCGAAACAAACTGAAACGCCGAAACACACAGAAACCCTGAAATACACATAAAGCCCGAAACACACTGAAACCCCGGAAACACACAGAAACCCTGAAATACACAGAAACACCGAAACACATTGAAACCCTGAAATAAACTGAAACCTTGAAATACACATAAAGCCCAAAACACACTGAAACCTGGAAACACACAGAAACCCTGAAATAAAGAGAAACATCAGAAAATATTGAAACCCTGAAATACACAGAAACCCTGAAATACACAGTAACCCCGAAACACACTGAAACACCGAAACACATTGAAACCCTAAGATACAAAGAAACCAGAAACACGCTGAAATCAAGAAACACATTAAAGCCCTGAAATACACAGAAACCCTGAAACACACTGAAACCCCAGAACATACTGATACCTTGAAATATACAGAAACCCGGAAATATACAGAAACTCTGAAACACATTGAAACACTGAAATACACATAAACCCCAAAACACCCAGAAACTCTGACAAACACAGAAACACTGGAACAAACTGAAACCTTCAAACACACAGAAAGCTCGAGACACATTGGAACCCTGAAATACACAGAAACCCTGAAATACAACGAAACCCTGGAACACGCTGAAACCCTGAAATGCACTGAAACCCGAAGCACATTGAAACCCTGACATAAACAGAAACCCGGAATACACAGAAACTCTGAAACACATTGAAAGCCTGAAGTACACAGAAATCCCAGAATACACTGAAATCCTGACATACACAGAAACCCTGAAACACACTGAAACCCTCAAATACATAGAAAGCCAGAAACACACTGAAATCCTGAAACACATTGAAAACCCGGAACATACAGAAACCCTGAAATACACATAAAGCCCAAAACACACTGAAACCTGGAAACACACAGAAACCCTGAAATAAAGAGAAACATCGGAAAATATTGAAACCCTGAAATACACAGAAACCCTGAAATACACAGTAACCCCGAAACACACTGAAACACCGAAACACATTGAAACGCTAAAATACACAGAATCCCTGAAATACACATAAAGCCCGAAACACTCTGAAAGCCGGAAACACACTCAAACCCCGAAATACGCTGAAACCCGAAGCACATTGAAACCCTGAAATACACAGAAACCCCAAAACACATTGAAACCCTGAAATACACAGAAACCCTTAAACACCCAGAAACTCTGACAAACACAGAAACCCTGGAACACACTCAAACCCTCTAATACACAGAAAGCCCAAAATTCACTGAAACCCTGACATACACAGAAACCCTGGAACACAACGAAACCCTCAAATAAACAGAAAGCCCGAAACACACTGAAGCCCTGAAACACATTGAAAACCCGAAACACATTGAAACCGCGAAATACACAGAAACCCTGAAAATCACAGAAATCCTGAAAAACACTGAAACCGTGAAACACATTGAAACCCTGAAATACACAGAAAGCCTCAAACACACAGATACCCCAAAACACTTTGAAATCCTGAAATACACAGAAATCCTGAAATACACAGAAACCCCGAAACACACTGAAAATCTGAAATACACAAAATCCTAAAGTACACAGAAACCTTAAAATACACAGAAACCCTGAAACACACTGAAAACCTGAAATACACAGTAACCCCGAAACACACTGAAACACCGAAATACGTTGATAACCCGAAATACACAGAAACCCTGAAATTCACAGAAATCCTGAAACACACTGAACCAGGAAACACATTAAAGCCCTGAAAAACACAGAAACCCTGAAACACACTGAAACCCCCCGGAACACATTCACACCTGAAAACACAGAAACACTGAAATGCACAGAAACCCTGAAATCCACAGAAACCTTGAAACACACTGAAACCCTGGAAAACATTGAAACACTGAAATACACAAAAACTCTGAAATACACAGAATCCCTGGAACACATTGAAACCCTGAAACCCACCGACAACCTGTAACACATTGAAACCCTGAAATACACAGAACCCTGAAACACAATGAAACCCTGAAACACACAGAAACCCGGAAATGCACAGAAACCATGAAACACACTGAAACCCCGAAATACATTGAAGCTCTGAAATAAACAAAAACTCTGAAACACACTGGAACGCCAAAACATATTGAAACCCCGAAATACGCAGAAAACCTGAAACGCACAGAAACCCCGAAACACACTGAAACCCCAAAGCACATTGAAACCCTGAAATACACAGAACACTTGAAACACACTGAAACCCCAGAAAACATTCAAACCTTGAAATACAAAAATCATTGAACCCCTGAAATACACAGAACCCTGAAACACAATGAAACCCTGAAACACACAGAAACCTGGAAATGCACAAAAACCACGAAACACATTTTATCCTTGAAACACAAAGAAACCCGGAAATGCACAGAAGCCCTGAATCACATTGAAACCCCGAAATACATTGAAGCTCTGAAATAAACAAAAACCCTGAAACACACTGGAACGCCAAAACATATTGAAACCCCGAAATCTACAGAAAACCTGAAATGCACAGAAACCCCGAAACACACTGAAACCCCAAAACACATTGAAACCCTGAAATACACAGAACCCTTGAAACACACTGAAACCCCAGAACACATTCAAACCTTGAAATACATAGAAACCCTGAAATACACAGAAACCTTGAAGTATACAGAAACCCCGGAACACACTGAAACCCTGAAATACACAGAAATCCTGAAATGCACAGAAACCCTGAAATGCACATAAACCCCGGAAAACATTGAAACTCTTAAATCCACAGAAACGCTGGAACACATTGAAACCCTGAAATACACCGACAACCTGTAACACATTGAAACCCTGAAATACACAGAAACCATGAAACACAGTGAAAACCTGAAACACACTGAAACCCTGAAATACACAAAATCCTGAAATACACAGAAACCATGAAACACAGTGAAACCCTGAAATGCACAGAAACCCTGAAATGCACAGAAACCCTGAAATGCACATAAACCCTGAAATGAACAGAAACCCCGAAACACACTGAAACCCCAGAACACATTGAAACCTTGAAATACACAGAAACCCTGAAATGCACAGAAACGCTGAAATACACAGAAACACTGAAATGCACATAAGACCTAGAAAACATTGAAATCCTTAAATACACAGAAACCTCGGAAAATATTGAAACCCTGAAATACACAGAAACCCTGAAATACACAGTAACCCCGAAACACACTGAAACCACGAAACACACAGAAACCCTGAAGTACACATAAAGCCCGAAACACTCTGAAAGCCGGAAACACACTCAAACCCCGAAATACACTGAAACCCGAAGCACATTGAAACCCTGAAATACACAGAAACCCTAAACACATTGAAACCCTGAAAGACACAGAAACCCTTAAACACCCAGAAACTCTGACAAATACAGAAACCCTGGAACACACTCAAACCCTCTAATACACAGAAAACCCAAAATTCACTGAAACCCTGACATACACAGAAACGCTGGAACACAACGAAACCCTCAAATACACAGAAAACCCGAAACACACTGAAGCCCTGAAACACATTGAAACCCCGAAACAAATTGAAACCTCGAAATACACAGAAAACCTAAAATTCACAGAAATCCTGAAACACACTGCAACCCTGAAACACATTGAAACCCTGAAATACACAGAAAGCCATAAACACCCAGAAACTCTGACAAACACAGAAACCCTGGAACACACTCAAACCCTCTAATACATAGAAAGCCAGAAACACACTGAAGCCCTGAAACACACTGAAATCCTGAAACACATTGAAACCCTGAAATACACAGAAAGCCTGAAACACACAGATACCCCAAACCATTTTGAAATCCTGAAATAGACAGAAAACCTGAAATACACTGAAACCCCGAAACAAATTGAAACCCTGAAACACACAGAAACCCTGAAATACACAGAAACCCTGAAACACACTGAAAATCTGAAACACACTGAAATCCTGAGACACACTGAAACCCTAAAATCCACAGAAACTCTGAAATACACTGAACACATGAAAAACACAGAAGCCTTGAAACAGACTGAAACCCTGAAATAAACTGAAACCCCGAAACTCACTGAAACCCTGAATACACATAAAGCCTGAAACACGTTGAAACCCTGAAATACACAGAAACCCTGAAACACACAAACTCCGGAACATATTGAAAACCTGAAATAAACAGAAACCCGGAATACACAGAAACTCTGAAACACATTGAAAGCCTGAAGTACACTGAAATCCCAGAATACACTGAAACCCTGACATACACAGAAACCCTGGAACACACTGAAACACTCAAATACATAGAAAGCCCGAAACACACTGAAATCCTGAAACACATTGAAAACCCGGAACATACAGAAACCCTGAAATACACAGAAACCCCGAAACACATTGAAATGCTAAAATACACAGAAACCTCGAAACAGACTGAAACCCTGAAATAAACTGAAACCCCGAAACTCACTGAAACCCCAAAATACAATGAAACCCCGAACAAACTGAAACGCCGAAACACACAGAAACCCTGAAATACACATAAAGCCCGAAACACACTGAAACCCGGAAACACACAGAAAACCTGAAATACACAGAAACATAGGAAAATATTGAAACCCTAAAATACACAGAAACCAGAAACACGCTGAAATCAAGAAACACATTAAAGCCCTGAAATACACAGAAACCCTGAAACACACTGAAACCCCAAAACATACTGATACCTTGAAATATACAGAAACCCGGAAATATACAGAAACTCTGTAACACATTGAAACACTGAAATACACATAAACCCCAAAACACCCAGAAACTCTGACAAACACAGAAACCCTGGAACACACAGATACCCCAAAACACTTTGAAACCCTGAAATAGACAGAAAACCTGAAATACACAGAAACCCCGAAACACACTGAAAATCTGAAATACACACAAATCCTAAAGTACACAGAAACCCTAAAATACACAGAAACCCTGAAACGCACTGAAAACCTGAAGCCTCACTGAAACGCCAAAACACACTAAAACCCCAAAACACACTGAAACCCTGAAATACACAGAAACCCCGAAACACACTGAAAATCTGAAATACACACAAATCCTAAAGTACGCAGAAACCCTAAAATAGACTGAAACCCTGAAACACACTGAAACCCTGAAATACACAGTAACCCCGAAACACACTGAAACACCGAAACACGTTGAAAACCCCAAATACGCAGAAACCTTGAAATGCACAGAAACCCTGAAAAAACACTGAAACCCCAAAACACATTGAAACCCTGAAATACACAGAACCCTTGAAACACACTGAAACCCCAGAACACATTCAAACCTTGAAATACATAGAAACCCTGAAATACACCAACAACCTGTAACACATTGAAACCCTGAAATACACAGAAACCATGAAACACAGTAAAATCCTGAAACACACTGAAACCCTGAAATACACAAAATCCTGAGGTACACAGAAACCCCGGAATACATTGAAATCCTGAAATGCACAGAAGCACCGGAACACACTGAAATCCCAGAACACATTGAAACCCTGAAATACACAGAAACTCTGAGACACACTGAAACCCCAGAACACATCCAAACATTGACATACACAGAAACCCTGAAATGCACAGAAGCCCTGAAATACACAGAAACCCTGAAATGCACATAAACCCCAGAAAAAATTGAAACCCTGAAGTACCAGAAACCCTGAAGTACACAGAAACCCTGAAATACACTGACAACCTGTAACACACAAACACTGAAATACACAAACTCTGAAATACCCAGAAATACACAGAAACCAAAAAATACACTGAAAACCTGAAATACACAGAAACCCCAAAACTCGCTGAAACCCTGAAATACACAGAAACCCTGAAATACACAGAAACCCTGAAATACACAGAAACCCTGAAATAAACTGAAACCCCGAAACTCGCTGAAACCCTGAAATGCACAGAAACCCCGGAACACACTTAAACCCCAAAACACATTGAAACCCTGAAATACACATAAACTCTGAGACACACTGAAACCCCAGAACACATTCAAACCTCGAAATACACAGAAACCCTGAAATGCACAAAAACTCTGAGACACACTGAAACCCCAGAACACATTCAAACCTTGAAATACATAGAAACCCTGAAATGCACATAAAACCTGGAAAACATTGAAACACTGAAATACACAGAAACCCTGGAACACATTGAAAACCTGAAATACACCGACAACCTGTAACACCTTGAAACCCTGAAATATACAGAAACACCGAAAAACATTGAACTCCTGAAATACACAGAACACCGAAACGCAATGAAACCCCGAAACACACAGAAACCCGGAAATGCACAAAAACACTGAAATACACAGAAACCCTGAAACACGTTGAATCCCCCAAATACATTGAAGCTCTGAAATAAACAGAAACCCTGAAACACACTGAAACGACAGAACATATTGTAACCTCGAAACACACTGAAACCCTGAAATACACAAAATCCTGAAGTACACAGAAACCCTGGTACACATTGAAACCCTGAAATGCACGGAAACCCTGAAATACACAGAAACCCTGAAATACACAGTAACCCCGAAACACACTGAAACACCAAAACACATTGAAACTTCTGAAATGCACAGAAACCCCGAAACACACTGAAACCCCAAAACACATTGAAACCCTGAAATATACAGAAACCCCAGAAAACATTGAAACACTGAAATACACAGAAACTCTGAAATACACAGAAACCCTGGACCCTGGAACACGTTGAAACCCCGAAATACACCGACAACCTATAACACACGGAAACCCGGAAATATACAGAAATCCTTAAACACATTGAAGTCCTAAAGCAGATTGAAAACCCTGAAATACACATAAACCCCGAAAAACATTGAACCCCTGAAATACACCGACAACCTGTAACACGTCAAAACCCTGAAATACACTGAAACACCAAAAAACATTGAACCCCTGAAATACACAGAAAACACGAAACACAGTGAAACCCTGAAACACACTGAAACCCTAAAATACACAAAATCCTGAAGTACACAGAACCCCCGGAATACATTGAAATCCTGAAATGCACAGAAACCCTGAATCACATTGAAACCCTGAATTACACAGAAACCCGAAACACAGTGAAACCCCGAAACACACTGAAACCCTGAAATACACAAAATCCTGAAGTACACAGAAACCCTGAAATACACTGACAACCTGTAACACACAAACACTGAAATACACAAACTCTGAAATACACAAACTCTGAAATACACAAACTCTGAAATACACAGAAACCCAGAAATACACAGAAACCCCGAAATACACTGAAAACCTGAAACACACTGAAACCCTGAAACACACAGAAACCCTGAGACACACTGAAACCCGAAAATACTCAGAAACCCTGAAATACACCGACAACCAGTAACACACTGAAACCCTGAAATACACAGAAACCATGAAACACAGTGAAACCCTGAAACACACTGAAACCCTGAAACACAGTGAAACCCTGAAACACACTGAAACCCTGAAATACACAAAATCCTGAAGTACACAGAAACCCCGGAATACATTGAAATCCTGAAAAGCACAGAAACCCCAAAACACACTGAAACCTCAAAACACATTGAAACCCTGAAATACACAGAAACTCTGAGACACACTGAAACCCCAGAACACATTCAAACCTTGAAATACACAGAAACTCTGAAATGCACAGAAACTCTGAAACACACTGAAACCCCAGAACACATTCAAACCTTGAAATACACAGAAACCCTGAAATGCACATAAAACCCTGGAAAACATTGAAACACTGAAATACACAGAAACCCTGGAACACATTGAAAACCTGAAATAATCTGACAACCTGTAACACATTGAAACCCTGAAATACACAGAAACACCAAAAAACATTGAACCCCTGAAATACACAGAACCCCGAAACACAATGAAACCCTGAAACACACAGAAACCCGGAAATGCACAGAAACCGTGAAACACATTTTATCCTTGAAACACAAAGAAACCCGGAAATGCACAGAAGCCCTGAATCACATTGAAACCCTGAAATACACAGAAACCCCGAAACACACTGAAACCCCAAAACACATTGAAGCTCTGAAATAAACAAAAACTCTGAAACACACTGGAACGCCAAAACATATTGAAACTCCGAAATACGCAGAAAACCTGAAATGCACAGAAACCCCGAAACACACTGAAACCCCAAAACGCATTGAAACCCTGAAATTCACAGAACCCTGGAAACACACTGAAACCCCAGAACACATTCAAACCTTGAAATACATAGAAACCCTGAAATACACAGAAACCCTGAAGTACACAGAAACCCCGGAACACACTGAAACCCTGAACTACAAAGTAACCCTGAAATACACAGAAACCTTGAAATGCACAGAAACCCTGAAATACACAGAAACCCTGAAATGCACATAAACCCCGGAAAACACTGAAACCCTGAAATACCAGAAACCCTGAAATACACAGAAACCCTGAAATACACAGAAACCCTGAAATACACAGAAACCCCGGAAAACATTGAAACACTGAAAAACACAGAAACTCTGGAACACATTGAAACCCTTACATACACCGACAACCTGTAACACATTGAAACCCTGAAATACACTGAAACGCCAAAAAACATTGAACCCCTGAAATACACAGAAAACTCGAAACACAGTGAAACCCTGAAACACACAGAAACCCGGAAATGCACAGAAACCGCGAAACACATTGAAACCCTGAAATACACTGGAACCCTGAAATACATTGAAATCCTGAAATGCACAGAAACCCCGAAACACAATGAAACCCCAAAACACATTCAAACCTTGAAACACACAGAAACCTGGAAATGCACAGAAACCGCGAAACACATTGAAACCCTAAAATACACAGAAACTCTGAAATACACAGAAACCGTGAAATGCATAGAAACCCTGAAATGCACATAAACCCAGGAAAACATTGGAACAATGAAAAACACAGAAACTCTAAAATACACAGAAACCCTGTAACACATTGAAACCCTGAAATACACTGAAACACCGAAAAACATTGAACCCCTGAAATACACAGAAAACACGAAACACAGTGAAACCCTGAAACACACAGAAACCCTGAAATACACAAAATCCTGAAGCACACAGAAACCCTGAAATACACAACATCCTGAAGTACACAGAAACCCCGGAATACACTGAAATCCTGAAATGTACAGAAACCCTGAATCACATTGAAATCCTGAATTACACAGAAACCACGAAACACAATGAAACCCCGAAACACACTGAAACCCTGAAATACACAAAATCCTGAAGTACACAGAAACCCTGGAACACATTGAAATCCTGAAATAAACTGAAACCATGAAATACGCAGAAACCTGAAATGCAGAGAAACCCCGAAACACACTGAAACCCTGAAAAACACTGAAACACACAGATAAACTAAAATGTACTGAAACTCCGAAACACACAGAAACCCTGAAATACACTGAAACCCTAAAACACACAGAAACCCCGAAACACACTGAAACCCTGGAATTCATTGAAACCCTGAAATGCACAGAAACCCCTAAACACACTGAAACCCTGAAACACACTGAAACCCTAAAATACACAGTATCCCCGAAACAGACTGAAATCCCAGAATTCATTGAAACCCTGAAATACACTGAAACTCTGAAATACACAAAAACCCCGAAATGCACATAAACCCCGGAAATCATTGAAACACTGAAATACACAGGAACCCTGGAACACATTGAAACCCTGAAATACACTGACAACCTGTAACACACTGAAACACTGAAATACACTGAAACTCTGAAATACAGAGAAATCCTGAAATACACAGAAACCCCGAAATACATTGAAAACCTGAAACACACTGAAACCCTGAAACACACAGAAACGCTGAGACACACTGAAACCCTAAAATACACAGAAACCCTGAAATACACTGGAACCCTGAAATACACAGAATCCCTGAAACAGACTGAAACCCAGAAATAAACTGAAACCCCGAAACTCACTGAACCCTGAAATACACAGAAACCCTGAAATGCACAGAAACCCCGGAAAACATTGAAACTCTGAAATACACAGAAACCCTGGAACACATTGAAACCCTGAAATAGACCGACAACCTGCAACACATTGAAACCCTGAAATACACTGAAACACCGAAAAAAATTGAACCCCTGAAATACACAGAAAGCACGAAACACAATGAAACCCTGAAACACACTGAAACCCTGAAATACACAAAATCCTGAAGTACACAGAAACCCCGGAATACATTGAAATCCTGAAATGCACAGAAACCCCGGAACACACTTAAACCCCAAAACACATTGAAACCCTGGATTACACATAAACTCTGAGACACACTGAAACCCCAGAACACATTCAAACCTTGAAATACACAGAAACCCTGAAATGCACATAAAACCTGGAAAACATTGAAACACTGAAATACACAGAAACCCTGGAACACATTGAAAACCTGAAATACACCGACAACCTGTAACACCTTGAAACCCTGAAATATACAGAAACACTGAGAAACATTGAACCCCTGAAATACACAGAACACCGAAACACAATGAAACCCTGAAACACACAGAAACCCGGAAATGCACAAAAACCCTGAATCACATTGAAACCCTGAAATACACAGAAACCCCAAAACACACTGAAACCCCCAAATACATTGAAGCTCTGAAATAAACAGAAACCCTGAAACACACTGAAACGACAGAACATATTGTAACCTTGAAACACACTGAAACCCTGAAATACACAAAATCCTGAAATACACAGAAACCCTGGTACACATTGAAATCCTGAAATGCACGGAAACCCTGAAATACACAGTAACCCCGAAACACACTGAAACACCGAAACACATTGAAACTTCTGAAATGCACAGAAACCCCGAAACACACTGAAACCCCAAAACACATTGAAACCCTGAAATATACAGAAACCCCAGAAAACATTGAAACACTGAAATACACAGAAACTCTGAAATACACAGAAACCCTGGAACACGTTGAAATCCCGAAATACACCGACAACCTATAACACACGGAAACCCGGAAATATACAGAAATCCTTAAACACATTGAAGTCCTAAAGCAGATTGAAAACCCTGAAATACACATAAACCCCGAAAAACATTGAACCCCTGAAATACACCGACAACCTGTAACACGTCAAAACCCTGAAATACACTGAAACACCAAAAAACATTGAACCCCTGAAATACACAGAAAACACGAAACACAGTGAAACCCTGAAACACACTGAAACCCTAAAATACACAAAATCCTGAAGTACACAGAACCCCCGGAATACATTGAAATCCTGAAATGCACAGAAACCCTGAATCACATTGAAACCCTGAATTACACAGAAACCCCGAAACACAGTGAAACCCCGAAACACACTGAAACCCTGAAATACACATAATCCTGAAGTACACAGAAACCCTGAAATACACTGACAACCTGTAACACACAAACACTGAAATACACAAACTCTGAAATACACAGAAACCCAGAAATACACAGAAACCAAAAAATACACTGAAACCCTGAAACACACTGAAACCCTGAAACACACATAAACCCTGAGACACACTGAAACCCTGAAATACACAGAAACCCTGAAATACACAGAAACCCCGAAATACACAGAAACCATGAAACATACTGAAACCCTGAAATAAACTGAAACCCCGAAACTCGCTGAAACCCTGAAATACACAGAAACCCTGAAATACACAGAAACCCTGAAATATACAGAAACCCTGAAACATACTGAAACCCTGAAATAAACTGAAACCCCGAAACTCGCTGAAACCCTGAAATACACAGAAATCCTGAAATGCACAGAAACCCCAGAAAACATTGAAACACTGAAATACACAGAAACTCTGAAATACACAGAAACCCTGGAACACATTGAAACCCTGAAAAACACTAAAACACCGAAAAACATTGAACCCCTGAAATACACAGAAAACACGAAACACAGTGAAACCCTGAAACACACTGAAACCCCGAAACACACTGAAACCCTGAAATACACGAAATCCTGAAGTACACAGAAACCCTGAAATACACTGACAACCTGTAACACACAAACACTGAAATACACAAACTCTGAAATACCCAGAAATACACAGAAACCAAAAAATACACTGAAAATCTGAAATACACAGAAACCCCAAAACTCGCTGAAACCCTGAAATACACAGAAACCCTGAAAGACACAGAAACCCTGAAAGACACAGAAACCCTGAAATACACAGAAACCCTGAAATAAACTGAAACCCCGAAACTCGCTGAAACCCTGAAATACACAGAAACCCTGAAATGCACAGAAACCCCAGAAAACATTGGACCCCTGAAATACACAGGAAACACGAAACACAGTGAAACCCTGAAACACACTGAATACCTGAAATACACAAAATCCTGAAGTACACAGAAATCCCGGAATACATTGAAATCCCGAAATGCACAGAAACCCCAAAAAACACTGAAACCCCAAAATACATTGAAACCCTGAAATACACAGAAACTTTGAGACACACTGAAACCCCAGAACACATTCAAACCTTGAAATACACAGAAACCCTGAAATGCACAGAAACTCTGAGACACACTGAAACCACAGAACACATTCAAACCTTGAAGTACACAGAAACCCTGAAATGCACATAAAACCCGGAAAACATTGAAACACTGAAATACACAGAAACCCTGGAACACATTGAAAACCTGAAATACACCGACGACCTGTAACACTTTGAAACCCTGAAATACACAGAAACCCCAAAACACAGTGAAACCCCCAAATACATTGAAGCTCTGAAATAAACAGAAAGCCTGAAACACACTGAAATGACAGAACATATTGAAAACCCAAAACACACTGAAACCCTGAAATACACAAAATCCTGAAGTACACAGAAACCCTGGAACACATTGAAATCCTGAAATGCAGAGACCCTGAAATACGGAGAAAACCTGAAATGCACAGAAACACCGAAACACACTGAAACCCCAAAACACATTGAAACCCTGAAATATACAGAAACCCCGGAAAACATTGAAACCCTGAGATACACAGAAACTCTGAAATACACAGAAACCCTGGAACACGTTGAAACCCTGAAATACACCGACAACCTGTAACACACGGAAACCCTGAAATATACAGAAATCCTTAAACACATTGAAGCCCCAAAACAGATTGAAACCCCGAAAACACTGAACCCTTGAAATACACAGAAGACCGAAACGCAATGAACCACTGAAACACACAGAAACCCTGAAATACATTGAAACACATTGAAACCCTGAAATACACAGAATTCCTGAAACACATTGAAACCCTGAAATACACAGAAACCCTGAAACAGACTGAAACCCTGGAATTCATTGAAACCCTGAAATACACTGAAACTCTGAAATACACAGAAACCCTGAAATACACAAAAACCCCAAAACACACTGAAAACCTGAAACACACTGAAACCCTGAAACGCACAGAAACCCTGAGACACACTGAAACCCTAAAATAAACTGAAACCCCGAAACTCACTGAAACCCTGAAATACACTGAAACCCCAAAACACATGGAACCCCTGAACTACTTTGAAACGCCGAAACACATGGAAACACTGAAACACACAGAAACGCCGAAACAAAGTGAAACCCTGAAATACATTGAAACCCTGAAATACACTGAAACCCTGAAATACACAAAATCCTGAAGTACACAGAAACCCTGAAATACACTGACAACCTGTAACACACAAACACTGAAATACACAAACTCTGAAATACACAGAAACCCAGAAATACACAGAAACCAAAAAATACACTGAAACCCTGAAACACACTGAAACCCTGAAACACACAGAAACCCTGAGACACACTGAAACCCTGAAATACACAGAAACCCTGAAATACACAGAAACCCCGAAATACACAGAAACCATGAAACATACTGAAACCCTGAAATAAACTGAAACCCCGAAACTCGCTGAAACCCTGAAATATACAGAAACCCTGAAATACACAGAAACCCTGAAATATACAGAAACCCTGAAACATACTGAAACCCTGAAATAAACTGAAACCCCGAAACTCGCTGAAACCCTGAAATACACAGAAATCCTGAAATGCACAGAAACCCCAGAAAACATTGAAACACTGAAATACACAGAAACTCTGAAATACACAGAAACCCTGGAACACATTGAAACCCTGAAAAACACTAAAACACCGAAAAACATTGAACCCCTGAAATACACAGAAAACACGAAACACAGTGAAACCCTGAAACACACTGAAACCCCGAAACACACTGAAACCCTGAAATACACGAAATCCTGAAGTACACAGAAACCCTGAAATACACTGACAACCTGTAACACACAAACACTGAAATACACAAACTCTGAAATACCCAGAAATACACAGAAACCAAAAAATACACTGAAAATCTGAAATACACAGAAACCCCAAAACTCGCTGAAACCCTGAAATACACAGAAACCCTGAAAGACACAGAAACCCTGAAAGACACAGAAACCCTGAAATACACAGAAACCCTGAAATAAACTGAAACCCCGAAACTCGCTGAAACCCTGAAATACACAGAAACCCTGAAATGCACAGAAACCCCAGAAAACATTGGACCCCTGAAATACACAGGAAACACGAAACACAGTGAAACCGTGAAACACACTGAATACCTGAAATACATAAAATCCTGAAGTACACAGAAATCCCGGAATACATTGAAATCCCGAAATGCACAGAAACCCCAAAAAACACTGAAACCCCAAAATACATTGAAACCCTGAAATACACAGAAACTTTGAGACACACTGAAACCCCAGAACACATTCAAACCTTGAAATACACAGAAACCCTGAAATGCACAGAAACTCTGAGACACACTGAAACCACAGAACACATTCAAACCTTGAAGTACACAGAAACCCTGAAATGCACATAAAACCCGGAAAACATTGAAACACTGAAATACACAGAAACCCTGGAACACATTGAAAACCTGAAATACACCGACGACCTGTAACACTTTGAAACCCTGAAATACACAGAAACCCCAAAACACAGTGAAACCCCCAAATACATTGAAGCTCTGAAATAAACAGAAAGCCTGAAACACACTGAAATGACAGAACATATTGAAAACCCAAAACACACTGAAACCCTGAAATACACAAAATCCTGAAGTACACAGAAACCCTGGAACACATTGAAATCCTGAAATGCAGAGACCCTGAAATACGGAGAAAACCTGAAATGCACAGAAACACCGAAACACACTGAAACCCCAAAACACATTGAAACCCTGAAATATACAGAAACCCCGGAAAACATTGAAACCCTGAGATACACAGAAACTCTGAAATACACAGAAACCCTGGAACACGTTGAAACCCTGAAATACACCGACAACCTGTAACACACGGAAACCCTGAAATATACAGAAATCCTTAAACACATTGAAGCCCCAAAACAGATTGAAAACCCTGAAATATACTGAAACCCCGAAAACACTGAACCCTTGAAATACACAGAAGACTGAAACGCAATGAACCACTGAAACACACAGAAACCCTGAAATACATTGAAACACATTGAAACCCTGAAATACACAGAATTCCTGAAACACATTGAAACCCCAAAACACATTGAAACCCTGAAACATACTGAAAACTGGAAACACATTGAAACCCTGAAATACACAGAAACCCTGAAACAGACTGAAACCCTGGAATTCATTGAAACCCTGAAATACACTGAAACTCTGAAATACACAGAAACCCTGAAATACACAAAAACCCCAAAACACACTGAAAACCTGAAACACACTGAAACCCTGAAACGCACAGAAACCCTGAGACACACTGAAACCCTAAAATAAACTGAAACCCCGAAACTCACTGAAACCCTGAAATACACTGAAACCCCAAAACACATGGAACCCCTGAACTACATTGAAACGCCGAAACACATGGAAACACTGAAACACACTGAAACGCCGAAACAAAGTGAAACCCTGAAATACATTGAAACCCTGAAATACACTGAAACCCCAAAAAACATTGAAACCCTGAAATACACAGAACTCCGAAACACAATGAAACCCTGAAACACACAGAAACTCGGAAATGCACAGAAACCATGAAACACACTGAAACCCTGAAATAAACTGAAACACACGGATACACTAACATGCACTGAAACTCCGAAACACACAGAAACCCTGAAATACACTGATACACATTGAAACCCTGAGATATGCAGAAACCCTGAAACACAATGAAACCCTAAAACACACAGAAACCCCGAAACACACTGAAACCCCGGAATTCATTGAAACCCTGAAATACACTGAAACTCTGAAATACACAGAAACCCTGAAATACACAGAAACCCCAAAACACATGGAAAATCTGAAACACACTGAAACCCTGAAACACACTGAAACCCTGAAACGTACAAAAACCCTGAGACACACTGAAACCCTAAAATAAACTGAAACCCTGAAACTCACTGAAACCCTGAAATACACTGAAACACATTGAAACCCTGAAACACATTGAAACCCTAAAACACACTGAAACCCTGAAACACACTGAAACCCCGGAATTCATTGAAACCCTGAAACACACAGAAACCCTGAGACACACTGAAAACCTAAAATACACAGAAACCCTGAAATACACTGAAACTCTGAAATACACAGAAACCCTGAAATACACTGAAACTCTGAAATACACAGAAACCCTGAAACACACAGAAACCCCGAAACAAACTGAAACCCTGAAACACATTGAAACCCTGAAACACACAGAAACCCTGAGACACAATGAAAACCTAAAATACACAGAAACCCTGAAATACACAGAAACCCCGAAACACACTAAAAACCTGAAATACACTGAAACCCTGAAACAGACAGAAAAGCTGAAATAAATAGAAACCCCAAAAATCATTGACCCCCTAAGATACACAGAACCCCGAAACACAGTGAAACCCTGAAACACACTGAAACCCGGAAATGCAAAGAAATCGCGAAACACTCTGAAACCCTGAAATACACAGAAACTCTGAAACATATTATACCCCTGAAATACACTGAAACGCCGAAACACATGGAAACACACAGAAACGCCGAAACAAACTGAAACCCCGAAACACAATGAAACCCTGAAACACACAGAAACACACGGATACACTAAAATGCACTGAAACTCCGAAACACACAGAAACCCTGAAATACACTGAAACACATTGAAACCCTGAAACACACTGAAACCCAGAAACACACTGAAACCCAGAAACACACTGAAACCACAGAATTCATTGAAACCCCGAAACACACAGAAACCCTAAAATACACAGAAACCCTGAAATACACAGAAACCCTGAAACACACACAGAAACCACGAAACAAACTGAAACCCTGAAACACATTGAAACCCTGAAACACACTGAAAACCTAAAATACACAGAAACCCTGAAATACACTGAAACTCTGAAATACACAGAAACCCTGAAATACACAGAAACCCTGAAATACACTGAAACCCTGAAACACACAGAAACCCCGAAACAAACTGAAACCCTGAAACACATTGAAACCCTGAAACACACAGAAATCCTGAGACACACTGAAAACCTAAAATACACAGAAACCCTGAAATACACTGATACTCTGAAATACACTGATACTCTGAAATACACAGAAACCCTGAAATACACTGAAACCCCGAAAAACATTGAACCCCTGAAATACACAGAAGCCCGAAACGCAATGAAACCCTGAAACACACAGAAACCTGGAAAAGTACAAAAACCACGAAACACACAGAAACCCTGAAATACACTGAAACACACTGAAACCCTGAAATACACAGAATTCCTGAAACACATTCAAAACCCCAAAGCACACAGAATCCCCGAAACACACTGAAAACTGGAAACACATTGAAACCCTGAAATACACTGAAACTCTGAAACACACAGAAACCCTGAAATACACAGAAACCCCGAAACACATTGTACCCCTGAAATACACTGAAATGCCGAAACACATGGAAACACTGAAACACACAGAAACGCCGAAACAAACTGAAACCCCGAAACACAATGAAATCCTGAAACACACAGAAACACACGGATACACTAAAATGCACTGAAACTCCGTAACACACAAAAACCATGAAATACACAGAAACACATTGAAACCCTGAAACACATTGAAACCATAAAACACACTGAAACCCTGAAACACACTGAAACCCCGGAATTCATTGAAACCCTGAAACACACAGAAACCCTAAGACACACTGAAACCCTAAAATACACAGAAACCCTGAAAAACACTGAAACCCTGAAATACACTGAAACCCTGAAATACACTGAAACCCTGAAACGCACAGAAACCCCGAAACAAACTGAAACCCTGAAACACATTGAAACCCTGAGACACACAGAAACCCTGAGACACACTGAAAACCTAAAATACACAGAAACCCTGAAATACACTGAAACTCTGAAATGCACAGAAACCCTGAAATACACTGAAACCCTGAAATACACAGAAACCCTGAAACACACAGACACCCCGAAACAAACTGAAACCCTGAAACACATTGAAACCCTGAAACACACAGAAACTCTGAGACACACTGAAAACCTAAAATACAGTGAAACCCTGAAATACACTGAAACTCTGAAATACACAGAAACCCTGAAATACACAGAAACCCCGAAACACACTAAAAACCTGAAATACACTGAAACCCTGAAATACACAGAAACCCTGAAACAGACCGAAAACCTGAAATAAATAGAAACCCCAAAAATCATTGACCCCCTGAGATACACAAAACCCTGAAACACACTGAAACCCGGAAATGCAAAGAAACCGCGAAACACACTGAAACCCTGAAATACACAGAAACTCTGAAACATATTGTACCCCTGAAATACACTGAAACGCCGAAGCACATGGAAACACACAGAAACGCCGAAACAAACTGAAACCCCGAAACACAATGAAACCCCGAAACACACAGAAACCCTGAGACACACTGAAAACCTAAAATACACAGAAACCCTGAAATACACTGAAACTCTGAAATACACAGAAACCCTGAAATACACTGAAACCCTGAAATACACAGAAACCCTGAAACACACAGAAACCCCGAACACACAGAAACCCTGAGACACACTGAAAACCTAAAATACACAGAAACCCTGAAATACACTGAAACTCTGAAATACACTGAAACCCTGAAATACACAGAAATCCTGAAAAAGACCGAAAACCTGAAATAAATAGAAACCCCAAAAATCATTGACCCCCTGAGATACACAGAACCCCGAAACACAGTGAAACCCTGAAACACACAGAAACCCAGAAATGCAAAGAAACAGCGAAACACACTGAAACCCTGAAATACACTGAAACTCTGAAACATATTGTACCCCTGAAATACACTGAAACGCCGAAACACATGGAAACACACAGAAACGCCAAAACAAACTGAAACCCCGAAACACAATGAAACCCTGAAACACACAGAAACACAAGGATACACTAAAATGCACCGAAACTCCAAAACACACAGAAACCCTGAAATACACTGAAACACATTGAAACCCTGAAACACATTGAAACCCTAAAACACACTGAAGCCCTGAAACACACTGAAACCCCGGAATTCATTGAAACCCTGAAATACACAGAAATCCTAACAAACACTGAAACCCTGAAATACACAGAAACTCTGAAACATCTTGTACCCCTGAAATACACTGAAACGCCAGAAGACATGGAAACACACAGAAACGCCGAAACAAACTGAAACCCCGAAACACAATGAAACCCTGAAACTCACAGAAACACACGGATACACTAAAATGCACTGAAACTCCGAAACACACAGAAACCCTGAAATACACTGAAACACATTGAAACCCTGAAACACAGTGAAACCCTGAAACACACTGAAACCACGGAATTCATTGAAAGCCTGAAACACACAGAAACCCGAAGACACACTGAAACCCTAAAATACACAGAAACCCGGAAAATCACTGAAACCCTGAAATACACAGAAACCCTGAAACACACAGAAACCCCGAAACACACTAAAAACCTGAAATACACTGAAACCCTGAAATACACAGAAATACTGAAACAGACCGAAAACCTGAAATAAATAGAAACCCCAAAAATCATTGATCCCCTGATATACACAGAACCCCGAAACACAGTGAAACCCTGAAACACACAGAAACCCGGAAATGGAAAGAAACCGCGAAACACACTGAAACCCTGAAATACACAGAAACTCAAACATATTGTACCCCTGAAATACACTGAAACGTCGAAACACATGGAAACACACAGAAACGCCGAAACAAAATGAAAACCCGAAACACAATGAAACCCTGAAACACACAGAAACACACGGATACACTAAAATGCACCGAAACTCCGAAACACACAGAAACCCTCAAATACACTGAAACACATTGAAACCCTAAAACACACTGAAACCCTGAAACACACTGAAACCCCAGAACTCATTGAAACCCTGAAACACACAGAAACCCTAACAAACACTGAAACCCTAAAATACACAGAAACCCTGAAAAACACTGAAAACCTGAAATAAACAGAAACCGTGAAACACACAGAAACCCCGAAACAAACTGAAACCCTGAAACATATTGAAACCCTGAAACACACAGAAACCCTGAGACACACTGAAAACCTAAAATACACAGAAACCCTGAAATACACAGAAACCCCGAAACACACTAAAAACCTGAAATACACAGAAACCCTGAAATACACAGAAACCCCGAAACACACTAAAAACCTGAAATAAATAGAAACCCCAAAAATCATTGACCCCCTGAGATACACAGAACCCCGAAACACAATGAAACCCTGAAACATACAGAAACCCGGAAATGCAAAGAAACCGCAAAACACACTGAAACCCTGAAATACACTGAAACTCTGAAATACACAGAAACCCTGAAATACACCAAAACCCTGAGACACACTGAAAACCTAAAATACACAGAAACCCTGAAATACACAGGAAACTCTGAAATACACAGAAACCCTGAAATACACAGAAACCCCGAAACACACTAAAAACTTGAAAAACACTAAAACCCTAAAATAAACTGAAACCACGAAACACAATGAAACCCTGAAACACACAGAAACACACGGATACACTAAAATGCAGTGAAACTCCGAAACACACAGAAACCCTGGAACACGTTGAAACCCTGAAATACATCGACAACCTGTAAAACACGGAAACCCGGAAATATACAGAAATCCTTAAACACATTGAAGCACCAAAACAAATTGAAAACCCTGAAATACACTGAAACCCCGAAAAACATTGAAACCCTGAAATATACAGAAACCCGAAACGCAATGAAACCCTGAAACACACAGAAACCTGGAAAAGTACAAAAACCACGAAACACACTAAAACCCTGAAATACACTGAAACACTGAAACACACAGAAACCATGAAATACACTGAAACACATTGAAACCCTGAAACACATTGAAACCCTAAAACACACTGAAACCCTGAAACACACTGAAAGCCTGGAATTCATTGAAACCCTGAAACACACAGAAACCCTAAGACACACTGAAACCCCGAAAAAAACTGAAACCCTGAAACACATTGAAACCCTGAAACACACAGAAACCCTGAGACACACTGAAAACCTAAAATACACAGAAACCCTGAAATACACTGAAACTCTGAAATACACAGAAACCCTGAAATATACTGAAACCCTGAAATACACAGAAACCCTGAAACACACAGAAACCCCGAGACAAACTGAAACCCCGAAACACATTGAAACCCTGAAACACACAGAAACCCTGAGACACACTGAAAACCTAAAATACACAGAAACCCGGAAATACACTGAAACTCTGAAATACACAGAATTCCTGAAATACACAGAAACCCCGAAACACACTAAAAACCTGAAATACACTGAAACCCTGAAATACACAGAAACCCTGAAACAGACCGAAAACCTGAAATAAATAGAAACCCCAAAAATCATTGACGCCCTGAGATACACAGAACCCCGAAACACAGTGAAACCCTGAAACACACTGAAACCCGGAAATGCAAAGAAACCGCGAAACACATTGAAACCCTGAAATACACAGAAACTCTGAAACATATTGTACCCCTGAAATACACTGAAACGCCGAAACACTTGGAAACACACAGAAACGCCGAAACAAACTGAAACCCCGAAACACAATGAAACCCTGAAACACACAGAAACACACGGATACACGAAAATGCACCGAAACTCCAAAACACACAGAAACCCTGAAATACACTGAAACACATTGAAACCCTGAAACACATTGAAACCCTAAAACACACTGAAACCCTGAAACACGCTGAAACCTCGGAATTCATTGAAACCCTGAAACACACAGAAACCCTGAAAAACACTGAAACCCTGAAATACACAGAAACCCTGAAACACACAGAATCCCCGAAACAAACTGAAACCCTGAAACACATTGAAACCCTGAAACACACAGAAACCCTGAGACACACTGAAAACCTAAAATACACAGAAACCCTGAAATACACTGAAACTCTGAAATACACAGAAACCCTGAAATACACAGAAACCCCGAAACAGACTGAAAACCTGAAATAAATAGAAACCCCAGAAATCATTGACCCCCTGAGATACACAGAACCCCGAAACACAGTGAAACCCTGAAACACACAGAAACCCGGAAATGCAAAGAAACCACGAAACACACTGAAACCCTGAAATACACAGAAACTCTGAAACATATTGTACCCCTGAAATACACTGAAACGCCGAAAGGCATGGAAACACACAGAGACGCCGAAACAAACTGAAACCCCGAAACACAATGAAACCCTGAAACACTCAGAAACACACGGATACACTAAAATGCACTGAAACTCCGAAACACACAGAAACCCTGAAATACACTGAAACACATTGAAACCCTGAAACACATTGAAACCCTGAAACACACTGAAACCCCTGAATTCATTGAATCCCTGAAAAATACAGAAACCCTAAGGCACAATGAAACCCTAAAATACACAGAAACCCTGAAAAACACTGAAACCCTGAAATACACAGAAACCCTGAAACACACAGAAACCCCGAAACAAACTGAAACCCTGAAAGACATTGAAACGCTGAAACACACAGAAACCCTGAGACACACTGAAAACCTAAAATACACAGAAACCCTGAAATACACTGAAACTCTGAAATACACAGAAACCCTGAGACACACTGAAAACCTAAAATACACAGAAACCCTGAAATACACTGAAACTCTGAAATACACAGAAACCCTGAAATATACAGAAACCCCGAAACACACTAAAAACCTGAAAAACAATGAAACCCTGAAATACCCAGAAACCCCGAAACACACTAAAACCCTAAAATAAACTGAAACCATGAAACACAATGAAACCCTGAAACACACAGAAACATACGGATAGACTAAAATGCACTGAAACTCCGAAACACACAGAAACCCTGGAACACGCTGAAACCCTGAAATACATCGACAAACTGTAAAACACGGAAACCCGGAAATATACAGAAATCCTTAAACTCATTGAAGCACCAAAACAGATTGAAAACCCTGAAATCCACTGAAACCCCGAAAAACATTGAACCCCTGAAATATACAGAAGCCCGAAACGCAATGAAACCCTGAAACACACAGAAACCTGGAAAAGTACAAAAACCACGAAACACACTAAAACCCTGAAATACACTGAACCACTGAAACACACAGAAACCCTGAAATACACTGAAACACATTGAAACCCTGAAATACACAGAATTCCTGAAACACATTGAAACCCCAAAGCACACAGAAATCCGAAACACACTGAAAACTGGAAACACATTGAAACCCAGAAATACACTGAAACTCTGAAATACACAGAAACCCTGAAATACACAGAAACCCCGAAACACAATGAAAACCTGAAACACGCTGAAACCCTGAAACGCACAGAAACCCTGAGACACACTAAAACCCTAAAATAAACTGAAACCACGAAACTCACTGAAACCCTGAAATACACTGAAACCCCAAATCACATTGTACCCCTGATACACTGAAACGCCGAAACACATGGAAACACTGCAACACACAGAAACGCCGAAACAAACTGAAACCCCGAAACACAATGAAAACCCGAAACACACAGAAACACACGGATACACTAAAATGCACTGAAACTCCGAAACACACAAAAAACCCTGAAATACACTGAAACACATTGAAACCCTGAAATACACAGAAACCCTGAAACACATTGAAACCATAAAACACACTGAAACTCTGAAACACACTGAAACCCCGGAATTCATTGAAACCCTGAAACACACAGAAACCCTAAGACACACTGAAACGCAAAAATACACAGAAACCCTGAAAAACACTGAAACCCTGAAATACACAGAAACCCGGAAACACACAGAAACCCCGAAACAAACTGAAACCCTGAAACACATTGAAACCCTGAAACACACAGAAACCCTGAGACACATTGAAAACCTAAAATACACAGAAACCCTGAAATACACTGAAACTCCGAAACACACAGAAACCCTGGAACACGCTGAAACCCTGAAATACATCGACAACCTGTAAAACACGGAAACCCGGAAATAAACAGAAATCCTTAAACTCATTGAAGCACCAAAACAGATTGAAAACCCTGAAATACACTGAAACCCCGAAAAACATTGAACCCCTGAAATATACAGAAGCCCGAAACGCAATGAAACCCTGAAACACACAGAAACCTGGAAAAGTACAAAAACCACGAAACACACTAAAACCCTGAAATACACTGAACCACTGAAACACACAGAAACCCTGAAATACACTGAAACACATTGAAACCCTGAAATACACAGAATTCCTGAAACACATTGAAACCCCAAAGCACACAGAAACCCGAAACACACTGAAAACTGGAAACATATTGAAACCCAGAAATACACTGAAACTCTGAAATACACAGAAACCCTGAAATACACAGAAACCCCGAAACACAATGAAAACATGAAACAGGCTGAAACCCTGAAACGCACAGAAACCCTGAGACACACTAAAACCCTAAAATAAACTGAAACCACGAAACTCACTGAAACCCTGAAATACACAGAAACCCTGAAATGCACAGAAACCCCAGAAAACATTGGACCCCTGAAATACACAGGAAACACGAAACACAGTGAAACCGTGAAACACACTGAATACCTGAAATACATAAAATCCTGAAGTACACAGAAATCCCGGAATACATTGAAATCCCGAAATGCACAGAAACCCCAAAAAACACTGAAACCCCAAAATACATTGAAACCCTGAAATACACAGAAACTTTGAGACACACTGAAACCCCAGAACACATTCAAACCTTGAAATACACAGAAACCCTGAAATGCACAGAAACTCTGAGACACACTGAAACCACAGAACACATTCAAACCTTGAAGTACACAGAAACCCTGAAATGCACATAAAACCCGGAAAACATTGAAACACTGAAATACACAGAAACCCTGGAACACATTGAAAACCTGAAATACACCGACGACCTGTAACACTTTGAAACCCTGAAATACACAGAAACCCCAAAACACAGTGAAACCCCCAAATACATTGAAGCTCTGAAATAAACAGAAAGCCTGAAACACACTGAAATGACAGAACATATTGAAAACCCAAAACACACTGAAACCCTGAAATACACAAAATCCTGAAGTACACAGAAACCCTGGAACACATTGAAATCCTGAAATGCAGAGACCCTGAAATACGGAGAAAACCTGAAATGCACAGAAACACCGAAACACACTGAAACCCCAAAACACATTGAAACCCTGAAATATACAGAAACCCCGGAAAACATTGAAACCCTGAGATACACAGAAACTCTGAAATACACAGAAACCCTGGAACACGTTGAAACCCTGAAATACACCGACAACCTGTAACACACGGAAACCCTGAAATATACAGAAATCCTTAAACACATTGAAGCCCCAAAACAGATTGAAAACCCTGAAATATACTGAAACCCCGAAAACACTGAACCCTTGAAATACACAGAAGACTGAAACGCAATGAACCACTGAAACACACAGAAACCCTGAAATACATTGAAACACATTGAAACCCTGAAATACACAGAATTCCTGAAACACATTGAAACCCCAAAACACATTGAAACCCTGAAACATACTGAAAACTGGAAACACATTGAAACCCTGAAATACACAGAAACCCTGAAACAGACTGAAACCCTGGAATTCATTGAAACCCTGAAATACACTGAAACTCTGAAATACACAGAAACCCTGAAATACACAAAAACCCCAAAACACACTGAAAACCTGAAACACACTGAAACCCTGAAACGCACAGAAACCCTGAGACACACTGAAACCCTAAAATAAACTGAAACCCCGAAACTCACTGAAACCCTGAAATACACTGAAACCCCAAAACACATGGAACCCCTGAACTACATTGAAACGCCGAAACACATGGAAACACTGAAACACACTGAAACGCCGAAACAAAGTGAAACCCTGAAATACATTGAAACCCTGAAATACACTGAAACCCCAAAAAACATTGAAACCCTGAAATACACAGAACTCCGAAACACAATGAAACCCTGAAACACACAGAAACTCGGAAATGCACAGAAACCATGAAACACACTGAAACCCTGAAATAAACTGAAACACACGGATACACTAACATGCACTGAAACTCCGAAACACACAGAAACCCTGAAATACACTGATACACATTGAAACCCTGAGATATGCAGAAACCCTGAAACACAATGAAACCCTAAAACACACAGAAACCCCGAAACACACTGAAACCCCGGAATTCATTGAAACCCTGAAATACACTGAAACTCTGAAATACACAGAAACCCTGAAATACACAGAAACCCCAAAACACATGGAAAATCTGAAACACACTGAAACCCTGAAACACACTGAAACCCTGAAACGTACAAAAACCCTGAGACACACTGAAACCCTAAAATAAACTGAAACCCTGAAACTCACTGAAACCCTGAAATACACTGAAACACATTGAAACCCTGAAACACATTGAAACCCTAAAACACACTGAAACCCTGAAACACACTGAAACCCCGGAATTCATTGAAACCCTGAAACACACAGAAACCCTGAGACACACTGAAAACCTAAAATACACAGAAACCCTGAAATACACTGAAACTCTGAAATACACAGAAACCCTGAAATACACTGAAACTCTGAAATACACAGAAACCCTGAAACACACAGAAACCCCGAAACAAACTGAAACCCTGAAACACATTGAAACCCTGAAACACACAGAAACCCTGAGACACAATGAAAACCTAAAATACACAGAAACCCTGAAATACACAGAAACCCCGAAACACACTAAAAACCTGAAATACACTGAAACCCTGAAACAGACAGAAAAGCTGAAATAAATAGAAACCCCAAAAATCATTGACCCCCTAAGATACACAGAACCCCGAAACACAGTGAAACCCTGAAACACACTGAAACCCGGAAATGCAAAGAAATCGCGAAACACTCTGAAACCCTGAAATACACAGAAACTCTGAAACATATTATACCCCTGAAATACACTGAAACGCCGAAACACATGGAAACACACAGAAACGCCGAAACAAACTGAAACCCCGAAACACAATGAAACCCTGAAACACACAGAAACACACGGATACACTAAAATGCACTGAAACTCCGAAACACACAGAAACCCTGAAATACACTGAAACACATTGAAACCCTGAAACACACTGAAACCCAGAAACACACTGAAACCCAGAAACACACTGAAACCACAGAATTCATTGAAACCCCGAAACACACAGAAACCCTAAAATACACAGAAACCCTGAAATACACAGAAACCCTGAAACACACACAGAAACCACGAAACAAACTGAAACCCTGAAACACATTGAAACCCTGAAACACACTGAAAACCTAAAATACACAGAAACCCTGAAATACACTGAAACTCTGAAATACACAGAAACCCTGAAATACACAGAAACCCTGAAATACACTGAAACCCTGAAACACACAGAAACCCCGAAACAAACTGAAACCCTGAAACACATTGAAACCCTGAAACACACAGAAATCCTGAGACACACTGAAAACCTAAAATACACAGAAACCCTGAAATACACTGATACTCTGAAATACACTGATACTCTGAAATACACAGAAACCCTGAAATACACTGAAACCCCGAAAAACATTGAACCCCTGAAATACACAGAAGCCCGAAACGCAATGAAACCCTGAAACACACAGAAACCTGGAAAAGTACAAAAACCACGAAACACACAGAAACCCTGAAATACACTGAAACACACTGAAACCCTGAAATACACAGAATTCCTGAAACACATTCAAAACCCCAAAGCACACAGAATCCCCGAAACACACTGAAAACTGGAAACACATTGAAACCCTGAAATACACTGAAACTCTGAAACACACAGAAACCCTGAAATACACAGAAACCCCGAAACACATTGTACCCCTGA
Source organism: Carcharodon carcharias (assembly GCF_017639515.1). Taxonomy (NCBI): domain Eukaryota; kingdom Metazoa; phylum Chordata; class Chondrichthyes; order Lamniformes; family Lamnidae; genus Carcharodon; species Carcharodon carcharias. The sequence goes on along the minus strand of NC_054478.1, from coordinate 15,942,156 downwards.
AATACACTGAAATGCCGAAACACATGGAAACACTGAAACACACAGAAACGCCGAAACAAACTGAAACCCCGAAACACAATGAAATCCTGAAACACACAGAAACACACGGATACACTAAAATGCACTGAAACTCCGTAACACACAAAAACCATGAAATACACAGAAACACATTGAAACCCTGAAACACATTGAAACCATAAAACACACTGAAACCCTGAAACACACTGAAACCCCGGAATTCATTGAAACCCTGAAACACACAGAAACCCTAAGACACACTGAAACCCTAAAATACACAGAAACCCTGAAAAACACTGAAACCCTGAAATACACTGAAACCCTGAAATACACTGAAACCCTGAAACGCACAGAAACCCCGAAACAAACTGAAACCCTGAAACACATTGAAACCCTGAGACACACAGAAACCCTGAGACACACTGAAAACCTAAAATACACAGAAACCCTGAAATACACTGAAACTCTGAAATGCACAGAAACCCTGAAATACACTGAAACCCTGAAATACACAGAAACCCTGAAACACACAGACACCCCGAAACAAACTGAAACCCTGAAACACATTGAAACCCTGAAACACACAGAAACTCTGAGACACACTGAAAACCTAAAATACAGTGAAACCCTGAAATACACTGAAACTCTGAAATACACAGAAACCCTGAAATACACAGAAACCCCGAAACACACTAAAAACCTGAAATACACTGAAACCCTGAAATACACAGAAACCCTGAAACAGACCGAAAACCTGAAATAAATAGAAACCCCAAAAATCATTGACCCCCTGAGATACACAAAACCCTGAAACACACTGAAACCCGGAAATGCAAAGAAACCGCGAAACACACTGAAACCCTGAAATACACAGAAACTCTGAAACATATTGTACCCCTGAAATACACTGAAACGCCGAAGCACATGGAAACACACAGAAACGCCGAAACAAACTGAAACCCCGAAACACAATGAAACCCCGAAACACACAGAAACCCTGAGACACACTGAAAACCTAAAATACACAGAAACCCTGAAATACACTGAAACTCTGAAATACACAGAAACCCTGAAATACACTGAAACCCTGAAATACACAGAAACCCTGAAACACACAGAAACCCCGAACACACAGAAACCCTGAGACACACTGAAAACCTAAAATACACAGAAACCCTGAAATACACTGAAACTCTGAAATACACTGAAACCCTGAAATACACAGAAATCCTGAAAAAGACCGAAAACCTGAAATAAATAGAAACCCCAAAAATCATTGACCCCCTGAGATACACAGAACCCCGAAACACAGTGAAACCCTGAAACACACAGAAACCCAGAAATGCAAAGAAACAGCGAAACACACTGAAACCCTGAAATACACTGAAACTCTGAAACATATTGTACCCCTGAAATACACTGAAACGCCGAAACACATGGAAACACACAGAAACGCCAAAACAAACTGAAACCCCGAAACACAATGAAACCCTGAAACACACAGAAACACAAGGATACACTAAAATGCACCGAAACTCCAAAACACACAGAAACCCTGAAATACACTGAAACACATTGAAACCCTGAAACACATTGAAACCCTAAAACACACTGAAGCCCTGAAACACACTGAAACCCCGGAATTCATTGAAACCCTGAAATACACAGAAATCCTAACAAACACTGAAACCCTGAAATACACAGAAACTCTGAAACATCTTGTACCCCTGAAATACACTGAAACGCCAGAAGACATGGAAACACACAGAAACGCCGAAACAAACTGAAACCCCGAAACACAATGAAACCCTGAAACTCACAGAAACACACGGATACACTAAAATGCACTGAAACTCCGAAACACACAGAAACCCTGAAATACACTGAAACACATTGAAACCCTGAAACACAGTGAAACCCTGAAACACACTGAAACCACGGAATTCATTGAAAGCCTGAAACACACAGAAACCCGAAGACACACTGAAACCCTAAAATACACAGAAACCCGGAAAATCACTGAAACCCTGAAATACACAGAAACCCTGAAACACACAGAAACCCCGAAACACACTAAAAACCTGAAATACACTGAAACCCTGAAATACACAGAAATACTGAAACAGACCGAAAACCTGAAATAAATAGAAACCCCAAAAATCATTGATCCCCTGATATACACAGAACCCCGAAACACAGTGAAACCCTGAAACACACAGAAACCCGGAAATGGAAAGAAACCGCGAAACACACTGAAACCCTGAAATACACAGAAACTCAAACATATTGTACCCCTGAAATACACTGAAACGTCGAAACACATGGAAACACACAGAAACGCCGAAACAAAATGAAAACCCGAAACACAATGAAACCCTGAAACACACAGAAACACACGGATACACTAAAATGCACCGAAACTCCGAAACACACAGAAACCCTCAAATACACTGAAACACATTGAAACCCTAAAACACACTGAAACCCTGAAACACACTGAAACCCCAGAACTCATTGAAACCCTGAAACACACAGAAACCCTAACAAACACTGAAACCCTAAAATACACAGAAACCCTGAAAAACACTGAAAACCTGAAATAAACAGAAACCGTGAAACACACAGAAACCCCGAAACAAACTGAAACCCTGAAACATATTGAAACCCTGAAACACACAGAAACCCTGAGACACACTGAAAACCTAAAATACACAGAAACCCTGAAATACACAGAAACCCCGAAACACACTAAAAACCTGAAATACACAGAAACCCTGAAATACACAGAAACCCCGAAACACACTAAAAACCTGAAATAAATAGAAACCCCAAAAATCATTGACCCCCTGAGATACACAGAACCCCGAAACACAATGAAACCCTGAAACACACAGAAACCCAGAAATGCAAAGAAACAGCGAAACACACTGAAACCCTGAAATACACTGAAACTCTGAAACATATTGTACCCCTGAAATACACTGAAACGCCGAAACACATGGAAACACACAGAAACGCCAAAACAAACTGAAACCCCGAAACACAATGAAACCCTGAAACACACAGAAACACAAGGATACACTAAAATGCACCGAAACTCCAAAACACACAGAAACCCTGAAATACACTGAAACACATTGAAACCCTGAAACACATTGAAACCCTAAAACACACTGAAGCCCTGAAACACACTGAAACCCCGGAATTCATTGAAACCCTGAAATACACAGAAATCCTAACAAACACTGAAACCCTGAAATACACAGAAACTCTGAAACATCTTGTACCCCTGAAATACACTGAAACGCCAGAAGACATGGAAACACACAGAAACGCCGAAACAAACTGAAACCCCGAAACACAATGAAACCCTGAAACTCACAGAAACACACGGATACACTAAAATGCACTGAAACTCCGAAACACACAGAAACCCTGAAATACACTGAAACACATTGAAACCCTGAAACACAGTGAAACCCTGAAACACACTGAAACCACGGAATTCATTGAAAGCCTGAAACACACAGAAACCCGAAGACACACTGAAACCCTAAAATACACAGAAACCCGGAAAATCACTGAAACCCTGAAATACACAGAAACCCTGAAACACACAGAAACCCCGAAACACACTAAAAACCTGAAATACACTGAAACCCTGAAATACACAGAAATACTGAAACAGACCGAAAACCTGAAATAAATAGAAACCCCAAAAATCATTGATCCCCTGATATACACAGAACCCCGAAACACAGTGAAACCCTGAAACACACAGAAACCCGGAAATGGAAAGAAACCGCGAAACACACTGAAACCCTGAAATACACAGAAACTCAAACATATTGTACCCCTGAAATACACTGAAACGTCGAAACACATGGAAACACACAGAAACGCCGAAACAAAATGAAAACCCGAAACACAATGAAACCCTGAAACACACAGAAACACACGGATACACTAAAATGCACCGAAACTCCGAAACACACAGAAACCCTCAAATACACTGAAACACATTGAAACCCTAAAACACACTGAAACCCTGAAACACACTGAAACCCCAGAACTCATTGAAACCCTGAAACACACAGAAACCCTAACAAACACTGAAACCCTAAAATACACAGAAACCCTGAAAAACACTGAAAACCTGAAATAAACAGAAACCGTGAAACACACAGAAACCCCGAAACAAACTGAAACCCTGAAACATATTGAAACCCTGAAACACACAGAAACCCTGAGACACACTGAAAACCTAAAATACACAGAAACCCTGAAATACACAGAAACCCCGAAACACACTAAAAACCTGAAATACACAGAAACCCTGAAATACACAGAAACCCCGAAACACACTAAAAACCTGAAATAAATAGAAACCCCAAAAATCATTGACCCCCTGAGATACACAGAACCCCGAAACACAATGAAACCCTGAAACATACAGAAACCCGGAAATGCAAAGAAACCGCAAAACACACTGAAACCCTGAAATACACTGAAACTCTGAAATACACAGAAACCCTGAAATACACCAAAACCCTGAGACACACTGAAAACCTAAAATACACAGAAACCCTGAAATACACAGGAAACTCTGAAATACACAGAAACCCTGAAATACACAGAAACCCCGAAACACACTAAAAACTTGAAAAACACTAAAACCCTAAAATAAACTGAAACCACGAAACACAATGAAACCCTGAAACACACAGAAACACACGGATACACTAAAATGCAGTGAAACTCCGAAACACACAGAAACCCTGGAACACGTTGAAACCCTGAAATACATCGACAACCTGTAAAACACGGAAACCCGGAAATATACAGAAATCCTTAAACACATTGAAGCACCAAAACAAATTGAAAACCCTGAAATACACTGAAACCCCGAAAAACATTGAAACCCTGAAATATACAGAAACCCGAAACGCAATGAAACCCTGAAACACACAGAAACCTGGAAAAGTACAAAAACCACGAAACACACTAAAACCCTGAAATACACTGAAACACTGAAACACACAGAAACCATGAAATACACTGAAACACATTGAAACCCTGAAACACATTGAAACCCTAAAACACACTGAAACCCTGAAACACACTGAAAGCCTGGAATTCATTGAAACCCTGAAACACACAGAAACCCTAAGACACACTGAAACCCCGAAAAAAACTGAAACCCTGAAACACATTGAAACCCTGAAACACACAGAAACCCTGAGACACACTGAAAACCTAAAATACACAGAAACCCTGAAATACACTGAAACTCTGAAATACACAGAAACCCTGAAATATACTGAAACCCTGAAATACACAGAAACCCTGAAACACACAGAAACCCCGAGACAAACTGAAACCCCGAAACACATTGAAACCCTGAAACACACAGAAACCCTGAGACACACTGAAAACCTAAAATACACAGAAACCCGGAAATACACTGAAACTCTGAAATACACAGAATTCCTGAAATACACAGAAACCCCGAAACACACTAAAAACCTGAAATACACTGAAACCCTGAAATACACAGAAACCCTGAAACAGACCGAAAACCTGAAATAAATAGAAACCCCAAAAATCATTGACGCCCTGAGATACACAGAACCCCGAAACACAGTGAAACCCTGAAACACACTGAAACCCGGAAATGCAAAGAAACCGCGAAACACATTGAAACCCTGAAATACACAGAAACTCTGAAACATATTGTACCCCTGAAATACACTGAAACGCCGAAACACTTGGAAACACACAGAAACGCCGAAACAAACTGAAACCCCGAAACACAATGAAACCCTGAAACACACAGAAACACACGGATACACGAAAATGCACCGAAACTCCAAAACACACAGAAACCCTGAAATACACTGAAACACATTGAAACCCTGAAACACATTGAAACCCTAAAACACACTGAAACCCTGAAACACGCTGAAACCTCGGAATTCATTGAAACCCTGAAACACACAGAAACCCTGAAAAACACTGAAACCCTGAAATACACAGAAACCCTGAAACACACAGAATCCCCGAAACAAACTGAAACCCTGAAACACATTGAAACCCTGAAACACACAGAAACCCTGAGACACACTGAAAACCTAAAATACACAGAAACCCTGAAATACACTGAAACTCTGAAATACACAGAAACCCTGAAATACACAGAAACCCCGAAACAGACTGAAAACCTGAAATAAATAGAAACCCCAGAAATCATTGACCCCCTGAGATACACAGAACCCCGAAACACAGTGAAACCCTGAAACACACAGAAACCCGGAAATGCAAAGAAACCACGAAACACACTGAAACCCTGAAATACACAGAAACTCTGAAACATATTGTACCCCTGAAATACACTGAAACGCCGAAAGGCATGGAAACACACAGAGACGCCGAAACAAACTGAAACCCCGAAACACAATGAAACCCTGAAACACTCAGAAACACACGGATACACTAAAATGCACTGAAACTCCGAAACACACAGAAACCCTGAAATACACTGAAACACATTGAAACCCTGAAACACATTGAAACCCTGAAACACACTGAAACCCCTGAATTCATTGAATCCCTGAAAAATACAGAAACCCTAAGGCACAATGAAACCCTAAAATACACAGAAACCCTGAAAAACACTGAAACCCTGAAATACACAGAAACCCTGAAACACACAGAAACCCCGAAACAAACTGAAACCCTGAAAGACATTGAAACGCTGAAACACACAGAAACCCTGAGACACACTGAAAACCTAAAATACACAGAAACCCTGAAATACACTGAAACTCTGAAATACACAGAAACCCTGAGACACACTGAAAACCTAAAATACACAGAAACCCTGAAATACACTGAAACTCTGAAATACACAGAAACCCTGAAATATACAGAAACCCCGAAACACACTAAAAACCTGAAAAACAATGAAACCCTGAAATACCCAGAAACCCCGAAACACACTAAAACCCTAAAATAAACTGAAACCATGAAACACAATGAAACCCTGAAACACACAGAAACATACGGATAGACTAAAATGCACTGAAACTCCGAAACACACAGAAACCCTGGAACACGCTGAAACCCTGAAATACATCGACAAACTGTAAAACACGGAAACCCGGAAATATACAGAAATCCTTAAACTCATTGAAGCACCAAAACAGATTGAAAACCCTGAAATCCACTGAAACCCCGAAAAACATTGAACCCCTGAAATATACAGAAGCCCGAAACGCAATGAAACCCTGAAACACACAGAAACCTGGAAAAGTACAAAAACCACGAAACACACTAAAACCCTGAAATACACTGAACCACTGAAACACACAGAAACCCTGAAATACACTGAAACACATTGAAACCCTGAAATACACAGAATTCCTGAAACACATTGAAACCCCAAAGCACACAGAAATCCGAAACACACTGAAAACTGGAAACACATTGAAACCCAGAAATACACTGAAACTCTGAAATACACAGAAACCCTGAAATACACAGAAACCCCGAAACACAATGAAAACCTGAAACACGCTGAAACCCTGAAACGCACAGAAACCCTGAGACACACTAAAACCCTAAAATAAACTGAAACCACGAAACTCACTGAAACCCTGAAATACACTGAAACCCCAAATCACATTGTACCCCTGATACACTGAAACGCCGAAACACATGGAAACACTGCAACACACAGAAACGCCGAAACAAACTGAAACCCCGAAACACAATGAAAACCCGAAACACACAGAAACACACGGATACACTAAAATGCACTGAAACTCCGAAACACACAAAAACCCTGAAATACACTGAAACACATTGAAACCCTGAAATACACAGAAACCCTGAAACACATTGAAACCATAAAACACACTGAAACTCTGAAACACACTGAAACCCCGGAATTCATTGAAACCCTGAAACACACAGAAACCCTAAGACACACTGAAACGCAAAAATACACAGAAACCCTGAAAAACACTGAAACCCTGAAATACACAGAAACCCGGAAACACACAGAAACCCCGAAACAAACTGAAACCCTGAAACACATTGAAACCCTGAAACACACAGAAACCCTGAGACACATTGAAAACCTAAAATACACAGAAACCCTGAAATACACTGAAACTCCGAAACACACAGAAACCCTGGAACACGCTGAAACCCTGAAATACATCGACAACCTGTAAAACACGGAAACCCGGAAATAAACAGAAATCCTTAAACTCATTGAAGCACCAAAACAGATTGAAAACCCTGAAATACACTGAAACCCCGAAAAACATTGAACCCCTGAAATATACAGAAGCCCGAAACGCAATGAAACCCTGAAACACACAGAAACCTGGAAAAGTACAAAAACCACGAAACACACTAAAACCCTGAAATACACTGAACCACTGAAACACACAGAAACCCTGAAATACACTGAAACACATTGAAACCCTGAAATACACAGAATTCCTGAAACACATTGAAACCCCAAAGCACACAGAAACCCGAAACACACTGAAAACTGGAAACATATTGAAACCCAGAAATACACTGAAACTCTGAAATACACAGAAACCCTGAAATACACAGAAACCCCGAAACACAATGAAAACATGAAACAGGCTGAAACCCTGAAACGCACAGAAACCCTGAGACACACTAAAACCCTAAAATAAACTGAAACCACGAAACTCACTGAAACCCTGAAATACACTGAAACCCCAAAACACATTGTACCCCTGATACACTGAAACACCGAAACACATGGAAACACTGCAACACACAGAAACGCCGAAACAAACTGAAACCCCGAAACACAATGAAAACCCGAAACACACAGAAACACACGGATACACTAAAATGCACTGAAACTCCGAAACACACAGAAACCCTGAAATACACTGAAACACATTGAAACCCTGAAATACACAGAAACCCTGAAACACATTGAAACCATAAAACACACTGAAACTCCGGAATTCATTGAAACCCTGAAACACACAGAAACCCTAAGACACACTGAAACGCAAAAATACACAGAAACCCTGAAAAACACTGAAACCCTGAAATACACAGAAACCCTGAAACACACAGAAACCCCGAAACAAACTGAAACCCTGAAACACATTGAAACCCTGAAACACACAGAAACACTGAGACACACTGAAAACCTAAAATACACAGAAACCCTGAAATACACTGAAACTCTGAAATACACAGAAACCCTGAAATACACAGAAACCCCGAAACACACTAAAAACCTGAAATACACTGAAACCCGGAAATACACAGAAATCCTGAAAAAGACTGAAAACCTGAAATAAATAGAAACCCCAAAAATCATTGACCCCCTGAGATACACAGAACCCCGAAACACAGTGAAACCCTGAAATACATAGAAGCTCTGAAACACATGGAAACACTGAAACACACAGAAACGCCGAAACAAACTGAAACCCTGAAACACAATGAAACCCTGAAACACACAGAAACAAGCGGATACACTAAAATGCACCGAAACTCCGAAACAAACAGAAACCCTGAAATACACTGAAACACATTGAAAGCCTGAAACACATTGAAACCCTAAAACACAATGAAACCCTGAAACACACTGAAACCCAGGAATTCTTTGAAAACCTGAAACACACAGACACCCCGAAACAAACTGAAACCCTGAAACACATTGAAACCCTGAAACACACAGAAACCCTGAGACACACTGAAAACCTAAAATACACAGAAACCCTGAAATACACTGAAACTCTGAAATACACAGAAACCCTGAAATACACAGAAACCCCGAAACACACTAAAATCCTGAAATACACTGAAACCCTGAAATACACAGAAACCCTGAAACAGACTGAAAACCTGAAATAAATAGAAACCCCAAAAATCATTGACCCCCTGAGATACACAGAACCCTGAAACACACTGAAACCCGGAAATGAAAAGAAACCGCGAAACACGCTGAAACCCTGAAATACACAGAAACTCTGAAACATATTGTACCCCTGAAATACACTGAAACGCCGAAAGACATGGAAACACACAGAAACGCCGAAACAAACTGAAACCCCGAAACACAATGGAATCCTGAAACACACAGAAACACACGGATACACTAAAATTCACCGAAACTCCGAAACACACAGAAACCCTGAAATACACTGAAACACATTGAAACCCTGAAACACATTGAAAGCCTAAAACACACTGAAACCCTGAAACACACTGAAACCCCGGAATTCATTGAAACCCTGAAACACACAGAAACCGTAAGAAACACTGAAACCCTAAAATAAACAGAAACCCTGAAAAACACTGAAACCCTGAAACACATTGAAACCCTGAAACACACAGAAACCCTGAGACACAATGAAAACCTAAAATACACAGAAACCCTGAAATACACTGAAATACACAAAAACCCTGAAATACACTGAAATCCTGAAATACCCAGAAACCCTGAAACACACAGAAACCCCAAAACAAACTGAAACGCTGAAACACAATGAAACCCTGAAACACACAGAAACCCTGAGACACATTGAAAACCTAAAATACACAGAAACCCTAACATACACTGAAACTCTGAAATACACAGAAACCCTGAAATACACAGAAACACTGAAACACACAGAAACCCCGAAACAAACTGAAACCCTGAAACACATTGAAACCCTGAAACACACAGAAACACAAGGATACACTAAAATGCACTGAAACTCCGAAAAACACAGAAACCCTGAAATATACTGAAACACATGGAAACCCTGAAACACATTGAAACCCTAAAACACACTGAAACCCTGAAACACACAGAAACACACGGATACACTAAAATGCACTGAAACTCCGAAACACACAGAAACCCTGAAATATACTGAAACACATGGAAACCCTGAAACACATTGAAACCCTAAAACACATTGAAACCCTAAGACACACTGAAACCCTTAAATACACAGAAACCCTGAAAAACATAGAAAAACCGAAACAGACTGAAATCCTGAAATACACAGAAACCCCGAAACACACTGAAACCCCAGAATTCATTGAAACCCTGAAATACACTGAAACTCTGAAATACACAGAAAACCTGAAATACACAGAAAACCCGAAACACACTGGAACCCTGAAACGCACAGAAACCCTGAGACACACTAAAACCCTAAAATAAACTGAAACCACGAAACTCACTGAAACCCTGACATACACTGAAACCCCAAAACACATTGTACCCCTGAAATATACTGAAATGCCGAAACACATGGAAACACTGAAACACACAAAACGCCGAAACAAACTGAAACCCCGAAACACAATGAAACCCTGAATCACACAGAAACACACGGATACACTAAAATGCACTGAAACTCCAAAACACACAGAAACCCTGAAATACACTGAAACACATTGAAACCCTGAAACACATTGAAACCCTAAAACACACTGAAACCCTGAAACACACTGAAACCACGGAATTCATTGAAACCCTGAAACACACAGAAACCCTAACAAACACTGAAACCCTGAAATACACAGAAACCCTGAAACACACAGAAACCCCGAAACAAACTGAAACCCTGAAACACATTGAAACCCTGAAACACACAGAAACCCTGAGACACACTGAAAACCTAAAATACACAGAAACCCTGAAATACACTGAAACCCTGAAATACACAGAAACCCTGAAACACACAGAAACCCTGAAACACACAGAAACCCCGAAACAAACTGAAACCCTGCAACACAATGAAAACCTGAAACACACAGAAACCCTGAGACACACTGAAAACCTAAAATACACAGAAACCCTGAAATACACAGAAACTCTGAAATACACTGAAACCCTGAAATACACAGAAACCCTGAAACACACAGAAACCCTGAAACACACAGAAACCACAAAACAAACTGAAACCCTGCAACACAATGAAACCCTGAAACACACAGAAACCCTGAGACACACTGAAAACCTAAAATACACAGAAACCCTGAAATACACAGAAACTCTGAAATACACAGAAACCCTGAAACACACAGAAAGGCCGAAACAAACTGAAACCCTGAAACACATTGAAACCCTGAAACACACAGAAAAACACGGATAAACTAAAATGCACCGAAACTCCGAAACACACAGAAACCCTGAAATACACTGAAACCCTAAAACACACTGAAACCCTGAAACACACTGAAACCCCGGAATTCATTGAAACCCTGAAACACACAGAAACCCTAAGACACACTGAAACCCTAAAATACACAGAAACCCTGAAAAACACTGAAACCCCGAAACACACTGAAATCCTGAAATACACAGAAACCCCGAAACACACTGAAACCCCAGAATTCATTGAAACCCTGAAATGCACTGAAACTCTGAAATACACAGAAAACCTGAAATACACGGAAACCCCAAAACACACTGGAACCCTGAAACGCACAGAAACCCTGAGACACACTAAAACCCTAAAATAAACTGAAACCACGAAACTCACTGAAACCCTGAAATACACTGAAACCCCAAAACACATTGTACCCCGAAATACACTGAAATGCCGAAACACATGGAAACACTGAAACACACAGAACGCCGAAACAAACTGAAACCCCGAAAAACAATGAAACCCTGAATCACACAGAAACACACGGATACACTAAAATGCACTGAAACTCCGAAACACACAGACACCCTGCAATATACTGAAACACATCGAAACCCTGAAATACACAGAAACCCTGAAACACATTGAAACGCTAAAACACACAGAAACCCGAACAAACACTGAAACCCTAAAATACATAGAAACCCTGAAAAGCACTGAAACCCTGAAATACACAGAAACCCTGAAACACACAGAAACCCTGAGACACAATGAAAACCTAAAATACACAGAAACCCTGAAATACACTGAAACTCTGAAATACACAGAAACCCTGAAATATACTGAAACCCTGAAATACACAGAAACCTGAAACACACAGAAACCCCGAAACAAACTGAAACCCTGAAACACATTGAAACCCTGAAACACACAGAAACCTTGAGACACACTGAAAACTTAAAATACACAGAAACCCTGAAATACACTGAAACTCTGAAATACACAGAAACCCTGAAATACACAAAAACCCAGAAGCACACTAAAAACCTGAAATGCACTGAAACCCTGAAATACACAGAAACCCTGAAACAGACCAAAAACCTGAAATAAATAGAAACCCCAAAAATCATTGACCCCCTGAGATACATAGAACCCTGAAACACACAGAAACCCGGAAATGCAAAGAAACCGCGAAGCACACTGAAACCCTGAAATACACAGAAACTCTGAAACATATTGTACCCCTGAAATACACTGAAACGCCGAAACACATGGAAACACACAGAAACGCCGAAACAAACTGAAACCCCGAAACACAATGAAACCCTGAAACACACAGAAACACACGGATACACTAAAATGCACCGAAACTCCAAAAAACACAGAAACCCTGAAATACACTGAAACACATTGAAACCCTGAAACACACTGAAACCCTGAAACACACTGAAACCCCGGAATTCATTGAAACCCTGAAAAACACAGAAACCCTGAGACACACTGAAAACCTAAAATACACAGAAACCCTGACATACACTGAAAGTCTGAAATACACAGAAACCCTGAAATACACAGAAACCCTGAAAAACACAGAAACGCCGAAACAAACTGAAACCCTGAAACACATTGAAACCCTGAAACACACAGAAACACACGGATACACTAAAATGCACCGAAACTCCGAAACAAACAGAAACCCTGAAATATACTGAAACACATGGAAACCCTGAAACACATTGAAACCCTAAAACACACTGAAACCCTGAAACACACTGAAACCCCGGAATTCATTGAAACCCTGAAACACACAGAAACCCTAAGACACACAAACCCTAAAATACACAGAAACACTGAAAAACACTGAAACCCCGAAACACAATGAAATCCTGAAATACACAGAACCCCGAAACACACTGAAACCCCAGAATTCATTGAAACCCTGAAATACACTGAAACTCTGAAATACACAGAAACCCCGAAACACACTGGAACCCTGAATCGCACAGAAACCCTGAGACACACTAAAACCCTAAAATAAACTGAAACCACGAAACTCACTGAAACCCTGAAATACACTGAAACCCCAAAACACATTGTACCCCTGAAATATACTGAAATGCCGAAACACATGGAAACACTGAAACACACAGAACGCCGAAACAAACTGAAACCCCGAAACACAATGAAATCCTGAATCACACAGAAACACACGGATACACTAAAATGCACTGAAACTCCGAAACACACAGAAACCCTCAAATACACTGAAACACATTGAAACCCTGAAATACACAGAAACCCTGAAACACATTGAAACCCTAAAACACACTGAAACCCTGAAAGACACTGAAACCCCGGAATTCATTGAAACCCTGAAATACACTGAAACTCTGAAATACACAGAAAACCTGAAATACACGGAAACCCCAAAACACACTGGAACCCTGAAACGCACAGAAACCCTGAGACACACTAACACCCTAAAATAAACTGAAACCACGAAACTCACTGAAACCCTGAAATACACTGAAACCCCAAAACACATTGTACCCCGAAATACACTGAAATGCCGAAACACAGGGAAACACTGAAACACACAGAACGCCGAAACAAACTGAAACCCCGAAAAACAATGAAACCCTGAATCACACAGAAACACACGGATACACTAAAATGCACTGAAACTCCGAAACACACAGACTCCCTGAAATACACTGAAACACATCGAAACCCTGAAATACACAGAAACCCTGAAACACATTGAAACGCTAAAACACACAGAAACCCGAACAAACACTGAAACCCTAAGATACATAGAAACCCTGAAAAACACTGAAACCCTGAAATACACAGAAACCCTGAAACACACAGAAACCCTGAGACACAATGAAAACCTAAAATACACAGAAACCCTGAAATACACTGAAACTCTGAAATACACTGAAACTCTGAAATACACAGAAACCCTGAAATACACAAAAACCCCGAAGCACACTAAAAACCTGAAATACACTGAAACCCTGAAATACACAGAAACCCTGAAACAGACCAAAAACCTGAAATAAATAGAAACCCCAAAAATCATTGACCCCCTGAGATACATAGAACCCTGAAACACACAGAAACCCGGAAATGCAAAGAAACCGCGAAGCACACTGAAACCCTGAAATACACAGAAACTCTGAAACATATTGTACCCCTGAAATACACTGAAACGCCGAAACACATGGAAACACACAGAAACGCCGAAACAAACTGAAACCCCGAAACACAATGAAACCCTGAAACACACAGAAACACACGGATACACTAAAATGCACCGAAACTCCAAAACACACAGAAACCCTGAAATACACTGAAACACATTGAAACCCTGAAACATACTGAAACCCTGAAACACACTGAAACCCCGGAATTCATTGAAACCCTGAAAAACACAGAAACCCTGAGACACACTGAAAACCTAAAATACACAGAAACCCTGACATACACTGAAAGTCTGAAATACACAGAAACCCTGAAATACACAGAAACCCTGAAAAACACAGAAACGCCGAAACAAACTGAAACCCTGAAACACATTGAAACCCTGAAACACACAGAAACACACGGATACACTAAAATGCACTGAAACTCCGAAACAAACAGAAACCCTGAAATATACTGAAACACATGGAAACCCTGAAACACATTGAAACCCTAAAACACACTGAAACCCTGAAACACACTGAAACCCCGGAATTCATTGAAACCCTGAAACACACAGAAACCCTAAGACACACTGAAAACCTAAAATACACAGAAACCCTGAAATACACTGAAACTCTGAAATACACAGAAACCCTGAAATACACAGAAAACCCGAAACACACTAAAAGCCTGAAATACACTGAAACCCTGAAATACACAGAAACCCTGAAACAGACCGAAAACCTGAAATAAATAGAAACCCCAAAAATCATTGACCCCCTGAGATACACAGAACCCTGAAACACACTGAAACCCGGAAATGCAAAGAAACCGCGAAACACACTGAAACCCTGAAATACACAGAAACTCTGAAACATATTGTACCCCTGAAATACACTGAAACGCCGAAACACATGGAAACACACAGAAACGCCGAAACAAACTGAAACCCCGAAACACAATGAAACCCTGAAACACACAGAAACACACGGATACACTAAAATGCACCGAAACTCCAAAACACACAGAAACCCTGAAATACACTGAAACACATTGAAACCCTGAAACACATTGAAACCCTAAAACACACTGAAACCCTGAAACACACTGAAACCACGAAACAAACTGAAACCCTGAAACACATTGAAACCCTGAAACACACAGAAACCCTGAGACACACTGAAAACGTAAAATACACAGAAACACAATGAAATACACTGAAACTCTGAAATACACAGAAACCCTGAAATACACTGAAACCCTGAAATACACAGAAACCCTGAAACACACAGAAACCCTGAAACACACAGAAACCCCGAAACAAACTGAAACCCTGCAACACAATGAAAACCTGAAACACACAGAAACCCTGAGACACACTGAAAACCTAAAATACACAGAAACCCTGAAATACACAGAAACTCTGAAATACACAGAAACCCTGAAATACACTGAAACCCTGAAATACACAGAAATCCTGAAACACACAGAAACCCCGAAACAAACTGAAACCCTGAAACACATTGAAACCCTGAAACACACAGAAACACACGGATACACTAAAATGCACCGAAACTCCGAAACACACAGAAACCCTGAAAAACACTGAAACACATGGAAACCCTGAAACACACTGAAACCCTAAACCACACTGAAACCCTGAAACACACTGAAACCCCGGAATTCATTGAAACCCTGAAACACACAGAAACCCTAAGACACACTGAAACCCTAAAATAGACAGAAACCCTGAAAAACACTGAAACCCCGAAACACAATGAAATCCTGAAATACACAGAAAACCCGAAACACACTGAAACCCCAGAATTCATTGAAACCCTGAAATACACTGAAACTCTGAAATACACAGAAAACCTGAAATACACAGAAACCCCGAAACACACTGGAACCCTGAAACGCACAGAAACCCTGAGACACACTAAAACCCTAAAATAAACTGAAACCACGAAACTCACTGAAACCCTGAAATACACTGAAACCCCAAAACACATTGTACCCCTGAAATACACTGAAATGCCGAAACACATGGAAACACTGAAACACACAGAACGCCGAAACAAACTGAAACCCCGACAAACAATGAAACCCTGAATCACACAGAAACACACGGATACACTAAAATGCACTGAAACTCCGAAACACACAGAAACCCTGAAATACACTGAAACACATCGAAACCCTGAAATACACAGAAACCCTGAAACACATTGAAACACTAAAACACACAGAAACCCGAACAAACACTGCAACCCTAAAATACATAGAAACCCTGAAAAACACTGAAACCCTGAAATACAAAGAAACCCTGAAACACACAGAAAACCCGAAACAAACTGAAACCCTGAAACACATTGAAACCCTGAAACACACAGAAATCCTGAGACACAATGAAAACCTAAAATACACAGAAACCCTGAAATACACTGAAACTCTGAAATACACAGAAACCCTGAAATATACTGAAACCCTGAAATACACTGAAACTCTGAAATACACAAAACCCTGAAATACACAGAAACCCCGAAGCACACTAAAAACCTGAAATACACTGAAACCCTGAAATACACAGAAACCCTGAAACAGACCGAAAACCTGAAATAAATAGAAACCCCAAAAATCATTGACCCCCTGAGATACATAGAACCCTGAAACACACAGAAACCCGGAAATGCAAAGAAACCGCGAAACACACTGAAACCCTGAAATACACAGAAACTCTGAAACATATTGTACCCCTGAAATACACTGAAACGCCGAAACACATGGAAACACACAGAAACGCCAAAACAAACTGAAACCCCGAAACACAATGAAACCCTGAAACACACAGAAACACACGGATACACTAAAATGCACCGAAACTCCAAAACACACAGAAACCCTGAAATACACTGAAACACATTGAAACCCTGAAACACAATGAAACCCTGAAACACACTGAAACCGCGGAATTCATTGAAACCCTGAAAAACACAGAAATCCTAACAAACACTGAAACCCGAAAATACACAGAAACCCTGAAAAACACTGAAACCCTGAAATACACAGAAACCCTGAAATACACAGAAACTCTGAAACACACAGAAACCCCGAAACAAACTGAAACCCTGAAACACATTGAAACCCTGAAACACACAGAAACCCTGAGACACACTGAAAACCTAAAATACACAGAAACCCTGAAATACACAGAAACTCTGAACTACACAGAAACCCTGAAATACACAGAAACTCCGAAACAGAATGAAAACCTGAAATAAATAGAAACCCCAAAAATCATTGACCCCCTGAGATACACAGGACCCCGAAACACAGAGAAACCCTGAAACACACAGAAACCCGGAAATGCAAAGAAACCGCGAAACACACTGAAACCCTGAAATACACAGAAACTCTGAAACATACTGTACCCCTGAAATTCACTGAAACGCCGAAAGACATGGAAACACACAGAAACGCTGAAACCCCGAAACACAATGAAACCCTGAAACACACAGAAACACACGGATACACTAAAATGCACTGAAACTCCGAAGCACACAGAAACCCTGAAATACACTGAAACACATTGAAACCCTGAAACACATTGAAACCCTGAAACACACTGAAACCCTGAAACACACTGAAACCCCGGAATTCATTGAAACCCTGAAACATACAGAAACCCTAATACACACTGAAACCCTAAAATACACAGAAACCCTGAAAAACACTGAAACCCTGAAAAACACAGAAACCCTGAAAAACACAGAAACCCTGAAACACACAGAAACCCCAAAACAAACTGAAACCCTGAAACACATTGAAACCCTGAAACACACAGAAACCCTGAGACACACTGAAAACCTAAAATACAGAGAAACCCTGAAATACACTGAAACTCTGAAATACACAGAAACCCTGAAATATACTGAAACCCTGAAATACACTGAAACTCTGAAATACACAAAACCCTGAAATACACAGAAACCCCGAAGCACACTAAAAACCTGAAATACACTGAAACCCTGAAATACACAGAAACCCTGAAACAGACCGAAAACCTGAAATAAATAGAAACCCCAAAAATCATTTACCCCCTGAGATACATAGAACCCTGAAACACACAGAAACCCGGAAATGCAAAGAAACCGCGAAACACACTGAAACCCTGAAATACACAGAAACTCTGAAACATATTGTACCCCTGAAATACACTGAAACGCCGAAACACATGGAAACACACAGAAACGCCAAAACAAACTGAAACCCCGAAACACAATGAAACCCTGAAACACACAGAAACACACGGATACACTAAAATGCACCGAAACTCCAAAACACACAGAAACCCTGAAATACACTGAAACACATTGAAACCCTGAAACACACTGAAACCCTGAAACACACTGAAACCCCGGAATTCATTGAAACCCTGAAAAACACAGAAACCCTAACAAACACTGAAACCCGAAAATACACAGAAACCCTGAAAAATACTGAAACCCTGAAATACACAGAAACCCTGAAATACACAGAAACTCTGAAACACACAGAAACCCCGAAACAAACTGAAACCCTGAAACACATTGAAACCCTGAAACACACAGAAACCCTGAGACACACTGAAAACCTAAAATACACAGAAACCCTGAAATACACAGAAACTCCGAAACAGAATGAAAACCTGAAATAAATAGAAACCCCAAAAATCATTGACCCCCTGAGATACACAGGACCCCGAAACACAGAGAAACCCTGAAACACACAGAAACCCGGAAATGCAAAGAAACCGCGAAACACACTGAAACCCTGAAATACACAGAAACTCTGAAACATACTGTACCCCTGAAATTCACTGAAACGCCGAAAGACATGGAAACACACAGAAACGCTGAAACCCCGAAACACAATGAAACCCTGAAACACACAGAAACACACGGATACACTAAAATGCACTGAAACTCCGAAGCACACAGAAACCCTGAAATACACTGAAACACATTGAAACCCTGAAACACATTGAAACCCTGAAACACACTGAAACCCTGAAACACACTGAAACCCCGGAATTCATTGAAACCCTGAAACATACAGAAACCCTAATACACACTGAAACCCTAAAATACACAGAAACCCTGAAAAACACTGAAACCCTGAAAAACACAGAAACCCTGAAAAACACAGAAACCCTGAAACACACAGAAACCCCAAAACAAACTGAAACCCTGAAACACATTGAAACCCTGAAACACACAGAAACCCTGAGACACACTGAAAACCTAAAATACAGAGAAACCCTGAAATACACTGAAACTCTGAAATACACAGAAACCCTGAAACACACAGAAACCCTGAGACACACTGAAAACCTAAAATACACAGAAACCCTGAAATACACTGAAACTCTGAAATACACAGAAACCCTGAAATACACAGAAACCCCGAAACACACTAAAAACCTGAAAAACACTGAAACCCTGAAATACACAGAAACCCCGAAACACACTAAAACCCTAAAATAAACTGAAACCACGAAACACAATGAAACCCTGAAACACACAGAAAAACATGGATACACTAAAATGCACTGAAATTCCGAAACACACAGAAACCCTGAAATACACAAACACATTGAAACCCTGAAATACACAGAAACCCTGAAACACTTTGAAACCCTAAAACACACTGAAACATTGAAACACACTGAAACCCCGGAATTCATTGAAACCCTGAAAAACACAGAAACCCTAAGACACACTGAAACCCTAAAATACACAGAAACCCTGAAAAACACTGAAACCCTGAAATACACAGAAACCCTGAAACACACAGAAACCCCGAAACAAACTGAAACCCTGAAACACATTGAAACCCTGAAACACACAGAAAACCTGAGACACACTGAAAACCTAAAATACACAGAAACCCTGAAATACACTGAAACTCTGAAACACACTGAAACACTGCAATAAATAGAAGCTCTGAAACACATGGAAACACTGAAACACACAGAAACGCCGAAACAAACTGAAACACCGAAACTCAATGAAACCCTGAAACACACAGAAACACATGGATACACTAAAATGCACCGAAACACACAGAAACCCTGAAATACACTGAAACACATTGAAACCCTAAAACACACTGAAACCCTGAAACACACTGAAACCCCGGAATTCATTGAAACCCTGAAACACACAGACACCCCGAAACAAACTGAAACCCTGAAACACATTGAAACACTGAAACACACAGAAACCCTGAGACACACTGAAAACCTAAAATACACAGAAACCCTGAAATACACTGAAACTCTGAAATACACAGAAACCCTGAAATACACTGGAACCCTGAAATACACTGAAACTCCGAAACACACAGAAACGCTGAAATACACTGAAACACATTGAAACCCTGAATCACATTGAAACCCTAAAACACACTGAAACCCTGAAACACACTGAAACCCCGGAATTCATTGAAACCCGGAAACACACAGAAACCCTAAGACACACTGAAACCCTAAAACACACAGAAACCCTGAGACAAACTGAAAACCTAAAATACACAGAAACCCTGAAATACACTGAAGCTCTGAAATACACAGAAACCCTGAAATACACTGAAACCCTGAAATACACAGAAACCCTGAAACACACAGAAACGCCGAAACAAACTGAAACCCTGAAACACATTGAAACCCTGAAACACACAGAAACACACGGATACACTAAAATGCACCGAAACTCCGAAACACACAGAAACCCTGAAATACACTGAAACACATGGAAACACTGAAACAAATTGAAACCCTAAAACACACTGAAACCCTGAAACACACTGAAACCCCGGAATTCATTGAAACCCTGAAACACACAGAAACCCTAAGACACACTGAAACCCTAAAATACACAGAAACCCTGAAAAACACTGAAACCCCGAAACACACTGAAATCCTGAAATACAAAGAAACCCTGAGACACACTGAAAACCTAAAATGCACAGAAACCCTGACATACACTGAAACTCTGAAATACACAGAAACCCTGAAATACACAGAAACCCTGAAACACACAGAAATGCCGAAACAAACTGAAACCCTGAAACACATTGAAACCCTGAATCACACAGAAACACACGGATAAACTAAAATGCACTGAAACTCCGAAACACACAGAAACACTGAAATACACTGAAATGCCGAAACACATGGAAACACTGAAACACACAGAACGCCGAAACAAACTGAAACCCCGAAACACAATGAAACCTTGAATCACACGGAAACACACGGATACACTAAAATGCACTGAAACTCCGAAACACACAGAAACCCTGAAACACACAGAAACCCGAAGACACACTGAAACCCTAAAATACACAGAAACCCCGAAACAAACTGAAACCCTGAAACACATTGAAACCCTGAAATACACAGAAACCCTGAAACACATTGAAACCCTAAAACACACTGAAACCCTGAAACACACTGAAACCCCAGAATTCATTAAAACCCTGAAACACACAGAAACCCTGAGACACAATGAAAACCTAAAATACACAGAAACCCTGAAATACACTGAAACTCTGAAATACACAGAAACCCTGAAATATACTGAAACCCTGAAATACACAGAAACCTGAAACACACAGAAACCCCGAAACAAACTGAAACCCTGTAACACATTGAAACCCTGAAACACACAGAAACCCTGAGGCACACTGAAAACCTAAAATACACAGAAACCCTGATATACACTGAAACTCTGAAATACACAGAAACCCTGAAATACACAGAAACCCCAAAACACACTAAAAACCTGAAATACACTGAAACCCTGAAATACACAGAAAACCCTGAAACAGACCGAAAACCTGAAATAAATAGAAACCCCAAAAATCATTGACCCCCTGAGATACACAAAACCCTGAAACACACTGAAACCCGGAAATGCGAAGAAACCGTGAAACACACTGAAACCCTGAAATACACAGAAACTCTGAAACATATTGTACCCCTGAAATACACTGAAACGCCGAAGCACATGGAAACACACAGAAATGCCGAAACAAACTAAAACCCCGAAACACAATGAAACCCCGAAACACACAGAAACACACGGATACACTAAAATGCACTGAAACTCCGAAACACACAGAAACCCTGAAATACAATGAAACACATTGAAACCCTGAAATACACAGAAACCCTGAAACACATTGAAACCCTAAAACACACTGAAACCCTGAAACACACTGAAACCCCGGAATTCATTGAAACCCTGAAACACACAGAAACCCTAAGACACACTGAAACCCAAAAATACACAGAAACCCTGAAAAACATTGAAACCCTGAAATACACAGAAACCCCGAAACAAACTGAAACCCTGAAACACATTGAAACCCTGAAACACACAGAAACCCTGAGACACACTGAAAACCTAAAATACACAGAAACCCTGAAATACACTGAAACCCTGAAATACACAGAAACCCTGAAACACACAGAAAGGCCGAAACAAACTGAAACCCTGAAACACATTGAAACCCTGAAACACACAGAAACACACTGATACACTAAAATGCACCGAAACTCCGAAACACACAGAAACCCTGAAATACACTGAAACACATGCAAACCCTGAAACACATTGAAACCCTAAAACACGTTGAAACCCTGAAACACACTGAAACCCAGGAATTCATTGAAACCCTGAAACACACAGAAACCCTAAGACACACTGAAACCCTAAAATACACAGAAACCCTGAAAAACGCTGAAACCCCGAAACACACTGAAATCCTGAAACACAAAGAAACCCTGAGACACACTGAAAACCTAAAATACACCGAAACCCTGACATACACTGAAACTCTGAAATACACAGAAACCCTGAAATACACAGAAACCCTGAAACACACAGAAATGCCGAAACAAACTGAAACCCTGAAACACATTGAAACCCTGAAACACACAGAAACACACGGATACACTAAAATGCACCGAAACTCCGAAACACACAGAAACCCTGAAATATACTGAAACACATGGAAACCCTGAAACACATTGAAACCCTAAAACACACTGAAACCTTGAAACACACTGAAACCCCGGAATTCATTGAAACCCTGAAACACACAGAAACCCTAAGACACACTGAAACCCTAAAATACACAGAAACCCTGAAAAACACTGAAACCCCGAAACAAACTGAAACCCTGAAACACATTGAAACCCTGAAACACACAGAAACCCTGAGACACACTGAAAACCTAAAATACACAGAAACCCTGAAATACACTGAAACTCTGAAATACACAGAAACCCTGAAATACACAGAAACCCCGAAACACACTAAAAACCTGAAATACACTGAAACCCTGAAATACACAGAAACCCTGAAACAGACCGAAAACCTGAAATAAATAGAAACCCCAAAAATCATTGACCCCCTGAGATACACATAACCCTGAAACACACTGAAACCCGGAAATGCAAAGAAACCGCGAAACACACTGAAACCCTGAAATACACAGAAACTCTGAAACACATTGTACCCCTGAAATACACTGAAACGCCGAAGCACATGGAAACACACAGAAACGCCGAAACAAACTGAAACCCCGAAACACAATGAAACCCCGAAACACACAGAAACACACGGATACACTAAAATGCACTGAAACTCCGAAACACACAGAAACCCTGAAATACACTGAAACACATTGAAACCCTGAAATACACAGAAACCCTGAAACACATTGAAACCATAAAACACACTGAAACCCTGAAATACACAGAAACTCTGAAACATATTGTAACCCTGAAATACACTGAAATGCCGAAGCACATGGAAACACACAGAAACGCCGAAACAAACTGAAACCCCGAAACACAATGAAACCCCGAAACACACAGAAACACACGGATACACTAAAATGCACTGAAACTCCGAAACACACAGAAACCCTGAAATACACTGAAACACATTGAAACACTGAAATACACAGAAACCCTGAAACACATTGAAACCCTAAAACACACTGAAACCCTGAAACACACTGAAACCCCGGAATTCATTGAAACCCTGAAACACACAGAAACCATAAGACACACTGAAACCCTAAAATACACAGAAACCCTGAAAAACACTGAAACCCTGAAATACACAGAAACCCTGAAACACACAGAAACCCTGAAACAAACTGAAACCCTGAAACACATTGAAACCCTGAAACACACAGAAACCCTGAGACACACTGAAAACCTAAAATACACAGAAACCCTGAAATACACTGAAACTCTGAAATACACAGAAACCCTGAAATACACAGAAACCCCGAAACACACTAAAAACCTGAAATACACTGAAACCCTGAAATACACAGAAACCCTGAAACAGACCGAAAACCTGAAATAAATAGAAACCCCAAAAATCATTGACCCCCTGAGATACACAAAACCCTGAAACACACTGAAACCCGGAAATGCAAAGAAACCGCGAAACACACTGAAACCCTGAAATACACAGAAACTCTGAAACATATTGTACCCCTGAAATACACTGAAACGCCGAAGCACATGGCAACACACAGAAACGCCGAAACAAACTGAAACCCCGAAACACAATGAAACCCCGAAACACACAGAAACACACGGATACACTAAAATGCACTGAAACTCCGAAACACACAGAAACCCTGAAATACACTGAAACACATTGAAACACTGAAATACACAGAAACCCTGAAACACATTGAAACCATAAAACACACTGAAACCCTGAAACACACTGAAACCCCGGAATTCATTGAAACTCTGAAACACACAGAAACCCTAAGACACACTGAAACCCTAAAATACACAGAAACCCTGAAAAACACTGAAACCCTGAAATACACAGAAACCCTGAAACGCACAGAAACCCTGAAACACACAGAAACCCTAAGACACACTGAAACCCTAAAATACACAGAAACCCTGAAAAACACAGAAACCCTGAAATACACTGAAACCCTGAAATACACAGAAACCCTGAAACACACAGAAATGCCGAAACAAACTGAAACCCTGAAACACATTGAAACCCTGAAACACACAGAAACACACGGATACACTAAAATGCACCGAAACTCCGAAACACACAGAAACCCTGAAATATACTGAAACACATAGAAACCCTGAAACACATTGAAACCCTAAAACACACTGAAACCCTGAAACACACTGAAACCCCGGAATTCATTGAAAGCCTGAAACACTCAGAAACCCTAAGACACACTGAAACCCTAAAATACACAGAAACCCTGAAAAACACTGAAACCCCGAAACACACTGAAATCCTGAAATAAACAGAAACCCCGAAACACACTGAAACCCCAGAATTCATTGAAACCCTGAAATACACTGAAACTCTGAAATACACAGAAAACCTGAAATACACAGAAACCCCGAAACACACTGCAACCCTGAAACGCACAGAAACCCTGAGACACACTAAAACCCTAAAATAAACTGAAACCACGAACCTCACTGAAACCCTGAAATACACTGAAACCCCAAAACACATTGTACCCCTGAAATACACTGAAATGACGAAACACATGGAAACACTGAAACGCACAGAACGCCGAA
Source organism: Carcharodon carcharias (assembly GCF_017639515.1). Taxonomy (NCBI): domain Eukaryota; kingdom Metazoa; phylum Chordata; class Chondrichthyes; order Lamniformes; family Lamnidae; genus Carcharodon; species Carcharodon carcharias. Next base: position 15,915,144 of record NC_054478.1, on the reverse strand, counting down.
ACAAACTGAAACCCCGAAACACAATGAAACCTTGAATCACACAGAAACACACGGATACACTAAAATGCACTGAAACTCCGAAACACACAGAAACACTGAAATACACTGAAACACATTGAAACCCTGAAATACACAAAAACCCCGAAACACATTGAAACCATAAAACACACTGAAACCCTGAAACACACTGAAACCCCGGAATTCATTGAAACCCTGAAACACACAGAAACCCTGAGACACAATGAAAACCTAAAATACACAGAAACCCTGAAATATACTGAAACTCTGAAATACACAGAAACCCTGAAACACACAGAAACCCTGAAACACACAGAAACCCCGAAACAAACTGAAACCCTGAAACACATTGAAACCCTGAAACACACAGAAACCCTGAGACACACTGAAAACCTAAAATACACAGAAACCCTGAAATACACTGAAACTCTGAAATACACAGAAACCCTGAAATACACAGAAACCCCGAAACACACTAAAAACCTGAAATACACTGAAACCCTGAAATACACAGAAACCCTGAAACAGACCGAAAACCTGAAATAAATAGAAACCCCAAAAATCATTGACCCCCTGAGATACACAAAACCCTGAAACACACTGAAACCCGGAAATGCAAAGAAACCGCGAAACACACTGAAACCCTGAAATACACAGAAACTCTGAAACATATTGTACCCCTGAAATACACTGAAACACCGAAGCACATGGAAACACACAGAAACGCCGAAACAAAGTGAAACCCCGAAACACAATGAAACCCCGAAACACACAGAAACACACGGATACACTAAAATGCACTGAAACTCCGAAACACACAGAAACCCTGAAATACACTGAAACACATTGAAACCCTGAAATACACAGAAACCCTGAAACACATTGAAACCCTAAAACACACTGAAACCCTGAAACACACTGAAACCCCGGAATTCATTGAAACCCTGAAACACACAGAAACCATAAGACACACTGAAACCCTAAAATACACAGAAACCCTGAAAAACACTGAAACCCTGAAATACACAGAAACCCTGAAACACACAGAAACCCCGAAACAAACTGAAACCCTGAAACACATTGAAACCCTGAAACACACAGAAACCCTGAGACACACTGAAAACCTAAAATACACAGAAACCCTGAAATACACTGAAACTCTGAAATACACAGAAACCCTGAAATACACAGAAACCCCGAAACACACTAAAAACCTGAAATACACTGAAACCCTGAAATACACAGAAACCCTGAAACAGACCGAAAACCTGAAATAAATAGAAACCCCAAAAATCATTGACCCCCTGAAATAAACAAATCCCTGAAACACACTGAAACCCGGAAATGCAAAGAAACCGCGAAACATACTGAAACCCTGAAATACACAAAAACTCTGAAACATATTGTACCCCTGAAATACACTGATACGCCGAAGCACATGGAAACACACAAAAACGCCGAAACAAACTGAAACCCCGAAACACAATGAAACCCTGAAACACACAGAAACACACGGATACACTAAAATGCACCGAAACACCAAAACACATAGAAACCCTGAAATACACTGAAACACTTTGAAACCCTGAAACCCTAAAACACACTGAAACCCTGAAACACACTGAAACCCCAGAATTCATTGAAACCCTGAAACACACAGAAAACCTCACAAACACTGAAACCCTAAAATACACAGAAGCCCTGAAAAACACTGAAACCCTGAAATACACAGAAAAGCTGAAACACACAGAAACCCCGAAACAAACTGAAACCCTGAAACACATTGAAACCCTGAAACACACAGAAGCCCTGAGACACACTGAAAACCTAAAATACACAGAAACCCTGAAATACACTGAAACTCTGAAATACACAGAAACCCTGAAATACACTGAAACCCTGAAATACACAGAAACCCTGAAACACACAGAAACCCCGAAACAAACTGAAACCCTGAAACACATTGAAACCCTGAAACACACTGAAAACCTAAAATACACAGAAACCCTGAAATACACTGAAACTCTGAAACACACTGAAACACTGCAATAAATAGAAGCTCTGAAACACATGGAAACACTGAAACACACAGAAACGCCGAAACAAACTGAAACACCGAAACTCAATGAAACCCTGAAACACACAGAAACACACGGATACACTAAAATGCACCGAAACACACAGAAACCCTGAAACACACAGAAACCATGAGACACACTGAAAAACTAAAATACACAGAAACCCTGAAATACACTGAAACTGTGAAATACACAGAAACCCTGAAATACACTGAAACCCTGAAATACACAGAAACCCTGAAAGACACAGAAACCCCGAAACAAACTGAAACCCTGAAGCACATAGAAACCCTGAAACATACAGAAACACACGGATACATTAAAATGCAACGAAACTCCGAAACACACAGAAACCCTGAAATACACTGAAACACATTGAAACCCTGAAACACATTGAAACCCGAAAACACACTGAAACTCTGAAACACACTGAAACCCCGGAATTCATTGAAACCCTGAAACGCACAGAAACCCTGAGACACACTAAAACCCTAAAATAAACTGAAACCACGAAACTCACTGAAACCCTGAAATACACTGAAACCCCAAAACACATTGTACCCCTGAAATACACTGAAATGCCGAAACACATGGAAACACTGAAACACATAGAACACCGAAACAAACTGAAACCCCGAAACACAATGAAACCCTGAATCACACAGAAACACACGGATACACTAAAATGCACTGAAACACCAAAACACATTGAAACCCTGAAATACACTGAAACACATTGAAACCCTGAAACACACTGAAACCCTGAAACACATTGAAACCCTGAAACACACAGAAACCCTGAGACACAATGAAAACCTAAAATACACAGAAACCCTGAAATACACTGAAACTCTGAAATACACAGAAACCCTGAAATATACTGAAACCCTGAAATACACAGAAACCCTGAAACACACAGAAACCCGAAACAAGCTGAAACCCTGAAACACATTGAAACCCTGAAACACACAGAAACCCTGAGACACACTGAAAACCTAAAATACACAGAAACCCTGAAATACACTGAAACTCTGAAATACACAGAAACCCTGAAATACACAGAAACCCCGAAACACACTAAAATCTTGAAATACACTGAAACCCTGAAATACACAGAAACCCTGAAACAGACCGAAAACCTGAAATAAATAGAAACCCCAAAAATCATTGACCCCCTGAGATACACAGAACCCCGAAACACAGTGAAACCCTGAAACACACTGAAACCCGGAAATGCAAAGAAACCGCGAAACACACTGAAACCCTGAAATACACAGAAACTCTGAAACATATTGTACCCCTGAAATACACTGAAACGCCGAAACACATGGAAACACACAGAAACGCCGAAACAAACTGAAACCCCGAAACACAATGAAACCCTGACACACACAGAAACACACGGATACACTAAAATGCACCGAAACTCCGAAACACACAGAAACCCTGAAATACACTGAAACACATTGAAACCCTGAAACACTTTGAAACCCTAAAACACACTGAAACCCTGAAACACACTGAAACCCCGGAATTCATTGAAACCCTGAAAAACACAGAAACCCTAACAAACACTGAAACCCTAAAATACACAGAAACCCTGAAAAACACTGAAACCCTGAAATACACAGAAACCCTGAAATACACAGAAACCCTGAAACACACAGAAACCCCGAAACAAACTGAAACCCTGAAACACATTGAAACCCTGAAACACACAGAAACCCTGAGACACACTGAAAACCTAAAATACACAGAAACCCTGAAATACACTGAAACTCTGAAATACACAGAAACCCTGAAATACACAGAAACCCCGAAACACACTAAAAACCTGAAATACACTGAAACCCTGAAACAGACTGAAAACCTGAAATAAATAGAAACCCCAAAAATCATTGACCCCCTGAGATACACAGAACCCCGAAACACAGTGAAACCCTGAAACACACAGAAACCCGGAAATGCAAAGAAACCGTGAAACACACTGAAACCCTGAAATACACTGAAACTCTGAAATACACTGAAACACATTGAAACCCTGAAATACACAGAAACCCTGAAACATATTGAAACCCTAAAACTCACAGAAACCCCGAAACACACTGAAATCCGGAAATACACAGAAACCCCGAAACACACTGAAACCCCAGAATTCATTGAAACCCTGAAATACACTGAAACTCTGAAATACACAGAAAACCTGAAATACACAGAAACCCCGAAACACACTGGAACCCTGAAACGCACAGAAAACCTGAGACACACTAAAACCCTAAAATAAACTGAAACCACGAAACTCACTGAAACCCTGAAATACACTGAAACCCGAAAACACATTGTACCCCTGAAATACACTGGAACGCCGAAACACATGGAAAAACTGAAACACACAGAACGCCGAAACAAACTAAAACCCCAAAACACAATGAAACCCTGAATCACACAGAAACACACGGATACACTAAAATGCACTGAAACTCCGAAACACACAGAAACCCTGAAATACACTGAAACACATTGAAACCCTGAAATACACAGAAACCCCGAAACACACTAAAAACCTGAAATACACTGAAACCCTAAAACACACTGAATCCGTGAAACACACTGAAAGCCCGGAATTCATTGAAACCCTGAAACACACAGAAACCCTAAGACACACTGGAACCCTAAAATACACAGAAACCCTGAAAAACACTGAAACCCCGAAACAAACTGAAACCCTGAAACACATTGAAATCCTGAAACACACAGAAACACACGGACACACTAAAATGCACTGAAACTCCGAAACACACAGAAACACTGAAATACACTGAAACCTTGAAATACACAGAAACCCTGAAACAGACCGAAAACCTGAAATAAATAGAAACCCCAAAAATCATTGACCCCCTGAGATACATAGAACCCTGAAACACACAGAAACCCGGAAATGCAAAGAAACCGCGAAACACACTGAAACCCTGAAATACACAGAAACTCTGAAACATATTGTACCCCTGAAATACACTGAAACACCGAAACACATGGAAACACACAGAAACGCCGAAACAAACTGAAACCCCGAAACACAATGAAACCCTGAAACACAATGAAACACACGGATACACTAAAATGCACCGAAACTCCAAAACACACAGAAACCCTGAAATACACTGAAACACATTGAAACCCTGAAACACACTGAAACCCTGAAACACACTGAAACCCCGGAATTCATTGAAACCCTGAAAAACACAGAAACCCTAACAAACACTGAAACCCTAAAATACACAGAAACCCTGAAAAAAACTGAAACCCTGAAATACACAGAAACCCTGAAATACACAGAAACCCTGAAATACACAGAAACCCCGAAACAGACTGAAAACCTGAAATAAAAAGAAACCCCAAAAATCATTGACCCCTGAGATACACAGGACCCCGAAACACAGTGAAACCCTGAAACACACTGAAACCCCGGAATTCATTGAAACCCTGAAACACACAGAAACCCTGAGACACAATGAAAACCTAAAATACACAGAAACCCTGAAATATACTGAAACCCTGAAATACACAGAAACCCTGAAACACACAGAAACCCTGAAACACACAGAAACCCCGAAACAAACTGAAACCCTGAAACACATTGAAACCCTGAAACACACAGAAACCCTGAGACACACTGAAAACCTAAAATACACAGAAACCCTGAAATACACTGAAACTCTGAAATACACAGAAACCCTGAAATACACAGAAACCCCGAAACAGACTGAAAACCTGAAATAAAAAGAAACCCCAAAAATCATTGACCCCTGAGATACACAGGACCCCGAAACACAGTGAAACCCTGAAACACACAGAAACCCGGAAATACAAAGAAACCGCGTAACACACTGAAACCCTGAAATACACTGAAACTCTGAAACATATTGTACCCCTGAAATTCACTGAACCGCCGAAAGACATGGAAACACACAGAAACGCCGAAACAAACTGAAACCCCGAAACACAATGAAACCCTAAAACACACAGAAACACACGGATACACTAAAATGCACTGAAACTCCGAAACACACAGAAACCCTGAAATACACTGAAACACATTGAAACCCTGAAACACATTGAAACCCTGAAACACACTGAAACCCTGAAACACACTGAAAACCCGGAATTCATTGAAACCCTGAAACACACAGAAACCCTAACAAACACTGAAACCCTAAAATACACAGAAAACCTGAAAAACACTGAAACCCTGAAATACACAGAAACCCTGAAACACACAGAAACCCCGAAACAAACTGAAACCCTGAAACACATTGAAACCCTGAAACACACAGAAACCCTGAGACACACTGAAAACCTAAAATACACAGAAACCCTGAAACAGACTGAAAACCTGAAATAAATAGAAACCCCAAAAATCATTGACCCCCTGAGATACATAGAACCCTGAAACACACAGAAACCCGGAAATGCAAAGAAACCGCGAAACACACTGAAACCCTGAAATACACAGAAACTCTGAAACATATTGTACCCCTGAAATACACTGAAATGCCGAAACACATGGAAACACACAGAAACGCCGAAACAAACTGAAACCCCGAAACACAATGAAATCCTGAAACACAATGAAACACACGGATAAACTAAAATGCACCGAAACTCCAAAACACACAGAAACCCTGAAATACACTGAAACACATTGAAACCCTGAAACACACTGAAACCCTGAAACACACTGAAACCCCGGAATTCATTGAAACCCTGAAAAACACAGAAACCCTAACAAACACTGAAACCCTAAAATACACAGAAACCCTGAAAAACACTGAAACCCTGAAATACACAGAAACCCTGAAATACACAGAAACCCTGAAAGACACAGAAACTCTGAAACACACAGAAACCCCGAAACAAACTGAAACCCTGAAACACATTGAAACCCTGAAACACACAGAAACCCTGAGACACACTGAAAACCTAAAATACACAGAAACCCTGAAATACACTGAAACTCTGAAATACACAGAAACCCTGAAATACACAGAAACCCCGAAACACACTAAAAACCTGAAATACACTGAAACCCTGAAACAGACTGAAAACCTGAAATAAATAGAAACCCCAAAAATCATTGACCCCCTGAGATACACAGAACCCCGAAACACAGTGAAACCCTGAAACACACAGAAACCCGGAAATGCAAAGAAACCGTGAAACACACTGAAACCCTGAAATACACTGAAACTCTGAAATACACTGAAACACATTGAAACCCTGAAATACACAGAAACCCTGAAACATATTGAAACCCTAAAACTCACAGAAACCCCGAAACACACTGAAATCCTGAAATACACAGAAACCCCGAAACACACTGAAACCCCAGAATTCATTGAAACCCTGAAATACACTGAAACTCTGAAATACACAGAAAACCTGAAATACACAGAAACCCCGAAACACACTGGAACCCTGAAACGCACAGAAACCCTGAGACACACTAAAACCCTAAAATAAACTGAAACCACGAAACTCACTGAAACCCTGAAATACACTGAAACCCCAAAACACATTGTACCCCTGAAATACACTGAAACGCCGAAACACATGGAAACACTGAAATACACAGAACGCCGAAACAAACTAAAACCCCAAAACACAATGAAACCCTGAATCACACAGAAACACACGGATACACTAAAATGCACTGAAACTCCGAAACACACAGAAACCCTGAAATACACTGAAACACATTGAAACCCTGAAATACACAGAAACCCTGAAACACATTGAAACCCTAAAACACACTGAAACCCTGAAACACACTGAAACCCCGGAATTCATTGAAACCCTGAAACACACAGAAACCCTAAGACACACTGGAACCCTAAAATACACAGAAACCCTGAAAAACACTGAAACCCCGAAACAAACTGAAACCCTGAAACACATTGAAACCCTGAAACACACAGAAACCCTGAGACACACTGAAAACCTAAAATACACAGAAACCCTGAAATACACTGAAACTCTGAAATACACAGAAACCCCGAAACACACTAAAAACCTGAAATACAATGAAACCCTGAAATGCACAGAAATCCTGAAACAGACTGAAAACCTGAAATAAATAGAAACCCCAAAAATCATTGACCCCCTGAGATACACAGAACCCCGAAACACAGTGAAACTCTGAAACACACAGAAACCCGGAAATGCAAAGAAACCGTGAAACACACTGAAACCCTGAAATACACAGAAACTCTGAAATACACTGAAACACATTGAAACCCTGAAATACACAGAAACCCTGAAACATATTGAAACCCTAAAACTCACAGAAACCCCGAAACACACTGAAATCCTGAAATACACAGAAACCCCGAAACACACTGAAACCCCAGAATTCATTGAAACCCTGAAATACACTGAAACTCTGAAATACACAGAAAACCTGAAATACACAGAAACCCCGAAACACACTGGAACCCTGAAACGCACAGAAACCCTGAGACACACTAAAACCCTAAAATAAACTGAAACCACGAAACTCACTGAAACCCTGAAATACACTGAAACCCCAAAACACATTGTACCCCTGAAATACACTGAAATGCCGAAACACATGGAAACACTAAAACACGCAGAACGCCGAAACAAACTGAAACCCCGAAACACAATGAAACCTTGAATCACACAGAAACGCACGGATACACTAAAATGCACTGAAACTCCGAAACACACAGAAACCCTGAAATACACTGAAACACATTGAAACCCTGAAATACACAGAAACCCTGAAACACATTGAAACCCTAAAACACACTGAAACCCTGAAACACACTGAAACCCCGGAATTCATTGAAACCCTGAAATACACAGAAACCCTAAGACACACTGAAACCCTAAAATACACAGAAACCCTGAAAAACACTGAAACCCTGAAATACACAGAAACCCTGAAACACACAGAAACCCCGAAACAAACTGAAACCCTGAAACACATTGAAACCCTGAAACACACAGAAACCCTGAGACACACTGAAAACCTAAAATACACAGAAACCCTGAAACAGACTGAAAACCTGAAATAAATAGAAACCCCAAAAATCATTGACCCCCTGAGATACATAGAACCCTGAAACACACAGAAACCCGGAAATGCAAAGAAACCGCGAAACACACTGAAACCCTGAAATACACAGAAACTCTGAAACATATTGTACCCCTGAAATACACTGAAATGCCGAAACACATGGAAACACACAGAAACGCCGAAACAAACTGAAACCCCAAAACACAATGAAATCCTGAAACACAATGAAACACACGGATAAACTAAAATGCACCGAAACTCCAAAACACACAGAAACCCTGAAATACACTGAAACACATTGAAACCCTGAAACACACTGAAACCCTGAAACACACTGAAACCCCGGAATTCATTGAAACCCTGAAAAACACAGAAACCCTAACAAACACTGAAACCCTAAAATACACAGAAACCCTGAAAAACACTGAAACCCTGAAATACACAGAAACCCTGAAATACACAAAAACTCTGAAACACACAGAAACCCCGAAACAAACTGAAACCCTGAAACACATTGAAACCCTGAAACACACAGAAACCCTGAGACACACTGAAAACCTAAAATACACAGAAACCCTGAAATACACAAACTCTGAAATACACAGAAACCCTGAAATACACAGAAACCCCGAAACACACTAAAAACCTGAAATACACTGAAACCCTGAAACAGACTGAAAACCTGAAATAAATAGAAACCCCAAAAATCATTGACCCCCTGAGATACACAGAACCCCGAAACACAGTGAAACCCTGAAACACACAGAAACCCGGAAATGCAAAGAAACCGTGAAACACACTGAAACCCTGAAATACACTGAAACTCTGAAATACACTGAAACACATTGAAACCCTGAAATACACAGAAACCCTGAAACATATTGAAACCCTAAAACTCACAGAAACCCCGAAACACACTGAAATCCTGAAATACACAGAAACCCCGAAACACACTGAAACCCCAGAATTCATTGAAACCCTGAAATACACTGAAACTCTGAAATACACAGAAAACCTGAAATACACAGAAACCCCGAAACACACTGGAACCCTGAAACGCACAGAAACCCTGAGACACACTAAAACCCTAAAATAAACTGAAACCACGAAACTCACTGAAACCCTGAAATACACTGAAACCCCAAAACACATTGTACCCCTGAAATACACTGAAACGCCGAAACACATGGAAACACTGAAACACACAGAACGCCGAAACAAACTAAAACCCCAAAACACAATGAAACCCTGAATCACACAGAAACACACGGATACACTAAAATGCACTGAAACTCCGAAACACACAGAAACCCTGAAATACACTGAAACACATTGAAACCCTGAAATACACAGAAACCCTGAAACACATTGAAACCCTAAAACACACTGAAACCCTGAAACACACTGAAACCCCGGAATTCATTGAAACCCTGAAACACACAGAAACCCTAAGACACACTGGAACCCTAAAATACACAGAAACCCTGAAAAACACTGAAACCCCGAAACAAACTGAAACCCTGAAACACATTGAAACCCTGAAACACACAGAAACCCTGAGACACACTGAAAACCTAAAATACACAGAAACCCTGAAATACACTGAAACTCTGAAATACACAGAAACCCCGAAACACACTAAAAACCTGAAATACAATGAAACCCTGAAATGCACAGAAATCCTGAAACAGACTGAAAACCTGAAATAAATAGAAACCCCAAAAATCATTGACCCCCTGAGATACACAGAACCCCGAAACACAGTGAAACTCTGAAACACACAGAAACCCGGAAATGCAAAGAAACCGTGAAACACACTGAAACCCTGAAATACACAGAAACTCTGAAATACACTGAAACACATTGAAACCCTGAAATACACAGAAACCCCGAAACACACTGAAATCCTGAAATACACAGAAACCCCGAAACACACTGAAACCCCAGAATTCATTGAAACCCTGAAATACACTGAAACTCTGAAATACACAGAAAACCTGAAATACACAGAAACCCCGAAACACACTGGAACCCTGAAACGCACAGAAACCCTGAGACACACTAAAACCCTAAAATAAACTGAAACCACGAAACTCACTGAAACCCTGAAATACACTGAAACCCCAAAACACATTGTACCCCTGAAATACACTGAAATGCCGAAACACATGGAAACACTGAAACACACAGAACGCCGAAACAAACTGAAACCCCGACAAACAATGAAACCCTGAATCACACAGAAACACACGGATACACTAAAATGCACTGAAACTCCGAAACACACAGAAACCCTGAAATACACTGAAACACATCGAAACCCTGAAATACACAGAAACCCTGAAACACATTGAAACACTAAAACACACAGAAACCCGAACAAACACTGCAACCCTAAAATACATAGAAACCCTGAAAAACACTGAAACCCTGAAATACACAGAAACCCTGAAACACACAGAAACCCTGAGACACAATGAAAACCTAAAATACACAGAAACCCTGAAATACACTGAAACTCTGAAATACACTGAAACTCTGAAATACACAGAAACCCTGAAATACACAAAAACCCCGAAGCACACTAAAAACCTGAAATACACTGAAACCCTGAAATACACAGAAACCCTGAAACAGACCAAAAACCTGAAATAAATAGAAACCCCAAAAATCATTGACCCCCTGAGATACATAGAACCCTGAAACACACAGAAACCCGGAAATGCAAAGAAACCGCGAAGCACACTGAAACCCTGAAATACACAGAAACTCTGAAACATATTGTACCCCTGAAATACACTGAAACGCCGAAACACATGGAAACACACAGAAACGCCGAAACAAACTGAAACCCCGAAACACAATGAAACCCTGAAACACACAGAAACACACGGATACACTAAAATGCACCGAAACTCCAAAACACACAGAAACCCTGAAATACACTGAAACACATTGAAACCCTGAAACATACTGAAACCCTGAAACACACTGAAACCCCGGAATTCATTGAAACCCTGAAAAACACAGAAACCCTGAGACACACTGAAAACCTAAAATACACAGAAACCCTGACATACACTGAAAGTCTGAAATACACAGAAACCCTGAAATACACAGAAACCCTGAAAAACACAGAAACGCCGAAACAAACTGAAACCCTGAAACACATTGAAACCCTGAAACACACAGAAACACACGGATACACTAAAATGCACTGAAACTCCGAAACAAACAGAAACCCTGAAATATACTGAAACACATGGAAACCCTGAAACACATTGAAACCCTAAAACACACTGAAACCCTGAAACACACTGAAACCCCGGAATTCATTGAAACCCTGAAACACACAGAAACCCTAAGACACACTGAAAACCTAAAATACACAGAAACCCTGAAATACACTGAAACTCTGAAATACACAGAAACCCTGAAATACACAGAAAACCCGAAACACACTAAAAGCCTGAAATACACTGAAACCCTGAAATACACAGAAACCCTGAAACAGACCGAAAACCTGAAATAAATAGAAACCCCAAAAATCATTGACCCCCTGAGATACACAGAACCCTGAAACACACTGAAACCCGGAAATGCAAAGAAACCGCGAAACACACTGAAACCCTGAAATACACAGAAACTCTGAAACATATTGTACCCCTGAAATACACTGAAACGCCGAAACACATGGAAACACACAGAAACGCCGAAACAAACTGAAACCCCGAAACACAATGAAACCCTGAAACACACAGAAACACACGGATACACTAAAATGCACCGAAACTCCAAAACACACAGAAACCCTGAAATACACTGAAACACATTGAAACCCTGAAACACATTGAAACCCTAAAACACACTGAAACCCTGAAACACACTGAAACCACGAAACAAACTGAAACCCTGAAACACATTGAAACCCTGAAACACACAGAAACCCTGAGACACACTGAAAACGTAAAATACACAGAAACACAATGAAATACACTGAAACTCTGAAATACACAGAAACCCTGAAATACACTGAAACCCTGAAATACACAGAAACCCTGAAACACACAGAAACCCTGAAACACACAGAAACCCCGAAACAAACTGAAACCCTGCAACACAATGAAAACCTGAAACACACAGAAACCCTGAGACACACTGAAAACCTAAAATACACAGAAACCCTGAAATACACAGAAACTCTGAAATACACAGAAACCCTGAAATACACTGAAACCCTGAAATACACAGAAATCCTGAAACACACAGAAACCCCGAAACAAACTGAAACCCTGAAACACATTGAAACCCTGAAACACACAGAAACACACGGATACACTAAAATGCACCGAAACTCCGAAACACACAGAAACCCTGAAAAACACTGAAACACATGGAAACCCTGAAACACACTGAAACCCTAAACCACACTGAAACCCTGAAACACACTGAAACCCCGGAATTCATTGAAACCCTGAAACACACAGAAACCCTAAGACACACTGAAACCCTAAAATAGACAGAAACCCTGAAAAACACTGAAACCCCGAAACACAATGAAATCCTGAAATACACAGAAAACCCGAAACACACTGAAACCCCAGAATTCATTGAAACCCTGAAATACACTGAAACTCTGAAATACACAGAAAACCTGAAATACACAGAAACCCCGAAACACACTGGAACCCTGAAACGCACAGAAACCCTGAGACACACTAAAACCCTAAAATAAACTGAAACCACGAAACTCACTGAAACCCTGAAATACACTGAAACCCCAAAACACATTGTACCCCTGAAATACACTGAAATGCCGAAACACATGGAAACACTGAAACACACAGAACGCCGAAACAAACTGAAACCCCGACAAACAATGAAACCCTGAATCACACAGAAACACACGGATACACTAAAATGCACTGAAACTCCGAAACACACAGAAACCCTGAAATACACTGAAACACATCGAAACCCTGAAATACACAGAAACCCTGAAACACATTGAAACACTAAAACACACAGAAACCCGAACAAACACTGCAACCCTAAAATACATAGAAACCCTGAAAAACACTGAAACCCTGAAATACAAAGAAACCCTGAAACACACAGAAAACCCGAAACAAACTGAAACCCTGAAACACATTGAAACCCTGAAACACACAGAAATCCTGAGACACAATGAAAACCTAAAATACACAGAAACCCTGAAATACACTGAAACTCTGAAATACACAGAAACCCTGAAATATACTGAAACCCTGAAATACACTGAAACTCTGAAATACACAAAACCCTGAAATACACAGAAACCCCGAAGCACACTAAAAACCTGAAATACACTGAAACCCTGAAATACACAGAAACCCTGAAACAGACCGAAAACCTGAAATAAATAGAAACCCCAAAAATCATTGACCCCCTGAGATACATAGAACCCTGAAACACACAGAAACCCGGAAATGCAAAGAAACCGCGAAACACACTGAAACCCTGAAATACACAGAAACTCTGAAACATATTGTACCCCTGAAATACACTGAAACGCCGAAACACATGGAAACACACAGAAACGCCAAAACAAACTGAAACCCCGAAACACAATGAAACCCTGAAACACACAGAAACACACGGATACACTAAAATGCACCGAAACTCCAAAACACACAGAAACCCTGAAATACACTGAAACACATTGAAACCCTGAAACACAATGAAACCCTGAAACACACTGAAACCGCGGAATTCATTGAAACCCTGAAAAACACAGAAATCCTAACAAACACTGAAACCCGAAAATACACAGAAACCCTGAAAAACACTGAAACCCTGAAATACACAGAAACCCTGAAATACACAGAAACTCTGAAACACACAGAAACCCCGAAACAAACTGAAACCCTGAAACACATTGAAACCCTGAAACACACAGAAACCCTGAGACACACTGAAAACCTAAAATACACAGAAACCCTGAAATACACAGAAACTCTGAACTACACAGAAACCCTGAAATACACAGAAACTCCGAAACAGAATGAAAACCTGAAATAAATAGAAACCCCAAAAATCATTGACCCCCTGAGATACACAGGACCCCGAAACACAGAGAAACCCTGAAACACACAGAAACCCGGAAATGCAAAGAAACCGCGAAACACACTGAAACCCTGAAATACACAGAAACTCTGAAACATACTGTACCCCTGAAATTCACTGAAACGCCGAAAGACATGGAAACACACAGAAACGCTGAAACCCCGAAACACAATGAAACCCTGAAACACACAGAAACACACGGATACACTAAAATGCACTGAAACTCCGAAGCACACAGAAACCCTGAAATACACTGAAACACATTGAAACCCTGAAACACATTGAAACCCTGAAACACACTGAAACCCTGAAACACACTGAAACCCCGGAATTCATTGAAACCCTGAAACATACAGAAACCCTAATACACACTGAAACCCTAAAATACACAGAAACCCTGAAAAACACTGAAACCCTGAAAAACACAGAAACCCTGAAAAACACAGAAACCCTGAAACACACAGAAACCCCAAAACAAACTGAAACCCTGAAACACATTGAAACCCTGAAACACACAGAAACCCTGAGACACACTGAAAACCTAAAATACAGAGAAACCCTGAAATACACTGAAACTCTGAAATACACAGAAACCCTGAAATATACTGAAACCCTGAAATACACTGAAACTCTGAAATACACAAAACCCTGAAATACACAGAAACCCCGAAGCACACTAAAAACCTGAAATACACTGAAACCCTGAAATACACAGAAACCCTGAAACAGACCGAAAACCTGAAATAAATAGAAACCCCAAAAATCATTTACCCCCTGAGATACATAGAACCCTGAAACACACAGAAACCCGGAAATGCAAAGAAACCGCGAAACACACTGAAACCCTGAAATACACAGAAACTCTGAAACATATTGTACCCCTGAAATACACTGAAACGCCGAAACACATGGAAACACACAGAAACGCCAAAACAAACTGAAACCCCGAAACACAATGAAACCCTGAAACACACAGAAACACACGGATACACTAAAATGCACCGAAACTCCAAAACACACAGAAACCCTGAAATACACTGAAACACATTGAAACCCTGAAACACACTGAAACCCTGAAACACACTGAAACCCCGGAATTCATTGAAACCCTGAAAAACACAGAAACCCTAACAAACACTGAAACCCGAAAATACACAGAAACCCTGAAAAATACTGAAACCCTGAAATACACAGAAACCCTGAAATACACAGAAACTCTGAAACACACAGAAACCCCGAAACAAACTGAAACCCTGAAACACATTGAAACCCTGAAACACACAGAAACCCTGAGACACACTGAAAACCTAAAATACACAGAAACCCTGAAATACACAGAAACTCCGAAACAGAATGAAAACCTGAAATAAATAGAAACCCCAAAAATCATTGACCCCCTGAGATACACAGGACCCCGAAACACAGAGAAACCCTGAAACACACAGAAACCCGGAAATGCAAAGAAACCGCGAAACACACTGAAACCCTGAAATACACAGAAACTCTGAAACATACTGTACCCCTGAAATTCACTGAAACGCCGAAAGACATGGAAACACACAGAAACGCTGAAACCCCGAAACACAATGAAACCCTGAAACACACAGAAACACACGGATACACTAAAATGCACTGAAACTCCGAAGCACACAGAAACCCTGAAATACACTGAAACACATTGAAACCCTGAAACACATTGAAACCCTGAAACACACTGAAACCCTGAAACACACTGAAACCCCGGAATTCATTGAAACCCTGAAACATACAGAAACCCTAATACACACTGAAACCCTAAAATACACAGAAACCCTGAAAAACACTGAAACCCTGAAAAACACAGAAACCCTGAAAAACACAGAAACCCTGAAACACACAGAAACCCCAAAACAAACTGAAACCCTGAAACACATTGAAACCCTGAAACACACAGAAACCCTGAGACACACTGAAAACCTAAAATACAGAGAAACCCTGAAATACACTGAAACTCTGAAATACACAGAAACCCTGAAACACACAGAAACCCTGAGACACACTGAAAACCTAAAATACACAGAAACCCTGAAATACACTGAAACTCTGAAATACACAGAAACCCTGAAATACACAGAAACCCCGAAACACACTAAAAACCTGAAAAACACTGAAACCCTGAAATACACAGAAACCCCGAAACACACTAAAACCCTAAAATAAACTGAAACCACGAAACACAATGAAACCCTGAAACACACAGAAAAACATGGATACACTAAAATGCACTGAAATTCCGAAACACACAGAAACCCTGAAATACACAAACACATTGAAACCCTGAAATACACAGAAACCCTGAAACACTTTGAAACCCTAAAACACACTGAAACATTGAAACACACTGAAACCCCGGAATTCATTGAAACCCTGAAAAACACAGAAACCCTAAGACACACTGAAACCCTAAAATACACAGAAACCCTGAAAAACACTGAAACCCTGAAATACACAGAAACCCTGAAACACACAGAAACCCCGAAACAAACTGAAACCCTGAAACACATTGAAACCCTGAAACACACAGAAAACCTGAGACACACTGAAAACCTAAAATACACAGAAACCCTGAAATACACTGAAACTCTGAAACACACTGAAACACTGCAATAAATAGAAGCTCTGAAACACATGGAAACACTGAAACACACAGAAACGCCGAAACAAACTGAAACACCGAAACTCAATGAAACCCTGAAACACACAGAAACACATGGATACACTAAAATGCACCGAAACACACAGAAACCCTGAAATACACTGAAACACATTGAAACCCTAAAACACACTGAAACCCTGAAACACACTGAAACCCCGGAATTCATTGAAACCCTGAAACACACAGACACCCCGAAACAAACTGAAACCCTGAAACACATTGAAACACTGAAACACACAGAAACCCTGAGACACACTGAAAACCTAAAATACACAGAAACCCTGAAATACACTGAAACTCTGAAATACACAGAAACCCTGAAATACACTGGAACCCTGAAATACACTGAAACTCCGAAACACACAGAAACGCTGAAATACACTGAAACACATTGAAACCCTGAATCACATTGAAACCCTAAAACACACTGAAACCCTGAAACACACTGAAACCCCGGAATTCATTGAAACCCGGAAACACACAGAAACCCTAAGACACACTGAAACCCTAAAACACACAGAAACCCTGAGACAAACTGAAAACCTAAAATACACAGAAACCCTGAAATACACTGAAGCTCTGAAATACACAGAAACCCTGAAATACACTGAAACCCTGAAATACACAGAAACCCTGAAACACACAGAAACGCCGAAACAAACTGAAACCCTGAAACACATTGAAACCCTGAAACACACAGAAACACACGGATACACTAAAATGCACCGAAACTCCGAAACACACAGAAACCCTGAAATACACTGAAACACATGGAAACACTGAAACAAATTGAAACCCTAAAACACACTGAAACCCTGAAACACACTGAAACCCCGGAATTCATTGAAACCCTGAAACACACAGAAACCCTAAGACACACTGAAACCCTAAAATACACAGAAACCCTGAAAAACACTGAAACCCCGAAACACACTGAAATCCTGAAATACAAAGAAACCCTGAGACACACTGAAAACCTAAAATGCACAGAAACCCTGACATACACTGAAACTCTGAAATACACAGAAACCCTGAAATACACAGAAACCCTGAAACACACAGAAATGCCGAAACAAACTGAAACCCTGAAACACATTGAAACCCTGAATCACACAGAAACACACGGATAAACTAAAATGCACTGAAACTCCGAAACACACAGAAACACTGAAATACACTGAAATGCCGAAACACATGGAAACACTGAAACACACAGAACGCCGAAACAAACTGAAACCCCGAAACACAATGAAACCTTGAATCACACGGAAACACACGGATACACTAAAATGCACTGAAACTCCGAAACACACAGAAACCCTGAAACACACAGAAACCCGAAGACACACTGAAACCCTAAAATACACAGAAACCCCGAAACAAACTGAAACCCTGAAACACATTGAAACCCTGAAATACACAGAAACCCTGAAACACATTGAAACCCTAAAACACACTGAAACCCTGAAACACACTGAAACCCCAGAATTCATTAAAACCCTGAAACACACAGAAACCCTGAGACACAATGAAAACCTAAAATACACAGAAACCCTGAAATACACTGAAACTCTGAAATACACAGAAACCCTGAAATATACTGAAACCCTGAAATACACAGAAACCTGAAACACACAGAAACCCCGAAACAAACTGAAACCCTGTAACACATTGAAACCCTGAAACACACAGAAACCCTGAGGCACACTGAAAACCTAAAATACACAGAAACCCTGATATACACTGAAACTCTGAAATACACAGAAACCCTGAAATACACAGAAACCCCAAAACACACTAAAAACCTGAAATACACTGAAACCCTGAAATACACAGAAAACCCTGAAACAGACCGAAAACCTGAAATAAATAGAAACCCCAAAAATCATTGACCCCCTGAGATACACAAAACCCTGAAACACACTGAAACCCGGAAATGCGAAGAAACCGTGAAACACACTGAAACCCTGAAATACACAGAAACTCTGAAACATATTGTACCCCTGAAATACACTGAAACGCCGAAGCACATGGAAACACACAGAAATGCCGAAACAAACTAAAACCCCGAAACACAATGAAACCCCGAAACACACAGAAACACACGGATACACTAAAATGCACTGAAACTCCGAAACACACAGAAACCCTGAAATACAATGAAACACATTGAAACCCTGAAATACACAGAAACCCTGAAACACATTGAAACCCTAAAACACACTGAAACCCTGAAACACACTGAAACCCCGGAATTCATTGAAACCCTGAAACACACAGAAACCCTAAGACACACTGAAACCCAAAAATACACAGAAACCCTGAAAAACATTGAAACCCTGAAATACACAGAAACCCCGAAACAAACTGAAACCCTGAAACACATTGAAACCCTGAAACACACAGAAACCCTGAGACACACTGAAAACCTAAAATACACAGAAACCCTGAAATACACTGAAACCCTGAAATACACAGAAACCCTGAAACACACAGAAAGGCCGAAACAAACTGAAACCCTGAAACACATTGAAACCCTGAAACACACAGAAACACACTGATACACTAAAATGCACCGAAACTCCGAAACACACAGAAACCCTGAAATACACTGAAACACATGCAAACCCTGAAACACATTGAAACCCTAAAACACGTTGAAACCCTGAAACACACTGAAACCCAGGAATTCATTGAAACCCTGAAACACACAGAAACCCTAAGACACACTGAAACCCTAAAATACACAGAAACCCTGAAAAACGCTGAAACCCCGAAACACACTGAAATCCTGAAACACAAAGAAACCCTGAGACACACTGAAAACCTAAAATACACCGAAACCCTGACATACACTGAAACTCTGAAATACACAGAAACCCTGAAATACACAGAAACCCTGAAACACACAGAAATGCCGAAACAAACTGAAACCCTGAAACACATTGAAACCCTGAAACACACAGAAACACACGGATACACTAAAATGCACCGAAACTCCGAAACACACAGAAACCCTGAAATATACTGAAACACATGGAAACCCTGAAACACATTGAAACCCTAAAACACACTGAAACCTTGAAACACACTGAAACCCCGGAATTCATTGAAACCCTGAAACACACAGAAACCCTAAGACACACTGAAACCCTAAAATACACAGAAACCCTGAAAAACACTGAAACCCCGAAACAAACTGAAACCCTGAAACACATTGAAACCCTGAAACACACAGAAACCCTGAGACACACTGAAAACCTAAAATACACAGAAACCCTGAAATACACTGAAACTCTGAAATACACAGAAACCCTGAAATACACAGAAACCCCGAAACACACTAAAAACCTGAAATACACTGAAACCCTGAAATACACAGAAACCCTGAAACAGACCGAAAACCTGAAATAAATAGAAACCCCAAAAATCATTGACCCCCTGAGATACACATAACCCTGAAACACACTGAAACCCGGAAATGCAAAGAAACCGCGAAACACACTGAAACCCTGAAATACACAGAAACTCTGAAACACATTGTACCCCTGAAATACACTGAAACGCCGAAGCACATGGAAACACACAGAAACGCCGAAACAAACTGAAACCCCGAAACACAATGAAACCCCGAAACACACAGAAACACACGGATACACTAAAATGCACTGAAACTCCGAAACACACAGAAACCCTGAAATACACTGAAACACATTGAAACCCTGAAATACACAGAAACCCTGAAACACATTGAAACCATAAAACACACTGAAACCCTGAAATACACAGAAACTCTGAAACATATTGTAACCCTGAAATACACTGAAATGCCGAAGCACATGGAAACACACAGAAACGCCGAAACAAACTGAAACCCCGAAACACAATGAAACCCCGAAACACACAGAAACACACGGATACACTAAAATGCACTGAAACTCCGAAACACACAGAAACCCTGAAATACACTGAAACACATTGAAACACTGAAATACACAGAAACCCTGAAACACATTGAAACCCTAAAACACACTGAAACCCTGAAACACACTGAAACCCCGGAATTCATTGAAACCCTGAAACACACAGAAACCATAAGACACACTGAAACCCTAAAATACACAGAAACCCTGAAAAACACTGAAACCCTGAAATACACAGAAACCCTGAAACACACAGAAACCCTGAAACAAACTGAAACCCTGAAACACATTGAAACCCTGAAACACACAGAAACCCTGAGACACACTGAAAACCTAAAATACACAGAAACCCTGAAATACACTGAAACTCTGAAATACACAGAAACCCTGAAATACACAGAAACCCCGAAACACACTAAAAACCTGAAATACACTGAAACCCTGAAATACACAGAAACCCTGAAACAGACCGAAAACCTGAAATAAATAGAAACCCCAAAAATCATTGACCCCCTGAGATACACAAAACCCTGAAACACACTGAAACCCGGAAATGCAAAGAAACCGCGAAACACACTGAAACCCTGAAATACACAGAAACTCTGAAACATATTGTACCCCTGAAATACACTGAAACGCCGAAGCACATGGCAACACACAGAAACGCCGAAACAAACTGAAACCCCGAAACACAATGAAACCCCGAAACACACAGAAACACACGGATACACTAAAATGCACTGAAACTCCGAAACACACAGAAACCCTGAAATACACTGAAACACATTGAAACACTGAAATACACAGAAACCCTGAAACACATTGAAACCATAAAACACACTGAAACCCTGAAACACACTGAAACCCCGGAATTCATTGAAACTCTGAAACACACAGAAACCCTAAGACACACTGAAACCCTAAAATACACAGAAACCCTGAAAAACACTGAAACCCTGAAATACACAGAAACCCTGAAACGCACAGAAACCCTGAAACACACAGAAACCCTAAGACACACTGAAACCCTAAAATACACAGAAACCCTGAAAAACACAGAAACCCTGAAATACACTGAAACCCTGAAATACACAGAAACCCTGAAACACACAGAAATGCCGAAACAAACTGAAACCCTGAAACACATTGAAACCCTGAAACACACAGAAACACACGGATACACTAAAATGCACCGAAACTCCGAAACACACAGAAACCCTGAAATATACTGAAACACATAGAAACCCTGAAACACATTGAAACCCTAAAACACACTGAAACCCTGAAACACACTGAAACCCCGGAATTCATTGAAAGCCTGAAACACTCAGAAACCCTAAGACACACTGAAACCCTAAAATACACAGAAACCCTGAAAAACACTGAAACCCCGAAACACACTGAAATCCTGAAATAAACAGAAACCCCGAAACACACTGAAACCCCAGAATTCATTGAAACCCTGAAATACACTGAAACTCTGAAATACACAGAAAACCTGAAATACACAGAAACCCCGAAACACACTGCAACCCTGAAACGCACAGAAACCCTGAGACACACTAAAACCCTAAAATAAACTGAAACCACGAACCTCACTGAAACCCTGAAATACACTGAAACCCCAAAACACATTGTACCCCTGAAATACACTGAAATGACGAAACACATGGAAACACTGAAACGCACAGAACGCCGAAACAAACTGAAACCCCGAAACACAATGAAACCTTGAATCACACAGAAACACACGGATACACTAAAATGCACTGAAACTCCGAAACACACAGAAACACTGAAATACACTGAAACACATTGAAACCCTGAAATACACAAAAACCCCGAAACACATTGAAACCATAAAACACACTGAAACCCTGAAACACACTGAAACCCCGGAATTCATTGAAACCCTGAAACACACAGAAACCCTGAGACACAATGAAAACCTAAAATACACAGAAACCCTGAAATATACTGAAACTCTGAAATACACAGAAACCCTGAAACACACAGAAACCCTGAAACACACAGAAACCCCGAAACAAACTGAAACCCTGAAACACATTGAAACCCTGAAACACACAGAAACCCTGAGACACACTGAAAACCTAAAATACACAGAAACCCTGAAATACACTGAAACTCTGAAATACACAGAAACCCTGAAATACACAGAAACCCCGAAACACACTAAAAACCTGAAATACACTGAAACCCTGAAATACACAGAAACCCTGAAACAGACCGAAAACCTGAAATAAATAGAAACCCCAAAAATCATTGACCCCCTGAGATACACAAAACCCTGAAACACACTGAAACCCGGAAATGCAAAGAAACCGCGAAACACACTGAAACCCTGAAATACACAGAAACTCTGAAACATATTGTACCCCTGAAATACACTGAAACACCGAAGCACATGGAAACACACAGAAACGCCGAAACAAAGTGAAACCCCGAAACACAATGAAACCCCGAAACACACAGAAACACACGGATACACTAAAATGCACTGAAACTCCGAAACACACAGAAACCCTGAAATACACTGAAACACATTGAAACCCTGAAATACACAGAAACCCTGAAACACATTGAAACCCTAAAACACACTGAAACCCTGAAACACACTGAAACCCCGGAATTCATTGAAACCCTGAAACACACAGAAACCATAAGACACACTGAAACCCTAAAATACACAGAAACCCTGAAAAACACTGAAACCCTGAAATACACAGAAACCCTGAAACACACAGAAACCCCGAAACAAACTGAAACCCTGAAACACATTGAAACCCTGAAACACACAGAAACCCTGAGACACACTGAAAACCTAAAATACACAGAAACCCTGAAATACACTGAAACTCTGAAATACACAGAAACCCTGAAATACACAGAAACCCCGAAACACACTAAAAACCTGAAATACACTGAAACCCTGAAATACACAGAAACCCTGAAACAGACCGAAAACCTGAAATAAATAGAAACCCCAAAAATCATTGACCCCCTGAAATAAACAAATCCCTGAAACACACTGAAACCCGGAAATGCAAAGAAACCGCGAAACATACTGAAACCCTGAAATACACAAAAACTCTGAAACATATTGTACCCCTGAAATACACTGATACGCCGAAGCACATGGAAACACACAAAAACGCCGAAACAAACTGAAACCCCGAAACACAATGAAACCCTGAAACACACAGAAACACACGGATACACTAAAATGCACCGAAACACCAAAACACATAGAAACCCTGAAATACACTGAAACACTTTGAAACCCTGAAACCCTAAAACACACTGAAACCCTGAAACACACTGAAACCCCAGAATTCATTGAAACCCTGAAACACACAGAAAACCTCACAAACACTGAAACCCTAAAATACACAGAAGCCCTGAAAAACACTGAAACCCTGAAATACACAGAAAAGCTGAAACACACAGAAACCCCGAAACAAACTGAAACCCTGAAACACATTGAAACCCTGAAACACACAGAAGCCCTGAGACACACTGAAAACCTAAAATACACAGAAACCCTGAAATACACTGAAACTCTGAAATACACAGAAACCCTGAAATACACTGAAACCCTGAAATACACAGAAACCCTGAAACACACAGAAACCCCGAAACAAACTGAAACCCTGAAACACATTGAAACCCTGAAACACACTGAAAACCTAAAATACACAGAAACCCTGAAATACACTGAAACTCTGAAACACACTGAAACACTGCAATAAATAGAAGCTCTGAAACACATGGAAACACTGAAACACACAGAAACGCCGAAACAAACTGAAACACCGAAACTCAATGAAACCCTGAAACACACAGAAACACACGGATACACTAAAATGCACCGAAACACACAGAAACCCTGAAACACACAGAAACCATGAGACACACTGAAAAACTAAAATACACAGAAACCCTGAAATACACTGAAACTGTGAAATACACAGAAACCCTGAAATACACTGAAACCCTGAAATACACAGAAACCCTGAAAGACACAGAAACCCCGAAACAAACTGAAACCCTGAAGCACATAGAAACCCTGAAACATACAGAAACACACGGATACATTAAAATGCAACGAAACTCCGAAACACACAGAAACCCTGAAATACACTGAAACACATTGAAACCCTGAAACACATTGAAACCCGAAAACACACTGAAACTCTGAAACACACTGAAACCCCGGAATTCATTGAAACCCTGAAACGCACAGAAACCCTGAGACACACTAAAACCCTAAAATAAACTGAAACCACGAAACTCACTGAAACCCTGAAATACACTGAAACCCCAAAACACATTGTACCCCTGAAATACACTGAAATGCCGAAACACATGGAAACACTGAAACACATAGAACACCGAAACAAACTGAAACCCCGAAACACAATGAAACCCTGAATCACACAGAAACACACGGATACACTAAAATGCACTGAAACACCAAAACACATTGAAACCCTGAAATACACTGAAACACATTGAAACCCTGAAACACACTGAAACCCTGAAACACATTGAAACCCTGAAACACACAGAAACCCTGAGACACAATGAAAACCTAAAATACACAGAAACCCTGAAATACACTGAAACTCTGAAATACACAGAAACCCTGAAATATACTGAAACCCTGAAATACACAGAAACCCTGAAACACACAGAAACCCGAAACAAGCTGAAACCCTGAAACACATTGAAACCCTGAAACACACAGAAACCCTGAGACACACTGAAAACCTAAAATACACAGAAACCCTGAAATACACTGAAACTCTGAAATACACAGAAACCCTGAAATACACAGAAACCCCGAAACACACTAAAATCTTGAAATACACTGAAACCCTGAAATACACAGAAACCCTGAAACAGACCGAAAACCTGAAATAAATAGAAACCCCAAAAATCATTGACCCCCTGAGATACACAGAACCCCGAAACACAGTGAAACCCTGAAACACACTGAAACCCGGAAATGCAAAGAAACCGCGAAACACACTGAAACCCTGAAATACACAGAAACTCTGAAACATATTGTACCCCTGAAATACACTGAAACGCCGAAACACATGGAAACACACAGAAACGCCGAAACAAACTGAAACCCCGAAACACAATGAAACCCTGACACACACAGAAACACACGGATACACTAAAATGCACCGAAACTCCGAAACACACAGAAACCCTGAAATACACTGAAACACATTGAAACCCTGAAACACTTTGAAACCCTAAAACACACTGAAACCCTGAAACACACTGAAACCCCGGAATTCATTGAAACCCTGAAAAACACAGAAACCCTAACAAACACTGAAACCCTAAAATACACAGAAACCCTGAAAAACACTGAAACCCTGAAATACACAGAAACCCTGAAATACACAGAAACCCTGAAACACACAGAAACCCCGAAACAAACTGAAACCCTGAAACACATTGAAACCCTGAAACACACAGAAACCCTGAGACACACTGAAAACCTAAAATACACAGAAACCCTGAAATACACTGAAACTCTGAAATACACAGAAACCCTGAAATACACAGAAACCCCGAAACACACTAAAAACCTGAAATACACTGAAACCCTGAAACAGACTGAAAACCTGAAATAAATAGAAACCCCAAAAATCATTGACCCCCTGAGATACACAGAACCCCGAAACACAGTGAAACCCTGAAACACACAGAAACCCGGAAATGCAAAGAAACCGTGAAACACACTGAAACCCTGAAATACACTGAAACTCTGAAATACACTGAAACACATTGAAACCCTGAAATACACAGAAACCCTGAAACATATTGAAACCCTAAAACTCACAGAAACCCCGAAACACACTGAAATCCGGAAATACACAGAAACCCCGAAACACACTGAAACCCCAGAATTCATTGAAACCCTGAAATACACTGAAACTCTGAAATACACAGAAAACCTGAAATACACAGAAACCCCGAAACACACTGGAACCCTGAAACGCACAGAAAACCTGAGACACACTAAAACCCTAAAATAAACTGAAACCACGAAACTCACTGAAACCCTGAAATACACTGAAACCCGAAAACACATTGTACCCCTGAAATACACTGGAACGCCGAAACACATGGAAAAACTGAAACACACAGAACGCCGAAACAAACTAAAACCCCAAAACACAATGAAACCCTGAATCACACAGAAACACACGGATACACTAAAATGCACTGAAACTCCGAAACACACAGAAACCCTGAAATACACTGAAACACATTGAAACCCTGAAATACACAGAAACCCCGAAACACACTAAAAACCTGAAATACACTGAAACCCTAAAACACACTGAATCCGTGAAACACACTGAAAGCCCGGAATTCATTGAAACCCTGAAACACACAGAAACCCTAAGACACACTGGAACCCTAAAATACACAGAAACCCTGAAAAACACTGAAACCCCGAAACAAACTGAAACCCTGAAACACATTGAAATCCTGAAACACACAGAAACACACGGACACACTAAAATGCACTGAAACTCCGAAACACACAGAAACACTGAAATACACTGAAACCTTGAAATACACAGAAACCCTGAAACAGACCGAAAACCTGAAATAAATAGAAACCCCAAAAATCATTGACCCCCTGAGATACATAGAACCCTGAAACACACAGAAACCCGGAAATGCAAAGAAACCGCGAAACACACTGAAACCCTGAAATACACAGAAACTCTGAAACATATTGTACCCCTGAAATACACTGAAACACCGAAACACATGGAAACACACAGAAACGCCGAAACAAACTGAAACCCCGAAACACAATGAAACCCTGAAACACAATGAAACACACGGATACACTAAAATGCACCGAAACTCCAAAACACACAGAAACCCTGAAATACACTGAAACACATTGAAACCCTGAAACACACTGAAACCCTGAAACACACTGAAACCCCGGAATTCATTGAAACCCTGAAAAACACAGAAACCCTAACAAACACTGAAACCCTAAAATACACAGAAACCCTGAAAAAAACTGAAACCCTGAAATACACAGAAACCCTGAAATACACAGAAACCCTGAAATACACAGAAACCCCGAAACAGACTGAAAACCTGAAATAAAAAGAAACCCCAAAAATCATTGACCCCTGAGATACACAGGACCCCGAAACACAGTGAAACCCTGAAACACACTGAAACCCCGGAATTCATTGAAACCCTGAAACACACAGAAACCCTGAGACACAATGAAAACCTAAAATACACAGAAACCCTGAAATATACTGAAACCCTGAAATACACAGAAACCCTGAAACACACAGAAACCCTGAAACACACAGAAACCCCGAAACAAACTGAAACCCTGAAACACATTGAAACCCTGAAACACACAGAAACCCTGAGACACACTGAAAACCTAAAATACACAGAAACCCTGAAATACACTGAAACTCTGAAATACACAGAAACCCTGAAATACACAGAAACCCCGAAACAGACTGAAAACCTGAAATAAAAAGAAACCCCAAAAATCATTGACCCCTGAGATACACAGGACCCCGAAACACAGTGAAACCCTGAAACACACAGAAACCCGGAAATACAAAGAAACCGCGTAACACACTGAAACCCTGAAATACACTGAAACTCTGAAACATATTGTACCCCTGAAATTCACTGAACCGCCGAAAGACATGGAAACACACAGAAACGCCGAAACAAACTGAAACCCCGAAACACAATGAAACCCTAAAACACACAGAAACACACGGATACACTAAAATGCACTGAAACTCCGAAACACACAGAAACCCTGAAATACACTGAAACACATTGAAACCCTGAAACACATTGAAACCCTGAAACACACTGAAACCCTGAAACACACTGAAAACCCGGAATTCATTGAAACCCTGAAACACACAGAAACCCTAACAAACACTGAAACCCTAAAATACACAGAAAACCTGAAAAACACTGAAACCCTGAAATACACAGAAACCCTGAAACACACAGAAACCCCGAAACAAACTGAAACCCTGAAACACATTGAAACCCTGAAACACACAGAAACCCTGAGACACACTGAAAACCTAAAATACACAGAAACCCTGAAACAGACTGAAAACCTGAAATAAATAGAAACCCCAAAAATCATTGACCCCCTGAGATACATAGAACCCTGAAACACACAGAAACCCGGAAATGCAAAGAAACCGCGAAACACACTGAAACCCTGAAATACACAGAAACTCTGAAACATATTGTACCCCTGAAATACACTGAAATGCCGAAACACATGGAAACACACAGAAACGCCGAAACAAACTGAAACCCCGAAACACAATGAAATCCTGAAACACAATGAAACACACGGATAAACTAAAATGCACCGAAACTCCAAAACACACAGAAACCCTGAAATACACTGAAACACATTGAAACCCTGAAACACACTGAAACCCTGAAACACACTGAAACCCCGGAATTCATTGAAACCCTGAAAAACACAGAAACCCTAACAAACACTGAAACCCTAAAATACACAGAAACCCTGAAAAACACTGAAACCCTGAAATACACAGAAACCCTGAAATACACAGAAACCCTGAAAGACACAGAAACTCTGAAACACACAGAAACCCCGAAACAAACTGAAACCCTGAAACACATTGAAACCCTGAAACACACAGAAACCCTGAGACACACTGAAAACCTAAAATACACAGAAACCCTGAAATACACTGAAACTCTGAAATACACAGAAACCCTGAAATACACAGAAACCCCGAAACACACTAAAAACCTGAAATACACTGAAACCCTGAAACAGACTGAAAACCTGAAATAAATAGAAACCCCAAAAATCATTGACCCCCTGAGATACACAGAACCCCGAAACACAGTGAAACCCTGAAACACACAGAAACCCGGAAATGCAAAGAAACCGTGAAACACACTGAAACCCTGAAATACACTGAAACTCTGAAATACACTGAAACACATTGAAACCCTGAAATACACAGAAACCCTGAAACATATTGAAACCCTAAAACTCACAGAAACCCCGAAACACACTGAAATCCTGAAATACACAGAAACCCCGAAACACACTGAAACCCCAGAATTCATTGAAACCCTGAAATACACTGAAACTCTGAAATACACAGAAAACCTGAAATACACAGAAACCCCGAAACACACTGGAACCCTGAAACGCACAGAAACCCTGAGACACACTAAAACCCTAAAATAAACTGAAACCACGAAACTCACTGAAACCCTGAAATACACTGAAACCCCAAAACACATTGTACCCCTGAAATACACTGAAACGCCGAAACACATGGAAACACTGAAATACACAGAACGCCGAAACAAACTAAAACCCCAAAACACAATGAAACCCTGAATCACACAGAAACACACGGATACACTAAAATGCACTGAAACTCCGAAACACACAGAAACCCTGAAATACACTGAAACACATTGAAACCCTGAAATACACAGAAACCCTGAAACACATTGAAACCCTAAAACACACTGAAACCCTGAAACACACTGAAACCCCGGAATTCATTGAAACCCTGAAACACACAGAAACCCTAAGACACACTGGAACCCTAAAATACACAGAAACCCTGAAAAACACTGAAACCCCGAAACAAACTGAAACCCTGAAACACATTGAAACCCTGAAACACACAGAAACCCTGAGACACACTGAAAACCTAAAATACACAGAAACCCTGAAATACACTGAAACTCTGAAATACACAGAAACCCCGAAACACACTAAAAACCTGAAATACAATGAAACCCTGAAATGCACAGAAATCCTGAAACAGACTGAAAACCTGAAATAAATAGAAACCCCAAAAATCATTGACCCCCTGAGATACACAGAACCCCGAAACACAGTGAAACTCTGAAACACACAGAAACCCGGAAATGCAAAGAAACCGTGAAACACACTGAAACCCTGAAATACACAGAAACTCTGAAATACACTGAAACACATTGAAACCCTGAAATACACAGAAACCCTGAAACATATTGAAACCCTAAAACTCACAGAAACCCCGAAACACACTGAAATCCTGAAATACACAGAAACCCCGAAACACACTGAAACCCCAGAATTCATTGAAACCCTGAAATACACTGAAACTCTGAAATACACAGAAAACCTGAAATACACAGAAACCCCGAAACACACTGGAACCCTGAAACGCACAGAAACCCTGAGACACACTAAAACCCTAAAATAAACTGAAACCACGAAACTCACTGAAACCCTGAAATACACTGAAACCCCAAAACACATTGTACCCCTGAAATACACTGAAATGCCGAAACACATGGAAACACTAAAACACGCAGAACGCCGAAACAAACTGAAACCCCGAAACACAATGAAACCTTGAATCACACAGAAACGCACGGATACACTAAAATGCACTGAAACTCCGAAACACACAGAAACCCTGAAATACACTGAAACACATTGAAACCCTGAAATACACAGAAACCCTGAAACACATTGAAACCCTAAAACACACTGAAACCCTGAAACACACTGAAACCCCGGAATTCATTGAAACCCTGAAATACACAGAAACCCTAAGACACACTGAAACCCTAAAATACACAGAAACCCTGAAAAACACTGAAACCCTGAAATACACAGAAACCCTGAAACACACAGAAACCCCGAAACAAACTGAAACCCTGAAACACATTGAAACCCTGAAACACACAGAAACCCTGAGACACACTGAAAACCTAAAATACACAGAAACCCTGAAACAGACTGAAAACCTGAAATAAATAGAAACCCCAAAAATCATTGACCCCCTGAGATACATAGAACCCTGAAACACACAGAAACCCGGAAATGCAAAGAAACCGCGAAACACACTGAAACCCTGAAATACACAGAAACTCTGAAACATATTGTACCCCTGAAATACACTGAAATGCCGAAACACATGGAAACACACAGAAACGCCGAAACAAACTGAAACCCCAAAACACAATGAAATCCTGAAACACAATGAAACACACGGATAAACTAAAATGCACCGAAACTCCAAAACACACAGAAACCCTGAAATACACTGAAACACATTGAAACCCTGAAACACACTGAAACCCTGAAACACACTGAAACCCCGGAATTCATTGAAACCCTGAAAAACACAGAAACCCTAACAAACACTGAAACCCTAAAATACACAGAAACCCTGAAAAACACTGAAACCCTGAAATACACAGAAACCCTGAAATACACAAAAACTCTGAAACACACAGAAACCCCGAAACAAACTGAAACCCTGAAACACATTGAAACCCTGAAACACACAGAAACCCTGAGACACACTGAAAACCTAAAATACACAGAAACCCTGAAATACACAAACTCTGAAATACACAGAAACCCTGAAATACACAGAAACCCCGAAACACACTAAAAACCTGAAATACACTGAAACCCTGAAACAGACTGAAAACCTGAAATAAATAGAAACCCCAAAAATCATTGACCCCCTGAGATACACAGAACCCCGAAACACAGTGAAACCCTGAAACACACAGAAACCCGGAAATGCAAAGAAACCGTGAAACACACTGAAACCCTGAAATACACTGAAACTCTGAAATACACTGAAACACATTGAAACCCTGAAATACACAGAAACCCTGAAACATATTGAAACCCTAAAACTCACAGAAACCCCGAAACACACTGAAATCCTGAAATACACAGAAACCCCGAAACACACTGAAACCCCAGAATTCATTGAAACCCTGAAATACACTGAAACTCTGAAATACACAGAAAACCTGAAATACACAGAAACCCCGAAACACACTGGAACCCTGAAACGCACAGAAACCCTGAGACACACTAAAACCCTAAAATAAACTGAAACCACGAAACTCACTGAAACCCTGAAATACACTGAAACCCCAAAACACATTGTACCCCTGAAATACACTGAAACGCCGAAACACATGGAAACACTGAAACACACAGAACGCCGAAACAAACTAAAACCCCAAAACACAATGAAACCCTGAATCACACAGAAACACACGGATACACTAAAATGCACTGAAACTCCGAAACACACAGAAACCCTGAAATACACTGAAACACATTGAAACCCTGAAATACACAGAAACCCTGAAACACATTGAAACCCTAAAACACACTGAAACCCTGAAACACACTGAAACCCCGGAATTCATTGAAACCCTGAAACACACAGAAACCCTAAGACACACTGGAACCCTAAAATACACAGAAACCCTGAAAAACACTGAAACCCCGAAACAAACTGAAACCCTGAAACACATTGAAACCCTGAAACACACAGAAACCCTGAGACACACTGAAAACCTAAAATACACAGAAACCCTGAAATACACTGAAACTCTGAAATACACAGAAACCCCGAAACACACTAAAAACCTGAAATACAATGAAACCCTGAAATGCACAGAAATCCTGAAACAGACTGAAAACCTGAAATAAATAGAAACCCCAAAAATCATTGACCCCCTGAGATACACAGAACCCCGAAACACAGTGAAACTCTGAAACACACAGAAACCCGGAAATGCAAAGAAACCGTGAAACACACTGAAACCCTGAAATACACAGAAACTCTGAAATACACTGAAACACATTGAAACCCTGAAATACACAGAAACCCCGAAACACACTGAAATCCTGAAATACACAGAAACCCCGAAACACACTGAAACCCCAGAATTCATTGAAACCCTGAAATACACTGAAACTCTGAAATACACAGAAAACCTGAAATACACAGAAACCCCGAAACACACTGGAACCCTGAAACGCACAGAAACCCTGAGACACACTAAAACCCTAAAATAAACTGAAACCACGAAACTCACTGAAACCCTGAAATACACTGAAACCCCAAAACACATTGTACCCCTGAAATACACTGAAATGCCGAAACACATGGAAACACTAAAACACACAGAACGCCGAAACAAACTGAAACCCCGAAACACAATGAAACCTTGAATCACACAGAAACGCACGGATACACTAAAATGCACTGAAACTCCGAAACACACAGAAACCCTGAAATACACTGAAACACATTGAAACCCTGAAATACACAGAAACCCTGAAACACATTGAAACCCTAAAACACACTGAAACCCTGAAACACACTGAAACCCCGGAATTCATTGAAACCCTGAAACACACAGAAACCCTAAGACACACTGAAACCCTAAAATACACAGAAACCCTGAAAAACACTGAAACCCTGAAATACACGGAAACCCTGAAACACACAGAAACCCCGAAACAAACTGAAACCCTGAAACACATTGAAACCCTGAAACACACAGAAACCCTGAGACACACTGAAAACCTGAAATAAATAGAAACCCCAAAAATCATTAACCCCCTGAGATACACAGAACCCTGAAACACACTGAAACCCGGAAATGCAAAGAAACCGCGAAACACACTGAAACCCTGAAATACACAGAAACTCTGAAACATATTGTACCCCTGAAATACACTGAAACGCCGAAACACATGGAAACACACAGAAACGCTGAAACAAACTGAAACCCCGAAACACAATAAAACCCTGAAACACACAGAAACACAGGGATACACTAAAATGCACAAAAACTCCAAAACACACAGAAACCCTGAAATACACTGAAACACATTGAAACCCTGAAACACATTGAAACCCTAAAACACACTGAAACCCTGAAACACACTGAAACCCCGGAATTCATTGAAACCCTGAAACACACAGAAACCCTGAAAAACACTGAAACCCTGAAATACACAGAAACCCCGAAACAAACTGAAACTCTGAAACACATTGAAACCCTGAAACACACAGAAACCCCGAAACAAACTGAAACCCTGAAACACATTGAAACCCTGAAACACACAGAAACCCTGAGACACAATGAAAACCTAAAATACACAGAAAACCTGAAATACACAAACTCTGAAATACACGGAAACCCTGAAATATACTGAAACCCTGAAATACACAGAAACCCTGAGACACAATGAAAACCTAAAATACACAGAAACCCTGAAATATACTGAAACCCTGAAATACACAGAAACCCTGAAACACACAGAAACCCTGAAACACACAGAAACCCCGAAACAAACTGAAACCCTGAAACACATTGAAACCCTGAAACACACAGAAACCCTGAGACACACTGAAAACCTAAAATACACAGAAACCCTGAAATACACTGAAACTCTGAAATACACAGAAACCCTGAAATACACAGAAACCCCGAAACAGACTGAAAACCTGAAATAAAAAGAAACCCCAAAAATCATTGACCCCTGAGATACACAGGACCCCGAAACACAGTGAAACCCTGAAACACACAGAAACCCGGAAATACAAAGAAACCGCGTAACACACTGAAACCCTGAAATACACTGAAACTCTGAAACATATTGTACCCCTGAAATTCACTGAACCGCCGAAAGACATGGAAACACACAGAAACGCCGAAACAAACTGAAACCCCGAAACACAATGAAACCCTAAAACACACAGAAACACACGGATACACTAAAATGCACTGAAACTCCGAAACACACAGAAACCCTGAAATACACTGAAACACATTGAAACCCTGAAACACATTGAAACCCTGAAACACACTGAAACCCTGAAACACACTGAAAACCCGGAATTCATTGAAACCCTGAAACACACAGAAACCCTAACAAACACTGAAACCCTAAAATACACAGAAAACCTGAAAAACACTGAAACCCTGAAATACACAGAAACCCTGAAACACACAGAAACCCCGAAACAAACTGAAACCCTGAAACACATTGAAACCCTGAAACACACAGAAACCCTGAGACACACAGAAAACCTAAAATACACAGAAACCCTGAAACAGACTGAAAACCTGAAATAAATAGAAACCCCAAAAATCATTGACCCCCTGAGATACATAGAACCCTGAAACACACAGAAACCCGGAAATGCAAAGAAACCGCGAAACACACTGAAACCCTGAAATACACAGAAACTCTGAAACATATTGTACCCCTGAAATACACTGAAATGCCGAAACACATGGAAACACACAGAAACGCCGAAACAAACTGAAACCCCGAAACACAATGAAATCCTGAAACACAATGAAACACACGGATAAACTAAAATGCACCGAAACTCCAAAACACACAGAAACCCTGAAATACACTGAAACACATTGAAACCCTGAAACACACTGAAACCCTGAAACACACTGAAACCCCGGAATTCATTGAAACCCTGAAAAACACAGAAACCCTAACAAACACTGAAACCCTAAAATACACAGAAACCCTGAAAAACACTGAAACCCTGAAATATACTGAAACCCTGAAATACACAGAAACCCTGAAACACACAGAAACCCCGAAACAAACTGAAACCCTGAAACACATTGAAACCCTGAAACACACAGAAACCTTGAGACACACTGAAAACTTAAAATACACAGAAACCCTGAAATACACTGAAACTCTGAAATACACAGAAACCCCGAAGCACACTAAAAACCTGAAATACACTGAAACCCTGAAATACACAGAAACCCTGAAACAGACCGAAAACCTGAAATAAATAGAAACCCCAAAATTCATTGACCCCCGAGATACACAAAACCCTGAAACACACAGAAACCCGGAAATGCAAAGAAACCGCGAAACACACGGAAACCCTGAAATACACAAACTCTGAAACATATTGTACCCCTGAAATACACTGAAACGCCGAAACACATGGAAACACACAGAAACGCCGAAACAAACTGAAACCCCGAAACACAATGAAACCCTGAAACACAATGAAACACACGGATACACTAAAATGCACCGAAACTCCAAAACACACAGAAACCCTGAAATACACTGAAACACATTGAAACCCTGAAACACACTGAAACCCTGAAACACACTGAAACCCCGGAATTCATTGAAACCCTGAAAAACACAGAAACCCTAACAAACACTGAAACCCTAAAATACACAGAAACCCTGAAAAACACTGAAACCCAGAAATACACAGAAACCCTGAAATACACAGAAACTCTGAAACACACAGAAACCCCGAAACAAACTGAAACCCTGAAACACATTGAAACCCTGAAACACACAGAAACCCTGAGACACACTGAAAACCTAAAATACACAGAAACCCTGAAATACACTGAAACTCTGAAATACACAGAAACCCTGAAATACACAGAAACCCTGAAACAGACTGAAAACCTGAAATAAATAGAAACCCCAAAAATCATTGACCCCTGAGATACACAGGACCCCGAAACACAGTGAAACCCTGAAACACACAGAAACCCGGAAATGCAAAGAAACCGCGAAACACACTGAAACCCTAAAATACACAGAAACTCTGAAACATATTGTACCCCTGAAATTCACTGAACCGCCGAAAAACATGGAAACACACAGAAACGCCGAAACAAACTGAAACCCCGAAACACAATGAAACCCTGAAACACACAGAAACACACGGATACACTAAAATGCACTGAAACTCCGAAACACACAGAAACCCTGAAATACACTGGAACACATTGAAACCCTGAAACACATTGAAACCCTGAAACACACTGAAACCCTGAAACACACTGAAAACCCGGAATTCATTGAAACCCTGAAACATACAGAAACCCTAAGACACATTGAAACCCTAAAATACACAGAAACCCTGAAAAACACTGAAACCCTGAAATACACAGAAACCCTGAAACACACAGAAACCCCAAAACAAACTGAAACCCTGAAACACATTGAAACCCTGAAACACACAGAAACCCTGAGACACACTGAAAACCTAAAATACACAGAAACCCTGAAATACACTGAAACTCTGAAATACACAGAAACACTGAAATACACAGAAACCCTGAGACACACTGAAAACCTAAAATACACAGAAACCCTGAAATACACTGAAACTCTGAAATACACAGAAACCCTGAAATACACAGAAACCCTGAAATACACAGAAACCCCGAAACACATTGAAACCCTAAAACACACTGAAACCCTGAAACACACTGAAACCCCGGAATTCATTGAAACCCTGAAACACACAGAAACCCTAAGACACACTGAAACCCTAAAATACACAGAAACCCTGAAAAACACTGAAACCCTGAAATACACTGAAACACATTGAAACCCTAAAACACACTGAAACCCTGAAACACACTGAAACCCCGGAATTCATTGAAACCCTGAAACACACAGACACCCCGAAACAAACTGAAACCCTGAAACACATTGAAACCCTGAAACACACAGAAACCCTGAGACACACTGAAAACCTAAAATACACAGAAACCCTGAAATAAACGGAACTCTGAAATACACAGAAACCCTGAAATACACAGAAACCCCGAAACTCACTAAAAACCTGAAATACACTGAAACCCCGAAATACATAGAAACCCTGAAACAGAATGAAAACCTGAAATAAATAGAAACCCCAAAAATCATTGACCCCCTAAGATACACAGAACTCCGAAACACAGTGAAACCCTGAAACACACAGAAACCTGGAAATGCAAAGAAAGCGCGAAACACACTGAAGCCCTGAGATACACAGAAACTCTGAAACATATTGTACCCCTGAAATACACTGAAACACCGAAACACATGGAAACACACAGAAACGCCGAAACAAACTGAAACCCCGAAACACAATGAAACCCTGAAACACACAGAAACACACGGATACACTAAAAAGCACCGAAACTCCAAAACACACAGAAACCCTGAAATACACTGAAACACATTGAAACCCTGAAACACATTGAAACCCTAAAACACACTGAAACCCTGAAACACACAGAAACCCCAGAATTCATTGAAACCCTGAAACACACAGAAACCCTAAGACACACTGAAACCCTAAAATACACAGAAAGCCTGAAAAACACTGAAGCCCTGAAACACATTGAAACCCTGAAACACACAGAAACCCTGAGACACACAGAAAACCTAAAATACACAGAAACCCTGAAATACAATGAAACTCTGAAATACACAGAAACCCTGAAATACACTGAAACCCTGAAATACACAGAAGCCCTGAAACACACAGAAACCCCGAAACAAACTGAAACCCTGAAACACAATGTAACCCTGAAACACACAGAAACCCTGAGACACACTGAAAACCTAAAATACACAGAAACCCTGAAATACACAGAAACCCTGAAATACACTGAAGCTCTGAAATACACAGAAACCCTGAAATACACAGAAACCCTGAAACACACAGAAAGGCCGAAACAAACTGAAACCCTGAAACACATTGAAACCCTGAAACACACAGAAACACACGGATACACTAAAATGCACCGAAACTCCGAAACACACAGAAACCCTGAAATACACTGAAACACATGGAAACCCTGAAACACATTGAAACCCTAAAACACACTGAAACCCTGAAACACACTGAAACCGCGGAATTCATTGAAGCCCAGAAAACACACAGAAACCCTAAGACACACTGAAACCCTAAAATACACAGAAACCCTGAAAAACACTGAAACCCCGAAACACACTGAAATCCTGAAATACAAAGAAACCCTGAGACACACTGAAAACCTAAAATACACCGAAACCCTGACATACGCTGAAACTCTGAAATACACAGAAACCCTGAAATACACAGAAACCCTAAAACACACAGAAATGCCGAAACAAACTGAAACCCTGAAACACATTGAAACCCTCAAACACACAGAAACACACGGATACACTAAAATGCACCAAAACTCCGAAACACACAGAAACCCTGAAATATACTGAAACACATGGAAACCCTGAAACACATTGAAACCCTGAAACACATTGAAACCCTAAAACACACTGAAACCCTGAAACACACTGAAACCCCGGAATTCATTGAAACCCTGAAACACACAGAAACCCTAAGACACACTGAAACCCTAAAATACACAGAAACCCTGAAACATATTGAAACCCTAAAACTCACAGAAACCCCGAAACACACTGCAACCCTGAAACGCACAGAAACCCTGAGACACACTAAAACCCTAAAATAAACTGAAACCACGAAACTCACTGAAACGCTGAAATACACTGAAACCCCAAAACACATTGTACCCCTGAAATACACTGAAATGCCGAAACACATGGAAACACTGAAACACACAGAACGCCGAAACAAACTGAAACCCCGAAACACAATGAAACCTTGAATCACACAGAAACACACGGATACACTAAAATGCACTGAAACTCCGAAACACACAGAAACACTGAAATACACTGAAACACATTGAAACCCTGAAATACACAGAAACCCTGAAACACATTGAAACCCTAAAACACACTGAAACCCTGAAACACACTGAAACCCTGAAACACACTGAAACCCCGGAATTCATTGAAACCCTGAAACACACAGAAACCCTGAGACACAATGAAAACCTAAAATACACAGAAACCCTGAAATACACTGAAACTCTGAAATACACAGAAACCCTGAAATATACTGAAACCCTGAAATACACAGAAACCCTGAAACACACAGAAACCACAAAACAAACTGAAACCCTGAAACACACAGAAACGCCGAAACAAACTGAAACCCTGAAACACATTGAAACCCTCAAACACACAGAAACACACGGATACACTAAAATGCACCGAAACTCCGAAACACACAGAAACCCTGAAATACACTGAAACACATTGAAACCCTGAAACACATTGAAATCCGAAAACACACTGAAACTCTGAAACACACTGAAACCCCGGAATTCATTGAAACCCTGAAACACACAGAAACCCTAAGACACACTAAAACCCTAAAATACACAGAAACCCTGAAAAACACTGAAACCCCGAAACACACTGAAATCCTGAAATACACAGAAACCCCGAAACACACTTAAACCCCAGAATTCATTGAAACCCTGAAATACACTGAAACTCTGAAATACACAGAAAACCTGAAATACACAGAAACCCCGAAACACAGTTGAACACTGAAACGCACAGAAACCCTGAGAGTCACTAAAACCCTAAAATAAACTGAAAGCACGAAACTCACTGAAACCCTGAAATACACTGAAACCCCAAAACACATTGTACCCCTGAAATACACTGAAATGCCGAAACACATGGAAACACTGAAACACACAGAACGCCGAAACAAACTGAAACCCCGAAACACAATGAAACCCTGAATCACACAGAAACACATGGATACACTAAAATGCACTGAAACTCCGAAACACACAGAAACCCTGAAATACACTGAAACACATTGAAACCCTGAAATACACAGAAACCCTGAAACACATTGAAACCCTGAAACACACTGAAACCCCGGAATTCATTGAAACCCTGAAACGCACAGAAACCCTATGACACACTGAAACCCTAAAATACACAGAAACCCTGAAAAACACTGAAACCCTGAAATACACAGAAACCCTGAAACACACAGAAACCCCGAAACAAACTGAAACCCTGAAACACATTGAAACCCTGAAACACACAGAAACCCTGAGACACACTGAAAACCTAAAATACACAGAAATCCTGAAATACACTGAAACTCTGAAATACACAGAAACCCTGAAATACACAGAAACCCCGAAACACACTTAAATCCTGAAATACACTGAAACCCTGAAATACACAGAAACCCTGAAACAGACCGAAAACCTGAAATAAATAGAAACCCCAAAAATCATTGACCCCCTGAGATACACAAAACCGCGAAACACACTGAAACCCTGAAATACACAGAAACTCTGAAACATATTGTACCCCTGAAATACACTGAAACGCCGAAACACATGGAAACACACAGAAACGCCGAAACAAACTGAAACCCCGAAACACAATGAAACCCTGAAACACACAGAAACACACGGATACACTAAAATGCACTGAAACTCCGAAACACACAGAAACCCTGAAATACACTGAAACACATTGAAACCCTGAAACACTTTGAAACCCTAAAACACACTGAAACCCTGAAACACACTGAAACCCCGGAATTCATCGAAACCCTGAAACACACAGAAACCCTAACAAACACTGAAACCCTAAAATACACAGAAACCCTGAAAAACACTGAAACCCTGAAATACACAGAAACCCTGAAACACACAGAAACCCCGAAACAAACTGAAACCCTGAAACACATTGAAACCCTGAAACACACAGAAACCTTGAGACACACTGAAAACTTAAAATACACAGAAACCCTGAAATACACTGAAACTCTGAAATACACAGAAACCCTGAAATACACAGAAACCCAGAAGCACACTAAAAACCTGAAATACACTGAAACCCTGAAATACACAGAAACCCTGAAACAGACCGAAAACCTGAAATAAATAGAAACCCCAAAAATCATTGACCCCCTGAGATACATAGAACCCTGAAACACACAGAAACCCGGAAATGCAAAGAAACCGCGAAACACACTGAAACCCTGAAATACACAAACTCTGAAACATATTGTACCCCTGAAATACACTGAAAGGCCGAAACACATGGAAACACACAGAAACGCCGAAACAAACTGAAACCCCGAAACACAATGAAACCCTGAAACACATGGATACACTAAAATGCACCGAATCTCCAAAACACACAGAAACCCTGAAATACACTGAAACACATTGAAACCCTGAAACACACTGAAACCCGGAAACACACTGAAACCCCGGAATTCATTGAAACCCTGAAAAACACAGAAACCCTAACAAACACTGAAACCCTAAAATACACAGAAACCCTGAAAAACACTGAAACCCTGAAATACACAGAAACCCTGAAATACACAGAAACTCTGAAACACACAGAAACCCCGAAACAAACTGAAACCCTGAAACACATTGAAACCCTGAAACACACAGAAACCCTGAGACACACTGAAAACCTAAAATACACAGAAACCCTGAAATACACTGAAACTCTGAAATACACAGAAACCCTGAAATACACAGAAACCCCGAAACAGACTGAAAACCTGAAATAAATAGAAACCCCAAAAATCATTGACCCCTGAGATACACAGGACCCCGAAACACAGTGAAACCCTGAAACACACAGAAACCCGGAAATGCAAAGAAACCGCGAAACACACTGAAACCCTGAAATACACAGAAACTCTGAAACATATTGTACCCCTGAAGTTCACTGAACCGCCGAAAGACATGGAAACACACAGAAACGCCGAAACAAACTGAAACCCCGAAACACAATGAAACCCTGAAACACACAGAAACACACGGATACACTAAAATGCACTGAAACTCCGAAACACACAGAAACCCTGAAATACACTGAAACACATTGAAACCCTGAAACACATTGAAACCCTG
Organism: Carcharodon carcharias; assembly: GCF_017639515.1. Classification (NCBI taxonomy): domain Eukaryota; kingdom Metazoa; phylum Chordata; class Chondrichthyes; order Lamniformes; family Lamnidae; genus Carcharodon; species Carcharodon carcharias. The sequence goes on along the minus strand of NC_054478.1, from coordinate 15,870,693 downwards.
AAACACACTGAAACCCTGAAACACACTGAAAACCCGGAATTCATTGAAACCCTGAAACATACAGAAACCCTAAGACACACTGAAACCCTAAAATACACAGAAACCCTGAAAAACACTGAAACCCTGAAACACACAGAAACCCTGAAACAAACTGAAACCCTGAAACACATTGAAACCCTGAAACACACAGAAACCCTGAGACACACTGAAAACCTAAAATACACAGAAACCCTGAAATACACTGAAACACTGAAATACACAGAAACCCTGAAATACACAGAAACCCCGAAACACACTAAAAACCCGAAAAACACTGAAACCCTGAAATACACAGAAACCCCGAAACACACTAATACCCTAAAATAAACTGAAACCACGAAACACAATGAAACCCTGAAACACACAGAAACCTACGGATACACTAAAATGCACTGAAACTCCGAAACACACAGAAACCCTGAAATACACTGAAACACATTGAAACCCTGAAATACACAGAAACCCTGAAACACATTGAAACCCTAAAACACACTGAAACCCTGAAACACACTGAAACCGCGGAATTCATTGAAACCCTGAAACACACAGAAACCCTAAGACACACTGAAACCCTAAAATACACAGAAACCCTGAAAAACACTGAAACCCTGAAATACACAGAAACCCTGAAACACACAGAAACCCCGAAACAAACTGAAACCCTGAAACACATTGAAACCCTGAAACACACAGAAAACCTGAGACACACTGAAAACCTAAAATACACAGAAACCCTGAAATACACTGAAACTCTGAAACACACTGAAACCCTGCAATACATAGAAGCTCTGAAACACATGGAAACACTGAAACACACAGAAACGCCGATACAAACTGAAACACCGAAACACAATGGAACCCTGAAACACACAGAAACACACGGATACACTAAAATGCACCGAAACTCCAAAACACACAGAAACCCTGAAATACACTGAAACACATTGAAACCCTAAAACACACTGAAACCCTGAAACACACTGAAACCCCGGAATTCATTGAAACCCTGAAACACACAGACACCCCGAAACAAACTGAAACCCTGAAACACATTGAAACCCTGAAACACACAGAAACCCTGAGACACACTGAAAACCTAAAATACACAGAAACCCTGAAATAAACTGAAACTCTGAAATACACAGAAACCCTGAAATACACAGAAACCCCGAAACACACTAAAAACCTGAAATACACTGAAACCCCGAAATACATAGAAACCCTGAAACAGACTGAAAACCTGAAATAATAGAAACCCCAAAAATCATTGACCCCCTAAGATACACAGAACTCCGAAACACAGTGAAACCCTGAAACACACAGAAACCCGGAAATGCAAAGAAAGCGCGAAACACACTGAAGCCCTGAAATACACAGAAACTCTGAAACATATTGTACCCCTGAAATACACTGAAACGCCGAAACACATGGAAACACACAGAAACGCCGAAACAAACTGAAACCCCGAAACACAATGAAACCCTGAAACACACAGAAACACACGGATACACTAAAAAGCACCGAAACTCCGAAACACACAGAAACCCTGAAATACACTGAAACACATTGAAACCCTGAAACACATTGAAACCCTAAAACACACTGAAACCCTGAAACACACAGAACCCCCAGAATTCATTGAAACCCTGAAACACACAGAAACCCTAAGACACACTGAAACCCTAAAATACACAGAAAGCCTGAAAAACACTGAAGCCCTGAAACACATTGAAACCCTGAAACACATTGAAACCCTGAAACACACAGAAACCCCGAAACACAATGAAATCCTGAAATACACAGAAACCCCGAAACACACTGAAACCCCAGAATTCATTGAAACCCTGAAATACACTGAAACTCTGAAATACACAGAAAACCTGAAATACACAGAAACCCCGAAACACAGTGGAACCCTGAAACGCACAGAAACCCTGAGACACACTAAAGCCCTAAAATAAACTGAAACCACGAAACTCACTGAAACCCTGAAATACACTGAAACTCCAAAACACATTGTACCCCTGAAATACACTGAAACGCCGAAACACATGGAAACACTGAAACACACAGAACGCCGAAACAAACTGAAACCCCGAAACACAATGAAACCCTGAATCACACAGAAACACACGGATACACTAAAATGCACTGAAACTCCGAAACACACAGAAACCCTGAAATACACTGAAACACGTTGAAACCCTGAAATACACAGAAACCCTGAAACACATTGAAACCCTAAAACACACTGAAACCCTGAAACACACTGAAACCCCGGAATTCATTGAAACCCTGAAACACACAGAAACCCATAATACACACTGGAACCCTAAAATACACAGAAACCCTGAAAAACACTGAAACCCCGAAACAAACTGAAACCCTGAAACACATTGAAACCCTGAAACACATAGAAACCCTGAGACACACTGAAAACCTAAAATACACAGAAACCCTGAAATACACTGAAATTCTGAAATACACAGAAACCCTGAAATACACAGAAACCCCGAAACACACTAAAAACCTGAAATACACTGAAACCCTGAAATGCACAGAAACCCTGAAACAGACTGAAAACCTGAAATAAATAGAAACCCCAAAAATCATTGACCCCCTGAGATACACAGAACCCCGAAACACAGTGAAACCCTGAAACACACAGAAACCCGGAAATGCAAAGAAACCGTGAAACACACTGAAACCCTGAAATACACAGAAACACTGAAATACACTGAAACACATTGAAACCCTGAAATACACAGAAACCCCGAAACACACTGAAACCCTGGAATTCATTGAAACCCTGAAATACACTGAAACCCTGAAATGCACATAAATCCTGATATACACAGAAAGCCCGAAACACACTGAAACCCTGAAACACACTGAAACCCTGAAACACACAGAAACCCTGAGACACACTGAAAACTTAAAATACACTGAAACTCTGAAATACACAGGAACCCTGAAATACACAGAAATCCTGAATCACACTGAAAACCTGAAACACACTGAAACACTGAAACACACAGAAAACCCGAAACAAACTGAAACCCTGAAACACACTGAGACCCTGAAATACACTGAAACACATTGAAACCCTGAAATACACAGAAACCCTGAAACACATTGAAACCCTAAAACACACTGAAACCCTGAAACACACTGAAACCCCGGAATTCATTGAAACCCTGAAACACACAGAAACCCTAAGACACACTGAAACCCTAAAATACACAGAAACCCTGAAAAACACTGAAACCCTGAAATACACAGAAACCCTGAAACACACAGAAACCCCGAAACAAACTGAAACCCTGAAACACATTGAAACCCTGAAACACACAGAAAACCTGAGACACACTGAAAACCTAAAATACACAGAAACCCTGAAATACACTGAAACTCTGAAACACACTGAAACCCTGCAATACATAGAAGCTCTGAAACACATGGAAACACTGAAACACACAGAAACGCCGATACAAACTGAAACACCGAAACACAATGGAACCCTGAAACACACAGAAACACACGGATACACTAAAATGCACCGAAACTCCAAAACACACAGAAACCCTGAAATACACTGAAACACATTGAAACCCTAAAACACACTGAAACCCTGAAACACACTGAAACCCCGGAATTCATTGAAACCCTGAAACACACAGACACCCCGAAACAAACTGAAACTCTGAAACACATTGAAACCCTGAAACACACAGAAACCCTGAGACACACTGAAAACCTAAAATACACAGAAACCCTGAAATAAACTGAAACTCTGAAATACACAGAAACCCTGAAATACACAGAAACCCCGAAACACAATAAAAACCTGAAATACACTGAAACCCCGAAATACATAGAAACCCTGAAACAGACTGAAAACCTGAAATAATAGAAACCCCAAAAATCCTTGACCCCCTAAGATACACAGAACTCCGAAACACAGTGAAACCCTGAAACACACAGAAACCCGGAAATGCAAAGAAAGCGCGAAACACACTGAAGCCCTGAAATACACAGAAACTCTGAAACATATTGTACCCCTGAAATACACTGAAACGCCGAAACACATGGAAACACACAGAAACGCCGAAACAAACTGAAACCCCGAAACACAATGAAACCCTGAAACACACAGAAACACACGGATACACTAAAAAGCACCGAAACTCCGAAACACACAGAAACCCTAAAATACACTGAAACACATTGAAACCCTGAAACACATTGAAACCCTAAAACACACTGAAACCCTGAAACACACAGAACCCCCAGAATTCATTGAAACCCTGAAACACACAGAAACACTAAGACACACTGAAACCCTAAAATACACAGAAAGCCTGAAAAACACTGAAGCCCTGAAACACATTGAAACCCTGAAACACATTGAAACCCTGAAACACACAGAAACCCCGAAACACAATGAAATCCTGAAATACACAGAAACCCCGAAACACACTTAAACCCCAGAATTCAGTGAAACCCTGAAATACATTGAAACTCTGAAATACACAGAAAACCTGAAATACACAGAAACCCTGAAACACAGTGGAACCCTGAAACGCACAGAAACCCTGAGACACACTAAAACCCTAAAATAAACTGAAACCACGAAACTCACTGAAACCCTGAAATACACTGAAACTCCAAAACACATTGTACCCCTGAAATACACTGAAACGCCGAAACACATGGAAACACTGAAACACACAGAACGCCGAAACAAACTGAAACCCCGAAACACAATGAAACCCTGAATCACACAGAAACACACGGATACACTAAAATGCACTGAAACTCCGAAACACACAGAAACCCTGAAATACACTGAAACACATTGAAACCCTGAAATACACAGAAACCCTGAAACACACTGAAACCCTAAAACACACTGAAACCCTGAAACACACTGAAACCCCGGAATTCATTGAAACCCTGAAACACACAGAAACCCATAATACACACTGGAACCCTAAAATACACAGAAACCCTGAAAAACACTGAAACCCCGAAACAAACTGAAACCCTGAAACACATTGAAACCCTGAAACACATAGAAACACTGAGACACACTGAAAACCTAAAATACACAGAAACCCTGAAATACACTGAAATTCTGAAATACACAGAAACCCTGAAATACACAGAAACCCCGAAACACACTAAAAACCTGAAATACACTGAAACCCTGAAATGCACAGAAACCCTGAAACAGACTGAAAACCTGAAATAAATAGAAACCCCAAAAATCATTGACCCCCTGAGATACACAGAACCCCGAAACACAGTGAAACCCTGAAACACACAGAAACCCGGAAATGCAAAGAAACCGTGAAACACACTGAAACCCTGAAATACACAGAAACACTGAAATACACTGAAACACATTGAAACCCTGAAATACACAGAAACCCTGAAACATATTGAAACCCTAAAACTCACAGAAACCCCGAAACACACTGAAATCCTGAAATACACAGAAACCCCGAAACACACTGAAACCCCAGAATTCATTGAAACCCTAAAATACACTGAAACTCTGAAATACACAGAAAACCTGAAATACACAGAAACCCCGAAACACACTGGAACCCTGAAATGCACAGAAACTCTGAGACACACTGAAACCTTGAAATACACTGAAACCCCGAAACTCACTGAAACCCTGAAATTCACTGAAACCGCGAAACAAATTGAACCCCTGAAATGCACTGAAACCGCGGAATTCATTGAAACCCTGAAATACACTGAAACTCTGAAATACACATAAACCCTGAAATACACAGAAACCCCGAAACACATTGAAACCCTGAAATGCACAGAAACTCTGAGACACACTGAAACCTTGAAATACACTGAAACCCTGAAATTCACTGAAACCCTGAAATACACAGAAACCCCGAAACACACTGAAACCCTGGAATTCATTGAAACCCTGAAATACACTGAAACTCTGAAATGCACATAAATCCTGATATACACAGAAAGCCCGAAACACACTGAAACCCTGAAACACACTGAAACCCTGAAACACACAGAAACCCTGAGACACACTGAAACCTTAAAATACACTGAAACTCTGAAATACACAGGAACCCTGAAATACACAGAAACCCTGAATCACACTGAAAACCTGAAACACACTGAAACACTGAAACACACAGAAAACCCGAAACAAACTGAAACCCTGAAACACACTGAGACCCTGAAATACACTGAAACCCCAAAAATCATCGAACCCCTGAAATACACAGAACCCCAAAACTCAATGAAACCCTGAAACACACAGAAACCCAGAAATACACTGAACCACTGAAACCCATTGATACCCTAAAATTCACTGAAAGTCCGAAACACACAGAAACCCTGAAATACACTGAAACACGTTGAAACCCTGAAATACACAGAAACCCTGAAACACATTGAAACCCTAAAACACACAGAAACCCCGAAACACACTGAAAACCGGAAACACATTGAAACCCTGAAATACACAGAAACCCCGAAAAATACTGAAATCCCGCAATTCATTGAAACCCGGAAATACATTGAAACTCTGAAATACACATAAAGCCTGAAATATACAGAAACCCTGAGACGCACTGAAACCCTGAAACACACTGAAACACACAAACGCACAGAAACCCTGAGAAACACTGAAACCATAAAATACACAGAAACCCCAAAACAGACTGAACCCCTGAAATACACAGAAATCCTGAAATAAACTGAAACCCTGAAACACACTGAAACCCTGAAATACACTAAAACCCCGAAACACATGGAAACACTGAAACACACAGAAAACTCGAAACAAACTGAAACCCTGAAACACCCTGAGACCCTGAAATACACTGAAACCCCAAAAATCATCGAACCCCTGAAATACACAGAACCCCAAAACTCAATGAAACCCTGAAACACACTGAAACCCAGAAATACACAGAATCCCCGAAACACATTGAAACCCTGAAATACACAGAAACCCCGAAACACATTGAAACCCCGAAAAACATTGAAACCATGAAATGCACAGAAACTCTCAAACAGATTGAAACACTGAAACACACTGAAACCCTGAAACACACAGAAACCCTGAAACACACAGAAACCCTGAAACACACAGAAACCCTGAAACGCACTGAAACCCTGAAACGCACTGAAACCCTGAAACACACAGAAACCCTGAAACACACAGAAACCCCGAAACACACTGAAACCCTGAAACACACAGAAACCCTGAAACACACAGAAACCCTGAAACACACAGAAACCCTGAAACACATTGAAACCCTGAAGCACATTGAAAGCCTGAAACACACTGAAACCCTGAAACTTACAGAAACCCTGAAGCACACTGAAACCCCAAAACACATTGAAACCCCAAAGCACATTGAAACCCTGAGACACACAGAAACCCTGAAACACATTGAAACCTGAAACACACAGAAACCTCAAAATGCGCAGAAGCCCCAAATGCACGGTCCCTGAAACACACTGAAATCTGAAACATACTGAAACACCAAAGTACACAGAATAGCTAACTCACAGAATCACAGTTCAGAAGAGGCCCTTCGGCCCATCGAGTCTGCACTGACAGGTGAGAAACACCTGACCTACCTACTTAATCCCATTTACCAGCACTTGGCCCATAGACTTGAATGCAATGACGTGCCAAGTGCTCATCCAGGTACTTTTTAAAGGATGTGAGGCAACCCACCTCCACCACCCTCCCAGGCAGTGCATTCCAGACCGTCATCACCCTCAGGATAAAAAAGTTTTTCCTCACATCCCCCCAATCATCCTGTCCCTCACCTTGAACTTATGCCCCCTTGTGACTGACCCCTTAACTAAGGGGAACAGCTGCTCCCTATCCACCCTGTCCATGCCCCTCATAATCTTGCACACCTCGATCAGGTCGTCCCTCAGTCTCCTCTGCTCCAACGAAAACAACCCAAGTCTATCCAACCTCTCTTCATAACTTAAATGTTTCATCCCAGGCAACATCCTGGTGAATCTCCTCTGCACCCCCTCCAGTGCAATCACATCCTTCCTATAATGTGGCGACCAGAACTGCACACAGTGCTCCAGCTGTGGCCTCACCAAGGTTCTATACAACTCCAACATGACCTCCCTACTTTTGTAATCTATGCCTTGATTGATATAGGCAAGTATCCCATATGCCTTTTTCACCACCCCACTAACATGTCCCTCTGCCTTCAGAGATCTATGGACACACACGCCAAGGTCCCTTTGTTCCTCAGAATAAATAAAACCCAAAATATAAAGAAACCCCAAAATATAAACAAGCCCAATGTTTGATGGGGAGGTAACAACAGTGGTCAGTTGGGGAATGTCCAACATGCTGTTTTTATGGACTCCAAGAGGCATTCAATATGTTTTTTACTCTTTCACGGGATGTAGGCACTGCTGGCTAGGCCAGTGTTTATTCCCCATCCATATCTGCCCTTGAGAAGGTGGTGGTGAGCTGCCTTCTTGAACCGCTGCAGTCCATATGATGTAGGTACACCTGTTAGGGAGGGAGTTCCATGATTTTGACCCAGCAACACTGAAGGAACAGTGATATATTTCCAAGTCAGGGTGGTGAGTGGCTTGGAGGGGAACTTCCAGGTGGTGGTGGTGAATCGGAAGTGACTGGTGATGTCCCTCAGGGTTCTGTATAGGTCCTTCAACTATCCACTTTTTTTTCAAATAACATACAAGGGAGCCTTTTATCCAAGTTATCTGATGATATAAAGATTGGTGGGATATGAAGTGGTGTAGCCAAGAAAATAACATTACAATTAGATATTAATAAATTTGGTGAATGGTCAAAACTGTGGCAGATGAGGTCATCTATTTTGGAGCTAACACTGGATCTAAGTACTACTTAAATGAAAAGCTAGGAACACTGGAGGTCCAAAGAGGTTTTGGGGCTCTTATACATTGATCCCTAAAATGTAGTAGTCAGGTGCAAAAAAAATCTATAAGGCTACGGGCTTGTTAACATTAATAACTAGACGGCTAGAATATAAAAGGAAGGGAGTTGTATTATAAGTTGTACAAAGCCCTAAATGGGCCACATTTGGGGCACTGTGTACAGTTCTGGACACTGCACCTTCAAAAGGACCTTGGAAGGAGCATGTTCACCAGAATCCAACGACATCAGATCTTAGCCCATTAGATTATGAGGAGAGATTACATAATCTAAGGTTTGTATTCTCTAGAAGATAGAAGGCCAAGGGATGATTTGATTGAGGATTTTAGGATTTGAAAGGAATTGATAGGGTAGGTAGAGAGAAACCTTTAGCACTGCTGGGGGAGTCTAGGACATGCAGACATAGCCAGAGCCAGGTCATTCAGGAAAGAAATCAGCAAACACTTCTTCACACAAAGAATGGTAGAAATGTGGAACTCTCTCTCCCAGAATCCCAGTAGATGCTGCCTCAATTCATCATTTCAATCTGAATTCAATAGGATTTTGAAGGACAAAGCTGCAAAAGGATATGGAGCTAAGGTCGATCGGTGTAGTTAAGATGCAGATCAGCCCTGATCTCACTATGTGGCAGAACAGGCTCGAGGGGCTAAAAGAACTACTCTCATTCCTATGTTCCCAATACACCAGCAGTCCTAAAATACATTATTACCTGAATAAATACAGTAATCTCAATAAAAGGTGTGACTATGGGTATCCACATGGGTCCCAGTTATGCCTGTCATTTTGTGAGGCTTTGTAGAACATTCCTTGTTCCAATACTACTCAAGCCTCCTCCCATAACTCTTTTTCAAGTACATCATTGACTGTATCGGCGCTGCTTCATGCTCCCCTCTGGACATGGAAAAATACATTAATTTTGCTTCCAATTTCCACTAACCTCTCATCCTCACATGGCCCATCTCTGACACTTCCCTTACCTTCCTTGACTTTTCTCTCTCCATTCATTACAAGCCGACCAACTCACACTGCTACCTCAAATATACTCCCTCACACCTTGCTTCCTGTAAGGGCTTCATTCCATTCTCGCAATTTCTCCATCTCCATTACATCTGTTCCGATCTCTTTCAAAACAGTGCTTCTGATACGCCTTCATTTTACCTGAACTGAGAGTTCAACCCTCACTGTGGTTGGCAGGGCCCTCAACCATGTCCAGCCCGTCTCCTGCACCTCTGCCCTCACCCCTTCCCCTCCCTCCCAGAACCATGATAGTTCACCTTTGTCCTTACCTTTCACCCCAGCCTCCACATTCAAAGGATTATCCTCCGCCACTTCCACCAACTCTAGCACGATGCCACCACCAAACACATCTTCCCCTCACCCATCCCCCCACCTCCCCCATCCTGTCAGCATTCCGCAGAGACCGTTCCCTTCCGTGACACCCTGGTCCACTCTTCTATCACCCCAAATACCTCATCCCCTTCCCATGGCACCTTCTCATGCAATAGCAGAAGGTGCAACAACTACTCCTTTACCTCCTCCCTCTTCACCATCCAAGGCCTCAGATAGTCCTTTCAGGTGAAGCAGCACTTCACTTGCACCTCCTTCAATTGTCTACTGTATCCGCTACTCTTAACGTGGCCTCCTCTACATTGGGGAGACTAAACGCAGACTAGGTGACCATTTGCAGAACACCTTCAGTCTGCCCATGCGCATGACCCAGACCTTCCTGTTGCTTACCATTTCAATACCTCATCCTGCTCTCATGCCCACATGTGCATCCTTGGTCTGCTGCAATGTTCCAGTGAAGCCCAACACAAACTGGAGGAACAGCACCTCATCTTCTGATTAGGCACTTTACAGCATCTGGACATAACATTGAGTTCAACAATTTCAGACCATCAACTCTCTCCTCCATTTTGACCCCTTTTTTAACCCAATTTTATTTTATTTGTTTTTATTTATTCATTTTAAAACTTTAAAAAATATTTTTTTATTTTTTAAAATCCTTTCTCTCCAATCCCCCCCGCCCCCACCAACCCAACCACCCACCCCCCCAACAGGGTCATCTGTCAATTGTTTCTATGTTGTGTTTTCACAGTGCTGACCCTGCTATTAACACATTCTGCTATCTTACCTTTCTGCCACTATCAACACATTCTTTAGTCTTTAACATTACTGTTAATACTCCATTTGTCTCGTGTCCATGACATCTTTGTCAATCTCTCCTGAGCTCCCACCTATCCTTGGCCTTCTATTTTGCTCCACCCGCTCCACCCACTCTTATCACATCGCATTTCTACTTCTCTTTAGCTCTGAAGAGCCATATGGACTCAAAAAAAGTCATTAGTAGGAGTGGTCAACAGGCCCCCTAACAGTAGCCACAGTGTCGGACAAAGTATTCAAGAGAAAAGATTGTCTGATTGTGATAGAGGCACGGCAATAATCATGGGTGATTTTAATTTACACATAAACCGGAAAAATCAGATTTGCAGTGGTAGCCTGGATGAGGAGTTCTTAGAATGCTTTTGAGATTGTTTCTTAGAGCAGCATGTTCTGGAACCAACCATAGAGCAGGTTATATTAGATTTAGTATTGTGTAATGTGACAGAATTAATTAATGACCTCAGAGTAAAGGCATCCCGAGGTAGCAGTGACAACAGTATGACTGAATTTTACATCCAGTTTGAAAGGGAGAAGAGTGGGTCTAAGACTAGTTTCTTAAACTTAAATAAGGGCAACTATGTGGGGATGAAAGCTGAGCTAGCTGAAGCGAATTGGGAAACTGGCTATAGGATCGATCAACAGAAAAGCAGTGGCAGAGATTTAAGGGGATATTTCAGAGTACACAGAATAAGTACATTTCTACTATAAAGAAAAATTCTAAGGGGAGGACCCACCATCTGTGGTGAAGAAGTTAAGGAAAGCATCAAACTTAAAGAAAAAGCAAGCAACTCTGCAAAGAAGAGCGGCAGGACAGATGATTGGAATATAAAGAATTTTATAGAATATAAAGAGCGGCAGAGAATGGCTAAAAGGTTAACCAGGAGAAAGAAATTGGAGTATGTGAGGAGGATAGCTAGAAATGTAAAAATGGATTGCAAGAGCTTTTACAGGTACTTAAAAAGGATAAGAGTGAGTAAAGTGAGTGTTGGTCCTCTAGAGAGTGAGAATGGGGAGTTAATAGTAGATTATAAGGAAATGGTGGAAGAAGTGAACAAATATTTTGCTTCTGTCTTCACTGTAGAGGATACAAAAATATTCCAGTAATAGCTGCAAATCAGGAGGTGAATGGGAGAAAGTAAGTTGGTGAAATTGAAATCACTAGGGAAATGGTACTGAGCAAATTGATGGAGCTGTGGGCTGGCAAGTCTCTGAGTCCTGGTGGACTACATCCTAAGGGCTTAAAGAGGTGGCTAATGAGATAGTCGCTGTGCTGGTGTTAATTTTCCAAAATTCACTTAGATTTTGGAAAGGTCCCATTAGATTGGAAAGTAGCAAATATAACCCCTCTATTCAAGAAGGGAGGGAGGCAGAAAACAGGAAACGATAGGCCAATTAGCTTGACGTCTATCATGGGGAATCGATCATTAAGGAGGTTATGGCTGGGCGCTTAGAAGAGCTCAAGGCAATTGGAAAGAGTCAGCATGGCTTTGTGAAAGGAAAGTCACGTTTAACCAGTTTATTGGAGTTTTTTTGAAGGAGTATCATGCACAGTGGATAAAGGGGAGCCTGTAGACGTACTGTACTTGGATTTCCAGAAGGCGTTTGATATGGTGCCACAGCAAAGATTATTGTGGAAAATAAAAGCTCATGGTGTAGTGGGTAACATATTAGCATGGATAGAAGATTGGCTGGCTAGCAGAAAGCAGAGAGTATGCATAAATGTGTCCTTTTCTGATTGGCAGGATGTGACGAGTGGAGTTCCACAGGGGTCTGTACTGAGGCTTCAATTTTTTATGATTTACATCAATGACTTAGATGAGGTGAGTGAAGACATGGTAGTTAAATTTGCAGATGGCACAAAGATAGGTAGGAAAGTATGTTGTGAAGAGGACATGAGGAGATTGCAGATGGAAATATACAGGTTGAGTGAGTGGGCAAAGGTCTGGCAAATGGAGTTTAATGTGGGAAAATGTGAAGTTGTTCACTTTGGCAGGAAGAAGAAAAAAGCAGAGTACTACTTAAATGGAGAACGGCTGCATAACTCTGAGGTGCAGAGGGATCTAGGTGTTCTAGTACATGAGTCACAAAAGGTTAGTATGCAGTTACAGTGAGTAAATAAGAAGGCTAATGGAATGCTGCCCTTTATTACAAGAGGGATTAAACATAAAAGTAAGGATGTTATGTTTCAGTTATACAGGGTATTGGTGGGTACCTCAAATACTGTGCAATCTTGGTCTCCTTATTTAAGGAAGGATGTAAATGCATTGGATGCAGAGGAGGTTTACTAGATTAATATCTGGAATGAGTGGACAGTCTTATAAGGAAAGGTTGGACAGACTGAGCTTCTAAACTGGAGTTTAGAAGAGTGAGGGGTGATTTGATTGAAGTATACAAGATCCTGAACAGTATTGACAAGGTGGATGTCGATAGGATGTTTCCTCATGTGGGTGAGTCCAGAACTAGGGAGCACTATTTTAAAATTAGGGGTCGCCCTTTTAGGACAGAGGTGTGGAGAATTTTTTTCTCTCAGAGGGTTGTGCAACTTTGGAATTCTCTGCCTCAGAAGGCAGTGGAGGTGGGGTCATTGAATATTTTTAAGGCAGAGGTAGATAGATTCTCGTTAGGCAAGGAAATCAAAGGTTATCAGGGACAAATGGGAATGTGGAAATCGAAATACAAGAAGGTCAGCCATGATCTTATTGAATGGCAGAGCAGACTAGATGGGCCGAATGGTCCACTCCTGTTCCTATTTCTTATGTTCTTATGAAATGTGAACACTTTTTCTCTCTCCACAGATGTTACCAGATCTGCTGAGTTTTTCCAGCATTTTCTGTTTTTATTATAGTAACCCCAATATACACAGCAACCTTGATATACACTGTGAGCCCAAGTACACTGTGACTTCAATATGTAAATCAACCCTGAAATACATAACAACCCACCAACATACTTTGGCAATCCCATCAAATCTAATAAATGCTCCTCTAACTTGGTGTGGGATTTACAAATACCTCTCTGGGAAGTTATGATTTCACCAGTGAACTATGGAGATTTATAGCACACCATTTCCAACAGCACTGTGGATGTACCTACACCACATGAACTGCAGCAGTTCAAGAAGGCAGCTCACCACCACCTTCTCAAGGGCAATTAGGGATGGGCAATAAATGCAATGCGACCCAATGACACTCACATCATTTGAACGAGTAAAATAAATACTAAATGCTCTGCCCCCTCGCTCCTGTGGACTTTTAACTTTAGTCCTGAATATTTAAAGCTATTCAATTCAAATATGCAATGAACTGAACTATCCTGATCACTTTGGGTTTTCTGTGCTTATTATCCAACCCTTCAGCCCATTCTCAGTTGGATCTTCTTATGCACTCTTTGTTAAATGTTGACGCAACTTTTTCATTGCTTAACAGAGACCCGATTTGTATCTGGTCCTCTTGGCAACACCAGTAGAACAAGTACTTACAGCAGTGGAATCTCTGCTTTGAAAGTGGCAAACATCCTTAAATCTGGATGGCTGATGGCTTACTGGGTGTTGTATCACCCAGTCACTTTGAGCTGGATCACTCTTGAGGACATAGGGAGGAGTTCACCAGAATTTGATTCTAAACTGGCCAGAGGATTTTTTTTCTTTAACTCTCTCAAGGAGAGACTCCACAGCTGAGGGGGCAGGGTGAAGCGAGTGCTAGCTGCACCATACTAAGGCGAGACAGTTCCAATCAACCAGGTGGTCTTTTCCTGACTATTATGGTATAACCCTGTTGCTAAAGGATAGACTGTTAAGACTTCCCTTCCCTTCCTAGTCAGAACTGATCTGGAGTCTCTCATTGAGATTGGTCTGATATGGCCTGGCTTGATATTTTTTTACTGCTTTGTATTAGCTCAGCATTTTTTTTATTGACTCAGTGTAGCTTGGGCTAACCTCCTGTTTTGGCCTAACCTGCTGCTTTGGCCTAACATGCTTTACCTTGCCTATTTCATTTTGCATTGGGTCATTAATTTATTGGTGTCAACATGGATTAAAATAGTCAAAGCAGACAATAATAAACATGGAGCAAATGGGTCTCTCCATAGCTTCACTAGATGATTCCTTTCTCATCTGTTCCAAGAGGTGAGCCAAAGGAAGATTTCAGTCTTACAAGAAGCCAGTGCTGAATTGTTTCCAACTCAATGTGGTTGGAAAATCATGGAATGGAATGAGTCTGTAACTAACTACAGGCAATAGTTTTCAGGGTAAAATAGTGTTAACTTTGTTTTCAGAAATAGTTGCTCAACTTCTGATTGGCAATCAAAAACTATTCTCAATTGTCCAATTCAGTCCCTTTCCTATTCTTAAAAGTATCTGAAGAGCTGGATCTCTTAGACATGATGGGTAGTCACAGTTTCAAACAGTCGTGCAAATTGGGAAAAGATTATTGGAAACAAATGAACAGTAATTGAGAGGGAAAGTGCGTTGAATGTTTTCTTATCGGCTCATAGATTCATAGACGTTTACAGCACAGAAGGAGGCCATTCGGCCCATCGTGTCTGTGTCAGTCAACAAAGATCTGACTACATTAATCCCATTTTCCAGCGCTTGGCTCATAGCCCTGGAGGTTATGGCAACACAAGTGAATATCTAAATACTTCTTTAATGTGACGTGAGTTTCTGACTCAATCCCTTTCAGGCAGTGAGTTCCAGACTCCCACCACCCTCTGGGTGAAAAGATTTCTCTTCAGCTCCCCTATTAGCCTTCTACCTCTTAATTTAAATCTATGCCCCCTGGTTAATGGCCCCTCTACTAATGGAAAATGTGCCTTCCTATCCACTCTATCTATGCCCCTCTCTCCAGTCCCCTCTCAACCTTTATTGCTCCAAGGAAAACAACCCCAGCCTATCCAATCTTTCCTCATAGCTCAGACCCTCCAGCCCAGGCAGCGTCCTGGTAAATCTTGCCGTGACCTTTCATCAATGCTGATTTCGGTTCTCTTAAATATAAATGAAAACAGTTTACAGTACTGTCCTGTTGAGGCCTGATATATGGACAAGTTCCCGATTCTAAATTAGCGTTTCTTGGCAAATTCTTCTATCGGCAGATTCAGAGTTTCACTTTTACATTGGAAATCCAGGCAATGGAACACCTTGTGAATATTTCTGTGCACAAATGACACCCAGGCTTCCCCCTACAATGTGTTAACGATTTCCTTTTTATCATCACAGAAAACCACAACACAATCTTTATTATTGCACTTCCTCAGACAGTGTTGACTGTAGCTGTGGTCTGTGGCTGATTTGGTTAATTATGGCTTTTGGGTAACCAATTAGCGCAGCAATGCGATTTTCAGATCCCTGTCATTTAACATGGGATTGGCTAACTGTAGGCATTTATTAACAATTTGTATGAAAGAATAGAAAGGTGTATAGCTAAGTTCTCAGCTGTGGCTCAGCTGGTAATACTCCTGGATCTAAGTTCAAAGGTTGTGGATTCAAGTCCCACTCCCGAAACTTAAGCACAAAAGTCAAGTCTGGCACTCAAATACAGTACTGAGGGAGTGCTATCTTTTGAATATGGCATTAAAACAAAGCCTCATTTGCCCTTTCAGGTGTGTGTAAAAGTTGTTATGGTACTACTTCAAAGAAAAGCAGGGGAGTTAGCCCTGGTGCCATAGCCAATATTTTTTCCTCAAATAACAGTGCTAATAAAAACAAATTATCTGGTCATTAACATGTTGCTGCTTGTGGGATCTTGCTGTGTGCAAATTGGCTGCTACGTTTCCAAAATTATAACAGTGACTGCACTTGGCTGTAAAGTACTTTGGAATGTTCTGCAATAATGAAAGTGCTATAGAAATGCAGGTCTGTCTTTCTTTTCTAAATTTGCTGATGACACTAAGTTTGGTAACAAAGTTATAGTGTAGACACAGAAAGATGTGAAGTTAAGTTAATATATTAAGTGAGTTAGCAATACTAGAGCAGATCAAGTTTAATATGGAGAAATGTTAGGTTATCTACGCTGGACCTAAGAAAGATAGTTCAGAGTATCTTTTAAGTGACAAGAAGCTGGGAACTGTGGAGGAGCAGAGAGATTTTTGGCATCAAGTGCAGAAATCATTAAAAACTAGTGAAAAATAAGTAATAAATAATTTGAAAGGTTCACGGAATGTTAGCCTCTATCTCAAGAGGGCTGGGGTATAAAAAGCTGTAACTTTTGTTACAGCTGTACAAAGAGCTGGGGCAAAGTTTTACTGACCGCTACTGGCAGGTTTGCAGGCAGGGCCCCTAAAATTCCCCCGCTGACCTCCCTCCCAACATCTCCATCAAGATCCCCCTCCCACTCTCCCCAGATCTCCCCCACACACACCAACCCCAGCCCCCATCCCCCCCATCTCCCCACCCCCATGCAGCTGGAAATTTTAAAAATGTAAAGTTTAGAATGTAAATTTTCCTTTCTCTTTTTTTCTATCTTAATCTTTCTTTCTCTGTCTTTATTTTTCCTTCTGCATCTGATTTCACACTGAACTCGCCCACCCTAATTTACCCTTCCTTCTCCGCCATTGGCATGTTAACTTCACAATCCTTCAATCTGACTGGTTAAGGAAATATCTAATTGCCTGCTCTGTTCATTCAGGTTCCAGCTGCCCAGTTTCCCTCACTGTGACATTATCAGCCCACTCCTTCAGCAACTTGCCACGCAAAATTTTTTTTAATTTTAGAAGTGCAAAGAGAAGCCTTACGGCAGACTTTATATTCACTCCTACAGCAAACAATGGCCAACTGACCTTGGAGGGGTGAGGTGCAGATTCACCAGAACGATACTTGGGCAAATTATGAGGACAGGTTGCATTGACACTGCCTATATTCCCTTAAATATTGAAGATTAAGGGGTAATATAATTGAGCTGTTTAAGATGATTAAAGGATTTGATAGGGTCTATAGAGAGAAACGATTTCCTCTGGTGGTGTGTGGGGTTGGGGTTTTGGCAGGGGGGAGGGGGAGTCCAGAACAAGGGGCAGAACCTTAAAATTCGAGCCAGGGTATTCAAGAGTAATAAAAAACAAAAACAGAATTACCTGGAAAAACTCAGCAAGTCTGGCAGCATCGGCGGAGAAGAAAAGAGTTGACATTTCGAGTCCTCATGACCCTTCGACAGTTCTGTCGAAGGGTCATGAAGACTTGAAACGTCAACTCTTTTCTTCTCCGCCGATGCTGCCAGACCTGCTGAGTTTTTCCAGGTAATTCTGTTTTTGTTTTGGATTTCCAGCATCTGCATTTTTTTGTTTTTATATTTGTTCAAGAGTAATGTCAGGAAGCACTTCCTCACACAAAGAGCAGTAGAAATCTGGAACTCTCTCTCTCTCTCTCTCTTCCTTAAAAAGATGCTCAGATGGGCATGGGAGGGGAGTGGTGGGGAAGCAGGAGCTGCAGGGAGGTTTGATGGCGGGGGGGGTCAACAGGAAATTTCAAAACTGGGATTGCTGGATTTTTGTTGGCTAAGGGGTTAAAGGTTACAGAACCAAGGCAGGTAAATGGAGTTATGATGCAGATCAGCCGTGATTGAATTGAATGGAAGAACTTGTTTGAGACACTTCAGTTCCCATGCTCCTAACTTGTGGATTGAGGCCAACCATTGGCTCCATTGGCAAGGGTGGGGTGCATCATGGTAGGAGAGGGTTTCAGGAGCAGCAGTGGCCTAGTACGTGTTTGTGAGTCCTGAAGGAACATTTCTGCCCCCTTCTACCTAAGCCCCACAAAAATAATTCCAAACTTATCTCAGCTGGCCCATTTTGATTCTATTGCCCAGAGAGTGTGCACTGCACTTACTTCAACTAGCCTTGACTTACAATAGCCATCGGAATCCTAGAAATCTGATATGAACATTGAAGTGGATTTTTTTTAAAATTATTATTTCATGGGCGTCACTGACAAGGCCAGCATTTGTTGCCCATCCATAATTGCCCTTGAACTGAGTGCCTTGCTAGGCTATTTCAGAAGGCAGTTAAGAGTCAACCACATTGCTGTGGGTCTGGAGTCATATGTAGGCCAGACCAGGTAAGGACGGCAGATTTCCTTCCCTTAAGGACATTAGTGAACCAGATGGGATTTTACGACAATGGATGGTAGGCATATTTTGTAATCTGTAAAATGAGCAAGTTTAGGCATCTGGTGATTAACTCCTTTCAAAATGGTGCTGGAGTTTCCTTTATTTGTTCATGGGATGTGGGCATCACTGGGTAGGCCAGCACTTATTGCCCATCCTTATTTATGCAATTCCAGGGCAGATCATTCAGAGGGCATTAAGAGCCAACCACATTGCTGTGGGTCTGGAGTCACAAGTAAGCCAGGCCGGGACATTAGTGAACCAGATGGGTTTTTACGAAAATCAGCAATGGTTTTGTAGATATTGTCATACTTGCAATTGGAGATTTTTATTGAATTCAAGTTTCATCATCTGCTATGGTGGGATCTGAACCTTGGTTCCCAAAGCATTACTCTGGGTCTCTCTGGAATACTAGTGCAGTGAAAATACCACTAAGCCATCGCCGCTAAGACTATCAACCCCATTACAGCCTCATTAACGGCAGGCAACGGAAGACTCAGTAAGTGGTGCAGCACCAGCACTGACAGGAGTGTGGGATTAAAGTATGACAAGTTTACAAAGGTAACTTTAATGATCAATGTGGGTGCTGGAGTTGAAAATGCAAACATACAAAAATAAAGACCGAATGGTGGGGATTGATTCACATTTCGCCCAATAACCTGTAATGCTACAAGAAAAATATACTTGGGAGTAAATTTTATTCATTGTGTGGGCAGTAGCCTAATGGAGTGGATCCTGCTCGTTTTGCAGTTCACTTGGTCTTCAGTCACTGTGTAAAATTGCAGCGGAGATCAGTTTATTTTCAATTTTCTTTAGCTTAAGAACCCTAATTTTAGTACTTCAGCTCCCTGACCCCAGAAGTGACCTGGTAGCAACGCCTATAGAATTGTTCAGCTGCCCAGGAGGATGGGAATAAGCTCAGCGTAGCTCAGTGTGAAGTCTGACTACAGCAACAGTGTGAGCAGACACAATCAGCTTTCCTTCCTTGTTTCTGCCTCTGCTGGGTGAAGCTCGACCATCCCTTCCGGTCCGCAAACTGGCAATGTGCCCGATTAAAAGCAGATTGTCTCTAGCAGACAGTACTCCAGATGGAAAACATATGTGTTCAGTACCCTGCAGCAAATTCATGGCTGCACCAAGGAGAGTTCAACGCCCAAGCTGTAAGGCATCAGTGGGTAACTCTCACAAACCTCAGGCAGCCAACATGAGGCTGTGAATGGGTGGAGGACCCCAGAAAAAAACGGACCAATCAACGGCACCTCGGTACAAAAAACACAATGAATCGTTTAAACAGCAGCTTTCCAGTATAAAGGGTTATGCCTTCTCCCCGTAATATTGCCAAGAATCTACATTCTTTACTCCTGTCTCCGGTTATAACATACGTCTTGGCCCCAAAGCAGTGTCTTAAGAATGTGCAATGACCTCACCTTTGGAGAAGTTGAGTCATCGTCAGATGGATTTAGATGCTAACTGTGAACACCAGTCCCTCCCACTCCACATCTCTCTGCATTAAGGCAGGGCTCATCAAGGCTAGGCAAGTTAGCTCTGCAGAGGGCCATACTTTCCACATCAGACATCAAGCTTAATTTTGCAAAGGTCAATTGAATGCAGAGTAAAGTTTGATCAAGATAGTCCCAACAAGTACTCTAAAGTAACGTGGTAACAAGTCCCAAGGTACTTCACAACAGCATTACCAAATCTAATTTGACACTGAGTCACATAAGGAGATATTGAGGACAGGTGATAAAAAGCTTAACCAAAGAACTAGGTTTTAAGAACCATCTTAAAGGAAGAGAGAGCAGTAGAGTGGCAAAGAGGATTATGGATGGAATTCCAGAGCTTAGATCGCAGGCAGCTGATGGCATGGTGACCACTGGGGAAGCAATTAAAACAGAGGCTGACAAAGCTGTCAGAATTGGAGAAACACAAAGACTTCAGGAAGTCTTAGAACTGGTGGAGATTACAAAGATAGGGAGGGGACAAGGCCTAGGAGGGACTTGAAAATGAGAGATTAAAATTGAGGCCTTGCCGGACGAGAAGTCAATGTTGGACAATCAGCAAGTATAAGGTTGATGGGTTAAAAAAGGATTGGTGTGAATTATCATATGAGCTGTAGAGATTTGGATGAGCTCAAGTTTATGTCAGGTGGAAAGTTGGAGCCAGCATTTCAATAGTCACGGCCTGAAGGAGCAAAGGCATGGATCTAGGTTTCAGCAGCAGAGGAGATGTTGAAGTCAGTTGATGTTACAGAGCTAGAAGTAGGCAGTCTTGTTGATGGAGTGTGATTGGAAGCTTATCTTGGTGTCCTAGGCCCAACCATCTTCATCATAAGGTCAAATGTGGGGATGTTTGCTGATGATTGCATGATGTTCAGCATCATTCAGAGTCCATGTCTAAATGCAGAGACCTGGACAATATCCAGGCTTCAGCTGACAAGTGGCAAGCCACACAAGTGCCGGGCAATGACTATCTCCAACAAGAGAGAATCTGACCATCGCCCCTTGACATTCAATGGCATTATCATTACTGAATCCCCCAATATCAACATCCTGAGGGTTGCCATTGACCAGTAACTAAACTGGATATAAATACTGTGGCTACAAGGGCAGGTCAGAGGCTAGGAATCCTGTGGCGGGTAACTTACCTCCTTGAGTTCTGCAATCTTTTGCTATTTAAGTAATATGCTGCTTCTCTATTCTTCCTGCCAAAGTGAAGAAGTTCACATTTCCCCACATTATACCCCGTCTGCCAAATTTTTGCCCATTCACCTAACCTATCTATGCTGTCCGGACCTAAGTGTTGAATAGTTCCCAGCGCATTGCGTGAAATGAGTCACTTAATTAAATTTGTTGCTGTGTTTGTAACAGATCCGTCTGGTGCAGTTTGACAGAGTCTAAGGAAACAACAGATCAGAGTTCGAGACAAGGGAAACTGTTGTGAGAACATTTTATACAAATTGATAGACAGGGGATAATTTTCAATGTTGATGAATGACCAGTATTCTGGGGAAGAGGGAGGGTCTGCTGATGCAGGGTCCAGCTGATTTCAATCTCACCATTGTGAGACCAGCTGCTCTGCTAGATAGTGATGGTGAAAATTCCCTTCATTGGCCAGTGCAAATGTTCAAAGAGTCTGCCAATCAAAAGATTGCTAAAAGATTAAGCCAAGTTTATGATTTAAATGGCTCCTGATTTGATGGGGAAGAGGATACTGAGAGAGGGAAAGAGTGCTATTGTGTTGAGCTCCTGGGAAATGAAATAGGGTTAAAATTTAACATGGCTGCTGGGAATCCTACTTCTTTGGATGGGGCCTTTTCTCAGACACCTCACGGGACTGTACGCCTCAGTCTAATACAGAAATGAGGCTGAGGCATCCATTTCAGACCCAGATTGGTAAATTGTTAGGCCTGAGGAGGAGCCTTCGATGGGTCTTGAGCAGCCGCAGCAGGGATGCTGGAGATATAACCTCAGGCCTTCGTGCTGATTTCATTGGCCCAAAGAAAAATTTAAAGTGATCACTGAGTGTCACAGGAATCATAATGACAAAATAAGGCTCCTATATGTTAGAGTAGTTGATGGTACGATGAAGGGAGTCTGTGGAGAGGATTATTTCCACAGTTTGAGGAGAGTGAAGGAGGGGAGGAATCCCACAGTTTGAGGAGAGTGAGGGAGGGGAGGAGTCCCACAATTTGAAGGGAGTGAGGGAGGGGAGGAGTCCCACAGTTTGAGGGGGGAGTGAGGGACCAGCAATGGCATTATACCCATGAAGAAAGGATAGGGAACTAACTGAACTGGAGAGATTTGTTCACCCGGCGTTGAGGGGTGGAAAAGCTTAGAGCTTCTGTACCCAGAACCCCGAACTGAAATGTCAAATCGAACTTGCTGAAAACTGCAAAGAGAAAACGATCTTCTGACCATAGGGCTGGAGTTAATCAAGAGCTATTCAGAGGCAGATTCCTGAACACAGATCAGTTCAGAAGCAGCTCAAATTGTGACAGGAATTTTCATCAATTTCCCATCAGTAGGGGTAGCAATTATCAAAAGAACAAAGCCAGAGGGAGGTTTCCCTCAATTACATTTCATTTCTATATCACTCTATGCACCAAACATGAGGCAGATGAGTGGTGTTCTATCAGACATACATCGCGAGAATCAGAGTGTCAGATTATTCAACCTTTTCCAGGGCTAGAATCACAGTGGAGGCGTCAATACAGAGAGAGAATTTCCTAGGCATTTAATCCTATTCCTGTTACCTCATTACGAAGGATCTGTCCTGCCCAATAAATATAAGCTGTCCATGTGTCTCAGTGGTAAAACTCCCTGTAATTAACCCTCTAACCCCACCCACTGTAATTAACCCCTTAACCTCACCCTTTGTGATTAACCCCTAACCTCACCCCTTGTAATTAACCCCTAACACCAAACCTGTAATTAATCCCTAACCCAACCCCTGTAATTAACCTCTAACTCCACTCCCTGTAATTAACCCCAACCAGAAACCTGTAATTAACTCCTAACCCCAAACCTGTAATTAACCCCAACCCCAAACCTGTAATTAATGCCCTAACCCCACTCCCTGTAATTAGCCCTTAACCCCACCCCTGTAATTAACCCCCTAGCCCCACCCCTGTAATTAACCCCTAATCCCAAACCTGTAATTAACCCCTAACCCCAAACCTGTAGTTAGCCTCCTAACTCCACCCCTGTAATTAACCCCTAACTCCAAACCTGTAAGTAACCCCTAACCCCAAAACTGTAATTAACCCCCTAACCCCCAAACCTGTAACTAACCCCCTAACCTCACCCTGTTAATTAACCCCCAACCCCACTCCCTGTAATTAACCCCTAACCCCACCCTATAATTAACCCCCTAAACCCACTCCCTGTAATTAACCCCTAACCCCAAACCTGTAATTAATCTCTTAACCCCACCCCTGTAATTAACCCCTGACTCCAAACCTGTAATTAACCCCCTAACCCCACCCCTGTAATTAACATCTGACCCCAAACCTGTAATTAGCCCCTAACCCCATCCCCTGTGATTAATCCATAACCCAACCCACTGCAATTAATCCCTAACCCCGCCCCTGTAACGAACCCCTAAACCCACCCCCATAATTAACCCCTAACCCCAAACCTGTAATGAATCCCTAATCCCAAACCTGTAATTAGCCAATAACCTCAAGCCTGTAATTAACCCCCTAACCCCAAACCTGTAATTAACCCCTAACCCCAAACCTGTAATTAACCCCTAACCCCAAACCTGTAATTCACCCCAAGCCCTCCCACTGGAATTAAATCCCAGTCCTGGTGCACTATGATTCGACAAATCCGAGCCAACAACACCCAACTCCACCTCACCACCATCTCCCTGCGAAGTGCATAAGAAACGGAACCTGGATTAGGCCATTTGGCCATTTAAGTCTGCTCTGCGATTCAATATGAACATGGCTGCTCTACCTCAAAACCATCTACTAACAGGGCTCCCTTAACCCTTAATTCTCTTAATATCCAAAAATCTATTGTTCTCCATTTCAAATACACTCCACATTGTTTCACTCCCTCTCTAGTACTCCACTTTCTCGGTTGCTTTTCCAACATCCAGAATTGAAGAAGGTGAAATATCCTCCAGTTATCTATTGGGAATAATAATGGCATTGCTCTTCAGTCCCTGCACCAAGGCTGTCCTCTGTCCACTCACTCCATTCCTTCCTCTGACCACTATCTGAGGATGAATCACACTGTTTATGGCATTGGCGCATACATTTTTAAAATTTATTTCCAGGATGTGGGCATCGCTGGCTGGGACAACATTTATTGCCCATCCCTAATTGCCCTTGAGAAGGTGGTGGTGAGCTGCCTTCTTGAACCGCTGCAGTCCATGTGGTGTAGGTACACCCACAGTGCTGTTAGGGAGGGAGCTCCAGGATTTTGACCCAGCGATAATGAAGGAACGGTGATATATTTCCAAGTCAGGATGGTAAGTGTCTTGGAAGAGAGCTTGCAAGTTGTGGTGTTCCCATCTATCTTCTGCCCTTGTTCTTCTGGGTGGCAGGGGTCATGGATTTGAAAGGTACTGTCAAAGGAGTCTTGCTGGGTTCTTGCAATGCATCTTGTAGATGGTGCACACTGCTGCCACTACTCGTCGTAGGTGGAGGGATTGAATGTTTGTGTATGGGGTGCCAATCAAGCAGGCTGCTTTATCCTGGATGGTTTCAAGCTTCTTGAATGTTGTTGGAGCTGCACTCATCCAGGCAAGTTGGGAATATTCCATCACATTCCTGACTTGTGCCTTGTAGATGGTGTTCAGGCTTTGGGGAGTCAGGAGGTGAGTTACTTGCCGCATGATTCCTAGCCTCTGACCTGTTCTTGTATCCACAGTACTTAAATGGCTAGCTCAGTTCAGTTTCTGGTCAATGGTAACCCCTAGGATGTTGATGGTGAGGGATTCAATGATAGTAACACTATTGAATGTCAAGGGGAGATGGATTAGACACTCTCTTGTTGGAGATGGTCATCGCCTAGAACTTCTGTGGTCCAAATTTTATTTGCCACTTGTCAGCCCAAGCCTGGAGATTGTCCAGATCTTGCTGCATTTGGACACAGACTGCTTCAGTATCTGAGCAGTTGTGAATGGTGAACATTGTGCAATCATCAGCGAACATCCCCACTTCTGACCTTATGTAAGGAACGTCATTGATGAAGCAGCTGAAGATGTCTGGGCCGAGGACACTACCCTGAGGAACTCCTGCAGTGATGTCCTGAAACTGAGATGATTGAACTCCAACAATAACAACC
The DNA here is from genome assembly GCF_017639515.1 of Carcharodon carcharias. Lineage (NCBI taxonomy): Eukaryota > Metazoa > Chordata > Chondrichthyes > Lamniformes > Lamnidae > Carcharodon > Carcharodon carcharias. Next base: position 15,844,645 of record NC_054478.1, on the reverse strand, counting down.
ATCTTCCCTTGTGTTAGGTATGGTTCCAACTAGTGGAGAGTTTTCCCCCGATTCCCACTGACTTCAATTTTGCTTGATGCCACACTCGGTCAAATGCGGCCTTGATGTCAAGAGCAGTCACTCTCACCTCACCTATTGAATTCAGCTGAATGAGTCACAAAATGTTGTTTGGTAGTAGAGAACCTTAATATTGCTGAAAAAAGAGACATTTTTTGTTGAAGTTTTTCTTCTTGCAATTTGAAGAAAATACCAATGTCGGGGGAAGCAACACATTTACACTGTATGAGAAGGGAATGCGGATTGGTTGGCAAATGGAGTCTGATTGGCAGAGGTGATGTAGAATGCATCAGTGGATAATGGCTTACAGTACATATATTAATACACAGGGCCCTGTACTTTGCAGACAGAAAGAAAATATACACCTGTTTCAGCTAAACAAAATAAGTCATAGATTGTCACTGGTTCATTCCCCAGGGCAATGTCTTGACCCATCAGATTAAAGCTGCCTGGTTTAAATTTCAAACAATGATTGACAGTTAACAGTCAGTCACCATCAACTGGTGCATTCTCCATGGCAACACCTCTACCAATCAGAGTCCACTTGCCAACCAATCAGCACTCTCTTCCTATACAGTACAAATGTGTTGTTTCTCCTGACATTGATATTTTCTTGCGAATTGTCCTGATGAGTGCAAGACCAAAAGCTTCAACAAAAAAAGTCTTCTTTTTCAGCAAGAATCACAAAATGTTAGCATGCCAGTACAAGAAGTGATTAGGAAGGCACATGGAATGTTGGTGTTTATTGCAAAGGCAATCGAGTATAAAAGTATGGAAATTTATCACAGTTATACAGGGCGTTGGTGAGATCACATCTGTACTGTGTACAGTTTTGGTCTCCTCATTTGGTAAAGGATACAATTGCATCAGAGAAGGGTCAATCGACTGATTCCTGGGATGAAGGGGTTATATTATCAGGAAAAGTTCGACAAGTTGGGTGTGTATTCATTGGAGTTTAGAAGAATGAGAGGTGATCTTATTGAAACATTTAAGATCCTGAGGGGACTTGACAGGGTGGATGCTAAAAGGATGTTTCCCCTGGCGGGAAAGACTAGAACTAAGGGACACAGTTTAAAAATAATAGGTCACTCATTTCAAACAGAGATTAAGGGGAAAGTTTTACTCTTAGAGGATCATTAGTCTGTGGATTCTCTTCCCAAGTGGGGGCAGGGTTATTGAATATTTTTAAGGCAGGTGTAGATAGATTTTTGATCAACAAGGGAGTCAAAGGTTATAGGGGTAGACAGGAAAGTAGAGTTGAGGTCACAATAAGATCAGGCACAATAGAAGCAAAATACCGCAGATGCTGGAAATCTGAAACAAAAACAGGAAATGTTGGGAAAACTCAGCAAGTCTGGCAGCATCTGTGGAGAGTGAGACAGAGTTAACATTTCGAGTCCATATGACTCTTCTTCAGAAACTTGAAATGTTAACACTGTTTCTGAAATCAGGCATGATCTTTTCAAATGGTGGACTAGGCTCAAGGGGCCAAATAGTCTACTCCTGCTAGTAATTTATATATACCTTTATATATTCATATATATAGCACATTGACCACTGATTGCATATCACTGATTGCTACTGTCAGAATGCAGGAACAGGCATATAATTATAGTATCACTGCTCCTTCAGCAATCACTATGTAACTGTACAGAGTCGTTCTTTATTCAGGATAAGGGCCACTCATTGTGTAACTGTACAGGGTCTCTGTTTATTCATGGTAAGGATCACTCACTGTTTAACTGTACAGAGTCACTGTTTATTCAGCAGGGTAAGGATCACTCACTTTGTAACTGATACAGAGTTAGTGTTTATTCAGCAGGGTAAGGATCACTCACTTTGTAACTGTACAGAATCACTGTTTATTCAATAGGGTAAGAATTACTCACCGTGTAACTGTACAGAGTCACTGTTTATTCAGCAGGGTAAGGGTTACTCGCTGTGTTACTGGAAGGAGTGATGTTTATCATTTGAGATCTGGTATGAACTAATCCACCCTTGTGGGAAAATATGAGATGGAAGTGATTGAAATCTGCTCTATGGCAACATTTCTTGGCCGGAAACAATTAGCCCTCATTGGAGATTGCAGAAACATATGTGCTAGTGAGGCCAGGAACTGACTTTGTTTCTGTTGAGGGGGTTTTTGGAATAAAACCCAACAGGAGTAAGGATAAAATATGGACATAGATAACCAATGAAATGCAGAAACCACTGTATGATACATTTAGGCATATAAGTGAGGGGAAGGAAGGGAATGGAAAAGAAAGGCATGTGATAAGATGAATATTTTAAACACGGGATGCCAGGTCAGCAGTTAGTCTTACAATTGGCTCCATTGCCTGTGCATCTAGAAAAAAGTCAAAATGAAACACTGCTCCAACTCATACTCAATTCAAAAGTGAATGGGCATGAGAACGTTGGCATTGACAGAAATGTACAGAGTAGCAATGCACCCTATAGCGGAAATGCCCACTTAAACTAAACCTCTGGAAATCCGAGGACTCTTGTGACTCTTTGTCTGCAGAGTCTGGGCAGACTCCGCCTGAGGCAGCTGAAAAAGTAAAGGGTCAACCGAAAGTCGAATGCCGTTGAGACAAACTCTGCACTTGGAACAGTTCCATACACACCTACTCTCCATAAGACCATAAGACATAGAAGCAGAAGTAGGCCATTCGTCCCATCGAGTCTGCTCCATCATTCAATGAGATCATGGTTGATCTGATAATCCTAAATTCCACTTTCCTGCCTTTTCCCCATAATCCTTGATTCCCTTACTGATTAAAAATCTGTCTATTTCAGCTTTGAATATACTTAACAACACAGCCTCTACAGCTGTCTGCAGTAAAGAATTCCACAAATTCACTATCCTCTGAGAGAAGAAATACCTCCTCATCTCTGTCTTAAATGGGTGACCCCTTACTCTGAGATTATGCCCTCTGGTCCTAGACTCTCCCAGAAGGGGAGAGAATCTCTCAGCATCTACCCTGTCAAGCCCCCTAAGAATCTTATATGTTTCAATAAGACTGCCTCTCATTCTTCGAAACTCCAATAAGTACAGGCCCAACCTACTCAACTTCTCCTCATAAGAAAATCCTTCCATACCCGGGGTCAATCTAGTGAACGTTATCTGGACTGCCTCCAATGCCAGTTTATCTTTCCTTAGATAAAGGGACCAAAACTGTTTATGGTATTCTAGGTGTGGTCTAACTAGTGCCTTGTATAGTTATAGCAAGACTCCCCTGTTTTTATACTCCATTCTCTTTGAAATAAAGGCCAACATCCCTTTTGCCTTCCCTTTTATCTATTTGAACCAGCTTTATGTGATTCATGCACATTCATTCACCCCCAAATCCCTCTGTGCTGCAGATTTCTGCAGTCTTTCTCCATTTGAATAATATTCAGCTTCTCTATTCTTTCTGCCAAAGTGCATAACCTCACACTTTCCCACATTATATTCCATCTGCCAAGTTTTTGCCCATTCACTTAACCTGTCTATTTCCCTCTGTAGACTCTTTGTGTCATCATCACCACTTGCCTTCCCACATATTTTTGTGTCATCCGCAAATCTGCCAATAGTACATTCACTTCCCTTATCTAAGACATTAATATATTTTGTAAATAATTGTAGCCCCGGCACTGATCCCTATGGCACTCCACTAGTTCCAGCTTCTCATCCTGAAAATGCCCCCTTAGCCCAGCTCTCTGTCTGCTATTAGTTAGCCAATCCTCTATCCATGCTAATATACTACTCCCAACACCATGGCCTCTCATTTTATTATGTGCAATACTTTATCGAGCGCCTTTTGGAAAACCAAATATATTACGTCTACTGGTTCCCCTTTATCTATCCTCCTCAAAGAATTCTAATACAATTGTCAGGCATGATTTCCCCTTCATGGAGCCATGCTGACTCTGCTTGATTAGGTTATGTATTTCTAAATACTCTGCTATTACAACCTTTATAATAGACACTAACATTTTCCTAATGACAGATGTTAAGCTAACTTGCCTACAGTTACCCGTTTTTATCTCCCTCCCTTTTTGAATAAGGGTATTACCTTGACAGATTTCCAATCCTCTGGGCCTATTCCAAAATTTAATGATTCTTGGAAGGTTACTACCAGTGCATCCATTATCTCTGTGGCTACTTCCATTAATATCCTAGGATGCAACACATCAGGCCCAGGGAACTTAACGGCCTTTAGCCCCATTAGTTTCCCTAGTACTTTTTCTCTAGTGATAGTTATTGTATTTATTTCCTGCCCCACTCTTGTCCCTTGATTATTTAGTATTTTTCAAATGCTATTAGTGTCTTTTACCGCGAAGACTGATGCAAAGTATCTATTCAACTCCTCTGCCATTTCCTGGTTCCCCATTATTATTTCCGCAGCCTCATTCTCTGAGAGGCCTTTTACTTTGGCCTCTCTCTTCCCTTTTATATATTTAAAGAAGCTCTTACTGTCCATTTTTATACTACTTGCTAGTTTACCCTGAAAGTTTATTTTCTCCCTCTTTATTATTCTTTTGGTCAATTTTTGTTGGTTTTTAAAACTTCCCAATCCTCTGGCTTACCACTAATCTTTGCCACATTGTATGTTTTTTCTTTCAATTTGATACTATCCTTAACTTCCTTGGTTAACCATGGTTGGTTTATTCCCTTCCGAGAATCCTTCTTCCTCACTGGGATATATCTTTGTTGTGAGTCATGAACTATTTTCTTGTACGTCTGCCATTGTTCATCAACTGTCTTTTCTACTAAACTCCTTTACCAGTCCACTCAAGCTCATTCTGCCCTCATTCCTTTGTAATTATGCTGAATTAAGTTTAGCACAGTTGTTTCTGACCCAAGTTTCTCATTCTCAAACTGAATGCTAAATTCTACCATATTTTGGTCACTGTTTCCTCAGGGATCTTTCACTCTGAGATCATGTATTAAACCTGCCTCATCACACGTTACCAGATCCAAAATAGCCTGATCCCCGGTTGGACCCAGAACATATTATTCTAGGGAACTGTTGGAAATGCACTCTGAGAATTCTTGTTCGTGGCTACCTCTGGGTTACTGTTCCATACACACTGGCTCTCACTGGCATACAATTCCGCACTCACTGCCTCTCACTGGGGTACAATTCCACACAAACTGGCTCTCACTAGCATACAGTTTCACACACACTGACTCTCTCTGAGGTACAGTTCCACACACACTGACACTCTCTGGGGTACAATTCCACACACTGGCTCTCGCTGGGGTACAGTTCCACAAGTACTGACTCTCACTGGGGTACAGTTCCACACACACTGACTCTCACTGGGGTACAGTTCCACACACACTGACTCTCTCTGGGGTACAATTCCACACACTGGCTCTCGCTGGGGTACAGTTCCACAAGTACTGACTCTCTCTGGGGTACAGTTCCACACACACTGGCTCTCTCTGGGGTACAGTTCCACATACACTGACTCTCACTGGGGTACAGTTCCACACACACTGACTCTCACTGGGGTACAGTTCCACACACACTGACTCTCTCTGGGGTACAATTCCACACACTGGCTCTCGCTGGGGTACAGTTCCACACACTGACTCTCACTGGGGTACAGTTCCACACACACTGACTCTCACTGTGGTACAGTTCCACACACAATAACTCTCTCTGGGGTACAATTCCACACACACTGTCTCCCTCTGGGGTACAGTTCCACACACACTGACTCTCACTGGGGTACAATTCCACACACTGACTCTCACTGGGGTACAGTTCCACATACACACTGACTCTCACTGGGGTATGGGTTCCAAACACACTGTCCTGAATTTCAAGCTCGTCTGGCATGTGTGATAGGTGGCTGGAAGTGGCCGCGGTGTCCAGCCCTGCCCGTGAACGTCGGAACAATGCAATTTCAAGCTGGCTAGCCAATTAAGGGCCAGCTAGTGTGAAACAAGCCCAGACATTGGTGCAGCACTGTCAAATGGTGACCCGGGGTGGGGTGGTGGAGGGTGTGGGGGGCGGCGCAGGTGCATAACAGGTATGAAATGAGCCCTGGCATCTCCCTGAAGGCTTCAGGAGTTTGGGAGGAGCCCAACAGAGCTGTCGACAAGAGACTGGAAAATTTGTCATAAGTGATGGCTTCAGGACCTGGTGGGCAGGGCAGAGAGGATGGCAGTGCTGGTGCTCACTCTGCCGCACGATTGCAATTCAGGAGCACCTTTCATGACCATGGGATGTTCTAAAGCACTTTACAGCCAATGAATTACTTTGTAGTGCAGTCACCGTTGTCATTCATGAAGCCCATGTGTGAATTTGCACCCAGCAAGATCCCACAAGCCGCAGCGTGATCATGGCCAGATAATTTGATTTTGATTCAGGGATAAATCGTTGCCAAGAGACCAGGGATAACTCCCCTGCTTTTCTTTGAAGGAGTGCTGTCCTGAGAGGACAGAATGGGCCCTGGTTTAATTTCTTCACTGAAGGGCAGTGTTTCGGAGAGTCTAGCACTCCCTTGGCACTGAACTGGAGTGTTGGCCTCAGTTTTTGGGCTCAAAATCTGGAGCAAGATTTGAACCCATGACCTTTCAACTCAGTACATGAGTGTTGTTAACTGAGCCACGGCTGACACACAAATCCACAGCCACTGGCCCTTACCAAGGTCCACTTATACAGACACAAAAAAATTTGGATTATTTGTCCCCGGTTTTTGGCCACCACAAGTGCACTTACCTCCAATAATGGCCAACAGCATTGATGAGTGTTAGGGCATGCAAGCCTGCCCCTTCAGTTAGCTGCCTCCTATGCAACTTTGTCCTGCAGGAGAGAGGCGGGATCTGCATCAGTGAGTGTGATGCAATGTGTTGATGTGACCTGGTTGGCATGGTTGAATAGCTGGCAGTGTCTGCAAGCTGCGAGTTGCGGGTGTGCCTGCAACGTTTTCTCTTCCTGCTCCCACACCGTTACCGCTGGTGTTCCCCAGGGATTGATCCTTGGCCCCTTCCTATTTCTCATCTACTCGCTGCCCCTCGGTGACATCATCTGAAAACACAGCGTTAATTTTCACGTGTACACTGACAACACCCAGCTCGACCTCACCACCACTTCACTCAACTCCTCCACTGTTGCTAAATTATCAGACTGCTTATCTGACATCCAGTAGCAAAACTTTCCTCCAATTAAATATTGGGATGACGGAAGCCATTGTCTTCAGTCCCTGCTGTGAACACCGCTCCCTAGCTACCGACTCCATCCCTTTCCTTGATAACCACCTTAGGTTGAATTAGGTTGCTCGCAACCTCTATCATACTTGACCCCAAGGTGAGTTTTCAACCATATATCGTGCCATCACTAAGACCGCCTATTACAATCTTCACAACATCACCCGACTTCATCCCTATCTCAGCTCATCCACTGCTGAATCCCTCAATCTGAGTTATCTCTGGATGACTTATCCAATGCACTCCTGGCCAGTATCCTACATTCTACATTCCATAAACTTAAATTCATCCAAAATTCTGTGCCTACGTCCTAACACATCAAGTTTCGTTCACTTATCAATGACTGTATTTGTTTCTGGTTAAGCAATGTATCAATTTTAAAATTCTCATTCTTGTTTTCAAATTCCTCTATGGTCTCTGCTCTCCCTGTCTCTGTAATCACCTCCAGCCTCACAATCCTCCAAGATATCTGCTGTCCTCTCTGGTCTCGAGCATCCCCGATTTTAATTACTCCATCACTGGCAGCCATGCCTTCAGCTGCTTGGGCCCTAAGCTCTGGAATTCCCTCCCTGAACCTCTACACTTGTCTCCCTCTTTCCCTTTTCAAGACCCTTCTTGAAACCTACCTCTTTGACCAAGTTTTTGGTCATCCACCCTAATATCTCATTTTCCTTGGTGTCAAATTATCTTTGACAACACTGCTGCGCCTTGAGTGCTTCACCATGGTAAAGGTGCTATATAAATATAAGTTGTTGTTGTTGTAGCAGTGCTAAGTGAGTGAAGACAAGCTGAAGCTATAAATGTCAGGTATGAGTCCTGATTGATAGAGATTGTCAGTTGATAACTGATGGTAGGTGTGGTGAGTGTCGTATTGCAGTTGGTAGGATTTGGCATTGGAATGTGCATTCTCTGACCTTGACCACTCGCATGAGGTAATTGCACTTCTTGTGGCACTGCATCCAGGTCCTTGGGGCTATGACCTACACAGCTACCTGTATTGTGCGTGTGTGTCTGGACAGCCTCCTGCGTTAACAGAACATCTCTCTCCTTTCCACTTCCTCCTCCAGTGCAGAGTTGGCTCTCTTCACGGTTTCCAGAACAGATTCACTCCCTACATGACCGCCAGCCACAATGCAGCTCCCCTTTAAGAGGGGCAGACTCGCTTTAATGGTGATAGCCACTCACAATATTGACCAATGTTCTTAGATCCAGCCAATTCGCAGCATGGTTTAGAGCTGGCTTGATGCTGAAATCAGGCAGCATGAGGTTGGCTTGCTGCCTGCCTTGTTATCAACTAACAGGCTATCCAATTTAGCCCCCAGTGACTCTTGGTGGTGGGGTTGGTGGGGGTGGGGATGTGGTGGGGTGGCTGGCACCTTCCAAATCCTCACCAGAGTCCTCATCAAAGATTTCAGTCCTCACTTGCCAACTCTGTGGGGTATTGGGAAATCATCCTGTGTTCTGGATTTTGATCAGTGTCCAATGATCTTGGTAGAGCACATGGAAACCAAAAAGTGCAGAATGTGATGCCTTTTGTAGTGAAATGTCTGACCGGCATGAAGAACTGCCGCTGGGCAAGGTGCCTGAGTCGGAATGTGGAACAGGAATCAGTACATTCAGGAAAGGGAAAATACTGACAGATGGAGCAATGGGGCTACACAGATCTCAGTCTGAGTGAGGCAGAAAGCAGGTGATAGATTTGGGAACGTTTCATCAGGTAACTCAAACCAAACAGCAGCTTTTTTCATAGTTTAAGGGTGGCTATCGGATGAAATAGGGACTCAGGGGGATTGGTTTTAATCACAATGAATCCCTACAGGCTAAAGACAAACTCAGTAGCTCCTCTGCACAAATAACTCATAGAGTCATTACAGCACAGAAGGAGGCCATTCGGCCCATTGAGTCCATGCGTGCAATACAACATGTAAACCTCTCCCACCAATTCGTTACTGAGAATCTTTTGAAGAATTCATTCTCAGGATGTGGGCATCACTGGCAAGGTGACATTTATTGCCCAGCCCCAATTAGAATAAAAAGCCCTAATATTAAACCTCCCCCTCTACCACCTACCCGCTAAGAGGATATAGTCATCGGGGGTGGGGGAGTTGGGGGGCAGGGATGTTTAAATGTGAAATGTGCAGAAGGCGACCACACGAAAGGCAGGACACCTCATCAACATATTTAAGTTGGGCTCCCACTGTGCAATTTGAGACTTCGAATTCAACTTAAGGCATTTGAAAATAAAAAGTTGGTGAAACTGACCATGTTGCTGTCGATTGTCTTAAAAGCCCAACTGGTACACTAATGTCTTTTAGGGAAGGAAACCTGCCATCCTTACCCAGTCTGGACCTACATTGATCCCAGTCTCACACCATCGTGGCTGACTTGTACCTGCCCTGTAAAGTGGTTGAGCCAGCTCCTTGGTTGTATCAAAGTCAGTGGTAATTCAAGAGGACGGCTCACCACCACCTTTTTAGGGCAATAACTGTCGACCATGCCAGTGATGCCAGTTGTGATATTGTAAACATGTCAATGCAGACAATGAGATGTACCTTTAAGAAGCTGCATAGTGACATCACTATGATATCACTGTGTGTACGACTGGAGGATAAAAGGTACAGCCTTCATGTTAGATGTTCATTATTGCCTGTGATCTCTACTACAGATGTTCATTACTGTCTGTGACTCTGTATCAGTAAGATTTTATGTATACCTTACGATTCAGGCTTATAGTCAAGTAATCGGCCTATGTAACTGTTGGGACCCAGGCTAGATCACGGCCTGTGCGGAGCTGTATATAGTTGTTGTTACAATAAACTTCATGTAATTGTGTTCGACCAGAACCTTCGTCAGTCTCAATATCTTACTCAGCATTGATAGCACAGAGACAGCTCCCTTGAAGTCTGCACTGGGACCCTCAGCATATACGGTGGCAGCAGACTGCAACATACCACATCAAAGCCCACACCCCAAGAATTAACAAAAAAATGACCCCAACAATTTACTTCTGTATTTCAGGTATTTCAGAAACATATTTGCACAAAGTGGGTTCAACAGAGTCACATTCATGAGTTGAATTGGTGCTGGGCATGGTTAGTTTTATTCAGATTGGGAGCTTTGAAGACTTGCGGTATCTAGAGATGCATGAAGCAAACAAAGCACTTGCTTACACCTCTTTTCTGTAGCTTGTCAGATTGGGAAAGGGAATAAAACAAATTTTGTGATAATTCATTGTTTCTCTTTCGAAAAATTGTTGGGACATCTTGAAGCATCTGGATTCCATTTTGGAGTGTGCCCCAGGACTCATCACAGAGATAACACTCAGGACTCTCATGACAGTAGTTTCTTCCTCACTGTCTCCCACCCTGTCCAACACATAAATGCTTGAGACAACTCACCAGCTCATAGTTCACCGGAGGCAAACACAAGGTCGTGACCTGCAAGTAAAGAAAGATGTAAGATGAGCAGGGATATTGAACAAAAATCTCAAACTCACTCTCTAAATGTCTCTAAACCCAATATCCTTATCAATAGTCCACAGGTCAATTCTCCTTTGAGCCTCTCTTGATCCTCCTAAACTCCTAATTCCCTGCATTACTGTCCCTTAATCCTCATCCCTCATTCTCAGTGATTTGAAACTAAGGTTTATCACAATGTCTGAACTAACATCACCAAAACTGATTAACTGATCACATCTCATTTGCAGCTTGTGGAATGTTGCTGAATGCATATAAACTACTGTGGTTCCTATATTGCAATAGTGACTATATTTCAAAAGGTACTTTGTTTGCTGTAAAGCACTTTGGGGTCTCTTATGGCTGTGAAAGGTGCTCCAGAAATGCAAGTTATTTTTTTTTAAAGTAAAGAGTGTGATCTTGAATTTTGCTGAAAAGAGAGACATGTTACTGAAGCTTTTCGTCTTGCACTCATCAGGACAAACACAAGAATGCCAAATTTCAAAGGATCACAACAACTTATACTCCAGGAGAAAAGGGTGATGATTGGTTGACAAGTCAATGCTGATTGGCTGAGGAGTTGCCATGGAGAAAGCAATGGGGAACTATTGGCTCCCCAAGCTCCCTGGTAATTTTAAAACACAAGATTTGAACATATTCCTTTTGTTTGCAGAGCACTGGTCCCTGTGTATGAATGCATATGTTGCTTGTAGCCAAGCATAAATGAGCCACATTGTGAGTCAACTGATTATTTTAAATGGTTTGTTAGTGTAGCTATTAGCACACTCATGATTGTTCAGCAAGTGCTATCTAATCACAGAATCGCATCGAACAGTAGATGTTTTGTTTTGGGGTTACATGCACAGGCTGGTTGGTTTCAGTGGTGGTGTGATGCCAAGTTCATAGGTCATACATCCCCATAATTGGCTGATTGAACCAAGCAGCATGTCCCTTTGATTGTTTGTAATAGGCAGAGTACAGACTGTACTCAACCAGCTGCCTACAATGGGTGGTGGAATTGAAGATAATGAATGATTTCAAAAGGGAATTGAATAGGTACCTGCGGGAAATAAATTTGAAGGGTTACAGGGATAGAGTGGGGGAATGAGACTGACTGGATTACTCTACAGAAAGCCAGCTGGGCTCAGTGGGCTGAATTGCCTCCTTTTGTTTTGTAATGGTTCTATGATGTGATGTATTTCATAAGAATTGTGCTGGGAGACTAAAAGTTTCAGCTTCACTGAACTAAACATAACAAGGTCATTTTTGTTGCACATCAGTGTAAGCAGTCCATGTCCAAATGCAGCAAGACCTGGACAATATCCAGGCTTGAATTGACAAGTGGCAAGTAACACTCATGCCACACAAGTGCCAGGCAATGACCATCTCCAACAAGAGAGAATCCAACCATCACCTCTTGACATTCAATGCCGTTACCATCGTTGAATCCCCCACTATCAATACCCCAGGGGCTACCATTGATCATAAACTGAACTGGACTAGCCATATAAATACTGTGACTACAAGAGCAGATCAAAGGCTGGGAATCCTGCGGCGAGTAACTCACCTCCTGACTCCTTCAATCCTGTCCACCATCTACAAGGCACAAGTCAGGAGTTTGATGGAATACTCTCCACTTTCCTGGATGAGTGCAGCTCCCACATCACTCAAAAAGCTTGACACCATCCAGGACAAAGCAGCCCGCTTGATTGGCAGCACATCCACAAACATTCACTCTCTCCATCACCGACGCACAGTAACAGCAGTGTGTGTACCATCTACAAGATGCACTGCAGGAACTCACCAAGGCTCCTTAGACAGCACCTTCCAAACCCACAACAGCAAGCATCTAGAAGGACAAGGGCAGCAGACACATAGGAACACCAGCACCTGAAAGTTCCCCTCCAAGCCACTCACCATCCTGACTTGGAAATGTTCCTTCATTGTCACTGGGTCAAAATACTGGAACTCCCTTCCTAACAGTACTGTGGGTGTACCTATACCACATGGACTGCGACGGTTCAAAAAGGCAGCTCACTACCACCTTCTCAAGGGCAACTAGGGATGGGCAATAAATGCTGGCCCAGCCAGTGACACCCATGTCTCATGAATGAATAAAAAAAACCTATCATTCATCTGAGTCTATGTGTCAGCAATGGCTCAATGGTAGCTCACTTGCCTCTGAGTCAGAAGGATGTTCATAATCCCACTCCCACATCAAGCTCTTCAAAACCTCAACTCACCGAAACATTAACAAAGCAATGTTGTCAAACTTTCGTATTATTGGACCCATGAGAAAAGAATATCTCTGCCATGTTGTTGCTTGACCATAGAATGAATGGGAACTGGACAATGATGCTTCAAGATCACGGCAAAACTGTTTTTTGCCAGTACCTCCATTGCATGAAAGCATTGGCTCGATGATCCTGAACGTGGTGCTAGCTGCTGTGTGACCTGATGGGTGTCAGCCCAGTACCTCATCCAAAAAAAAGACTCCCCATAGCACTCTTTCAAAGAAGAGCAGGAGGGTTATCTCTAGTGTCCTGGGCCAATATTTATTCCTCCATCCATAGCACTAAAAAAACAAATTACCTAGCCATTATCACATTGCTGTTTGTGGGATCTTGCTGTGTGCAAATTGGCTACTCCAATTCCCTATATTACACTTTTTTTTATTCTTTCATGGGATGTGGGCTTCGCTGGCTGGGCCAGCATTTATTACCCATCTCTAGTTGCCCTTGAGAAGGTGGTGATGAGCTGCCTCCTTGAACCACAGCAGTCCATGTGGTGTAGACCCACAGTGCAGTTAGAAAGGACTTCAAAAGCACTTCATTGATTGAAAAGCTTTGGCATGTCCTGAGGTTGTTAAAAGTACTATATAAATATAATTTCTTTCTTTCCTTCCCTTGTGATGTGTGAACCCAGACCGCAAGTGCCAGAAGCTTCACTCGGTCACTGAAACTCCTGCATTGGCTGAGACCAATTATTTCAGCATGGAAGGGGATTGAAAATTGGGATCTTTGGGCTAATACGGTTCTCTATCTTGTGTCTGTATACACAACTATGACATGCTCAAACGCACTTGGCCTGGGAGCATTCTGACAGTACAGCCAAAATACCTTTTAATTAACAAACAAATATAACCTTTTTTCCTTCTGAGCCACTCACCCAACTAAGTAATGGTCAAAAAATAACCATAAAAGGCGAGACAATGCAAGAAATAGTTTCTGAAAGTACTGGGAGAGCAGCCCATGTGTTATGTAAATGTTTGGAACATATTTTTGAGCTCACTCTTTTGATTTAGTGAAGGCAGCGAGAGCAAGCTTGGCAGTATTGTCCTGTGTGGAAGTTAAATGAATTGTCAACTCTGAAGGCTGCCCTGGACAATATTAGCACTCGCTATGGCTCAATATAACTTGTACTTCGGGTATCTTTACCTTAGAATTTGGCATTTGTTGTAAGGTAGACAACGGGCGGGATTTTCCATTCTGAGTCCCGTGGCGGGGGTGCCTCCTGATATCCCCCCCTTCCTTTGCCTGTTCCAACCTTCCCACCTTCCTTCATGTGCAAGCTATCTGCTGCACATTATACTGCCAGGGCCCAGGAGAAAAATGATGCAAATGGCAAAGGCAGCGTCAAGCGGCAGGGAAGTGAAAGAGATCTCCCACGCCAGGTGCACACCACGTTTGCAGATCGGGCAACAGAATGGCCTATTTTCCACTGGCAGGGCAGAATGCATTCTCCTAACCCGCGCTGCAATTCTGCGCTGTTGAACCATGGAGGAGACTGGTCCAAACCTGAATGAAAACATTGCAAGTGGCTGTCAGCGCCTCCACCAGTGACTGTCCCATGGCTAGCTTTCGCAAGGAGATTGTACAACTTCCCCAGTCATCCAACTGTTCTGCAACCCCTTAAAATGCTCATTAGTTTGCAGTCTGCACCCGAGGGGTGAAAGGTTCAGGAGCATTTGGCGGTACTTTCATGCCTCTGCATTGCTTGACTGGTCAGATAAGCTACAGGCCCGACTCCAAGTATGTCAATGTAGCAGCACCTGAACTGTCTCAGCTGTGGAAGATTCCTCACTTAAGACAAGGTTTCCATAACGTGTGGCCGCTTCCATCCCATGTGCTTGTGCACCACCATCAGACCATGCAGCCTTGCGCCTGCCAAAACAACAGTGCAGCTCTCGTGCTAGCATCGCACTGTTAGCCAACTGGGAAAAGCAACTTCCTTGTGCCCTCGCCTGAATGCATGGCACCTCTTCCTTGAAGTTGAACGGCCGACTCTCTTGAGCGCTGCTTAACATTAGTGTGCACTCACCTCTGGAGTCCCCTCAAAGTTCAGTTCGCCAAGTGCATGCCTTTTAAATGCTGTTGTGAAACACGTCAGTGTGCAATTACGCCGATGTGCCTGGATGATTCCAGTGTGGGGGGATGATTCCGGTGGTCAGGAAAGATGATGTGATGCAAATGCATTGAAATTAGGTTCCCGATGTTGGATGGTGGGAAAGATAGCCTGCCACTGATAGGCACAGCGGACAATCACAACCTGGTTTCACGGTGGCGTAAAGCCTTCTTGCCACATTGCCACTCACACCTGTCATGACACCCAATTCCAGCCTATGAGTTATGTGCAAGCCTTGGCAATGAGGGCGGATTGGTCATTTAAATATTTGAAGCATCATATAGAATTTTACAGACAGAAACAGGCCATTCAGCCCAACTGGTCCATGCTAGTGTTTATGCTGCACCTGACCCTCCTCCCACACTATTTCATCTCACATGATCCACAAAAACTTCTATTTCTCTTCTCCCTCATGTGGTGTTCTAGCTTTAAATTAAATACCTCTCTACTATTCATCTCTTTGTGGTATTGAGTTCCACATAACCTACCACTCTGCCTTCTGGACACCAGTTGGCAACAGGCACCAACATTGAGGTCAATTATAAGACTCACCATCCACTACTACCCTCACTGAGATCAGCTGATGCAGCATAGAGCAGGTATCTAACTTTGACTCATCCCAGGGTATACGACTCAAAAACTGTGAAACACCTGAAGAAGTTTCACTACTTTAACCCTTCTTTCTTTCTCCTTTTATTAGTGGTGCTCTGCTCAGCTCTCCGCTATTGTCCCCCCTCATCTCCAAAATCCCCAGATTCATTCTTCCACCTATCCTCATTCACAATGCATTGAAAGCAAGACTCACTCCAACATATCCGACATAAACTCGTTTTTCCATCAGACCACAAAACAGTGAGACTTGGACCATCCCCTGGTATGCTGCCCTGTGGGGCTGGGCCCTTCCCCTGGTGTCCTGCCTGTGGGACTGGACCATTTCCCTGGTGTCCTGCCCTGTGGGGCTGGACCCTTCCCCTGCCGTCCTGCCCTATGGAATTTGGCCCTTCCCCTGGTGTCCTGCCCTATGGAACTGGGCCCTTCCCCTGGTGTCCTGCCCTATGGGACTGGGCCCTTTCCCTGGTGCCCTACAAAGGAATCCATATGCAATTTCAAATCTCCCCTTGGTCAACAGAGGTGGGAGACAAGTGGGATGGCAGACAAAGAGAACTATTACAGAAGCATTTACTGCAGAACAGCAGAATTAAAGCTCCGATAATGACTTAAGCCATACTGTATACATACAGGGGTACCTATAGTTGGTTATCTAGAACACAAGATACTGCTACTCTAGGAGTTAGTGAGGATGTGTAAGACCAAAACTTGCATTTCAATAGCACCTTTCATGATGTTAGGCTGCTCTAAAGCACTTCACAGCCAAAAAATACCATGAAGTATATTCATTGCTGCAATATAACAAACCGGACGGACCACCCAGCAGCGACTTAGGCACTAGAAATGACAATGGCAATCTCGCCCTGTCGACCCTGCAAAGTCCTCCTTACTAACATCTCGGGGCTAGTGCCAAAATTGGGAGAGTGTCTCACAGACTAGCAATAGCCTGACATAGTCATTCTCATGCAGTCATATCTTACAGATAATGTGCCAGACACCACCATCACCATCCCTGGGTATGTTCTGTCTCACCAGCAGGACAGGCCCAGCAGAGGTGGTGGCACAATGGTATACAGTCACAGAATCGCATGGTGCAAAAGAGGCCCTACAGCCCATCGAGTCTGCACCGACACGTGAGAAACATCTGACCTACCTACCTAATCCCATTGACCAGCACTTGGCCCATAGCCTTGAATGTTATGCGTATCACGTGCTCATCCAGGTACTCTTTAAAGGACGTGAGGCAATCTGCCACCATCACCCTCCCAGGCACTGCATTCCAGACCATCACTACCCTCTGGGCAAAAGAATTTCTCCTCATATCTCCCCTATACCTCCTGCCCCTCACCTTGAACTTATGTCCCCTTGTGACTGACCCTTCAACTAAGGAGAGCAGCTGCTCCCTATCCACCCTGTTGGGAGCGAGTTGCCCAGGGAGTCCTAAACATCAACTCCAGACCCCATAAGGTCTCATGGCATCAGGTCAAACATGGGCAAGGAAACCTCCTGCTGATTACCACGTATCACCCTTCCTCAGCTGATGAATCAATGCTCCTCCATGTTGAATACCACTTGGAGAAAGCACTGAGGATGGCAAGGGCACAGAATGTACTCTGGGTGGGGGACTTCAATGTCCATCACCAAGAGTGGCTCGGTAGCACCACAACTGACGAAGCTGGCTGAGTCCTAAAGGACATAGGTGCTAGACTGGGTCTGCGGAAGGTGGTGAGGGAACCAACAAGAGGGAAAAATATACTTGACCTCATCCTCACCAACCTGCCTGCCACAGATGCATCTGTCCATGACAGTATCGGTAGAAGATTGTGGAGACGAAGTCCAGCCTTCACATTGAGGATACCGTCCATCGTGCTGTGTGGCACCACCACCGTGCTAAACGGGATAGATTTCAAACAGATCTAGCAACTCGACTGGGCATCCATGAGGCGCTGTGAGCCATCAGCAACTGCAGAACTGTACTCGAACACAATCTGTAACTTCATGGCCCGGCAACCCCCACTCTACCATTACCATCAAGCCAGGGGATCAACCCTGGTTCAATGAAGAGTGCAGAAGGGCATGCCAGGAGCAGCACCAGGCATACCTAAAAACAATCTGGTGAAGCTATAACACAGAACTACTTGCGTGCCAAACAGCATAAGCAGCGAGTGATACACAGGGCTAAGCAATCTCACAACCAAGACATCAGATCTAAGCTCTGCAGTCCTGCCACATCCAGCCGTGAATGGTGGTGGAGAATTAAACAACTCACTGGAGGAAGAGGGTCCACAAATATCCCCATCCTCAATGATGGAGGAACCCAGCAAATCAGTGCAAAAGATAAGGCTGAAGCATTTGTAACAATCTTCAGCCAGAAGTGCAGAGTGGATGATCCATCTCAGCCTCCTTCATAGATACCCCAGCATCACAGATGTGATATCAAGAAACGGCTGAAGGCACTGGATACTGCAAAGGCTATGGACCCTGACAATATTGCAACAATAGTACTGAAGACTTGCGCACCAGAACTTGCCACACCCCTAGCTAAGCTGTACCAGTACAGCTACAACACTGGCATCTACCCGGCTATGTGGAAAATTGCCCAGGTATGTCCTGTGCACAAAAAGCAGGACAAATCCAACCTGGCCAATTACCACTGCATCATTCTACTCTCGAACATTAGGAAAGAAATGGAAGGGGTCATCAACAGTCCTATCAAGTGGCACTTGCTTAGCAATAACCTGCTCACTGATACAAAAACAGAATTACCTGGAAAAACTCAGCAGGTTTGGCAGCATCGGTGGAGAAGAAAAGAGTTGACGTTTCGAGTCCTTATGACCCTTCGACAGAACTTGAGTTCAAGTCCGAGAAAGAGTTGAAATATAAGCTGGTTTAAGGTGTGTGTGTGTGGGGGGGGGGGGGGGGGGGGGGCGCGGGGCGCGGGGGGGGGGGGTAGAGAGAGAGATAGAGAGAGAGAGAGAGAGAGAGAGAAGTGGAGGGGGTTGGTGTGGTTGTAGGGGCAAACAAGCAGTGATAGAAGCAGATCATCAAAAGATGTCACCAACAACAGAACAAAAGAACACATAGGTGTTAAAGTTGGTGATATTATCTAAACGAATGTGCTAATTAAGAATGGATGGTAGGGCACTCAAGGTATAGCTCTAGTGGGGGTGGGGAGAGCATAAAAGATTTAAAAATATTTAAAAATAATGGAAATAGGTGGGAAAAGAAAAACCCTGCTCGCTGATGCCCAGTTTGGGTTCCGCCAGGGCCACTCAGCTCCTGATCTCATTACAGCCTTGGTTCAAACATAGACAAAAGAGCAGGAACTCCTGAGGTGAAGTGAGAGTGACTGCCCTTGAAATCAAGGCAGCATTTGACCGAGTGTGGCATCAAAGAGCAAACCTGGAGTCAATGGGAATCGGGGGAAAACTCTCCACTAGTTGGGGTCATACCTAGCACAAAGAAAGATGGTTCTGATTGTTGCAGGTCAGTCATCTCAGCTCCAGGACATCACTGCAGGAGTTCCTCAGGGTAGTGTCCTCAGCCCAACCATCTTCAGCTGCTTCATCAATGGCCTTCTTTCCATCATAAGGTCAGAAGTGGGGATGTTCGCTGATGATTGCACAATATTCAGCACCATTCGCAACTCCTCAGAGACTGAAGCAGTCCATGTCCAACTGCAGCAAGA
Source organism: Carcharodon carcharias (assembly GCF_017639515.1). Lineage (NCBI taxonomy): Eukaryota > Metazoa > Chordata > Chondrichthyes > Lamniformes > Lamnidae > Carcharodon > Carcharodon carcharias. The sequence continues at coordinate 15,825,225 of NC_054478.1, read as the reverse complement.
ACTGGACAATATCCAGGCTTGGGCTGACAGTTGGCAAGTAACATTCACACCACACAAGTGTCAGGCAATCACCATCTCCAACAAGAGAAAATCTAACCATTGCCCCTTGATGTTCAATGGCATTACCATCACTGAATCCCCCACTATCAATATCCTGGGGGTTACCATTGACCAGAAACTGAACTGGACTAGCCATATAAATACTGTGGCTACAAGACCAGGTCAGAGGCTAGGAATTGTGCAACAGATAACTCACCTCCTGACTCCCCAGAGCCTGTCCACCACCTACAAGGCACAAGTCAGGAGTGTGACGGAATACTGCCCACTTGCCTGGGGGAGTGCAGCTCTCACATCACTCAAGAAGCTTGACACCATCCAGGACAAAGCTGCCCACTTGATTGGCACCATATCCACAAACATTCACTCCCTCCACCACTGACGCACAGTAGCAGCAGTGTGTGTACCACCTACAAGATGCACTGCAGGAATTCACCAAGGCTCCTTCGACAGTACCTTCCAAACCCATGACCGCTACCATCTAGAAGGACAAGGGCAGCAGATAGATGGGAACACCACCACCTGGAAGTTTGCCTTTAAGAGACTCACCATCCTGACTTGGAAATATATCACTGTTCCTTCATTGTCGCTGGGTCAAAATCCTGGAACTCCCTTCCTAACAGCACTGTGAGTGTACCTACACCACATGGACTGCAGTGGTTCAAGAAGGCAGCTCACCACCACCTTCTCAAGGGCATCTAGGCAGGGGCAATAAATGCTGGCCCAGCCACTGATGGCAACACCCCGTGAATGAATTTTAAAAAATAGGAAAATGAGGCAGGCAATTGTGCACAGCAAGATCTCAGGCCTCATGTCTATGTGGATTATGTGCTCGGGGTTTTGGAGTGGAATGTGGAAATCAGGACCTACTGACTCTGACGTTGCTGACATTGTCACACGGTTGACACAAGAGAGGGGCTCAGAATAGAATGCTGATGTTTCTTAGTTATTAGCTTGTGAGGCAGGTGAGGGACAATTCCAGCAGGCATCACAAAGTCTCATGCATCTGGTTCCTGCCCAAATCATTTGGAACATAGCTGGCTTGTGAGTGAGAGAGGGGTTTGGCGGCAGGAGACCAACTCTGAAGACATGAAAGGGTGAGACCTGGCGTGCAGGAAATTAGTTGGGTGGAGGGGATGCGGGTGGAGGGATGGGGTGTTGAGTGTACGGGGGAGGAGGAGGAGGAGGCAGAGTGAAGGGATGTCTCTTGCATAGGGGAGCCCAAATCATGTGACTTTGTGATGCCTGCAGGAAATGTCCCTCACCTGTATCACAAGCCAATAACAAAGAAAAATCAACTCTCTATTCTGAGCCTCTATGTCAGCTGTGTGACAGTGTCAACAAAGTCTGCATCAGTAGGTCCTGATTCTTGCTTCCACTCCAAGACCTGAGCACATAATCCAGATAGACACTATACAGCAGTACTGAGGGAACACCACACTGTCAGAGGGTCAGTACTGAGGGAACACCGTACTGTCAGAGGGTCAGTACTGAAGGAGCACCACACTGACGGAGGGACGGAGGATCAGTACTGAGGGAGCACTGCACTGATGGAGGGTAAATACTGAGGGACCATTACACTATCGAGGGGACAATAGTGAGAGAGCACTGCACTGTCAGAGAGTAAATATTGAAGGGGCGTTGCACTGTCGGAGGTTCAGTACTGAGGGAGTGCTGCACTATCAGAGGGTCAGGAGTGAGGAGTGCTGCACCTTTGGAGGGGCAGTATGAAGGGAGGCAGCATTGTCGGAGAGTGGGTGCAAAGGAAGTGCTGCACTGTCAAAGAGTCAGTACTGAGGGAGTGCAGCACTGTCAGAGGGTCAGTACTGAGGGAATGCTGCACTGTCAGAGGGTCAATACTTAGGGAGCATGAACTGTCAGAGGGTCAGTACTGAGGGAGTGCTGCACTGTCAGAGGGCCATTATGGGGTTAGATACAGAGTAACGCTCCCTCTACACTGTCCCCATCAAGCACTCCCAGGGCAGGTATAGCATGAGGTTAGAGTTAGAGTCAAGCTCCCTGTCCACTGTCCCCATCAAACACCCCAGGACAGGTACAACATGGGGTTAGATACAGAGTAAAGCTCCCTGTCCACTGTCCCCATCAAACACCCCAGGACAGGTACAACATGGGGTTAGATACAGAGTAAAGCTCCCTCTACACTGTCCCCATCAAACACTCCCAGGACAGGTAGAGCACGGGGTTAGATATAGAGTAAATCTCCCTCTACACTGTCCCCATCAAACACTCCCAGGACAGGTACAGCACAGGGTTAGATACAGAGTAAAGCCCCCTCTACACTGTCCCCCTCAAACACTCCCAGGACAGGTACAGCACGGGGTTAGATACAGAGTAAAGCTCGCTCTACACTGTCCCCATCAAACACTCCCAGGACAGGTACAGCACAGGGTTAGATACAGAGTAAAGCTCGCTCTACACTGTCCCCATCAAACACTCCCAGGACAGGGACAGCACGGGGTTAGATACAGAGTAAAGCTCCCTCTACACTGTCCCCATCAAACACTCCCAGGACAGGGACAGCACGGGGTTAGATACAGAGTAAAGCTCCCTCTACACTGTCCCCATCAAACACTCCCAGGACAGCTACAGCACGGGGTTAGATACAGAGTAAAGTTCCAAAGCACAGGAGAATGTCAGCCAACCCATAGAACCCATTTCCATGGGAAAAAAGTATTTGAAAACCAAACAGATTCTCAAAGGATCCTTGCAGTTAAAACACATAGGTCAAAGGTCAGGCAGCAGAATCAGCTCAGCACGTCTCTTGACCTTCAATGAATGTCTCATTTAGGCTATGTTCAGATGCTTCACTTGGCTTAAGGACTTCACTGGATTCCATTACATATTCTAGCAGTCCAAACAGGGATGAAATATCAGGCCTGTCAAATACCCAGAACAAACGGAGTCCTCCTCTTCATCCCCAAATTCCAACACACTCCCCTACTGACCCCCACCCTCCCCTTCTCTCAGTACAGTTCTAAAGCTACGGTTTCTTATTGTAGTTCAACAAGTCTTCCTCTATTACAAATATCCATGTTGGCATTAATCTCCACATATCTCCTGCCATTCTTCTGCATTTACCCATCATCATATCCTTCTATTCCTTTCAGCTTCGTATATATTTAGCTTCCCCTTAACTGTATCTATGCTCTATTCACTTCAAGCGCTCCCTGTGGTAGCGGGTTCCACATCCTCAGCACCCTCTGAGTAAAGAAGTTTCTCCTGAATTCCCTGGTGTAATTATTTGTGATTATCTCACACCTCTGACCTCTGGTTCTGGTCTCCCCCACAAATGGAAATATCTTCTCCAGGGCTTCTTCATAAAACCTTTCCATAATCTTAAAGACCTCCATCGATTCACCCCTCGGTCTTTTCTTATCTAAAGAAAAGGATCCCTGCTTGTTCAATCTTCTGAAAAGTATAACCTCTCAGTTCTGGTATCATTTCACTATAATTCTGCACTTCCTTTAGTCCTCTATATAATATGGAGTACTGTTGACAGTATTTCTAGTGTGGCGTAACCAAGTCTGCATTCAATTTTAACATAACTTCTCAACTTTTCAATTCTGTCTCACTGGAAATGGACACCAGTGCTTTGTTTTTTTATGGCCTTATTAATCTATGTCACTCTTTTTAGTGATCTGTGCATCTAATCCCAGGTCCCTCTGCTCCTCTAACCCATTCGGAGACTTATTTTACAAGGTGTATATGTCCCCCTTATTCTTCCAATCAAAATTTACCACCTTACCCTTATCTATACCTGTTTATGGGAAGATGGTGGCATAGTAGTAATTCCACTAGACTAGTAATGCAGAGGCGTGGGCAATTGCAGTGGAGACATGGGTTCAAACCCCACCATGCCAGCTAGTGGAATTTAATTTCAATAAATAAATCTGGAATTGGAAGCTATTCTCAGTAATGATAACCATGCCAACTATCATCAATTGTTATAAAAACCCTTGTGGTTCATTCATTTCTTTTATGGAAGGAAATCTGCCATCCTTACGAGTGTCTGACACACGGTAGGAAAAAATAATGGGAGCTTGTCAGAAAGGTACGGTGATAATAATTGGGGATTTTAATATACAGATAGACTGGAAAAATCAGATGAGCAAAGGTAATCTAGATGAGGAGTTCATAGAATGATTTCAGGATAATTTCTTAGAACAGCACATTCTGGAGCTAACCAGAGAGCAGGCTATACTAGATCCTGTTAGTGTGCAATGAGATGGGATTAATTAATAACCTCATATTGAAGGCTCCCCTAGGTAGCAGTGAACATAATATGATTGAATTTTACATTCAGTTTGAGGAAGAGAAGAGAGGGTCCAAGACTAGTATTTTAAACCTAAGCGCATGAGGGCACGAAAGCAGACCTAGCTAATGTGAACTGGCAAATTAGTTTAAGGAATAGGTTATTAGAGATGCAGTGGCAGATGTTTAAAGGGCTTTTTCAGAATACACAGAATAGTTACATTCCAAGGAGAAAGAAAAGTTCCAAGGGGAGGACCCAGCATCTATGGTTAACTAAAAATGCTGAAGATAGTACCAAACGTAAAGAAAAAGTATATAATCATGAAAGGATGAATGGCAGGTGAGAAGATTAGACAGAATATAAAAAACAGCCAAGAATGACTAAAAGATTAATAAGGCAGAAAAAATTAGAGTACAAGAGAAAGCTAGCTAGAAATACAAAGACAGATAGTAAGAGGTTAGTAAGAAAGAGGTTAGATAGTAAGCAAAGAGTTAATAAAGTGAGCATTGGTCCTCTAGAAAGTGAGTCTGGGGAATTAATAATGGAAAATAAGGAGATGAATTGAATCAGTATTTTGCATCGGTCTTCACTATTGAGGATACTAGTAACACCCCGGAAATAGCTGTAAATCAGGAAATGGAAGTGAGGGAGGAGCTCATTAAAATTACAATCACCAGGGAAGTGGTTCTTAGCAAATTGTTGGAGCTGCGGGCTGACAAGTCCCCGGGTCCTGATGGATTTCATCCTAGGGCCTTAAAAGAAGTGGCTAAGGAGATATTTGATGTGTTGGTTTTAATTTTCCAAAATTCCCTAGATTCAGGGAAGGTTCCATTAGATTGGAAAATAGTGAATGTAACTCCTTTATTCAAAAAGGGAGGGAGACAGAAAGCAAGAAACTACAGGCCACTTAGCTTAACATCTGTCACAGGGAAAATGTTAGAAGCTATTGTTAAAGACATTATAGCAGGGCAAGGTAACCAGGAAGACTCAACATGATTTTGTGAGAGGGAAGTCATGTTATTTCTTCAAAGAACTCCAATAAATGTGTGTTGTGTGCTGTGGATAAAGGGGAACTGGTGGATGTGCTATACTTAGATTTCCAGAAGGCATTTGATAAGGTGACACATCAAGGGTTATTGTGAAAAATAAAAGCTCATGCTGTCGGGGGTAACATATTGGCATAGATAGAAGATTAGTTAGCTAACAGGAAACAGAGCATGGGCATAAATGGGTCATTTTCTGGTTGGCAAGATGTAACAAGTGGTGTGCCACAGTGATCAATGCTGGGGCCTCAACTCTTTACAATTTATATAAATGACTTGGATCAAGGAACTGAGGTATGATTGCTAAATTTGTTGATGATACAAAGATAGATAGGAAAGTAAGTTGTGAGGAGGACATAAGGATTCTATAAAGGGAAATGGATAAAGTGAGTGGGCAAACATCTGACAAATGGAGTATAATGTGGGAAAGTGTGAAATTGTCCATTTTGGCAGGAAGAATAAAAAAAGCATATTTTCTAAATGGATGGAGATTGCAGAGCTCTGAGATGCAGGGGAACCTGAATGTCCTAGTGCATGAATCGCAAAAGGTTAATAATTAGGTAAGCTAACAAAATGTAATTCTTTATTGCAAGGAGAATTGAATACAAAAATAGAGAGGTTATGCTTCAGTTGTACAGGGCATAAGTGAGGCCACATCTGGAGTACTATGTGCAATATTGGTCTCCTTATTTAAGGAATGATATAAATGCATAGGAAGTAGTTCAGAAAAGGTTTACTAGGCTAATACCTGGAATGGGTGGGTTGTCTTATGATGGAAGGTTGGACAGACTAGGCTTGTACCCGCTGGGGTTTAGAAGAGTAAGAGGCGACTTGATTGAAACATATAAGATCCTGAGGGGCTTGACAGGGTGGATTTGGAAAGAATGCTTCCTCTTGCAGGAGAATCTAAAGCTAGGTGTAACAGTTTAAAAATAAGGGGTTGCTCAATTAAGACAGAGATGACACAAAGCTGGATGGGAGGGTGAGCTGTGAGGAGGTTGCAGAGATGCTTCAGTGTGATTTGGACAAGCTGAGTGGGCAAATGCATGGCAGATTCAGTATAATGTGGAAAAATGTGAGGTTATTCACTTTGGTAGCAGAAACAGAAAGGCAGATTATCTGAATGGCTATAAATTGAGAGAGGGGAATGTGCAACAAGACCTGGGTGTCCTTGTACACCAGTAATAGAAACATAGAAACTAGGAGCAGGAATGGGCCATTCGGCCCTTTGAGCCTGCTCCATCATTCATTATGATCATGGCTGATCATCCAACTCAATAGCCTGCTCCTGCTTTCTCCCCATACCCTTTGATCCCTTTCACCCCAAGAGCTATATCTAATTCCTTCTTGAAAGCATACAACATTTTTGTCTCAACTACTTTCTGTGGTAACGAATTCCACAGGCTCACCACTCTCTGGGTGAAGAAATCTCTCCTCATCTCAGTCCTAAATGGTCTACCCCATATCCTCAGACTGTGACCCCTGGTTCTGGACTCCCCCACCATCGGGAACATCCTTCCTGCATCTACCCTGTCTAGTCCTGTTAACATTTTATAGGTTTCTGTGAGATCCCCTCTCATTCTTCTGAACTCCAGCGAATATAATCCTAATCGACTCAATTTCTCCTCATGTGTCAGTCCTGCCATCCCAGGAATCAGTCGGGTAAACCTTCGCTGCACTCCCTCTATAGTGAGTACATCCTTCCTCAGATAAGGAGACCAAAACTGCACAAAATATTCCAGGTGTGGTCTCACCAAGGCCCTGTACAATTGCAGCAAGACATCCTTGTTCCTGTACTCGAATCCTCTAGTTATGAAGGCCAACATACCATTTGCCTTCTTTACCACCTGCATGCTTACCTTCAGAGACTGGTGTACGAGGACACCCAGGTCTCGTTGCACATTCCCCTCTCTCAATTTATAGCCATTCAGATAGTAATCTGCCTTCCTGTTTTTGCTACCAAAATGGATAACCTCACATTTATCCACATTATACTGCATCTGCCATGCATTTGCCCACTCACTCAGCTTGTCCAAATCACACTGAAGCATCTCTGCATCCTCCTCACAGCTCACCATCCCACCCAGCTTTGTGTCATCTGCAAATTTGGAGATATTACATTTAATTCCCTCATTTAAATCATTAATATGTATTGTGAATAACTGGGGTCCCAGCACTGATCCCTGCGGTTCCCCACTAGTCACTGCCTGCCTTTCGGAAAAAGACCCATTTATTCCTACTCTTTGTTTCCTGTCTGCCAACAAGTTTTCTACCCATTTCAATACACTACCCCCAATCCCAAGCACTTTAATTTTACACGCCAATCTCTTATGTGGGACTTTGTCGAAAGCCTTCTTAAAGTCCAAATAAACCACATCCACTGGCTCCCCCTCATCAACTCTACTAGTTACATCCTCGAAAAATTCCAGTAGATTTGTCAAGCATGATTTCCCTTTCATAACTCCATGCTGACTCTGTCCAATTATGCCACACTTTTCCACATGCTCAGCTATTAAATCTTTTATAATGGATTCTAGAATTTTCCCCACTGCCGACGTCAGGCTGACTGGTCTATAATTCCCTGTTTTCTCTCTGCCTCCCTTTTTAAATAGTTCAGTTACATTAGCTACCCTCCCATCTGTAGGAATTGTTCCAGAGTTTATAGAACCTTGGAAGATGACCACCAATGCATCCACTATTTCTAGGGCCACTTCCTTAAGTACTCTGGGATGTAGATTATCAGGCCCCAGGGATTTATCAGTCTTAATCCCGTCAATTTCCCCAACACCATTTCCCTACTAATACTGATTTCTTTCAGTTCCCCCCTCTCACTAAACCCTGTGTTCCCCAACATTTCTGGTATGTTATTAGTGTCCTTCTTTATGAAGACTGAACCAAAGTATGTATTTAGTTGATCAGCCATTTCTTTGTTCCCCATTATAAATTCCCCTGTTTCTGACTGTAAGGGATCTACATTTGTCTTCACCAATCTTTTTCTCTTCACATACCTATAGAAGCTTTTACAGTCAGTTTTTATGTTCCCTGCAAGCTTACTCTCATACTCTATTTTCCCCTTCTTAATCAATCCTTTGGTCCTCCTTTGCTGAATTCTAAACTGCTCCCAATCCTCAGTTCTGTTGTTTTTTCTGGCCAATTTGTATGCCTCTTCCTTGCATCTAATACTATCTCTATTTCCCATGTAAGCCATGGTTTGGCCACCTTTCCTGTTTTACTTTTGCACCAGACAAGGATAAACTATTGTTGCAGTTCACCCATGCGCTCTTTGAATGTTTGCCATTGCCTATCCACCGTCATCCCTTAAAGTAACGTTTCCCAATCCATCATAGCCAACTTGCACCTCATACCATCGTAGTTTCCTTTATTAAGATTCAGGACCCAAGTCTCAGAATCAACTTGATGAAGAATTCTATCATATTACGGTCGCTCACCCCCAAGGGGCCTCGCACAACGAGATTGCCCATTATTCCTTTCCCATTACATAATGCCCAGTCTAGGATGGCCTGTTCTCTCATTGGTTTCTTGTATTAGTCCAGAAAAACATCCCGTATACACTCCAGGAATTCCTCTCCTACGGTATTGTTACTAATTTGATTTGCCCAATCTCTATGCATATTAAGGTAAGCATGCAGGTGCAGCAGGTGGTAAAGAAGGCAAATGGTATGTTGGTCTTCATAGCCAGAGGATTCGAGTCCAGGAGCAGGGATATCTTGTTGCAATTATACAGGGCCTTGGTGAGACCACACCTGGAATATTGTGCGCAGTTTTGGTCTCCTTATCTGAGGAAGGATGTTCTTGCTATGAAGGGAGTGCAGCGAAGGTTTACCAGACTGATTCCTGGGATGGCGGGACTGACATATGAGGAGAGATTGAGTCGATTAGGATTATATTCGCTGGAGTTCAGAAGAATGAGGGGGGGTCTTATAGAAACCTACAAAATTCTAACAGGACTAGACAGGGTAGATGCAGGAAGGATGTTCCCAACGGTGGGGGAGCCCACATCCAGGGGTCACAGTCTGAGGATAAGGGGTAGACCATTTAGGACTGAGATGAGGAGAAATTTCTTCACCCAGAGAGTGGTGAGCCTGTGGAATTCATTACCACAGAAAGTAGTTGAGGCCAAAACACTGTATGTTTTCAAGAAGGAGTTAGATATAACTCTTGGGGCAAAAGGGATCAAAGGATATGGGGCGAATGCGGAAGCAGGCTATCGAGTTGGATGATCAGCCATGATCATAATGAATGGTGGAGCAGGCTCAAAGGGCCGAATGGCCTACTCCTGTTCCTAGTTTCTATGAGATGAGGAGAATTTTTTTCTCTCAGAGGGTCATGAGTCTTTGGAACTCTCTTCCTCAACAGACGGTGGAAGCAGAGTCTTTGAATATTTTTAAGGCAGAGCTAGATAAATTCTTGATAAGCAAGGAGGTGGAAAGTTATAAGCAATAGGTAGGAATGTGGGGTTGAGGTTGCAATCAGATCATCCATTATGGAATGGTGGAGCAGGCTTGAGGGGCCGAGTGTCCTACTCCTGCTCCTAATTCATATGTTTCTATGTTCGTATGTTTGTTACCTGGCTTGGGCTACATGTGACTCCAGACCCACAGCAATGTGGTTGACTCTTAACTGCCTCCTGAAATGGCCTATTAGGCCACTCAGTTCAAAAGGCAATTAGGAATGTACAACAAATGCTGGTGATGCCAGTGGTGCCCATATCTTATGACAGGATAAAACAAGATCTCAATCAACATCCAGTGTTGCTGAGTGACCTAAATTGTACAGCAATCGGGGTTTGTTAACAGCATGTTAACCCAGTTATCCTCAGTGGGTTTGTACCAACCTTGATTTGCTGCCAAGGACGATATTGTCAAAAGGCTATTTAACTAGACAGAAGGATCACTGGATGTTCTCATGCATGCACTTGGTAATGATCAGGGTTAGAAGCCTTAGTTTGCCTAGGAGCACTGAGTCTAATGAACAGATAGAAGTAGGGAAGTGGATGGATAGAAAGTATGTACTGATAACTCAGATTCTGCCTCTCAAAATGGATTTGCAGTCATAGGAAAACAGGACAGAGAGAAAGCTTGAAGACTATGGAGCTAAGTGTGGCTCCTTAATGGTGAGGTAAAATTGATGGATTTTCCCTTCAAAGGGTGAGGGATAAGTAGAGAATCACAGGTGGGGACAGAATGAGGGTGAGACAGAGATGAAGAAAAGAGAAGGCAAGGATAGAGAGAAGCAGATGGAGAGATGAAGAACCAGATTCAAAGATTGTTCAGTACAGACACAACTCTTTGTAGCCAGCTACAGCTCATTATTGGTGATGTTGTGGGACAGGTCAGCAGACCTCCCACCACAGGTTCAATGCAGGGAGGGGTGTAAGGAGAGAATGTTTCATATTGAAACTAATTAAAAGATTGCGGTATGGTGTAAACTCAGCAGAGACAGGTATGACCCCCCGATATATTCGACTGCCCTTGCAAAGTATCTGCTACTAACTGATCTCAGGGTCACAATTTTTCACCAGACACAGGCCTGTAAGTTGGGTAGTACCTCGCATAGAATATTTCTGTTTCACTCTGACAACAGCAGGACTTCACTCAGTGTCCTCATAGGAGACCTGAGTGCACCGAGGTGTAAACACTGGGCCAGGCATTGCAAGCTCTCTCTTATCTTAACTACGTGCCCTGCGGGCTTGGTTGGGCATACTTTACATTCCTTCTCTTATGTTTGCTGAAACGTGCCCAAGATATTTCTGCTTACATCTGTACTTTGTACAATGTTATTTACTTTAATAAATTATAATAAATAGCACTCACCAATGAACATAAATGGCCATCCACCAAATTTACAGAATCAAACCCCTTCCCATTCACTCCCATCGTATAAAATCCCACTGGATCAAACCTATTTCCATTAATTTCCATTATACACAATCCCAATGAAACAAACTCATTCCCATTCACTTCCATTGTACAAAGTCCACTGGATCAAATCTCTTCCCATTCATTTCTATTGTCCACAATCCCAAAGGATCAAATCCCTTCCAATTAACTCCCACTGTATAGAATTCCAATGGATTAAACCCCTTCCCATTCACTCCAATTGCACACAATCCCAGTGGACCAAACCCCTTCCCATTCACTCCAATTGCACCCAACCACAATGGGCCAAACCCCTTCCCATTCATTCCAATTGCACACAATCCCAGTGGACCAAACCCCTTCCCATTCACTCCAACTGCGCACAATCCCAATGGACCAAACCCTTTCCCATTCACTCTCTGTGTACAGAATTACAGTAGATCAAATCTCTTCCCATGACTCAGAATTAAGAGCCAACTTGGACACGAGATTTGATGAATTCATAGTGTGCTATCTCATATCGGTAATCTAATCAGTTTGCTGCATAGCCTGTGCTGAGCGTTTCCTGTTTGTGTTTACACTGAGTAACTGGGTGAATGATTGAGAGACTGCCGTGCGTGGCCTGACATCACAAACTGCCCATGTTCTTTCTACAGTGCTCTTTCCACCTCTAGATCTGAAGGTGCTTCCTCACATTGGAGGGTCCAGCAGCCTGAACATAGGCAACGAGGCCAATTGACAGTGGGACGTTTCACAGAGCTCAACAGGTTTCTCATATCATGTCCTCCCTCCTAACACATGGACTTTGCATCAGTTTTCACTGGATAGTAATCAGAATCAACCACTGGCTGGTTTTGCTACACTATAAGCCAAAGAGACTCAGATAATTTTGTAGCCAGGACAAAGCAGTCCACTTGACCAACATCCCATCCACAGTTTTCAGCATTCACTCCCTCCATCACCAACACAGAGTGGCAGCAGTGTGTACCATCTACAAGATCTGCTGCAGCAACTCGCCAAGGCTCCTTCAATAGGTACGTGCAAAGACCATCATCTCTAAGTTCCCTCCAAGTTAAAAAGCATCCCTATCTGGATTTTTATTGATGTTCTTTCATCACTGCTGGGTCAAAATCTTGGACCTTATTACTTAACAACACCTTCACCCCACATACTTAAGAAGAATGCTTACCGCCACTTATTTTTTATTCATTACAGAGACTCGCAAAAAACTTGCAGCCAAATTAGTATCTTTATTGGGATAGTACTTCAAGATTTCTGGTTACTCTTTCACCAAAGGCTTTAACAGAAACAACAATACTCACTCTGGAAAAGGCTATATAAAGCTGTCCATGTGTAAAAACAGGCCTCGGAATATAAATACAAACTTTATCAAGAGTCTGGCCTTGTGGCTACTGGGAACAGCTTCCTCCTGCATTGAAAAGGCAGGTTGACATCTGATGGGTTGAATATTATTCAAAGAATAAGCATTCTTTTTTCTTGAAATCTGCCAGCTATAATTTCAGCCTCTATTATCGAAGAAAACAGCTTCCTCACTACCAACCATATTCCTTGACAAAATTCTTGTTTAGGGTTCCAGTTTCGTAGCATCATTATAACTGCCTCTTCCTCGAGTGCATGTTTGTGTGGTGACATGTCCATTAGAGTGAGTCTGTGTGGAAACTCTGGGGGGTATAGACTTTTACCATTTTCTTCATCTACAGAATCAATACTGATGTATTCTTTTAATTCACCTGACAGCTTTTCTAAAGCATTTTCATTCAAATCTAGTGAATATTCATTTTTAACACAGAGAATAGTTTTTGAATAATATGTTGTATCAAATAATTTTGCTTTCCTTAACCAATTCTATCATCTCACCATCCCTCTCATGCCACCTCCATCGCTCCCGTCAATCTCATCCCATCCCCCAGGGAAGCAATTTCTCCAGCTTGGATAACTGTCGTTGGGCTCTCCTTACCCTCCATCCTTTTCCTTCTCCACCAAGCACCCCAGGCCCACCCTCAAGATCCTGCTGCTGTCTCCCCCAGACATTGGCAGCTGCACATCTGTCATGCACTCCAGTCCTCCAAACATCCCGTGCGTCTCTGTATGTACCAGGCCCCACCCTCCAACAGACAAGCCCCTTAAACTGACCAGTCAGGGCAGACAAAAACTAAGTATAATTATTATAGGTTCACAGGTTAGGGGTGTCACTGGCGAGACCAGCATTTAATGATGACCAATTATCCTTGAGAGGGTGGTGGTGAGCCATCTACTTGAATAAAAACTTATGAACATAAGAAAAAGGAGTAGACCATTCAGACCCTCAAGCCTGCTCTGCTACTCAATGGGCAGGGTTTTCCGGTTGGCAGGTGGGAGCGGTGGGCGGGCTCGGGAGTGGCTGAGAAACGTTCCACTGCCCGTGGTCGGTCCCCGACTGTGACTTCACACTGGCTGGACAATTAACAGTCAGCCAGCATGAAACATGCGCTCAGAGCCCCAGCGCTGCTGGGGTGGGGGCAGGAGGAATGCGAATGCAGAAGTCTGAGTATGCGTAGGGGGGCACACAATGAAAGCTCCCTGAAGGCATGGAGCTGCCTCAGGGGACTGAAAATTTGTAGAAACAGAAATAAAGATTTTAAAAATGAGAGAGACATGTCCCCACATGTGACTCAATCACATGAACAGGGACATATTAAAAATGATGTCTAAAAATTGTTACTTTTTCATATTACTGTTGGAAACCCCACCCCACACATAGATGAGGTTTCATAAAAAATCCAAAGGCCGCCTAGCCGATTCTCCAACCTGCCAACTGGACAGACAGTGAAAAGTTGCTTTTAATTCATTGATTAAGGGCCTTAATAATCTTTTTAATTGTCGGCAGGTGCGTTGCCAACTCTCGCACACGTCTGCCCGGCGACTGAAATAGCACATGAGTGCACAATGACGTCAGGATGCTTGCCCAACATCATCGTGCCCTATTTACGCCTGATCGGGTCAGCGCGTGCCCACCCACGGGGCGTAAAATTCTGCCCAATATTTTTCTTTATTTGTTCATGGAATGTGCACGTCATTGGCTGGGCCAGCATTTATTGCCCATCCCTAATTGGCCTTGAGAAAGTGGTGGTGAGCTGCCTTCTTGAACTGCTACAGTCCATGTGGTGTAGGTACACCCACGGTGCTGTTAAGGAGGGAGTTCCAAGATTTTGACCCAGCGACAGTGAAGGAACGGTGATATATTTCCAAATCAGGATGGTAAGTGGCCTGGAGAGGAACTTCCAGGTGGTGGTGTTCCCATCTATCTGCTGCCCTTGTCCTTCTAAATGGGAGAGATTACAGGTATGGAAGGTACTGTCAAAAGAAGCTTGACGTGTTTATTTAATTACTTAATTTTCAATTCAGGAGGTGAGTTACTCATTGCAGAATTCTCAGCCTCTGACCTGCTCTTGGAGCCATACAGCATACAGATTAGGAGCAGGTGTAGGCCATTTGGTCCCTTCAGTCTGCTCTGCCATTCAATAAGATCATGATTGACGGATTGTGGCCTCAACCCCACATTCCACCTACTCCTGATAACCATTGATTCCCTGCTAGTCAAGAATCTATCTGCCTCTGCCTCAAAAATGTTCATTTACCTAGCCTCTACCGCTCTCTGGGGAAGAGAGTTCCAAAGATTCATGGCCATCTGAGGGAAAAAAATGGCTTCTCATCTCCGTCTTAAATGGAGGACCCCTTATTTTTAAAGTGTGTCCCCTAGTTCCAGTCTCTCTCACAAGGGGCAACATCCATTCAGCATGCACCCTGTCAAGTCCCCTCAGGATTTTATGTTTCAATAAGGTCATCTCTCAATCTTCTAAACTCCAATGGATACGGGCCTAACCTGTCCCATGTTTCCTCCTAAGATAACCATCCCGCCATCCCAAGTATCAGTCAAGTGAACCTTCTCCGAACTGCTTCTAATGCATTTATATCCTTCCTTAAATAAAGAGACCAAAACTGTACACAGTATTCCAGATGTCGTCTCACCAAATGTAGCAAAACTTCCCGACTTTTATATTCCATCCCCCTTGCAATAAACGCCAACATTCCATTTCCCTTCCGAATTACCTGCTGGACCTGCACACTAACTTTTTGTGATTCATGTAACAGGACACCCAGATCCCTTTATACCTCAGAGTTCTGCAGTCTCTCTCCATATAAATAATTTGCTGTTTTTCTATTCTTCCTGCCAAAGTGGACTAGTTCACATTTTCCCACATTATACTCCACCTGCCAAATTTTTGCCCACTCACTTAACCTGTCTATATCCCTTTTCAAACTCCTTGTGTCCTCTTCACAACTTACTATCCTACCTATCTTGTGTCATCAGCAAATTTAGCAACTATAAATTCCGTGCCTTCATCCAAGTCATTGATATAAATTGTAAACAGCCGAGGTCACAGCACTGATCCCTGTGGCGCTCCATTCATCACACTTTGCCAACCTGAAAAGGCCCATTTATTGCTACTTTTTGCTCCCTGTTAGCTAACCAATCCTCTATCCATGTTAATATGTTACCCGCTACACCGGGCTTGTCCAATGTCCACCCTATGGTGCACCCCCCATTGTGGCCCCTAGAGGTAGTTTCTAAAATGCTGGTAAGTGCAGTGGCAGATTCTTAAAGAAATTGCTCCTCCGATGTACATAAGTCATTAAAGGTGGCAGGACAGGAAGAGAGAGCTGTTTCTAAAGCCTATAATATTCTAGGCTTCATTAATAGGGGCATAGAGTACAAGAGTGGGGAGGTTATGATGAACTTATATAAGACACTGGTTAGACCTCAGCTGGAGTATTGTGTACAGTTCTGGGCGCCACACTACAGGAAGAATGTGAACGCATTGGAGAGAATGCAGAAGAGGTTTACAAGATGGTTCCAGGGATGAGACACTTCAGTTATGAGGAAAGATTGGAGAAGTTGGTACTGTTCTCTTCAGAGAGGAGAAGGCTGAGAGGAGACTTTTTAGAAGTTTTCAAAATCATGAGGGGTCTGGACAGAGTAGATAGGGAGAAACTATACCGCTTACAAACAGATTGAGAACCAGAGAGCACAGTTTTAAAATGTTTTGCAAAAGAAGTAAATGCGAGGTGAGATAAAACATTTTCACACAGCGAGTAGCTAGGGTTTGGAATGCACTGCCTGGAAGTGTGGTGGAGGTAGGTTCAATTGAGGCATTTAAATAGTGCCATTCTCCTGCCTTTTCCCTGTAACCCCGCACATTGTTTCTCAGTTAAAATGCTCAGAGAGCCGGTGCAGACACGATGGACCGAATGGCCTTCTTCTGCACTGCAACAATTCTGTGATTCTGTGATCTAAACGCAGGCTGTTCCACTCCTGCATTTGCTGCTGATAGGCTCATGAGTGAACCTATCAGCAGCAAATGTGGGAGAGAAGCAGTCTGTGATTGCAGGAACAGCAACACTGGCGGCAGCGAGTGGGCTCCGGAAACAGAGGTATTGGGGAGAGGGTGATAGAGAGAGAGAGACTGCCATGTGTCGAGTTGGAGAAGGAGAGACTCACTCCAGACTGGACCAGATGGGGAAGGAGAAACTTGCTCTGGGCCAGGACCGGGGGGGGGAAGGAGAGACCCGCTATAGGGTTGAAGAGGCTGATAGTGCAAACAGGGTTGGTAGAGGGGCGCGGCTGGGTGATGATAAGACTCGCTGCCCAGGGATGTGGGAGAGAAAGTGTGGGAGTGAGTGAATGTGTTTCAGAGTGAGTGAGTGTGTGTGAGGGTGAGTGAGTGTGTGTGGGAGTGAGTGAGTGTGTGTGAGGGTGAGTGAGTGTGTGTGGGAGTGAGTGAGTGTGTGTGAGGGTGAGTGAGTGTGTGTGAGGGTGAGTGAGTGTGTGTGGGAGTGTGTGGGTGTGTGTGGGAGTGAGTGCCGGAGTCTGTAGGAGTGAGAGAGGGAGTGATTTTTTTTATTTATTCACAGTATGTAGGGTATCACTGGCTGGACCAGCATTTATTGCCCATCCCTAATTGCCCCTTGAGAAGGTGGGGCTGAGCTGCCTTCTTGAGCCGCTGCAGCCCATGTGGTGTAGGTACACCCACAGTGCTGTTAGGGAGGGAGTTCCAGGAATTTGACCCAGCGACAGTGAAGGAACGGTGATATATTTCCAAGTCAGGATGGTGAGTGACTTGGGGCGGAACTACCAGGAGGTGGTGGTGTTCACAGAATTACACAGTGCAGAAGAGGCCCTTCAGCCCATCGAGTCTGCACTGACACATGGGAAACACCTGACCTATCCACCTAATCCCAGCACTTGGCCCATAGCCTTGAATGTTATGATGTGCCAAGTGCTCATCCAGGTACTTTTTAAAGGGTGTGAGGCAACTCGCCTCCATCACCCTCCCAGGCAGTGCATTCCAGACCGTCACCACCCTCTGGGTAAAAAAGTTTTCCTCATGTTCCCATCTATCTGCTGCCTTTGTCCTTCTAGATAGTAGCGGCCATGGGTTTGGAAGGTGCTGTCTAAGGATCTTCCTGACCTGTGCCTTGTAAATGGTGGACAGAATTTGGGGGTGGGCAGGAGGTGAGTTATTCAACGCAGGATTCCTAGCCTCTGACCTGCTCTTTTAACCACAGTATTTATATGGCTAGTCCAGTTCAGTTTCTGGCCAATGGTAACCCCCAGGATGTTGATGGTGGGGGATTCAGTGATGGTAATGCCATTGAATGTCAAGGGGCAATGGTTAGATTCTCTCTTGTTGGATGGTCATTGCCTGACACTTGTGTGGCGCGACTGTTACTTGCCACTTGTCAGCTCAAACCTGGTTATTGTCCAGGTCTTGCTGCATTTGGACATGGACTGCTTCAGTACATGAGGAGTCATGAATGGTGCTGAACATTGTGCAATCATCAGCGAACATCCCTGCTTCTGATCTTATGTTGGAAGGAAGATCATTGGTGAAGCAGCTAAAGATGGTTGAGCCTGGGTTCTGCTTTTTGTGTAGAGGGCATACGTGGGCAATGTATTGCATTGCCAGGTAGGTACCAGTGTTGCAGCTGTACTGGAACAGCTTGGCTAAGATCAAATTTGGGAGCACAAGTCTTCAGTACTATTGCCAGAATATTGTCAGGCCCAATTGCCTTTGCAGTATCCAGTGCCTTCAGCCATTTCTTGATATCACGTAGAGTGAATTGATTTGGCTGAAGATTGGCATCTGATTCTGGGGTGTGGGGGAATGAGTGAGAGAGTGTGGGGGAGGGAGTGTGGGGGAGGGAGTGAGGGGGTGTGGGGGAGGGAGTGAGGGGGTGTGGGGGAATGAGTGAGGGAGTGTGGAGTGGGAGTGAGGGGGTGTGGGGGAATGAGTGAGAGAGTGTGGGGGAGGGAGTGAGGGGGTGTGGGGGAATGAGTGAGGGAGTGTGGGGGAGGGAGTGAGGGGGTGTGGGGGAATGAGTGAGGGAGTGTGGGGAAGGGAGTGAGGGGGTGTGGGGGAGGGAGTGTGGGGGAGGGAGTGAGGGGGTGTGGGGGAATGAGTGAGGGAGTGTGGGGAAGAGAGTGAGGGGGTGTGGGGGAGGGAGTGTGGGGGAGGGAGTGAGGGGGTGTGGGGGAGGCAGTGTGGGAAGTGTGTGCATCTATCTCACTCGCAGCCTCAGGATTCCCACTTACCCTCACCCCCACAGACCAACACACAATCACAGCCACTCACGTGGTGGGTAAGGGTGAGTGAGTATCAAGAGATTAGGAGCAAGCCAGACAAATAGACTCTGTCCCCCTCACACTCTAATAGTGGTCTTTATTAATTACCCTTTAATTATCAATGTATTTCTTTATGTCACAGAACATCATATTTTTCATAATATTATTGAGGAATATTGTAAAGTAGGCTTATGTTTGTGTGTGTGTGTGTGGATGGTTCTGTCTGTATGACTGATTTAAATAAATTAGATAGAGTGCAAGGTTGAAATTATCAAGAGTTAGGTGTAAAAGGGCGTGTGAAATGCTAATGAGTGAACTAGGGTAAAGTCTCAGCAGATAGGGTATGAATGAAATTCACATTTTAGGACAAGTGGAGAGGTATTTGGTTTTCAAAGAGACAAGGTAGGATGTTTGCAACTAACAAGAAAAGTACGCAGGTTAACACATTGATTCTTCCCATAAGTGCTGGCCATAATGACAAAATAAAAGATTTTTATATTATGGGAAAAGTAAATTCCAAAGACGCATGGGAACAACGGGATTTACAGGTTAAAGAGGAAGAAATATATTCATAAAAAGGATGGAAGACTGTGTGGTGCGGCTACCATACCCACTTTTTCGGGAAAACTAGGGATGCGCAATAAATGTCGATTTTGCCAGGGATGCCCAAAGCACAAGAATGAAGAATAAAATATAAAGCCACTTCTCCACTGTCTAAGATTCAATTAAGAACCAAACTTAGTATGTGCATGCTAAATGGTGTAATTACACACTAGGTCACTGAAATAAATTGTCTAGCAACTTCAACCAGGAATAAGCCAGAATGATCAGACACTAGGAAAATTTAAAAGGAAAAATCCACATTCATTAATCCTCTTGAGAAAAGAAGCACGTTTAGGGAATGAGGAACCAGTCCAAAATAGTCACCTATGGCCTCTACCGTGAATCACACAGAGCAGCAGATCCAAGATTCCCAGAAACTGGATCATTCAGCCTTTTCCATATGGGAAGTTGGTAATTCTATACATTGACAGTAAATGGGATAGAATTGACATATTAGGTTACAATAAAAAAGGAGTGAACAGGGAGAGATTGGTCTATTAGGATTCTGTAAAATGCAAATTGATGTGAAGAGATTTTGTACAGTGGGAGTCTGCACAGTGGGTATGAAAGGGAAGAGTTTGGTTCATTGGGTCCCCTGCAATGGCTTCTCTTCCCACTCCAACACTACATGCTGCCTCCCAGCAACATCATCCAGAAACGATGTGTCAGTTTCCACATGTATGCTGACAACACCCAGCTCTACCTCAGCACCTTCCCTCCCAACCACTCCACCATCATTAGACTATCACACTGCTTGTCTAACATCCAGGACTTGGTGAGCAAGAACATTTTCCAACTAAATAGTGACAAAGGGATTGGTTAGCTCAGTTGGCTAAATGGCAAATGTATGGTTCAAAATAACACCACCAGTGTGGGTTCAATTCCTGCTCTGGCTGAGGGAAATTTGGAACTTGCCTCCTCATCCTGCTCCACACTTGATGTGAATTGTTACCCCTCAAACTATATAGCCAGCTGTGTCTATTTCTACTAGATTCAACCTATCTGATTAGTGGGAAGAGTGAAGCCATTGTCTTTGGGTCCCTGCCACAAACTCCACTTGCTCTCCTCGGTGATATGAGGCAGAGCCAGACTGTTTGCAAACTGAACGTCATATTTGATCTTGAGATGAGCTTTTGACCATATATTCATGCTATCACTAAGACCACCTATTTCTAACTCCATTACGTTGCTTGACTACACATCTACCTCCGCTCATCTGCTGCTGAAACTTACATTTGTTACCTCTAAATGTGACTAGTCCATTGGATTCCTGGCTGGTCTCTCACATTCTAGCCTCCATAAACTTGAGGTTATCCAAAGCTCTGCTGTCTAGGTCTTAATTTGTACCAAGTTCCTTCATCTCTGTGCTCTTTAACGTCTACTGGATCCCAGTTCACTGTAGAGTGAAAATAAATGGAAAGGTGTTTGGTTCTATCTAGTGGAAATGAATTGGAAGGTGTTTGGCCCATTGGGATTCTACGCAGTGGTGGTGAATGGGAAGGGGTTTGATCCATTGGGATTCTGTACATTGGGTGTGTGCAGGGTGGAATTTGATCTACTGTGCCCAAACCACGAGTTATATTTTTCAATAATAAGATTGGGGACGCTGCGGTATGTGAAGAGGGAAGAGGATATTCCTGGAGCATTCCAATGGTTCAGTAAGAAATTCATCAGTTGGCTTGAAGCTGCTGATGATGGGAGAGGAGCTTTGCACTAAAGTTCCATTGCCTTCACCTTATTTGGGAGAATGTCAATCCCTGCAGCCAGTGAGGTTTCAGAGGCTCTCACTGCTGTCAAGTGCCTCATCTCATGATCACTGTTGTCATAGTCAATCATGTGAGCATTAAAACGATGTCCTGTACCTGGGTGCAAACACGTTTCAGCAAAGATCATGGTAAGCAAGGGGACAATGAGATCATCAATAGAAGATAGTCACCAAAAAATCCAGTAGGAAATTCAGGAGAAACCTCTTCACCCAAAGACTGTTGAGAATGTGGACCTTGCTACTACAGGGATTGGTTGAGGTAAATAGTATAGGTACACTTAAGAAGAAGCTAGACAAGCATATGAAGGAGCTGGGAATAGAGGGTTATGAAGATAGGTCAGGAAAGATGGGAGGAGGCTTGACTGGAGCATCAACCGGTTGGGTCAAACGGTCTGTGCCGTATATCCTATGTATGTAATTTAATTGTGTCATCCTGAATACTGCCCCAAGATCAGCTCAGACTGGGGGCTTTCCCATGAAAGTGGTTCAGGTAAAGTTAGGATAACCTGACTGAGATGTTGGGGAGGGGGTAGTGGCTGAAGGAGGGGGTGCAGTACAGATGGAGGCATTCATTCCAGTTCCCAACTCTTACCATTAATTTTTTTTACATGTGGGGAATGGAGACATGATCTATGTGGCCGATCTACTTCTGGCTTTTTAAAAATCTCCTCAAATGGGCTTAATGGATGTCACTGGAAAGGCAACTATTTGTTACTCATATGTAATTACCCCAGAGCAGGTGATGGTGAGCCAGAGACCATCAGCATACTGATCAACATGATTAAGTCCAGTCAATCTCTGCATTCCTTAGCATGTTCCTGTGCTTGTTTATATTCTCTGTAGAATATTTTGGATGTGCTCAGACCCAATCTTCTTTTATCAGGGTAAGGGATCATGGTGCTGAGGGATAGTGAGTTATCATTGCAGGCATCTAATATAAGCACGAAATATCCCCAGGGCAGGAACAGCAAGGGTGAAAACAAGAGTAAATCTCCTTACAAACTGCACAGGTCAGCAAAAAAGTAGAGCTCTCTGAAACTCACCCATCAAACACTCCCAGGACAGGTACAGCACGGGGTTAGATACAGAGTAAAGCTCCCTCTACACTGTCCCCATCAAACACTCCCAGGACAGGTACAGCACGGGGTTAGATACAGAGTAAAACTCCCTCTACACTGTCCCCGTCAAACACTCCCAGGACAGGTACAGCACGGGGTTAGATACAGAGTAAAACTCCCTCTACACTGTCCCCATCAAACACTCCCAGGACAGGTACAGCACGGGGTAAGATACAGAGTAAAGCTCCCTCTACACTGTCCCCATCAAACACTCCCAGGACAGGTACAGCACGGGGTAAGATACAGAGTAAAGCTCCCTCTACACTGTCCCCATCAAACACTCCCAGGACTGGTACAGCACGGGGTTAGATACAGAGTAAAGCTCCATCTACGCTGTCCTATCAAGGTCTGTGCCCCGGCCTCGCAAAACTGGTGCCTGCTACACCAATGTGATCTTTTCCATTTTTGAACCTCTTGTCTTTTTGATTGGGACTGCAAAATTCAGAGTGTTTTGCATTTTTCTCCCAAACTTAAGACTCCCATTATGTTGGGTCTTTATAGGCACCTGAGTGAGGTGATTGTCCTGCTGTTTGCCTCTGCTGGAATTAATCCCAGCTTCCGGAGCTGAAAGGTCATTTTCTGACCCAATTGCTTGACCTTGTGTTATATCTGCGTGCGACACCATTTTCATCTTAAGGACATTCAGGTAGATTCCTGAGTCCCTGTTCTTCTCATGCCATATGGCCAGTGGGATTCACCAATTGGCACTATTAGCTGAGGCGGGGGGCAGTGGAATATACTCCCGGAGCTCGCACTCTGGGTGGAGTAAGGGACAGGCAGATAGCAAGGTGCAGGGAGGATGGAAACATAAGAACGTGAAAAATAGGAGCAGGAAGAGGCCATTCAGACCTCAAGCCACTTCCGTTAATCAATCAGATCATCTACATCAACTCCACTTCCCCGTTAGATTCACAAATACGTTCATTCCCTCAATATCCAAAAATCAATTAATAAATTCCTGTAGTACGACCAGAAAGTGGAAACGGATTGAGCCCACAATCCAGCTTGAATCCTGTGTCCATTAGCAATGGACACTGGGACTGTCTCACATCTTCCAAACCTGACAAACAATGAACTAAAGGTTGTTGGGGGGAGGGAGGAAAGCTGAATTCTGTCCCACGACAGCACACTGTTAATGAAGCCATCTTTCAACTGGCAGCAATCCAATCCGAGACTCAGACAGTGACTTGCAGGACTACGCACGCAGCCTATGAGAACATAAAGGTTGCAGGGTGACTTCCCAAACTTCTCTCAGAGATGCCTGACCTGCACCAACTGATCCTTAAAGATCACCTATCTGCCGATTAACAGATCTTAGATGAGCCATGACAAACACTCAGAACAGCAGCTGCTGCCATCCTACCTTGATCCCAGTCAGTAGTTAACAAGGGTTCTCCGTCTGGATATTGTAAGCTAGCCTCCCTCCTGAATTGTCTCTGCTGTGATGCAGACTCTCACACCAGGATTACTGGGAGTGAGCTGCATACTGGCACCCGGAGAGAAATTTAACAACAAAATACTATATATGGGTATGAATAAAGCAACGATGAGAGGGCAAGGGAGAGGCAGGGAGATAGTTTGAAGAAGGAATCAGAGTGCGATACAAACAAAAACAGGGAGATAAAGTCAAGGAGAAAGACAGTGAGTTACAGCCTGGAAGAGAGATGTAGTCAGAGAGTCAGAAACAAAAACAGAAAAAGAGGAAAATGGCCAGTTGGAGAAACAATAAGAAAAATGTACAGCAATTTCAATATTTCAGGGCCTGAAAGACCAAGTGAATGGAAAAACAGAGGTATAAGGGAATGAGAAGGAGACAACCCATATCCCAGTGATTCAGTGCGTGTGCAACCGTACCCCAGTGAGAGTTAGTGTGTGTGGAACTATACTCCAGTGAGAGGCAGTGTGTGTGGAACTGTACCCTGGTAAGAGTCAGTGCATGTCGAACTGTACCCGAGTGAGAGTCAGTGTGTGTGGAACTGTACCCCAGTGAAAGTCAGTGTGTGTGGAACTGTACCCCAGTGAGAGTCAGTGTGTGTGGGTCTGTGCCTCAGCGAGAGTCACAGTGTGTGGAATTGTAGTCCAGTGAGAGTGAGTGTGTGAGGATTTGTACCAGTGAGAGCGAGCATGTAAGGATCTGTACCCCTGTGAGAGTGAGTATGTGTGGAATTGTACCCCAGTGAGAGTCAGCGTATGTGAATCGGTACACCAGTGAGAGTCAATGTGTGTGGAACTGTACCCCAATGAGAGTCGGTGTGTGTGGAACTGTACCCCACTGAGAATCAGTGTGTGTGGAACTGTTACCCAGTGAGAGTCAGTATGTGTGGAACTGTAGCTCAGTAAGAGTCAGTGTGTGTGGAAATATACCCCAGTTACAGTCAGTGTGAAACTGTACCCCAGTGAGAGTCAGAGTGTATGGAACAATAATAAATAACATACCCCAGTGAGAGTCAGTTTGTGTGGAACTGTAACCCAGTGAGAGTCAGTGTGTGTGGAACTGTAGTTCAGTAAGAGTCAGTGTGTGGAACTGTACCACAGTGAGAGTCAGTGTGTATGGAACTGTACCCCAGTGAAAGTCAGTGTGTATGGAGCAATACCCAAGTGAGAGTCAGTTTGTGTGGAACTGTACCCCAGTGAGAGTCAGTGTGTGTGGAAAGCATACCCCAGTTGGAGTGTGTGTGTGGAACTATAAACCAGTGAGAGTCAGTGTGTCTCGAACTGTAGCTCTGTAAGAGTCAGTGTGTGTAGAAATATACCCCAGTTACAGTCAGTGTGAAACTGTACCCCCGTGAGAGTCAGAGTGTATGGAACTATACCCAAGTGAGAGTCAGTTTGTGTGGAACTGTACCACAGTGAGAGTCAGTGTGTATGGAACTGTACCCCAGTGAAAGTCAGTGTGTATGGAGCAATACCCAAGTGAGAGTCAGTTTGTGTGGAACTGTACCCCAGTGAGAGTCAGTGTGTGTGGAACGCATACCCCAGTTGGAGTGTGTGTGTGGAACTATAAACCAGTGAGAGTCAGTGTGTCTCGAACTGTAGCTCTGTAAGAGTCAGTGTGTGAAACTATACCCCAGTGAGCATCAGTGTGTATGGAACTGTTCCCCAGTGATAGTCAGTGTGTGTAGAACTGTACACCCGTGAGAGTCAATGTGTGTGGAACTGTAGCTCAATAAGGGTCAGTGTGTGGAAATATACGCCAGTAAGAGTCAGTTTGTGTGGAACTGTACCCCAGTGAGAGTCAGTGTGTATGGAACTATACCCGAGTGAGAGTCAGTTTGTGTGGAACTGTACCCCAGTGAGAGTCAGTGTGTATGGAACTATACCCGAGTGAGAGTCAAATTTGTGTGGAACTGTACCATAGTGAGAGTCAGTGTGTATGGAACTGTACTCCAGTGAGAGTTAGTGTGTCGAGACCAGTACTCCAGAGAGGTTCAGTGTGTGTGGATCTGTACCCCCGTGAGATTCAGTGTGTATGGAACAATATCCCAGTGAGAGTCAGTTTGTGTGGAACTATAACCCAGTAAGAGTCAGTGCGTGTGGAACTGTAGCTCAGTAAGATGCAGTGTGTGGAACTATACCCCAGTGAGAGTCAGTGTGTATGGAACTATACCCAGGTGAGAGTCAGTTTGTGTGGAACTGTACCATAGTGAGAGTCAGTGTGTTTTGAATTATACCCCAGTGAGAGTCAGTGTGTCAGGTCCGGTACCCCAGTGAAAGTCAGTGTGTGTGGAACTGTACCCCACTGAGAGTCAGTGTGTATGGAACTGTACCTCAGTGAGAGTCAGTGTGTATGGAGCAATACCCAAGTGAGAGTCAGTTTGTGTGGAACTGTACCCCAGTGAGAGTCAGTGTGTGTAGAACTGTACACCCGTGAGAGTCAATGTGTGTGGAACTGTAGCTCAATAAGAGTCAGTGTGTGGAAATATACCCCAGTAAGAGTCAGTTTGTGTGGAACTATACCCGAGTGAGAGTCAAATTTGTGTGGAACTGTACCATAGTGAGAGTCAGTGTGTATGGAACTGTACTCCAGTGAGAGTTAGTGTGTTGAGACCAGTACTCCAGTGAGTTTCAGTGTGTGTGGATCTGAACCCCCGTGAGATTCAGTGTGTATGGAATAATATCCCAGTGAGAGTCAGTTTGTGTGGAACTATAACCCAGTAAGAGTCAGTGCGTGTGGAACTGTAGCTCAGTAAGAGTCAGTGTGTATGGAACTATACCCCAGTGAGAGTCAGTGTGTATGGAACTATACCCAGGTGAGAGTCAGTTTGTGTGGAACTGTACCATAGTGAGAGTCTGTGTGTGTGGAACTGTAACCAAGTGAGAGTCAGTGTGTGTGGAACTCATACCCCAGTTGGAGTCTGTGTGTGGCACTGTACCCCAATGAGAGTCAGTGTCTGTGGAACTCATACCCCAGTTGGAGTCTGTGTGTGGCACTGTGCCCCAGTGAGAGTCAGTGTGTGTGGAACTGTACCCCAGCGAGAGTCAGTGTGTATGGAACTGTGCCCCAGTGAGAGTCGGTGTGTGTGGAACTCATACCCCAGTTGGAGTCTGTATGTGGAACTGTGCCCCAGTGAGAGTCAGTGTGTGTGGAACTCATTCCCCATTTGGAGTCTGTGTGTGGAACTGTACCCCAATGAGAGTCAGTGTCTGTGGAACTCATTCCCCAGTTGGAGTCTGTGTGTGGAACTGTACCCCAGTGAGAGTCAGTGTGTAAGGAACTGTACCCTCAGTGAGAGTCAGTGTGTATGGAGCAATACCCAAGTGAGAGTCAGTGTGTATGGAACTGTACCCCAGTGAGAGTCAGTGTGTATGGAACTGTGCCCCAGTGAGAGTTAGTGTGTGTGGAACTCATTCCCCAGTTGGAGTCAGTGTGTGTGGAACTGTGCCCCAGTTGGAGTCAATGTGTGTGGAACTGTGCCCCAGTTGGAGTCAGTGGTGTGGAACTGTACCCCAGTGAGAGTCAGTGTGTGTGGAACTCACTCCCCAGTTGGAGTCTGTGTGTGGAACTGTGCCCCAGTGAGAGTCAGTGTGTGTGGAACTCATTCCCCAGTTGGAGTCAGTGTGTGTGGAACTGTGCCCCAGTTGGAGTCAATGTGTGTGGAACTGTGCCCCAGTTGGAGTCAGTGTGTGTGGAACTGTGCCCCAGTTGGAGTCAGTGTGTGTGGAACTGTGCCCCAGTTGGAGTCAGTGTGTGTGGAACTGTACCCCAGTGAGAGTCAGTGTGTTTGGAACTGTACACAGTGAGAGTCAGTGTGTATGGAACTGTACCCCAGTGAGAATCGGTGTGTATGGAACTGTACCCCAGTGAGAGTCAGTGTGTATGGAACTGTACCCCAATGAGAGTCAGTGTGTTTGGAACTCATTCCCCAGTTGGAGTCTGTGTGTGGATCTCTGCCGTAGCCTAGCAGCAGCGCTGTGGTCTTGATATTATCGACCCCACAAGATTAAACCATCAAATGCACAATGCATGACCTTAAGCCACTGCTCTTTTATGTTTTATTATCTTGCTGTGGCGAGGTGTGACACTTCAATAATATATTTCAATTGGGCTTCTGCAGTATGATTGATTTAACATTAATGTCTGCTGCACCAGCTTCCCAGGGCTCAGGAACCAGGTGGAGAAAGGGAGGTGGAAGTTGCCAAGTCTACAAGGGGGAAAAAACTGTTTTTTTCCACACAGCATGTCGGCCAGGAATGCAGGGTTTCCCCCAAACACCCAAGGATCCTTCAGGCTCTCCCCAGCCCCGATCACGTCCTCTCTCTCTCCACCCTCCACTATCTAGGCCCAATTATCTCTCTCTCCCTCCAGGCCCTGATCTTTGCCACAAACACACAACTGGAATCTAAGCAGTGATTTATAAAGGTTTACTATAATTTCCTTGCATTTTGTAATCTATTCCTCGTTTAACAAAGCCAAGGACCCCAAATGTTTTTTAACAGCTTCTCAACTTGTCCCACCACCTTCAAAGATTTGTGCACATACATCCTCAGGTCTCTCTGTTCCTGCGCCCCCTTTAAAATTGTACCATTTAGTTTATAATATCTCTCCTCATTCTTCCTACCAATATGAATCGTTTCACATCTTTCTGCATTTAATTTTATCTGCTAAGCGTATGTTAATCTCAGGGTTTTATGGAGGGATTTCCAAAGGTCGAGGTGGCTGAAGACATAATGGCAATGCTGCAACACAGGGAGGAAGGCAGGGTTTGTGGGATGGACAAGGGGCCAGAAAGCAGAAAGTTATTAATGGTGTGGTTGGCCCGTGCACGTGCATTGAAACTAGGAGAGAGCCTTTTGTAGTGTTATCATTTCAGCCTCTGTTGTTTCATATCTTCACACACTTTCTCCTGTTTGCAGAATAGTGGAGAGGTGTTGGAAGCATTAACAAACTGATTATCTACTTTGTTGGACTGCATCATGAACGTTCCTTCAGTGACAAGCTGGTTCTGGATTCTGTCTTGAACCCAGAACTTCTGCCTCATAGAGGGAGACAGATACACTACCTCCTGAGCCACAAGAGCTCCACTGCAGCTCTGAGCCAGCAGGTTTAGGGTCAACCCCACTCCAGCCTGTCCCCCTCTGGATTAACATTCCTGTCTGGTGAGTGAGGAAAGCCAGAAAACCTGCCCACAATATCGGACTAACCACCCGAGTAACAGGTATAACGAGGGTTTCAGCCATGGGAGCAGTGCTCATGTCACAAGCTGTCACATAGTTAATTAATATGTGAATCCTTCTGCTCTTTCACACTGTTCTACAAGGGAAGACTGTCACACACTGAGAAAAATCAATGTGTTTCCCAATACAAGGGGTGGGGCAAAAGCGTGAAAGCTTCGTGTAAATTCAGTAGCAGGAGTTCAATCACAGCCCTCACTGAGTTTATTTACATTCTTCCACTTTAATTAAATCTTAATCATATCATTTTCCTGCTTCAGGAATTCCTCACATTCCTTGGGCCACAATCATCTTGAAACAGGAATACTCGAGTTTCCTCAGCACTCTGCTCCACAATCAGATTGTTTAAAGGCAATCAGCACTCTTACACAATCACAGCGCACATGAGGGAACAGTGGGTGTATTGGGGGCAATAAATCAGCATGGAGGGGGCAGATGTGGAATACGTGCATGTGCAGCTCGCCATATTGAATGCTTGGACGCATGTTTACAGCATCATACAATTTCTGATTCCAAATTTCTCCAGCACTGGAGGCGTTTCCTTACCTCATGGGTCTATTTTGATGAATTGATAAAGACTGACTATTGTGATTAGTCAATAACTCCATTATTGTTGTACCATGTGACTTCCAGGATTGGTGGCGAATGGAGGTGCTGAAGAGCGAATACTGCCAAGCAGGAGTCTGACATCAATTGGCGTTTTTTTTTAATCATTCGTCCACAGAATGTGGGCATTGCTGCCAAGGCCAACATTTATCATCCTCTCTAGTTCCCTTGAGAGCAGTTTGCTGTGACTCGATGGTAGTACTCTTCTGTTACAGTCAGAAGCACATGGGTTCAACACACACTCCACAGATTTGGGCAACACAATTCCGCCTCTCCCAGCACAGTACTGAGGAGCACTACACTATTGAAGGGTCAGTACTGAGGGAGCACTGATCTATCGCAGATTTAATACTGAGGGAGTGCTGCACTGTCAGAGGGTCAGTACTGAGGGAGTGCTGCACTGTAGGAGGGTCAGAACTGAGGGAGTGCTGCATTGTCAGAGGACCAATACTGAGGGAGAGCTGCAGAGTCAGAGGATCAGTACTGAGGGAGTACTGCACTGTCAGAAGGTCAGTACTGAGGGACTACTGCACTGTTAGAGAAACAATACTGAAAGAGCGCCGCACTGTCAGAGGATCAGTAATGAGAGAGTGCTGCATTGTTGGAAGGTCAGTACTGAGGAAGCGCCGCACTGTTGGAGGATCAGTAATGAGGTAGTGTTGTACTGTTAGAGGATCAGTAATAAGGGAGTGCTCCATTGTCAGAGGGTCAGTACTGAGGGTGGTCTGCACCATCAGAGGGTCAGTACTGAGGGAGAGCTGCACTGTCAGATATATTCACTTTCAGAGAAGATGCTAATCTGAGGTCCTATTTGTCCTCTCATGTGGATGTAACAAATCCCATGACAGTATTCGAAGAGTAGGGCAGTCCTCCCTGGTGTCTTAGCCAATATTTATTCCTCAACTAATATCACTAAAATCAGATTACCTGATCACTTATTTGGCTGTTTAAGAGCTTTCTGTGCATAAATAACTCTTGTGTTTCCTACATTACAACAGTGACGACACATCAAAAAATGATCGGCTGAAAAGTGCCTTGGGATCATCCGGATGGTGTGAAAGGCACTACAGAAATGCACATTCTTTTTCTTTCTTCCAGTGAAGGAGGGGGAAAAGAAGGAGGAAGAGTGACAAACACCAATTACCTCAAAATGCATCCCAGGGCCTCGATCTGATGGTCTAACAGTAACAGCGGGAATGACATCTAGAGCATTCATGGTGACACAGTGACCCTACCCAAATTCAGGGTTCAGTGTCCTTTCCATATTCAGAGCAGGTGTTCACACAGATGTTGAAAAGAAAAGAAAAACTTGCATTTATATAGCACCTTCAATGGCCACTGGATATCTCCAAGAGCTTTACAGTCAATCACACAGTTTTGGAGTGTAATCACTGTTGGAATACAGACAGCACAGCAGCTATTATGAACACAGCAAGATCCCACAAACAGTCATGTGATAATTGCCAGATAATCTGTTTTAATGATGTTGATTGTGGAATAAATGTTGTCCAGGACACAGTTCTTCTTTGAAATAGTGGCCATTGCATCTTTTCCATCCACCGGAGAGGGCAGACAGGGTCTCAGTTTAACATCTCATCAAAAGACATGGCAGCACTCCCTCAGTTATGCACTGGAATGTTGATTTTTTTTTCTCAAATCATGGAGTGGGACTTGAGCTCAGAAGCTCGTGACCTAAAGGTGAAAGTGCAACCTACTGAAGCACAGCTAACATTGTTGGCTCTGTACTGTCACAGTCTGCCCTTGGAGTAGGAAGGAGAGAGAACTGGATACGCCCAGGTTCCATCTCCAGCCTGCACTGAGTTTACTGATCTCATCCGGTGTGGTTCTGAGCCCCACACAGAGCAGGAAGATACCAGGATCAATAACCTGAGACAATTACTAAGGACTTTGCCACTGTACTGCTCCAAAATATGCCTAGGGGTTTTCTTCTGATTGAAATTGCTAACCCGAGTCAACTGATTTCAATTGTGGCAGCAGGGATCCATCAATTGGCTTCATTCTTGGATCCAGCCATTTCTGTGCCCTACTTACGCCAAAGGCAGAATGTGACAATACAAAACAACAGTGTTAGCTGTTGGTCATTATGGTAGTACAGAACTTGAGTATTGCTGAAAAAAGAGACATGTTGAAGCTTTTCATCTTGCACTCATCAGGACACTTCGCAAGAAAACCAATATAAGGGGAAAACAACAACAACAACACTGTATGTGAAGAGAGTGCTGATTCGTTGGCAAGAGACCAATCAGGGTCAAGCGGCCAGGTTTAAATTTCGAACAATGTTTGGCAGTTAACTGTCAGTCACCATCACTGGTGCATTATCCATGACAATGCCACCTGCCAATCAATCAGCACTCTCTCCACATACAGTATAAATTATTGTTTTCCCCTTATATTGATATTCTTGCAAAGTGTCCTGATGAGTGCAAGATGAAAAGCTTCAACATGTCTCTTTTTCATCAATACTCAATTGTCAGCTGTGGTTCAGTGGGTAGTACTCTTATCTCTGAGTCACGAGGTTCTGAGTTTAAGTTCAGGCTTCATTCCCCTCTCGCTGCACAAGGCTAGAGGGAGGGAAAATACTGTCCAGACTTGGGGTTTCTGGTAGCTAACCAATGCTTTCAGCTAGAAAGATTTGTCCTCAAATATGATGCTGCCAAGATCTAACAGCTGTCAACTTTCCCAGTCTGTGCTCACAAAGGAGAATGAACACTTGGGATTAATTAATATTGTTATATTAACTAATCCCTGTAACATTCCAATAATCTGCTGGCCGGCATCCCATCTTCCAGCCTCCATTAACTTCAGCTCATCCAAAATCCTGCTGCCCAGAACCTAATACATACATTAACCTACGCCAATATCCACTTACCCATCACACCTGTGTTCACTGGCCTGCTTCCAGCTAAGCAATAGCTCAATTTTAAAATTTTCACCATTGTTTCGAAATCCCTCCATGGTTTTGCTCCTCCCTATTTCTGTAATCTCCTCCAGTTCTACCAGGATCTGTGCTTCTTCAATTCTGGCTGCTTGGGCATCAATTATTTCCTCCACCATTGGTGGCAATGCCTTCAGGTGCCTATGCTCTTAACTCTGGAAGTCCCTCCAGGGACCTCTCTACCACATTCCTCCTTTGGGGGGCTCCTTAAATCCAGTCCATTAGACCAAGCTTTTGGTCACCCATCCTAATATCTCCTTCTGTTTAATCGAATATCCATTCAGCAAGATAAGGGTCACTGATGGTGTGTAACGCTACAGGGTCACTGTTTATTCAGGGTAAGGGTCACTCAGTGTGTAACTGTACAGAGTCACTGTTTATTCAGGGTAAGGGTCACTCACTGTGTAACTGTACAGAGTCACTGTTTATTCAGGGTAAGGGTCACTCACTATGTAACTGTACAGAGTCACTGTTTATTCAGGGTAAGGGTCACTCACTGTATAACTGTACAGAGTCACTGTTTATTCAGGGTAAGGACCATCACTGTGTAACTGTACAGAGTCACTGTTTATTCAGGGTAAGGGTCACTCACTGTGTAACTGTACAGAGTCACTGTTTATTCAGGGTAAGGGTCAATCACTGTGTAACTGTACAGAGTCACTGTTTATTCAGGGTAAGGGTCAATCATTGTGTAACTGTACAGAGTCATTGGGTGGAACTGTTCCAAATTTGCACTAAGTGCGGTAGCTGGCAGATAAAATGACATGTTACCCGCCAGCCACAATGGCGACTTTTCACGCCCAATCATCCCAAACCTGCCGTATTAATTATGCATTCCCGGGAAACACCTCCATTTCCATGGCGGACTGGTTCTCATTCGCCCGCCATGCCATCACCTCACCGCTTCATCATGCTGGGTGCCATATTTAAATTCCAGCGATGCGCAAACCTCTCAGTGTTTCCAAACCATGACTGCTGCATAGAAAGCATGGCCCGAAAGGCAAAAAGACTGCAGCCCCCAGGTTTAGTGACGCGTCCCTCGTACCTTTTGGACACTGTGGAGGCTCGCCACGATGTCCTCTACCAACACCCTGGCTGCAGGAGGGGCAGCGGCATCACCAACCCAGCATGGGAGGTGGTGGCAGCAGGGGTCGGTGCCAATGCCCTGCAAAAGAGGACAGCACCCTGTGCTGCTACAGGATGAATGATCTCATCCATTCTGCCAGGGTAAGTCACTCTTCTCATCACTCTCAACTCACACACTCACAAACCCATCACACATACACAGGGTTCTCACACCTCAAGGGACAACACCACTGACTCTCACACACACCCTCACATCTCCATCAGGTTCATATCCTCTGGAGCTCGCATCCTCATCCCATCCATGGCTCCGCTCACCACACACACATTCCGCACATTGCCATGTGTCCGGCTCACGCTCCCTCCGGCTGTTTTCATGCAGGAGAAGCTGGTTCACATCAGGGGGGACAGTTCCCAGATGGGGGTGGAGTGGCCCACATTAGGCCCCTCACTCACTTTGAGCAATGTGCCATCATGCTGGCTGCTGTGGATGTTGCCTGCAGCAACAGTGAATAGCCACGTGAGGGTCCTGCACCACATCATCCCTCTCTCAATGCAGCTGTGAGTGCTCTCTCTCCTGCTTTTGACTCTGCTGCCATGCACTACTTACTTCTACTTTGGTTCACAGGAAGCTCTGCCAAGCCACCAATGCCTTCAGTCAGCCAGTCCCTCAGCTCTATCCATATCCTCACCTCCAGCGAAGAGGACTGGAAATAAGCAGCCTGGAAGACCTGTCACAGTGTTTACCCACACCCTCCACCAGCGCAGAGACACATACCTCAGTGGGACCTAGATCTAGAATAGGCTTGGATTCACAATCTGATGATCACCACAGGGACAAACATCCGCAGCAGGAGGCAGGTTTGGCCAAGCTCCCCGGCACTTGAAGGAGTGCTGGGGAAGAGGCATCTGTGAGGTCCGAGTCAGATGACGAGCCTCTGGATTCGGCCTTCCTAACTCATCCTGGAGAGTCAGCAGAAGTTGGGAAAACATCACACAGAGCTGTTGAAAGCCATCAACAGAGTGGCATGCAAGTCAGAGGAGTGTGACTGCCTGCTCTCTGATGAAGTGGTGCCCATATGTGTGCGTATGGAGGTCCCCATGGAGAGAATAGTGGATGCCATGGAGACCCTGGTCCAGCAGAATGCGAGATGCATGCAGAGCTGCACTCCATCGCGGGATCCATGGATGAGCTCCTGCAGTGCAAACGCAAGAGAGAAACAGGGCACCTCGATGTCCCTCCAAGTGCTCCTTTCCCTCAAGGAGTCAGGCCAGGGCCCCTCGGATATCTGAAGGGAGGAGAAGCAGCAGCTGGACACCCTGGGTCATCCACTCAGGAATCTCAGAGTCTGTCCACTCCCTCCAAGTCCCCTTTGCCTGTGACCCCCTCAACCTTGTCCTCTGTCATCACAGAGGGAGCAGCTGGCCAATGAGCGATTCCGGAGAGAGAAGTGTGTGTGTTTGTGGCAGGGTCTTTCGGAACCTCATGCAAGCACTCTCCCATGCACGCAGATCCTTCATGTATCATACTCACCTCAATATCCTGAGTATTTTGAATGTTGCCTGCTGGGGTTTGCTTTCAGTTCTCCATCTGAGCTGACCTGCATCTCTGCCCACCCAATGATCACACTCCCATGCAGCACCTGATCTCACCCACCACGAACGTTGTTTCACTTTTTTGCCAGCTCCCTCCTTCTTTACCCCTCCCTCACGCGTTTCCTTCTCCCCCATCACTGTTGGCCCCAGCCTGTCATTACCTTCCACCTCCACTCTGTGACCTACCAGCCATAACCCTTTTCCTTCGGGGATGTTCAGGTGAATGTGCACGTTCCCTTCCTTCCCGAAATTCTCACCCCCCTCCACATCCACCTCTCCAACCTTGTCCTTCCCACTCCTAGGGTCCATGACTGCCTCCAAATCCCCACCAACCACCTCACCATCCACTTTAGCAGGAAAAACAGAATGGCAGAGTATTATTTAAATGGTGATAGATTGGGAAATGTTGATGTACAAAGGGACCTGGGTGTCCTTGTACACCAGTCACTGAAAGCAAGCATGCAGGTGCAGCAAGCGGTTAAGAAGGTAAATGGTATGTTGGTCTTCATTGCGAGAGGACTTGAGTACAGGAGCAAGGATGTCTTACTGCAGCTGTACAGGGTCTTGGTGAGACCACACCTGGAGTATTGTGTGCAGTTTTGGTCTCCTTACCAAACAGAGGATATACTTGCCATAGAGGGAGTGCAGTGAAGATTCACCAGACTGATTCCTGGGATGGCAGGATTGTCGTATGAGGAGAGATTGGGTCGACTGGGACTGTATCCATCAGAGTTTAGAAGAATGAAAGGGGATCTCATTGAAATGCATAATATTCCGACAGGACAGGACAGACTGGATGCAGAGATGGTGTTTCCTCTGACTGGGGGATCTAGAACAAGGGGTCACAGTCTCAGGATACGGAGTAGACCATTTAGGACTGAGATGAGGAGAACCTTCTTCACTCAGAGGGTGGTGAACCTGTGGAATTCTCTACCACAGAAGGCTGTGGAGGCCAAGTCACTGAATATATTTAAGAAGGAAATAGATACATTTCTGGACTCTAAAGAGGTATGGGGAGAGAGCAGGAGTATGGTGTTGAGATAGAGGATCAGACATGATCGTATTGAATGGTGGAGCAGGCTCGAAGGGTCTTCTTCTGCTCCTATGTTTCTACCACGACCGTCGAACCCTCACTCTCACCCTAGCACCTCACTCTGCCCTCGGTCATTCTCACCATTCCCTCATACCATGCCCACTCTCAGTTTGGTCCCCAAGAGTTAAGTCATGAACCCATCAGACCCCTCCCTTGCATGTTCACCCGCACATCCCCCCCTCTGGACCCCTTCCCCCCTTCAGACTCCTTCCCCACTCTGGACCGCAACCCCCCCCCCCAAGAACCTTTCTCCCCCTCCGGATACCTTCCCTCCCCGGAATCCCTTCCCCCCTCCCCCCGTTAGTCCTCCCAACCCCCCCCGACTTGGTCCATCCCCCTTCCTGACTCCCTCAGATACCCATACTTCTTCTGCCACCCTTTGTCCTCCTGACTCCTTCCTCCAGCCTTAGCTCTTCCTCCAGACTCACTTCTTCCTCCAGCTTTACTGCTTCTCCCTTCCTGATTCCTTCCTCCACCTTTAGTCCCTCCCTCTCCGCACTCCTTCCTCCCCCTGGACTCCGTCCCCTCTCTGCACTCCTTCCCCATTCACACGTTCCTTCAGTGTGCCATTTCTATCGGGCTAAAGCTTCTTCTGCTCCTCGGATGTACGCAATGTGAGCAAGGCCCTGGCGGTAAGTCTTGACTTCTGCACGTCATGCTTATCAAGATGTGTTCTGCACCAGCATGTTTTCCCACCGATGTGGGAGGACCATCCAGTGGCAGGGGGATGAGTCCCACTTGCTGGCTTTATAATGATATGCTGATGTATTACAATGAGATTCCTGATGTCCGATGCTGAGGAACATGGCCTGCCATCAATGGCTGAGCGGACGATCGCAAACTCGTTTCATGACGTCATGAAACCAATTTTTGGCCTTCTTGCCATATTGTCCACTCATGCCACTGAACACGCTCAACGCTTGTGGGCACAAACGATTCTGCCCATTGTTTATTCAGGGTAAGTGTCACTCACTGTGTAACTGTACAGAGTCCCTGTTTATTCAGGATAAGTGTCACTCACTGTGTAACTGTACAGAGTCACTGTTTATTCTCTAGTTATATTTTATCTATTGTTCTGTAAGACTCTGTTGCTTCACTTCCTATTCACGATTAGTGAACATAGCTGCCAGGTTTCCATACAAGGATGTGGAACAGTCAGTGTACAGGCTGTGCTGTTGGGACTTATAAGGGCCTGTGCTGACATGGCAGTGCAAAGTTGGTAACGTCCTTCAAACATTAATCAATTTCAAGTGAAGCTGTACCACTGCATGTATTCATGCAGCAGCTTAGCTCTGGAATAACTGTGTGTTGGGTGAAAGGCCAGGGTAATTATTCATTTAGCCTCAGTTTAATATGGAACAATCAGCTCCTTGAAACTGGAATAAAAGATTGGCCAGGGTACAAGGAAAAGCTGCAACTCCATTCAGGTCTGTCCACAAATATCCTGCCAACATATTTCCTTCAACTGATCCAAAACTCTGCTGCATGTATCCTAATCCACATCAAGTCCTGCTCACTGATCACCCCATACTCACTGACCTACACAGGTTTCTGGTCCAGCAGTGCACTGCAATGCACATCTCCCTGGGTCACACCTTGATGTGGTGGAGAGGCGCTGTAATGATCCCTTATACAATGCCGTCAGGAGCTCCTTGCTCCTGGAAAGGCCGCTCATGGTGGAAAGGTTGGTGGGACATTCCATACAAAATGCAGTCCAAAAATTCCCCAACAGCAGAACAGGCGAAGGAAGACTGTGCGTCTCATCAGCAGCGAAGGTGGTAGAAGGCTGCGGTGGGAAGCAAATGCCGGCTATTATGGTTCAACACGTCACGAAAATCTGACCATCAACCCATCAAGATCATGTGGACAATGACGGTGCATGAAAGTCCCCATGTTAAACAAAGTCACGCACAGACTTCTATCAGGGTCCATTTACCAAGTCCTGTGGCGATGCAGAATTGGCGACAGGGACAGGGATGTGAACCTGGGAGTTCCTAGTCAAGAATCTGTACACAGGCAACACTAGCATGAAGGTCGTTGGAGACCTGTGTTAGGACAGAGGTGTCTTTGGGCAGCAGCTTTTGTGATTGAGCAGTTCTCTTCAGGATACCCTCTTTATACCCCAAATGGGGAGGGGGGTGAGAAAAGGTGCCCTAAAAATAGGCTGTCCACTTTTTCCTGTAACCACACCCTATGTGATCACCATCTTTGTGGTCGAAGAAAGAAAACTTTTTAAATTTTGCAATTTGGATTGTCAGAATACTCATGGATGATCTCAAGTGTGACCGCCCAGAAAGAAGAAGGGCAATTGGATCACGTGAATGATAAAGACTCCAAATTGACACCACCGCCCTCAGTGAGATCCTTCTTCCTGGGGAAGGGCAGTTGAAGGAACAAGTAGGGGGATACACCTTCTACCAGAAAGGAAAGGCTGACAGCAACCCTTGTGTCCACAGAATTGGTTTGGCCATCCGGAATTGGATCTTGGATGCACTGGCAGAACTCCACAATTGTATAAATGAATGTCTCATGACACTTCACCTACAGCTCAGCTGTAATCAATATGCCTCCGTCATCAGTGTTTATGCCCTGACCCTCGTCTCTGATGATGTTCAGGAAAAGTTCTATTCTGACCTTGATGAACTCCTCACTGACATCACAAAAGAAGAAAAGCTCATCCTACTGGGAGACTTTTATGTTTCTGCAAGGAAATCATTAGGAAAAATGGCTTGGGAAAAGTCAATGTAAATGGTGTCCTCCTGCTGACAAAGTGAGCTCAGCATGGCCTCATTATAACAAACACCCTCTTCCACCAGGACAAACACAAAACCACATGGAGGCATCCTAGATCAGAGTACTGGTACCTCCTGGATTATGTCATCATTCAACTCAAAGATCTAAGTGATATCTGTGTCACTCGATCCATGAGGGGGACTGATGCCTGCTGGGCAGATCATTGACTTGTTCAGTCAGTGATGAACGTTCATTCAGCACCAACACATTGCAGTAACCAAAAGTCCAAGAGGAAGAAGATCAATGTCTCGGCCCTAAAACACCTGACCGAAGAGAGGAATTTCAAGTGAACTCATAAAAAATCTGAAAAATCTGCACACATCCAATTCAATTTCAGAACAGTGGGGTCAAATAAAGTCAGCCGTACTAGACTCCTGTGTCCAGACCATTGGGTTCGAGCTCGTCGTCGCCAAGACTGGTTCAATGAGAATGATGCTGAAGTATGTGACCTCCTGGGACAAAAATGAGCAGCCTTCATCACCTGGCAGAATGA
Source organism: Carcharodon carcharias (assembly GCF_017639515.1). Lineage (NCBI taxonomy): Eukaryota > Metazoa > Chordata > Chondrichthyes > Lamniformes > Lamnidae > Carcharodon > Carcharodon carcharias. Next base: position 15,785,511 of record NC_054478.1, on the reverse strand, counting down.
CCCAAGGTTGCACATCAAGAAGGCAGCATTCTAACTGCTCAAGGCTGATGACCAAAGCTAAATAAAGAAGATGAAGGACAAGTGGTGGGAAGAGAAAGCCCATGAGATCCAACAATATACCGACCATCATGACATGCAAAGCTTCTTTAAAGGCACCAGGGCTTTAGACCAAAATCAAATGGACAAAATCCCCTTCACTCAGTGTGGCTTTCGGCCTCCCAGAGAAACGTCTGACCTGATCTTCATTGCCAGACAAATGCAAGAAAAATGTTGAGAACAACACTACGAGTCAAGCAAAGCTGTGTGATAGCCCCAATACTATTTACAACACACTTGACAATAGCTATTCACCTCATCAAAGATCAACTGCCCTATGGTGTGAGTAATAAAAACCACCTAGATGGAAAACTCTTTAACCTCAGTCGCCTCCATGCCAAAACTAAACTGAGCACTGTAGGTATACATGATCTACAGTTTGTGGATGATTGCAGTGTCGTTGCCCACTCTGCATCAGATTTACAAGCTATTCTTGATCTTTCCAATTCTGCTTGCAAGAAACTTGGCCTGTCCTAGAATATTGCCAAAACAAGATTCACAACAACCCTCACCTAGTCAGTCAAATATTCCACCTCCCATATATGTTGAAGGAGAGACTCTGGAATATGTTGAGCATTTCCTATACCTTGGCAGCCACCTCCCTCAAAATGCCACCACTGACGAGAAGATCCAACACTGGATCAGCTGTGCCAGCTCAGCCTTCTACAAACTACAGCAGCAAGTATTTGACCACAGAGACCTCCGCAAGTCAACAAAAACCCTAGAGTTGTTGTCATCACACTCCTGTATTGCAGTGAGACATGGACTGTGTATCAGTGACACAGCAATAATAGAGAAATGCTGGGTTCAATGGGAGGACTATCAAAGAAACGCTGGTCTCCTCCTTGAAGTCAGCTCCACAGGCATTCAGGCAAACCTCCTGAAAAATCAACTTCAATGGACTGGACACTGTCTGGATGGTCAAAAAGAGAGAGATTGCAGAACTTGCTGGTACAGAGGGTTCTGGGTGTCCTGGTACACGAATCACAAAACATGAGTATGCAGGTACAGCAAGTGACTAGGAAGACAAATGGAATGTTGGCATTTAGTGCAAAGGGAATGAAATATAAAAGTAGGGAAGATTTGCTGCAGCTATACAGGGCCTTGGAATACTGTGTACAGTTTTGGGCTCCTTATTTGAAAAAGCTATAATTGTGTTTGAAGCAGTTCAGATTTGTTCAAAATCAAATAGTTCCTGGGATGAAGGGCTTATTTCATGAGAAAGGTTGAACAGGTTGGGGCTATACCCATTGGAGCTTAGAAGAATGAGAGATGATCTTATTGAAACATATAACATCCTGAGGGGACTTGATAGGGTGGATACCAGGAGGATGTTTCCACTTTTGGGAGAGGCTAGAACCCAATTTAAGGATAAGAGGTCTATAATTGGAGACAGAGATGAGGGGCAATATTTTCTCCCAAAGGGTTGTTAGTATGTAGAATTCTTTTCCACAAAAAGCAGTGGAGGCTGGGTCCTTGACTACTTTGTCTTTCAAAAATTTGTCTAATTCAGCCTTGAATATATTCAAAGTAGTCAAGGGTTATGGGGGGCAGACAGGAAAGTGGAGCTGAGACCTCAACCAGATCAGTCATGATCTTATTGAATAGTGCAGCAGGATCAAAGGGCTGAATGGCCTCCTCCTGCTCCTAAGTCCTAAGTTTCTTTGTTCCTATGCAAAGTGTCTCCCTCATCAGGTCTTGATTTCTCCACTCTCAAGTGGCCAACGTTCCAGGGAAGGACAAAGAAAGCACATTAAAGGCACTCTGAAGCTCTCCTTGAAATATGGCAATATTGACATTGATGACTGGGAGGAACTTGCTTCCAATCATTCAAAATGGCAACAACCTGTCCATCGAGTGGTATCACACTTTAAGTCACAATGTCTTAATGATAAGGCAGAACGGCAGCAGGGAAGGCAAAAAAAAGAAGCAATTTCTTCACTCCATATCCCACTACCTCATGGGATATCCTACGCCATTTACCCAAGGATCTGTGGGTCAAGAATCAGCCTGTTCAGTCACGAGAAGGCCCCGGGCAAAAACTCATGACCTTGAGTAGAAGTCACCCTCAAATCTAGGGACAGCCAACAACGAATACTATGACAACAACAATGATTTTTAAAATCTCATCCTTGTATTTAAATTCCTTAATGGCCTATGTAGGAACATAGAAACATAGGAACATTGGATTTAGGGGTAGGACTAGGCCATTCAGTCCTTCAAGCTTGCTCCACCATTCAATAAGATCATGGCTGATCTGGTTGTGATCTCAACTCCACTTTTCCGTCTGTTACCCATAACCCTTGAGTCCCTTGTCTACCAAAAATCAGTCTAACTCTGCTTTGAATAAATTCAATGACCCAGTCTCCACTATCTCTGGGGAAGAGAATTCCACAGACTAATGACCCTCTGAGAGAGAAAAAGACTCCTCATCGCCATCTTAAAAGGGAGCCTCTTATTCTTAAACTATATCCCTGAGTTCTCATTTCCCCCACAAGAGGAAACATCCTCCCGGTATCTAACCTATCAAATCCTCTCAGGATCTTATACGTTTCAATAAGATCACCTCTCATTCTTCTAAACTCCAATGGGTACAGGCCCAACATGTTCAACTTTTCTTCATAGGATAAGCCCCTCATCCCAGGAATGAATCGAGTGAACCTTCTTTGAACTGCTTCAAATGCAATTATATCTTTTTTCAAATAAGGAGACCAAAACTCTACACAGTGTTTGTGGTCTCATTAATGCCCTGTGCAGCTGCAGTAAAACTTCCCTACTTTTATATTCCATTCCCCTTGCAATTGATGCCAATATTCCATTTGCTTTCCTAATCATCTGCTTTTGTCTGATAGATACATATCTATCTATTAATGTAAACTCATCTAGCTCTACAACCTCTGAGAACTCTGCATTCGTCCATCCGTGATCTCATGCATTGCTCCTCCCTTTACCCCACAACTGGTGACTGCATCTTCAGCTGTCTAGGCCCCAAGATTTGGAATTCCTTCCCTAAGCCTCTCCTCTTCCTTTAAGACAATTCTGAAAATCCAGTATTTTAACCAAGTGTCTAGTAACCCCTCCAATTGTCTCCTTTGGTTCAATGTCAGTTTTTTGGCCAATTACTGCACCATTAGGAAGATTTTTGTTTCTATTAAAGTCAATGTTGCATGTTAAGGCCGGTTTGTGGTCTCAACTCCACTTTGCTGTGTGCCTCCATAACCCTTGATTCCCTTGTCTATCAAAAATCTGCCTAACTCAGCCTTGAATAAATTCAATGGCCCTGCCTCCATTGCTCTCTGGGGAAGAGAATTCCACAGACTAATGACCCTCTGAAAAAAAATGTTCTCCTCATCTCCATCTTAAAAGGTAGACCTCTTATTCTTAAACTGTGTCCCCTGTTTCTAGTCTCACCCAGATGTGGGAACGTCCTCTCGGTATCTACCCTATCAAATCCTCTCAGGATCTTATAAGTTTTGGATGAGCTGAAGTTTATGGTGAATGGAAGATGGGAGGTCAACCAGGAGAGCATTGGAAGAGTAAATTCAGGAGGTGACAAATGTATGGGTGAAGGTTTCAGAAGCCGATGGTCTGAAGTGGAGCAGAGGTGACCAATGTTATGACAGTGGAAGTGGGTGATCTTGGCGTTGGGCAGGATATGCGGTCAGAAACTCAGATCAGAATTAAATAGGATGATGAGTTTGCAAACAGCCTGGTTCAGCCTCAGACAGCAGCCAGGGAGAAGGATGGAATCAGTGGCTAGGGAAAGGAGTTTGTGGCACAGAAGCTTCAGTCGTCCCAATATTTAGTTGGAGGAAACTGTATTCCTACCACTACTGGATGTCAGAGAAGCATGACAAATAAAATAGAGTGGAGGAGTTGAGAGAGGTGGTGGTGAGTTGGAGCTGGGTGTCAATAGCATACATGTGAAAACTAATGCTGTGTTTTCAGATGATGTCACTGAGGGGGCAGTATATAGATAAGAAACAGGAGCGGGCCAAGGATTGATCCTAGTGGGACATCATGGGTAACAGAGTGGGGGCAGGAAGGGAACCCATTGTAAGTGATTTTCTGGCTATTATATAGATAAGAATGGAACCAAGTGAGAGCAGCCACACCCAGCTGGACAATTAAGGAGAGAGCAGTTGAAGGAGGCTGTTGGGGTCAATGGTGTTGAAGGCTGCAGGCAGTCGAGAAGGATGAAGAGGGAAAGTTTACCATGCTCATAGTCATAGAGGATAACTTTTTTGTTTAGAGCTATTTCAGTATTGGGATAGGGGCAGAAGTCTGATTGGAGAGATTCAAACATGGAGTTCCAGGAAAGATGGGCATAGATTTGGAAGATGACAGCACGTTCAAAACTGTAGATTGGAAAAGGAGGTATGGAATGGAGATGAGTTTTGAGAACATGGTCAAAGCCATTACTCTCCTTTCTCTGCAGTTTCTCGCAAAGTTGTGGCACGGGATTGGGGAACACTGGTGGAAATTCATCTTTTGGTGAAATATTAAACCGAGGCCCCAACTGACAGCAAGAGAATTTTCCCAGGTGTCATGGGAACAATATTTACCCTTCAACCAGTATTGCAAAAACAGATTATCTGGTCATTTCTTTCATTTTTGTTTGTGAAATCTTGCTGTGCGTGATTTGGCTGCCGTTACATTAAAATAGTCAATGCTACCTTTTTCTATTTTATGCCTTTCCAAGTTATGAACAGTCAGCCTTTGCAGGGTCTCACATAGGTTGCATCTCTCATCAAGAGTTTTGCAGAGTACATGCACTTGAATTCAAAAGTCTCAGAGAAAGTATTTTGAAATTCGTATAACACTCTCAGCTCTCCATTCAGCGATCCCTCAAACCTAAGGTTCTCTCTTTGAGTCTAGACCTGTGCACAACAGTATACAGCAGATAAACAATTCACACCAATCTAGTGCTGTATGTCTTATTTCAGCGGAGCATTGTACCCAAACATAGGGCAGCTCATCACACGCAGCCTGTGAACAAACTTTGTGTGATTTCAGCACCCACAGATCTCACACGGTTTACAGAAATTACTACTTCATTGTTGCCTTTGGAAATGTTTTCAGGGGTCAGTGAACATCGAACTGAACTGCACTCCAATTTCCCTTTACATGGAGCTAAATATTTACATAGCCAAACTCCTGCTGAGAGAGTAACACTCAGAAACATCCTGGTGAGGTCAGTGTGGAGAAGGAGAAATACAGGGAAAGGTCGAGTGAGAGGGAGAGAAGAGAGGAAAGCAATATAGAGAACAGAGACAAAAAGAGAGGGGAGATAGAGAGGTGGAGATAGAGAGGTGGAGATAGAGTAAGAAAGAAAAAAGATACAGACAAACTGAGACAGAGGCTAAGACAGAAAGAGGGAGAGTGTGTGAGACAGAGAGAGGGAACAAGTGAGAGAGACAGAGAAAAGGGAAAGAGTGAGAAACAGAGAGGGAGCGAGACAGAAAGAGGGACTGAGAGAGAAAGGATCAGAGAGCGTGAGACAGAGAATCAGAAAGAAAGCTTTGAGAGGAGAACATACAAAAGCAGAGAGAGAGATTCTTGAGCTGCAATTCCATTCATCAACAATCACGTCACTGTCATTAACTCTCAGGGAGGAGGAAGAAAAGATGTGAGACAGCCAAAGGAGTGATTTGGGAAGCTGAATAAAAGTGTGGCTGGAGAGTGGGGTGGGGGAGGCGGGGGGGTGGGGGGGGTGGGGCGGTGGTGGGGAGGGCATTTAAGGAGAGCCTGAGGGCAGGAGAAAGGGGGAGAGAGGGAAGGGTTTAATAAAGGAATAGCCAACCATCTGAAGGCACTGCCGCCAATGGCAAGTTGAAGAGAGGGAAGTAATTTTCCATCCCTTCACAAACTTTCCCTGCTGCAGTAAGGACAGATATATTGGACCCAAACCGTGATACATTCAGCTTCAATATAGTTCTGTAAATAGTGAATCAAAAAACATACAGTCAATACAAACCACAAAATACCAGGTACAATAGCCATGTGTGGCATATCAGCCAATCGGAGGCAGGTTTTGTGCAGAGATTATAGTCACCCACAGTACCCCTAGGTTAGAAAGAGGGGAAATCAGCCAGGGTTCCTGCTCCTGATCACTGTCCAGTGATCCCTGGGTTAGAGAGAGGAGGTCAGCCAGGGTTCCTGCTCCTGATCACTGTCCAGTGACCCCTGGGTTAGAGAGAGGAAATCAGCCAGGGTTCCTGCTCCTGATCATTGACCAGTGACCCTTGGTGAAAAGTCCTTAGGCAGGGACATCAGATGAAGTCACGATGAGACATAGTTGTGATGTCTTCACTGATAACTGCCTCCCAACACTCACTGTCTGCACGGATACATGAAGAATGGGTCATTGGGTGAGTGATTGAAGGGCAGTTATTGCTTTCGCAAGAGGCAGTGGCATAAGGAGGGGAAGGAAGAGAACACGTAGCAATAAATTAATAATTGCTGATAATGTCAGCGCTGGCCAGATCTTACTGATTATTAAATATTGCAATGCTGGAAGTAGTTTCATGCTCCACTTTGACTAGTTGATAAATTCTGAGATCCATTTCAAAATCAATTCAAGGTTCAATAAGGAAAGATGGAACAAGGCCAAATCTGGGGATATCTGTTCCATCTCTTAGTGCTTGCAAACTGCTGCTATGATATTCTGAGGCTTTAGAAAAATTAGATGCAAACAAAACAACTTTGTACAGAAAAGATAAATTACCTGACAGCCGACTGGTGCAGCAATGTTCAACTGCGTCTGCATGCTCTTACAGGTAGCAGCTGAACGCCAATATTCCCATCTGCTGTGCACACGCACACATACACAGTCTGTCTGAAACTACGAAAGTCTGGGTGGTGCAAAGGAAACCTGGCTCCACGGACCCCTCCCGAATGGACTGGCACTCTTAACATGTGTTTCCTTCCGCAATCTGATGCAAACATGTCCTTCATATGCATTCCTGTCGCAATTGGCAAGCATAGAGGTATTCACACACACACACGAATCACATGCACAAATACACACACACAAACACACATCCATAAACATAGACAAATACAAAAACATGCACACAAATACGCATGCAGAACATCAGCACACTAAAATACACACACAATTTGACATATGCAAACACAAACACAAACCCAGATATACACACAACATATGTACACAAACTTACATGCACAAACATACGTAAAGATACACATACAAACACACATACTCATACACAAATACACACATAAACAATCCACGCATACATCACAAAAACACACAACTCCCAAAGGCAAATGCACACAAATCCAAACATAGAAATACTGGCAGAGAAACCGATGCACACAAAACATATACAATCCATAAATACAGACACAAACACAAAAATACACACAAATACAGGCATGCAAATATCAGGACACAGATACGCACACAGATATACAAGCACAAGTATGCTGTTCCAGTATGGCTACAACACTGGCATCTACCTGGCAATGTGGAAAACTGCCCAAGTATGTTCTGTCCGCAAAAACCAGGACAAATCCGATCCAGCCAATTACCGCCCACCAGTCTACTCTCCATCATCAGCAAAGCGCTGGAAGGGATCAGTGACAGTGCTATCAAGCGGCGCTTATTCAGCAATAACCTGTTCACTGACGCTAAGTTTGGTTTTCATTTGGTTTTCACTCAGCTCCTGCCTTCATTACAGCCTTAGTCCAAACATGGACAAAAGTGCAGAAACCAAGAGATGAGAATGAGTCCCCTTGACATCAAGGCCGCATTTGACCGAGTGTGGCACAAGCAGCACTAGCAAAACTGGAGTCAATAGGAATCGGCAGAAAATTCTCCATTGGCTGGAGTCATACCTAGCACAAAGGAAGATGGTTGTGGTTGTTGGAGGTCAGTTATCTCAGTCCCAGAACATCGCTGCAGGGGTTCTACAAGGCCAATATCCTAGACCCAACCATCTTCAGCTGTTGCATCAATGACCTTCCCACCATCATAAGGTCACAAGTGGGGATGTTTGCTAATGATTGCACAATGTTCAGCCCCATTCGTGAGCCCTCAGATACTGAAGCAGTCCATGTCCAAATGCAGGACAATATCCAGGCTTGTGCTGACAAGTGGCATAGAGTCATATAAGTCTACAGCACAGAAAAAGGCCCTTTGGTCCATCGAGTCTGTGCCAGCCAAACAAGTACCTAACTACTGTAATCCCATTTTCCAGCACTAGGCCCAAAGCCTTGTATGCCATGGCATCACAAGTGCACATCCAAATACTTCTTAAATGTTATGAGGGTATCTGCCTCTACCACCCTTTCAGGCAGTGAGTTCCAGATTCCCACCCACCCTCTGGGTAAAAAAATTCTTCCTCACATCCCCTCTAAACCTCCTGCTCCATACCTTAAATCTATACCCCCTGGTTATTGATCCCTCCACCAAGGCAAGTAACATTCACACCACGTAAGTGCCAGGCAATGACCATCTTCAACAAGAGAGAATCTCAGGAACTCTCCTTGACATTCAATGGCATTACCATCGTTGAATCCTCCACTATCAACATCCTGTGGGTTACCATTGACCAGAAACTGAACTGAACCAGCCATGTAAATACTGTGGCTACAAGAGCAGGTCAAAGGCTGGGAATTCTGTGGTGAGTAACTCACCTCCTGACTACCCAAAGCCTGTCCACTTCTGCAAGGCACAAGTCATGAGTGTGATGGAACCCACTTGTCTGGATGAGTGCAGCTCCAACAACAGTCAAAAAGCTTGATGCCATCCTTGACAAAGCAGCCCGCTCGATTGGCACACACTTACTCCACCACTGGTACGCAGTGCCAGCAGTGTGTACCATATACGAGATGCACTGCAGCAACACACCAAGTGTTGCTCCGTCAACAGCAACTTCCAAACCTGCGGTCCTAGAAGGACAAGGGCAGCAGATGCATGGGTTCCCAATCAAGCCACACACCATCCTGACTTGGAGCTATATTGCCATTTCTTCAATGTTGCTCGGGATTTTTAAATTCATTTACGGAATGTGGGCTTCGCTGGCTGGGCCAGCATTTATTACCCATCACTCATTGTCTTTGAGAAGGTGGTGGTGAGCTGCCTTCTTGAACTGCTGCAGTCCATGTGGTGTAGGTACACCCACAGTGTTGGGAAGGGAGTTCCAGGATTTTGACCACTGACAGTGAAGGAATGGTGATATATTTCCAACTCAAGATGGTGGGTGGCTTGGAGGGGAACTTTTCCAGGTGGTGGTGTTTCCATCTATCTGCTACCCTTGTCCTTCTAGATGGTAGTGGCCATGGGTTTGGAAGGTGCTGTCGAAGGAGCCTTGGTGAATTCCTGCAGTGCATCTTGTAGATGGTACATACTGCTGCTACTGGTGGTGGAGGAAGTGAATGTTTCTGGATGTGGTGCCAAACAAGCGGGCTGCTTTGTCCTGGATGATGTCAAGCTTCTTGGGTGATGTGGGAACTGCACTCATCCAGGCAAGTGGGGAATATTCCATCACACTCATGACTTGTGCCTTGTAGATGGTGGACAGGCTTTGGGGAGTCAGGAGGTGATTTACTCATCGCATGATTCCTAGCCTCTGACCTGGTCTTGTACCCACAGTATTTATATGGCTAGTTCAGTTCAATTTATGGGCAACGGTAACCTCCAGAATGTTGATAGTGGGGGATTCAGTGATGCTAATGCCATTGAACATCAAGGAGTGATTGTTAGATTCTGTCTTGTTAGAGATGGTCATTGCCTGGACACTTGTGTGGCACGAATGTTACTTTCCATTTGTTAGCCCAAGCCTGGATATTGTCCAGTTCTTGCTGCATTTGGACATGGACTGCTTCAGTATCTGAGGAGTCGTGAATGGTGCTGAACATTGTGCAATCATCAGCTAACATCCCCACTTCTGACCTTATGATGGAAGGAAGGTCATTGATGAAACAGCTGGAAATGGTTGGGCCGAGGACACCACCCTGAGGAACTCCTGCAGTGATGTCCTGGATCTGAGATGACTGACCTCCAACAACCACAATCATCTTCCTTTGTGCTAAGTATGACTCCAACTGGCGGAGTGTAGTCCCTTTGATTCCCATTGACTCCAGTTTTGCTAGGGCTCCTTGATGCTACACTTGGTCAAATGCTGCCTTGATATCAAGGGCAGTCACTCTCGCCTCACCTTGGGAATTCAGCTCCCAAGTCCATGTTTGACCCAAGGCTGTAATGAAATCAGGAGAGTGGCCCTGGCGGGACCCAAACTGGGCATCAGTGAACAGGTTATTGCTAAGCAAGTGCCACTTGATAGCACTGTTGATGATCCCTTCCATTACTTTACTGATGATGGAGAGTAGACTGATGGGGCGGTAATTGGCTGGGTTGGATTTGTTCTGCTTTTTGTGTACAGGGCATATCTGGGCAATTTTCCACATAGTTGGGTAGATGCCAGTGTTGTAGCTATGCTGGAACAGCTTGGCTAGGGGTGCCGCAAGCTGTGTAGCACAAGTCTTAAGTACTATTGCTGGGATATTGTCAGGGCCCATAGCCTTTACAGTATCCAGTGCCTTTAGCCATTTCTTGATATCACATGGAGTGAATCAAATTGGCTGAAGACTGGCATCTATGATGCTGGGGATCTCCGGAGGACGTCAAGATGGATCATCCACTCAGCATTTCTGGCTAAAGATTGTAACAAATGCTTCAGCCTTATCTTTTGCACTGATGTGCTGGACTCCCCCATCATTGAGGATGGGGGTATTTGTGGAGCTTCCTCCTCCATTGAGTTGTTTAATTATCCACCACCATTCACGATTGGATGTGGCAGGACTGCAGAGCTTAGATCTGATTCGTTGCTTATGGGACCACTTAGCTCTGTCTATCACTTGCTTTTTATGTTCTTTGGCATGCAAGTAGTCCTGTGTTATAGCTTCACCAGATTGACACCTCATTTCTAGGTATGCCTGATGCTCCTGGCGTGCTCTCCTGTGCACTCCTCATTGAGCCAGGGTTGATCCCCTGGCTTGATGGTAATGGTAGAGTGGGGGATATGGCAAGCCATGAGTTTACAGATTGTGTTTGAGTACAATCCTGGAAGTCCTTCCCTAACAGCATTGTGGGTGTACTACACCTCATGGACTGCAGCAGTTCAAGAAGGCTGTTCACCATTGTTGTAGGGTGTTGGTTTGAGTTGGGTCTGAAGAAGTCTTTGTCACGACATGTAGGTTAACTGTAAGTCTTTAGTGACTTGGACTTATTTACAAATATACAGTAAAGTGTCCAAGCTAAGAGCTGTCGCCATGCCTGCTGGTACTCAGCACTCTATCCAACACTCAACTGACTCTGGGTGCAGGTCATGTGGCCTCTTACTTCACTATGTGGGCAGTTTTGTACTCAGTCTTACATTAACCCTATATGTGCCAGACCCTTCTCCTACACCACCTCCAAGTCTTTATCCAATGTATTTTAAGTGATTAAAGTTTACCTTAGATCTTACATTATCACTACCCAATCACCACACTTCACATCCTTGAATTCAAAGATCCAGGTGGTCTGCAAGCCTTATAACCCTTCCATATTTGGTTTGCACTACTGTTCTTCCTGCAGGTTTGGAGGTTGTTGAGGCATCTGTGTATGTCTTCATCCTTTTCTTCCATTCTTTCATGTTGAACTACATTTGGTCGGTTCAGCTATTGTGCTAATCAATGGTTGCTATACAAGCTTGTTTCTTGAGAGGTGGATGAAAATTGTGCTTGTCTCCTTGTCACTTTTTTTGCTTCTTCTGTCATCGTGTGGGTCATCACAACGTATGTGGAAGTTTACATTTCAAAAATGGAACCCTTGTTCCCAATTGTTTCACAATCTTACCCACATTTTTGATTACTTTCTTCTTTTCTAGTTGCTTTTTGAGCTTATGAATCTTTTCATTCAGCTGAGCAATAACCTTGGTAAGTTAATTTGTCTTGTTTCAGAGTTATTTGTGGAACTCTTATATAAGTTTGACAGCTTCACCTGGGCATTCAGTTCTGTTCGAAATCTTTCTTTTATGGTGACTGACTGCTCTTTGGAATCTTCCAATTCACTCCTTAGATCACCAGTCTGTTTCATAAAGTTTCTCTTAACTACATTCAAAGTCTGGATTTACTCTTCTATACTGTGTATTTCAACCTTCATGTTGTTCAGATTGAACCAAAGTTCAAGGGGTTCATCTGTTTTATTTATTAATAGTGCTTCAAAGCAACTGTTTTGGTGCATCAGTAATTCTTTCTCCTGTTCCCCGCATTTTTCATGATGCCTACTAGAGACTTCTGATGCTTGAAGGTCATCAGCTTTAAATTGAAGATCTATCTTTGTCGAATTTGCTTCTACAAGTTTGTCATTTAAGTATTTCAAATCCTTTTTCAAGTATTTTACTTCCTGTGAGTGGCATTCCAGCATTCTCAGCAGTTCTCGTTTTCCCTTTACAACCCATCTTTCATACATGAAAGTTGGTCCTCCAAGCTGGTCAGTTTTTCTTTAGTAGAGCATAATTCCTCTGTGCTATCCTTCAAGCTCACCTTCTGTAATTGCACTCCTGCCAATTGTTGCTGTGACTCCTCATGCTCTTTGATGTATAGTTTTATTTGCTCTTGCTATTCTAGGTTCTCAGTTTCCATCTCTTTATATTTATCTTTGGAAATGTAATGTTTTCCCAAGTTTTCTTGCAATGCCCAACCATTTTCCTAAGCTCTGCAGTCTCTTTCTTGTATCTCCTGAGTTCCTCCTGGAATACAGAACATTCCTGAGCCTTCTCTGCCAACTGGTTCTTCAGTTATATGAGTGTATTTCTGCTTGGGTTTTCCCAACTCACACTTTGACTTGCTGACAATGGAATTCAGAGTTTCATTTCCTCCTGGTTCCTTTACAACGCCTCAAAAATGTATTTGTTCAAATCTTGATAAGTTTGGTTCACTGAAGTCTTTAGTTTATTGTGCGTCTTCAAAGGTATATACTCAGCTTGAGTTTTGTGTTTCAAATCTTCCAATTCAGCTTTGATGCAATCATTTTCCAAACTATTTCATTTTCCTTTTGCAGGTTTTGTGCATTTTGCACTTCATCAGATAGCTTTCCTTCATTCACAGTCAGCTGCTCACTCTGTACTGCCACCTGCTGTTGCAGTTCGGTAATGTGTCAGGGTTCCAAAAATATATATTTTTGGGACTCTTGGAAAGTTCTTTGCCACTCTGGTGCCTTTATGTGGTTTCCTTGGGTAATGTCTTTTGCCCTTGTGTAGCTTTTCTAGGGGTTTTCAATCCCTCTTTTTAAGTTTTCTGCACTCCACAACTTGAAGATTAAAATATCAAAGGCTTTTAATATTTCATTGAAGTTGGCTGAGGATTCTTCAATGCGCTGCATTAGGATTACATCATTGGCAAGTTCACCAAACCAGTAAAAAAACGGTATTAATCTGGATTTTTTCTGATTTTCTACTTAAACCTGATGCATTCTGGTAATTCAAAAATTCTCTTCTCAAGGACACCAAATCTCCCATTAAGTTTAGCCTCTGGATGAGTCTAATTTGATCTGGTAGGTTGAATTTTTAAAAGCATAGGTTCTAATTAAGAACTTTCTGAATTTCAGGATGGTGTCGCTGTTGGAGGCAAAAGGATTTCCATGTTTACTGGCTTTGGCAGGCTCCACTACAATTGTTATCACGCTCAGCTTGAAAAAGAAATTTCAACAATGGCTACCTGCAGAGTTGTCTTGCTCAGCATTTATATTAATGTCGCAACTTCATTAAATCCTGGCTTTTGCTTGCCTTTAGCTGGGTTTCCAAAGTCACGATTCTCCCAGGGTATTCACTTAATTATTTATAACTTTTTCGCAGAGAGCTCAAACTTGTTAAGGTGCAGACTCGGGGATTGAGCTTTTAGCGATGGCTTTTTTCAAACTGTGCTCCTGGCTCTGAAATTTTTAAATATTTTTCAGGACTTGCTGTAGCCTGAAAGTTTAAAAGATTTAGCTCACCCTTGTTATATTTGCTGACACTGTGCTGTGGGATTTGAATTTGGACTTCCAAAGAAGGTTTCCATGAGTTAGGGTCAAATCTAGCACAAAGGAAGATGGTAGTTGGAAGCTAATCATCTCAGCCCAAAGTCATCACTACAGGAGTTCCTCAGGGTAGTGTCCAAGGCCTAGCCATTTCAGCTGCTTCATCAATGACCTTCTATCCATCATATGGTCAGATGTGGGCATGTTCGCTGATGTTTGCACAATGTTCAGTAATATTCATAACTCCTCAGAAACTGAAACTGTCCATGTCCATATGCAGCAAGACCTGTACAACATCCAGGCTGGGGCTGGTAAGTGGCAAGTAAAATTCATGCCACACAAATGCCAGGTAATGACCATCCGCAAAATATGACAATATAACATCTTCCTTTGACGTCCAGTGGCATTACCATTGCTGAATCCCCCATTATCAACATCCATTAATCAGAAACTGAACTGGATCCCCAAGTATTGTGGCTACAAGAGCAGATCAGAGGCTGGAAATATTGTGGTGAGTAATTCACCTCCTGACTCCCCAAAGCCTTTCCATCATCTACAAGACACAAGTCAGGACTGTGATGGAACACTCCAGACTTGCCTAGATGGGTGCAGCTCCAACAACACTCGAGAAACTCAACACCATACAGGACAAAGCAGCCTGCTTAATTGGAACCCCATCCACCACCTTAAACATTCGCTACCTTGATCACTAGCACACTATGACAGCCATGGGTACCTGCTACAAGGTGGACTGTAGTAATTCACCAAGGGTCCTTCAACAGCACCTTCCAAACCCATGACCTCTACCACCTAGAAGGACAAAAGCAACAGACGCATGGGAACACCACCACTTGCTAAGTCCCCCTCTGAGTCACTCACCATCTGACTTGGAAATATATCGCTGTTCCTTCACTGTCACTAGGTCAAAATCCTGGAATTCCCTTCCTAACAGCTATGTGGGTGTATCTACATCACATGGACTGCAACAGTTGAAGGCGGCTCACCACCACTTTCTCAAGGGAAATTAGGGATGGCCAGAGATGCTCACATCCCATGAAAGAATGAAAGGAAAGCTCAGTTCAGTTTGTTGCCTCCCACAGACACTCATGGTTTCCCTCACACACTAGTGTGTTCACGTACAAACCCTCATGCACACACCCATATGTTCCTTCACAGACTCTTGTGTGTTCCCTCATAATTGAAGGGGCTTGTGTATTTACTACATGCCTCCCCCCGACAGCTGAAAGCCGTAGTGTTTATTGGAGTATCTGCCACCTTGGCCTCTTATGTTTTGAGGGGTTGAGCCTGAAACATGTCCAGGTGATTATCAGGAGGTTAGAGCAATCTCACATTGATAAGGCACACAGCATTGAGGGGCATTTGTAAATGTAATGAGGATTCAAACCAACTAACTGTCTGATTTTCTGATTCACTGATCTGCCCAAGGAACCTGCAACACAGAGAGAGAGAGAGAGAGAGAGAGAGAGAGAGAGGAGGAGAGAGGGGTAGAGAAAGAGGGGAAAATGAAGAGGGGAAGAAAGGCAGAAAGGAGGAGAGGGATGGGACGAGAGGGAAACAGAGTGAGAGAGTGATAGACAAAGAAGGAGAGACAGACACAAACTGTGAGACATGCAAAGGTTTGGGGAGAGAATGTGGTACATGAAAGAGAGAGGACACTGACAGGGTGCACGTACATGTAAAACAGAAGAATCTTTAGGAACAGATTAAGCCCTTTAGGCCCTGCTTTAATAGATGTAATTCATGTACTTAGGTCCTTATCATATCCTTCACAGAATCACACAGTGTAAGACCATTCAGCTCATCATGTCTGTGCCGGGCCTTTGAAAGAACTATACAGTTAGACTCACTCCTCTAATCCCCACAGCCCCCGTAAACCTATTTTTATTCAAGTATTTATCCAATTCCCTTTTGAAAGTTACCATTGAATCTACATCCACCATCTTTTCAGGCAGCACATTCCAGATCACAATAACTCACTGCGTTTAAAACTTCGTCTCTCCCCTGGGTCTTTTGCTAATTACCTTAAACCTGTCTCCTCTGGTTACCAAGCCTCCTGCCACAGGAAACAGTTTCTCTTTATTTACTCTATCAAAATCCTTCATGATTACGAACATCTCTATTAAATCTCCTCTTAACCTTCTCTTGTCTAAGGAGAACAATCCCAGCTTCTTCTGTCTCTCCAATTACCCTTGGAGGTGGTGACATTAGCAAGCTACAGGATGAACCCACACCCAATTGAACATGTCAGAGCTGTTGACGTAGAAAAGAAAATTAGTGCGGTTATTTTTCAAATGAATTTCAGGCTGAAAGGAAGCTGTCATTGATTTGAGGGTGGATTCCTGCAAATTACGTTATTGGTTCTAGGTATCGTTGGCATTCTTGCACGACCATCTTGTGTTGGCAAGAGATACAGCGTCTCCATTATCAATTCCCCAGATTCACTCTCTAGAGGACCAATACTAGCTTTACAAAAACAAAAACAGAATTACCTGGAAAAACTCAGCAGGTCTGGCAGCATCGGCGGAGAAGGTCATGAGGACTCGAAACGTCAACTCTTTTCTTCTCCACCAATGCTGCCAGACCTGCTGAGTTTTTCCAGGTAATTCTGTTTTTGTTTTGGATTTCCAGCATCCGCAGTTTTTTGTTTTTAATACTAGCTTTAGTTATTCTTCCCTATTTAAACACTTGTAGAAATTCCACTATCTGTTCTTATATTACTAACTAGCTTTCTCTCATATTGTTCTTTCTTCCCCTTTATGTTTTTTGAGTCATTCTTTGCTGGTTCTTAAAATTTGACCAATCTTTTGATCTACCAGTAATCATTGCAAGTTATCCTTAACTTTCATATTCAGCCATGGATGATATGTCCTTCTCAATAAGTCTTTGCTGAGAATCATTAAATATCTCCTTAAAAGTCTGCCACTGCATCTCTACCATCCTAACTTTTAACCTAGTTGCTCAGCTCAATTTAGCTAGCTCCACTTTCATACCCTTATAATTTAACTTTATTCTGGTTTAAAACACTAGTCTTAAATTCACACTTCTCCATTCAAACTGAACATTAAGTTCTATCATGTCATGATCGCTGTCGCCTTGAGGCTACTTTACTATGAGGTTATTGATTAATCCTGTCTCATTACCAGGTCTAGAATAGCCAGTTCCCTGGTTGGCTCTAGAATGTACTGCTCTATGAAACTATTCCAAATACACTCTATGAGCTCATTTTCCTGGCTACCTTTGCCAATCTGATTCTTCCAATCTATATGTAGATTAAAGTCACCCATGATTACTGCAGTACTTTTTGCTGCACACCCCATTTATTTCTTCCTGTATTCTCTGTCCTACAGTGTAACTTGCTGCTGGGGGGCCTATAAGCTACTCCCACAATTGACCTCTTACCTTTGCTATTTCTTATCTCTACCCAAACTGATTCTCCATCTTGCTCTTTCAATCCAAGTTCACCTCTTACTGCTGTACTAATTGCATTCTTAATTAACAGAGCTACCCCACAACCTTTTCCTAGCTTCTGTCTTTTTGAAATGTCAAATACCCTTCAATTTTCAGGTCCCGTCCTTGGTCACCCTGCAATCATTTCTCTGTAATGGCTATCGGGTCATACATATTTATTTCCATCTGTGCTAACAATTCATCCATTTTGTTATGAATGCTGCGTTCAAACACAGAGCCTTTATCTGTCTTTTTATTTTCTCCGGCCTTAACTGTTGGTGCACTCTTAAGTTTGCATGCTCTGCCCCGACTGGGCAAGGTGTACAATCCCCTTGCTAAGGGTGGCCATGGCTTAGTCACTGGTGGACATGCTCACAGCCCCTTACAATGTTTTTATTAATGTTTGGACCAGTATGGTTCAAGCTAACAGCGCAACCTTGCAGTACAGGTTAGGAGATTGTTGCATCTGAGCTGACAGCACAGCATGCAGCCAAGTGGCTGAAGCTGTCGCCATACAGTCAAGTGGAGTAGGGCAGAGATGGGTGGGGTTTCGGACTGCCAATGAGCGCACTACACACTGGCCATCAAAGTGGTGGCCAGCACTCTCCTGCAAGCGTGAAGGGGCCTTCAGACTTAACCAAGATAGGTTCTTAGTCACCTAAGCTAACCCACACATCTCTCTCTTTTATCCTGCAGGAGGAGAACATCAGGATCATGGAGCTTGGTGATCTCGTGGTATGCCTCATGGTTTACAGGGAGCAGAGAAGAAGAGGAGATCGGTGGAAACCCCCAGCTTGGCAAAGGGAGGAGCACCTCCCTCAAGATGAAGGGGCGGCAAGGCCTGCTGCACATGCAGCTAAGGACCACTGTGAGCTGTCGCTTGTAGGTGCATTACTAGGCCCAGGGTCTATAGATGTTGCTTGTCATTGTTGCAGATGACTGACGACCAGTGTAGCCAAAGGCTGCGCATGTCTGGGGAACTGGTCAGTCACATTAGCCACCTGCTGCAGGATTTGGTGCACTGGGACTCAGAGGGCATCCACTGCCAGTGGCTGATGAAAATGACCGTGGTGCTCAATTTTTATGCCAGTGGCTCCTTCTAGGGCTCCACAGGTGACCTGTGCAGGATCTTGCAAGCCTCCACCCACATGTGGATCCAGGGGGAGACAGGTGCCACCTTCACAAATGCACAGGATTTTGTGCATTTCGCCAGGGATCAGGAAAGCCAGCAAACAAGAGCACAGGGATTTGCGCAGATCTCAGGGTTTCCACTGGTGCACGGACATTGACTGCACTCACATAGCACCTGGGTCTCCACGGCAACAAGAAGTCAATTGTGTCATCCGCAAGGGCTTCTATTCACAATGTTTAGTTGGTGAGCAACTACAACAATGCACCCTGCGCATGATTCCCAGGGAGTGTCCTTGACTCCTACATCTTTAGCAGGTCTCAGATCCCTGACAACTTCCAGGATCCAGAGAGGCTGCTCGGGGACAAGGGTTACCCGCAGAGGACATGGCTGACGACGCCTGTGCGGCAGCTTCAGACTGCAGCAGATACAGTAAAGCGAGGCTCATGTCGCGACCTGAACTTTGGTGGAGTAAACGATAGACATCTTGAAAATGAGGTTCCGGTGCCTCGACAGGTCCAGTGGAGCACTGCCATACAGTTCCCAGAGAGGGTTGCGCATCATCGTAGCTTGCTGCGCTCTCCACAACCTGGCGCTGCCACGGTCGGAAGACCTGGCTGAGGAGGAGATGGAGGAACTGTATGTCTCCTCTGGTGAAGAGGACATCAAAGGGCATGATGATGATGAGGTCTTTGAAGGCGAGGATGCTGGCAATGAGGTGCTCACACTGGCCAGATGAGGCAGGTGTTTGGGAGGCCCTCCAAAGCTGCAAGATTCATGGAGGTTGATGACAAGATGCAGTGAGGACAGACCTGATATCCTCACCTTGCATCTGTGAACGTTTGACTCCTGTGTGGCTGATGGCGGTGCACATACCTTCATTGCTTAGGCTCATGGCATGGAGGCACAGCGGAGGCACAATGGTCGCTAGATTCCAGGAGGATGATGACCACATGCAGTGAGGACAGTCCATAGCCTCTGTGAATGCCTGATTCCTATTTGGCCGAGGGCAGCTCATTTGCACTCCGTGATCAGGGTCATATCATGAAGATGCAGCCATGAAACTTTAAATGCACCTGATCCTTTGTCCGCCTTCAGCACCTGACCCCCTTCAGGAGCACAGCATCACCAATTTCAGATGAAAAGATGGGTGCCAGCCCCACCTCAAAGGTGCTGAGAGCACACAGAAAGAATGACGGAACTCTGTGACGCCTGCCCATGACATTCTGGCAGCAATGACCAGCACCGCTGAGGTACAGGCATCACTAATGCATCCAGCAAATGTGAGTCTGGACCATCACTTTGGTCTGAAGACTGCACAGAGCACAGGGAAGAGGCCCTGGACTGAAACACCTGCCTTTATCCTGTGCAGGAGCCAAGGTTTCACATCTGAGTGACATGAACACTGCTCACAAGAACAAGGATCCAAAGCCAGGGAGACATTGTTGGGAGCATATTTACAATAGTGAACATTACATACAAGTGGTTAACACACATGCCCAGGCTGTGTAACTACACCTTCTTCACCTTCCACAACCCTGCCACTACGTCTTGATGCTCACCCAACATGCACAGCAGAGGTGGAGGCAGCCTGCTGACTGCCACACCCTGTCTGTGATGACCTTGTTGGCATCCTCTGGAGGGCCGAGACCTGGAGGGCCCCGGCCTGCTTTCAGGATCCTGCTGTGTGGCAGTGGCACCCTCCAAAGCCTGTGGATTTGGAGCTGCTGGGGTCACATGAAGAAGGGATCTGGATGGGCCAGGCACTCCCAGAGTCACCTGGATGGATGGGCCCAGATTGTGCACCTGCTGATCTTCCTCCCTATGGGTGCCTGAGGGCCCCTGGCTGACTCCTTAAGGGGAAGGGGAAGCTGGAGTGTGACCAAGCTGCCCGCACTCCTCTCGTGTACACACTACTGGAGGCCAACTATGGTGCCAGGGATGGAGTTCAGTCCCCCGCAGCAGTGCAGGAGCGACATCCTGGACCAACGTCTCCAAGGCAGCCAACATCCTACCAGTGTTGGCCTCAGTGCACTGGCATGCGGGAGCTATCACCTCAGCTTGATGATGGATGGACTCCTCCATCGTGCCTTGCAATCTGAGGAGTGAAGCGGACATCCCTTCCTGATGTTCCCAAGTTTGCTTTTGCAGCTCCAGCAACTGAGGTATGACAGAGACCAGAGGCTCATCATCTGACTTAGACTCAGAAAACTTCTGGCCTCCAGCAGCCCACTAACTGTTGGAGACCTGAGAAGTCACTGCCTCCACCTGCTGTGGATCAGAAAGTGCGATGTGCTCACCAGATTCTGATCCCGAGGCTACTCTAAAGCTAGGTCCCACCGAGGTGTGGGTCTCTGTGCTAGTGGAGGGTGTGGGTGAGCGCTGTGACATAACATGTCTTCAGTTAGGATGTCATCATATTCTTCTCCTGAGGTGTCTTCGGGGATTGAGTTGAGGACCTGGCTCGTGGACCCACTCGGCTGCTTCCCAGATGTGCCTGTGAAAGCCAGGAGAGATAATCAGTGCATGGTAGGGGACTGCGGAACAAGGGAGCTCACTCACAGCATGGTTGTCTGATGGATGTTGCACTGCTGGATCCTCACTTGGTAGCACCACCAACCTCACTGTCAGCACAAGAATGATCCAGATCATCATGGGCCAGCTAGATGACTCTATCCTAACGTTTGTGAGGACCTTGATGTTGGGCATTCCTCCACCAGTCTTATGACCGTTCCCTGTTGTTGTGTGCCAGCTTGTCCTACATGAATTCAGATGGAGAGACTGTGAGCAGGGTGCCTGCCAGGCCAAATGAGAAGGATGCCTGGCATGTGTGGGTGGTGAGTGGTGCCATTGACGGGATGAGAACATGATCCACAGGCCAAGTGAAGGTGTGTGTGAGAGACTGAATGGTGGTGTCCTTTGAACTGGCAGTGAGTGAGATTCCTGTGGATGTACGATGGGTTTGTGAGTGTGAGTTGAGAGTGACGAGAAGAATGACTTACCCTGGTGGAATGGAGGAGATCATTCATCCTCTTTAAGCACTGCGTTGCTGCCCTATTTTGCATTGGTGCTGACCACCACACCCACCACTTCCAATGCTGGATGGGTGAGTTTGCTTGCTGATCTTCGTCCACAGCGGGGGTAAAGGACTTCTACTGCATCCAGTAGGCACCCGAGGGAGGTGTCACTAAATTTGAGGATAGCATGTTTCCTCCCTTTGGCACCCATAATTTTCCAGCAGTTTCCAATCCCATAGAGAGTGCTAGCCCTGTGCAGGGATGCCCTTTAAATATGGAGCCCGGATTACTGAAGGCCTGAGGTGACGGTGAGGTGACAAATCAGAGGTCGCCTCACCAGCGATCCGCCGTGTTTCCCAGGAATGCATTATTAAAAATGCAGGACATGCCGGGAGTGGGACGATACAGTGCGAAAACCAAGAGTGTATAGACTTATCCGATTGAAATTAGCCGTGTTACAGCTATGTCATGATAACCTAACAGATGACAATGCCTTAATTAAAAACAAATAAAGGACCAAGAAAAAAGTGAGGTGGGCTGCACTGAGACAACTAACAACAATGTTAGATATTGGCAAATATTTCCTCACATCTTCTCAGGCTCTGCCAGTGTAACTTTACCAGAAGTATGGATTACAATCCACTTCACATGTGGTGTCAGGTGTGAGCATGTAATCTAGGATGCCACTCTCAGTGCAATACTGAGGGAATGCTGCATGGTCAGAGGGTCAGTACTGAGGGAGTGCTGCAATGTCAGAGGGTCTGTAATGAGGGAGTGCTGCACTGTTGGAGGGAGGGCAAGAGTCTGACTGCTATTGCTGGAAAAAGCAACATTTTGAAAAAAGGGTAATTAAACAATTGAAAAAAAACTGTCAACCTCTTGACCCGAGTAAAATATGAACAAAGGAAGTCACATAGGTTTGATGGCTCTGGAAAAAATGCCATGCTTGGAAGACTGTGTTTTACATTGGATTTTGGTTTTGTTTTGAGGAGTGAAGGAAAAACTGCTTGAGAAGGAAAACAGCAGCCTTTTTGCAGCCCAGAGCCAGTCCACAGCTGGAAGTGAATACAAGCTGCTCCTGAAGTGCTCTACATGCTGAAATAGAGTATCCTCGAGTATCCTATGAGTCTGCCTGGAAGGCAGTACCAAAGTCACTGATTGTTTCGTGGATCAGTGCTGAGAGACCAACCATACAGCCCGGACCCCATTTCAAGAACTCCACCATCTATCCTTTGCCTTTGGACCAGTGGCTTTTAAGCTTTGGCAAAATTCATCCATTTCTATTTTTATTTAATTGTTTTGTGTGTACGTGTGTGTGTACGTGCGTGCATGTGCACACACGTGTGTCTGCATGTATATGTGTGTGAAAGAGAAACTTATCGTATCTTGAAAGAGTATTTAGTATAATTTCATATTCCACACTGGATGTTGATATGCTTTGCCTTTCTATTTGACAAGATGGATTTTATAATAAGCCAATAAGTTTGTTGTCTATTGAAAGAAGCCTAGTTAAAGTCTCTTTTATTCTGGATGCCAGTGGTGGAGGTAACCAATTGGCCACATTGGTAAGTAAATTAAACTTTTAAGCTAATGGTGCGACCTATGGAGCAGCAGGGCTAGATCAACTGCACATTCCTCCCATCCTGGTCGTAACAGTGAGGAAGAGCTTTTTTTACACGAGTGGTAATGATCTGAAACCTACTGCCCACAGAAGCGGAAACAATCAATGATTTCAAAAGGAAATTGGATGGACACTTGAAGGAAATAAACTTGCAGGAGATCAAGTGGGGGCCATGGGACTAACTGAATTGCTCTTTGAGGCTCTGGCATGGACTCAATGGGCTGAATGGCCTCCTTCTGTGTCATAAATGATTCCAAGGCTCAATGGCTTCACTGGTTTCAAACACTTTGGGATATCCTGTGGTTGTCAAACACACTACACAAATACAAGTTCTTTCTACAAATCTGCTGAAGATGCAGAGCCAGGTCTGAGAAAGCTTATCCCCACTAACATTTGGTCAGCACCATCCTGTGTAAAGGCTGACCTAATGGACCAACAACAGTAATAATTTGCATTTATATAGAGCCTTTAACACTGTAAAGTATCCCAGCTGCTTCAAAAATGTGGTTGTGTAGTGGTATTGTCACTGGACTAATAATCCAGAAACTCAGGGCTCAAGCCCCACCATAGCAGATGCTAGAATTTGAATTCAATAAAAGTCTGTAATTAAAAGTCTAATGATGACCATGAATCATTGTCAATTGTTGTAAAAACCCATCAGACCACCTTCCCTGGTCTGGTCTGGCCTTCATGTGACTCCAGATCCACAATAATGTGGTTGACTCTTAAATAAATGCCCCTAGAGTGAGGGCAATTCAGGATGGGCAATAAATGCCTACCCAGTGATGCCCACATCCTGTGAATGAATAAAAAAATAAGCCAGCAAGAATCAATCAAGAGTGTAGATTGGTTGTAGATGTGCCTTAAGGGAGGTAGAGAAAGGGAGAGGTTTTTGAGGTGAAATTTCAGAGTTTAGTGTGTGGCCAGCTGAAGGCACACCCACCTAAAGAAGAGCTATTAAAATTGGGGGATGTGTGGGAGAAACACATCAATTTTGGAAGGGCTGGAGATTCGAGGGAGAGGAATGGGGGCATTTGAAAACAAGGTCGAGAAATTTTAAATTCAGGCATCACTGGACTGGGTGACAATATAGGCCAGTGAGCACAGGAGTCAAGGATGAATGGGACCTGGTGCGAGTTAACGTAGGCAGTAGAGCTTTGGAGGAGCTGAGGTTTAGGGGAGTGCAAGGTGGGAGGTCGTCCAGGAGAGCGATGGAACAGTCGAATCTGCAGGTGACAAAAGCGTGGATGAAAGTTTCAGCAGCAGAAGTAACATTCACACCACAAGTGCCAGGCAATGATCATCTCCATCAAGAGAGAATCTAACGGTGTCCCTTTGACATTCAGCATTACCTTTGCTGAATTCCTGACTATCAACATCCTGGGGTTATCATTGACCAGAAATCTAACTGGACCAACCATATAAATACTATGGATACAAGAGCAGGTCAGGGGCCGAGAATTCTATGACGAGTAACTCACCTCCTGGCTCCCCAAAGCCTGTCCACCAGCTACACGGCACAAGTCAGAAGTGTGATGGAGTACTCCCCACTTGCCTGGATCTGGGCCTGCTGCAGCTCCAACAACACTCAAGAAGCTTAACACCATCCAGGACAAAGCAGCCTGCTTGATTGGCACCACATCCACAAACATTCAGTCCCTCCACCAATGTGTACCATCTACAGGATGCACTGCAACAACTCACCAACATTCCTTCAACAGCACCTTCCAAACCCACGACTTCTGTTATGAAAGCCATTGATCTGCATGTTCCTGAGTGTAAAATTTGCAATCTGGACATTGTAACCTTTAAAGGTACAGGATGTTCTAATGCTGGTTCCTGCCTAGGAAAAAGGATGGGACCCTCTGGGAGTATTTTGATAGATTAACCCAATCCAAGAGCCATTGAACAACTCTTCTTCAGGGAGTCAGTTTGAGGTAGTCTGCTAGCCAAGAAGTGTCACAGGCACAGGGACAAGAATAGATCCTGTTACGTAAAAGAAGGGAGCCAAGATATAGGCTCCGAATTAATGAAAGAGCTGCAGTTAGCAGTGTGGCTTCGTACTGTGGGCCATTGGGGCAAAGGTCCTCTGGAGTGGTGGTGTTCTGCTTGGCATGGCCAAAGGTCTGCAAGTGTGCTTGTGAGCTAGTGT
Source organism: Carcharodon carcharias (assembly GCF_017639515.1). NCBI lineage: Eukaryota > Metazoa > Chordata > Chondrichthyes > Lamniformes > Lamnidae > Carcharodon > Carcharodon carcharias. The sequence continues at coordinate 15,759,996 of NC_054478.1, read as the reverse complement.
TTACTCACTTGGGAATCCAGGGAGGATCTCGGAAGGCGAAATTGAAACTCTGCAAGGACGGCCATTGTTAAAGTCATCCAAGTGGGAGAGACATTTGGAGAGAATTCCAAGGCAGGAGCTTCGAAGATGGAGATTGGAAACCCTCGTGAGAAAGACAATGTTTCAGTGGAATTGGCTGACTCACAGTGGGGCTAATGTCTGGGTGATTGCTTAAGAAATTTACAAAACCTGTTTTTGGTTGCAGCTGTCATTTACTCTGTAATGTGGTGCGTCTGACCACAGTTTGTCTGTTAATCCACATGTACCTCAAAATTACCTTGAATGTTAGAGTATAAGATACACATTGTGAATTGTTTTATCTTTCTAAACTTGCATAGTAAATTTTGGTTTTGTTTGTTCAAAACCCATGGAATCTTGTGGCTTTATTCCAAAAGTTGGTGTCTTGAATCTCAACCTTTATCTACTTTAAACAAAACATTACAGGTCCCTAACCGAACCTCTCCCCACATCTCAGGGTCTGGCCAAGGATTGTAACACCTCCACCACCTAGGAGGATACATGGGAATACCACCACCTGGAAGTTCCCCTCCAAGTCACTCACCATCCTGACTTGGAAATATATCGCTGTTCCTTCACTGTCACTGGATCAAAATCCTGGAACTCCCTTCCTAACAGCACTGTGGGTGTACCTACATCACAGGACTGCAGCGGTTCAAGAAGGCAGCTTACCACCACCTTCTCAAGGGTAATTAGGGATGGGCAATAAATGCTGGCCTAGCCAGTGATGCTCAGATCAAATGAAGGAGTGGAGAAGGGCAATGTTATGAAGATGGCAGTAGGTAGTCTTAGTGACACAATAGACATGAGGTAGGAAGCTCAATGGGACATCATGGGCACACTCTAGTGGCACACACTTAGAAACTCAGCCCTAAACTTCTCCTGTTTTCAAATACAGACAACGGGGCCAAGTCTTCAGGATATTGACTGTGTGGCAAGGAAAGAGTGGTAATATATGTACAAGTCATGCTGGTTTTTATGTTGGAGGAGAACTTGAAAGTGACGGTGTTCCCAAGACATTGGCACTTGTGTCCAGGTTTTATACGTCTGTCAAAGTTACAGCAGCAGAGTTGAAGATGCGAGGAAATTTGTCCCCAACATCTGACCTAGAAGGTAGAGGTCATTGGGGAGGGAGGTGCTGTTTGTTGATGTCAACTTAGTGACTTGTTATGGTGCATCCTGCAAATTGTACATACAGTACTGCAGTCTCAGTGTGTTGGTGATGGACAGGGCAAACATTGGTGTTAATCAAACCCCAATGCTGCGAGGGTGATAACTTGGTAATCAAGTGGAACTAGCTTCAGAGGACGAGAAGTTGTGTTGGAAATAATGAGAGGAGTGTGAAACATCTAGATGGTGTCATATGTAAAAGACTTCTTAAAGCTTTGTTACAACAGGGAAATATAATGTGAGAGTAGAACATTCTTACAATCTACAATCCTTTACAAACCAAACTTTTTGTCTATCTCACTAAAAGCGCTCCTTAAAATGAGGAAAGGACAATATAAAGTGGAATTTAAAACAATCCTGAGCTGTTAACTGCCACCCACTGATGTTAAACAGGAAAAATCTGTACACCTGGGAGACCCCAAGGGGGAGTATGGGTCTCACCCGGCCTGTGTTATAATCCGCTGGAGCATCTTACAGTTTGCAAACTTGTCAAACAAGGGCAGAAGGTGTATATGACTCTAGACTGTCGTTAATTCAGTGTCCGAGGGGAATGACTGCAGGAACAGGATTCTGTGGCGGAATCTGTTCAGGAGGAGTGTAACACCAAAACTGAAGGCAGAGAGCCCAATTAATAACAATGAACTGGGCTAGCCACACTGCATACGTGGACACTCCACCACCCACCGCTCTCACCCCATCGATCTGATTGAAAGCACACAGTGAAGGTTGTGGCAATAAAGGAAAGGCTATTTCAGCCTGCTGCTGTGTGGCTCAGGTAATGTCATGCTGCTTCTCAGCGTCTGTGAATCTGTGCTGACTCCAATCTTTGTGCTGATTTACTGCACATCTGTTTTGCATTGTCTTCAGCATGTATGTCTCTCAGTCAATGTATATGTGTATGCTTGTGCATGGTAGTTTATGTGTGGCTATGCATTTGTGTGTTTCTGTCTATATTTGTGTTTGAGTATGTTTGTGTCTGTCTGTGTCTATGTGCTTTTGCGCAGCTGGATTTGTGTGCGCATTTTTGTGTGTGTAGCCCTGAGTGTTTATCTCCATGTGTATACCTGTGTGCATATCTGTATTTCTGAACATATTTGTGTGTCTGTATATACGTGTGTGTCTGTACCTGCGTGTACATCTGTGTGAGTCTGTATGTATCTGTATATGTATATATCTGTGTGAGTATATCTTTGTGTGTACATGTGTGTGTATCTGTATGTGTGTGTGTGTGTGATATGTATCATCTGTCTGTAAGTGTGCATATGTGTATGTTTGTGTGTCTGTCAGCCTATCGATGTGTATAGCTATCTATCTGTGTGCATATTAGTTTGTGTGAATCTATCTCTGTGCACATGTATGTGTGTGTGCACCTGTGTGTGTGTGTGTGTGTGTGTGTGTGTGTGTGTGTGTGTGTGTGTGTGTGTGTGTGTGTGTGTATCTGTCTGTGTGTGTGTGTGTGAACGTATTGGTCTGTGTGTGTATCTGCCTGTGTGAGTGAGTGTGTGTCAGTGTATATCTGTGTGTGTGTGTATCTGTGTGTATGTATCTGTGTGTGTGTATATACGTGTGTGTGTGTGTGTATCTGCATGTATGTGTGAGTGTACGTATGTGTGTGTGTATGTGTCTGTTCGTGTGTATGTCTGTGTGCATGTATATATGTGTGTGTGTATGCAAATGTGTGTGTATACATCTGTGTGTGAGTATATCTGTATGTGTGTGTGTATCTATGTGTGAATGTGTATTTATATACCTGTGTGTGTGTATATGCCTGTGTGTGTGTATATATCTGTGTGTACGTGTATGTATATGTGTGTGTGTGTGTGTGTATCTGTGTGTGTGTGTGTGCATATGTATCTGTGGGCATGTATATGTCTGTGTGTGTGTATCTGTGTGTATGTGTGTTTGTGTGTCTGTATCTGTCTGTGTGTATTTGTTCCTTTCAGTTTCTGGTTCAGGAGTCTCACTAACAGATTGAACTACAGCATGAAACTGGTCTATCTCTGGCTCATAACATTCCCACCCTTAATCCTAATCTTCCACTTCAAAGATTTGGCTCAGCCTCCAGGGTGGATGAAACATGGCTTGGCTCCTCAACTCTGTTTGGAGAGTTGCCTGTTGGGAAAATCCACTTCACTCCCAGTTCCAGGAGGTTATTTCCGATATCCCAGACCGCACGGAATCAAGGAGCTCATCTTAAAGGGACATTACTTCTTTCACAAATGGACAATGAGGTAGACATGGTCCTTCCCCATGTGGTCTTCCCTTCAAAGAAAGACATTGTCTCTTGCTGAGATTTGATTCCACATATACTGGATCATTCTTCACATAAGAGCTTTGTTGGTGTTGATACACTATTCAACTACAATAACTATCATAGCCGAGCCAATCCCCTCCACATCCAACAGCTATTGTAGTGATCCCTCACAGTATTGATCTCAAAATCTCCAATCTGATTTACAAATTACATCAGCCCCATCGCAAACATCCTTTGGGAAACTCAGTTTCTTTCCCTTTCTTCATTTCTTCTCCAGAGGTCTTTCTTGTCTTGCCCAATCTCCCAAGCCCCAGTTGCATATGCCATTTCAAAAACTATCCATGCCATGGATATGTAAAATTTTCCTTACACTCACACGCCTCTGGATGCCCCACCTAATACAAACTCCTTGTGATACCGCATCCATTTGGTGAGCACTCACACTTTACCACACCCATGTGACTCACTTCCCCATATGTTCAACAGCTCCATCCAGATGCTGGCACCAAGATGAAGTTGCTAATGAAGTTCTCCTTCCATCCCGGACTGAATAACAACGCACATTCCATATCTACACTCTGTTGGAAAGTGGGACTGTTCCTCTGAGACTCCCTTGATATTCCCGGCCAGAACATTGCTTCCTACAATAAACAAACAACCCTCGAAAATACGGACTTGGGAACACGATGGTAATGGCAGGAAGTGCCAGTACCATGTGAAAAAACAAGCCTGCCAAGTGGGAATTAGTGTTCCAGGCTCAGAATTGTAATTGATGCTGGCACTGACACTTTAACTGAGGCTATAAATTCACTGAAGCTAGACAGACACTGATCTCAGTCCCTGACTTGACCAAACTCACTTAGTAAAGTTTGAAAGAACTAAAGAATATTCAGCAAATAATTCCCCACCTCTCACAGCCCCATGTGCACTCTCCCCTTTAATCACTGACTCTACCCACCTATTTAATCACTTTCCACAGCCCCATGTACTCTCCCCATCATTGACTCTACCCACCCATTTAATCCCCCTCCCACAGCCCTATGTACACTCTCTCCTATCACTGACTCTTTCCACCCAGTTAATTCCCTCCCACAGCCCCATGTACAGTCACCCCTATCACTGACTCTACCCACCCATTTAATCCCCCTCCCACAGCCCTATGTACACTTTCATCTATCACTGTCTCTACCCACCCATTTAATCTCCTTCCACAGCCCCATGCACATTCTCCCCTATCATTGACTCTACTCACCCATTTAATCCCCTCCCACAGTCCATGTATGCTCTCCGCTATCACTGACTCTACCCACCCATTTAATCCCCTCCTACAGCCCCATGTACACTCTCTCCTATCACTGACTCTACCCACCCATTTAATCCCCTCCCACAGTCCATGTACATTCTCCCTTCTAGGGACATAAGTGCACAGGACTTAGGAACAGGAGTAGGGCTTTTGGCCGTTCAAGCCTGCTCTACCATTTGACCTGGCTGACCTGGATGTGGTCTCAATTCCACTTTCCTGTCTGTCCCTCCATAACTCTCGACCCCGTTGTATATCAAATATCTATCTAACTCAGCCATGAATAAGTTGTGACCCATCTTCCACTGCTCTCAGGTGGGTAGATTTCTACAGCCCTCTGAGAGAAACAATTCTCACCTCCATCTTAAAAAGGAAGACCTCTTATTCTACCCACCCATCTAATCTTCTCCCAAAACTCATGTGCTGAACAATGCCAGGTGGGAGTGAATCGTTCCCATTTATCTGGTGTGTATAATAGATATGTAGTGTGGATATAGTCTGCCCTCCTTTACCAGACCGGTGGTGGAAGCAGATTCAAATGTACGACCGGGGGAGAGGGACTAATGGGATAGCTCTTTCAAAGGGCCGAAACAGACCTGATGGGCCAAATGGCCTCCTTCTATGCTTTAAGTTTCCATGATTCCATAATTTGAGTATTGCTGAAAAAGAGACATGCTATCAAAACTTTTCATCTTACACTCATTAGGACAGATGCAAGAATGACAAATTTCAAAGGGAACAACAATTTATACTGCATGAGAAAAGGGTGCTGATTGGTTGACAAGTGGAGTCTGATTGGGTGAGGTTTTGCCATAGAGAATGCACCAGGGAACAGTTATCCCTGAAAGGGTTTGTTTAAATTTAGAAAAAAAATGACGTTTGCTCTTCTTGCGTGCGTCCTGAAGTGTGTAAGATAAATAGCTTAGACAGCATGTCTCTTTTTTCACCAGTATTCAAGTTCTATACTGCCTAACAACGACTCTATAATTCTAACTTACAAAGCCAGTAGGGTAAGTAATCCAAAATAGCAAAAACAAGTCAGAAGTTAGTTACAAAAAGGGATTAGTGAGTTATAAATTATGTTAGTTACTGTGGCTACAAACATTTTGTAACCACTTGGCCTATCAGGTCTGTTTTGGCCCTTTGAAAGATCTATCCAATTAGTGGCCATCATTGTGGATATTGGGCTCTTTAAATTATCATCCACTCTCTCACTGGCACCATACCACCCTGGGTGCCCAGTTGAAATGAGCGAGAAGAGATAGTGATATGAAGGAATGAGAATGATGTGAGCTGGTGCCATGATATCATTAGCACCTCATTATCATGGAGAGGTTGTTTTCCTGGGCCCAGTAATCACAGCAGAAAATAAAAGCAAAATGGGCGGAAGTTTGTCATGAAGAACCTCATCCAATTTCCTGGCTGAATGCAACTGATTCAGTCCTAATGAACGCAACTGATGCAGTTGAACCAGTAATTGAGCAAAAACAACCATCGGTTTGGGTTGCAGATTTTTGGGGCATTCACAAAGTTTTTTGATGGCCGACTGAGAAACTTAGGGTAATGGGTTTCACTGGGCGAGTGAGTGTACCAGACAGATGGGCGTCACTGGGTGATTGAGGGAAATGGAAGGCGAGGTTTTGATTGGAGAGTGAGTATATCAGGGGGGCAGCCTTCAATGGGACACTGAGGGTACTAGAGGGATGAACTTTGATGGGAGAGTAATCCATGGGAAAGTTGGGCTACAGCAAGGATTGGCTTTGTGGCAAGGGTTATGTACTAGATAGATTGGCTTTGGTGGGTCCAACACTTATCTGTTGTTAGAGATTTTCCACAATTATCCTGCTCCTGAATTGGAGACTGGCCCATCTGGTGTTAAATGTTCATTCCATCAACTTGACCCTCTGCTATCCATTCCTGAAACTGGGCCCTATAAGGCAGGATCCTTTCAGGAATTTAAGACTTGCTTTGCTGTGGATGAATATTCCTTAAGAACTTTAACTTCCTCAATAACTACCTAAAAATTAATAACTAACTAAAGAAAAATTCCTAATGAATGACTAACTAGTGACTAAGACTCCTCATATGACTCAATTTAAAAATAAACGACATTTTGGGCAGTCTGGTTTCTATTTTCGATACTTGCATCAAACTCGCATGACCAGGTTCAAATTAGACAAGCATAATGCTAAAATCTAAGAACAATACTGGACAAAGTGGAAAGGCACTGTTTGAGATTCCCAAGCATAATGAGGCTAGAGTAAATCCTTCACCAAGCGGCTAATTATGAATGTATAATGGCTCTTGTATCAAAACCCTACACAGGATATTCAGCTGTGCCCTAAATATTATTCTCAAAATAACACTGCTTCCCTCTTTTCATGGAAGGAAGGAACTGACATTAATATAGTGCCTTTTATGACCTCAGAACATCCCAAAGCACTTTACAGCCAGTGCAGCATTTTTTTTGGAATGTAATTACTGTTGTAATGTAGCAAACATGGTGGTTAATTTGAGTACAGCAAGCCCCCACAAACAGAAAATAAGCTGGTATTCTGTTACTGTATTGGTCAGGACACCAGGGAGAACACCCTGCTCTTCTTCGAGTAGCGGCGTGGGATATTTTACGTTCACCTGAGAGAGCAGATGGGGCCTCTGTTTAAACTTTCATCCAAAAAGACAGCATCTCCAGTAATACCTCAGTACTGACCCTCCAACTGCACAGCGCTCCCCCAGTACTGACCCCACCGACAGTACAGGGTGCAGTGCAGTCCTCTGACAATGAGGTTTTTTTTCATTCATGTGATGGGGGCGTCACTGGCTAGGCCAACGTTTATTGCCCATCCCTAATTGACCTTGTTCAGAGGGCATTTAAAAAACCAGTGACATTGCTGTGGGTCTGGAATCATATGTAGGCCAGATTTCCTTCCCTAAAGGGCATTAGTGAACCAGATGGGCTTTTACAACAATTGACAATGACTCATGGTCATCTTCTGACTTTTAATTCCAAATTTTTATTGAATTCAAATCTCACCATTTGCTGTGGTAGGATTTGAACTCCAATCCCCAAAGCATTACCCTGAATCTCTAGATCACTAATCCAGTGACAATACCACTACGTCATCGCCTCCCCCAGTGCTACCTCAGTACTGCAAATCCAGCAGTGCAGCGCTCCCTCAATATTGCCCCTTCAATAGTCTCGCACTCCCTCAGTACTGCCCCTCCACCAGCATAGCGCTCCCCTTGTAGTACCCCTCCAACAATGCAACGCTCCCTCAGTACTGACCCTTCAACAGTACAGAATTTCCTCAGTGCTGCGCTCCTTCAGTATTGACCCTCCAATAGTGCACTGCTCCCTCAGTAGTGACCTTCTGACACTGGAGCACTCCCTCAGTATGGCTGCTCCAATTCCATAGAGTTCCTTCAGTGCTGGCCCACAGACAATGCAGCGCTCCCTCGATACCGCCCCTCCAACAGTGAAGCTTCATGGTCATCATCACTGATGCTAGTTTTTTGTTCCTGGTTTATTTAATTAACTGGATTTAAAATTCCCACTTGCCCTGGTGGGATTTAAAGCCATATCACCAGATTGTCAGTCCAGGTCTCTAGAATGCTAGTCAAGTAACCTTATCACTAGACTTTTGTAGAATTGTTAAAGTGATGGTACAGTAGGTCACTGGTTTTGTAGGCACCGACAATCCAGATCCCAAACCTCACCAGGGAAAGTTGTGAAAATTAGTTCAATAAATTGTGCAGAATGACATTCCCACTGTCTCCTTCGTTCATGTGACTCTTCCAGCCTTGGTAAGAGCTACAGGCTAAGGTCAGATTTAGCAGCTCAAATCCCAGTATCCATGTGTCTTTATGAGCCATCAGCAGTAAAATTTCAGATCAACACAGTGGGTGGGATGCTCCTGTCTGGAGACTAAGTGAGGTGGTGAGCGGGATAAGTGGCACGTTTCCTGCTTGGCAGCAAAGCAGGTTCTCGCGCCCGATTGTACGCTTGGAACCTCATTGATTATGTATCAGCGAGCCACTCTCCAAATCACATGGCAGAGTGGCCACTGATTCATCTGCCCTGCTGTCACCTTATGGGGTTGAAGGTCCTGGCACTATACTTAAACACCACCTGAACACATTTTCACTGTGTGTGTGGTTTGCATATCCTGAAATTGCTCCCAGGTGAGATGTCATGCACTCCAAGGTTCGGCCACGACTTCCTGTTGGCTCTCCTCAACACTGTCTGCAAATGCCGTGATGTCCTCTTTCTGAGGAATGGAACCAGGACATCCACCTCACTGGCCTGTGAAGGGGCCGCAGTGGAGGTCTGTGCCGCTGGGACCCAAAAAAGAAATGTTCTGCAGCTCAGGAAGTGGATGAATGATCTCATCCACTCCACCAGGGTAAGTCAACCTGCTGCTCACTCCAAACCCACTCTCATGATGTAATCAGGCACTCAAAAGGTTACACTCCTCAGGGATCTCACACACTATTAGCAGAGGAGACATCGGCACTGAATGCCTCACGTACATGTTAATATCACCACCATCTCAGCTGTCAGCCTCCACAAACAGCATTCTCAACCCTTACTGGGGAGGGCTCAGCACACACAGCAGGCATGCATGCTTTCCAACCTCTCCTCCATCTCTTCTCATCACATTCCATGCAGATCCCAGGCAGGAGGAGGTAAAACGGACAGCCAGGAGCTCACTCCCATCGAGGAGGAGGCAGCCTAGCCCAAAACAAGAGGGAGAAATCCCTGGCAGGAGGAGGTAAAGCGGACAGCCAGGAGCTCACTCCCCTCAAGGAGGAGGCAGCTGAGTTGGCAGGGGAGGGCAGGTATTGCTCCTGTGGCGAAGGTGAGATCAGCCTCCCCCACATCCCAGTACAAATGTGAGCACTCTATTAGCTGATAATGTCCTGACATTCACAGTGTGACATGCAAAGTTGCATTCTGCCTGCTCATCAACTAAATCCATCTTCTCTCTTTTACAGACACCAGCAGGCCCAGGCACAGGTCCAGCCAGGCCATCTGCCCCAGCTCCCAGTCCACCTCAGATGAGGGTCCATTCACTGAAGACCCATTACCATGTTCACCTGCACCAGTGCAGAGGCACATATCTCAGTTAGATCTAGATTAGGCTCAGGGTCATTTTCTGGAGAGCACCTCACTGACACGTCTCCACAGCAATCGGATTAAGTGAAAGCCAAGGTCTCTGGCACTCACTCTGAGGACTGCTTGGCAACAGGAACCTGCTGAGTCCAAGTGAGATGATGAACCTCTGGAATCGGCCATAGCACTTTTGCCGAAGGTGCAAAGACAGATGGCTTGGAACATCAGGTAGGGCTGCGAGAGACAGTCAGCAGACTAGAGTGAAGGATGGAAGAGTCCGTCTGCATTCTGGCTAATGTCATGGCTCTGAAATGGAAGCACCTTGAGGTCACCATGGGAAGGTTGAGGCCACCTTGGAGGCCCTGGTCCAGCAGGTTCTGCCAGATTTGCGCTCGGACCTGCACTCCATCACTTTAGGCATAGGTGGGATCCACCAGTGGCTAAGCGAGAGATGCACAGGACACCTTGACCTTCCTCTAGGTGCCCCTTTTCTTAAGGAAGTCAGGCAGGGGTCCTCGGCCACTCAAAGGGAGGAGGACCATCAGCTGGACACCTGGGGCCATCTACATAGGAGACGATGAGAGTGTCCAGCCACTCCCAATCCCCCTTTGCCTGCGTCCCCCATCAGCTCCAGCTCCATAGGCTGAGGAGAGTGCACCTGCCCCATAGCAGGAGACCCAAAGCAGGACGGGGCCCTCCAGGCATTGGCCCTCCAAAGGATACCCACCAAGGTCATCACAGACAATAGGACATGGTAGTCAGCAGGCTGCCTCCATCTCTGCTGCGGATGTTGGGGATGCAGCAAGACGTAGCAGTAGGGTAAGAAAACAAAATACTGAGAACACAATGATGTTCACTCACTGTATATATCATGCACCTTTGTAAATACATTTTGAGTTCATGATAATCATCATGTGAATGCTTCTTGCACATGAATCTATGTGCCCTCTTATTGCGAGGGTGAACAACACTCCCACTCATGATTGTCACCCTTTGTGTGCCTCAGATTCATGTGATGTTTAGCAGGCTCATGTCAGTCACTCGCCCCTTGTATCATATAAGCGAGATGTGTCAAGCCATATTCTGAATGTGACTGCATATTGAGAGTTGATCCTTTAAGCCTTGCCACACATCGTAGAATTATGTGTACTCATGCGTCTTAGAGGTTTAAAAGTAATGTTATATCATCAACACTGAGCTGTGTTTGTTGTGAACGTGAAAGCACTTGACATGGAGCCATTATGGTCTCTACAACCAGGTGCAAAACCTCTGTGGCCACTCAAAGTGTCTCCTTCAGGTGGCAATGACTGTACAATGTGTAGTTGACACAGGGTGCACGCTGGTGTGCTGCCTTTCACCTTGCACACCGGCTACATGCAGCTTTGGGTGCTGACCTTTCCAAGAATGAGGGCTTTTTGATCCTTGAGCATCCCAGTTCCAAGGCTGAATGCCAATCTTGCTTGTGATGTCACTGTAAAAGCCTTTCCAATCACTGGCATGGTACTAAGGAATAGGAGAAATCCGCTTGAGTCCCCTTGCCTCGAGCTTAGTCCTGCTGGAACCTTGTGTCTATCAGTATGTCATGAACACATCTTCCCCATTGTGCTGCTGTGGTAGCATCCTCACATGGAAGCTGACCATCATCGCCCTCCTCAGGTTCCTGCCCTTCCATGTCCTTCTCGTCCGAGGAAATCTCTGCGTCCTCCATGTCTCCCTGTGGCTAATGAGGGTGCAACAGACCACAATGATGCAGGCATCCTCTTTGGAAAGCACTGCAGAGCCCCACCTTAAAAGTCCAAACAATGGAAGCGCATCTTCAGGATGCTAATGATTTGCTCAATGATGGACCTTGTCATAGAGTGCACTGCGTTGTATCTCTTCTCCAAGGCATTTTGAGGATGACACATGGGTGACATGAGCCATCTCTTCAGTGGATCCCCATTATCACCCAGCAGCCAACCCTGTACGCACCACAGTCCTTCAAACATCTCTGGCACCAGGGAGTGACTCAGGTTGTAGGAGTCATGAGAATTTCCAAGATACCTGGCACAAACATGCACAATCTGCTTCTGATGATCACAGACCAGCTGAACCTTGATGGAATGGAACCTTATCATGTTAATGAAGATCAGGGGATGCTGTCAAGGAGATCTTCAAGTGATGTTTGTGCAATCGACCACAGGCTGTACTCTTGGGAAGCTGTAGATCGCAGCAAGTCCTAGAAATCTAGCAGTCCGGCTAGCTTCATCCATTGTGAACTTTATATAATTATCAGCCTTACTGTAGAGGGCATCAGATTCCTGGAACGAGCTGTTTGCAAAATAATTGAGTGCGGTGCTGACCTTCAGGGACACTGGCAGGAGCTGGCCTCCCAATCCGCATGGTGTCAGATCTTGTCACAGAATGTAGCAGATATGAGTCACCACATCCCTTGGCAAATGTAGATGCGTGCAGCACAGTCTTTTGCTCATCTCCAAATGGGAGTGGTATCTTGGCGGTGCCATGGGATGGGTCTGACCTCGTCAGCCTCTGGGTCTTTCTGGGACACCCCTGGACCATGCACCTCAAGCTAGGGCTCTTCTCTAAGCTGTGCCAGGTGGCGCTGGGCCCCTCAATCTGAGAACTGCCATCATGAAGGCAGTATTGACCGCAGCCTCTATTCTGCAATCATCCTTTCTCCTGTGGACAGATAGATCCAAGAGATGAATGTAATTCACCCTACAATTAAGGACCATTGACTCCAAGCCAGAAAGCCACTGTCATGCCCTTGGGCTGTACTTGCACTACCTATCTTTCCCTGTTCCACCATTGTTGCTGAGGCATTCCCTCACCAATCATAGGTGTCTAACAAGCCACTCCAACAACCCAACATCTCAATCCCATATAGGATGGAAGAGGCTTCAGCATTGCTGTGCAATTTTGTGCCTCTCTAAAGCCACTCAAACACGGCCTAATTTGGATTTGAGATTACCCTTGCCTTGCACTTTTGAAATGATTGTATGCCTTGTGCCTTGTGACCCATGTCAAGTGGACAATACAGTTTGCAGGGTTTGATAGAGCTTCTTGCAGATATCCAGCAGCAATGTCTCTTCTCTTCTCATACTCCTCTGATGGTTAAATGCTCAATGTGACCCCAATGCCTAGTGTAGTCACGCGTAAAAGTGCAGCATGAGTTACTGGTCCCAACTCTGACTTAGCAATAACATCTTCATGAGTTCCCTCAGCTGAGCCTTCATCTCCATCTTTAAATTTTAATAATTATGAGCTTGACCAATGAAAGGGCACTGGAGTCCATCGGTGGACTCCTCCCCACACTGCCTCAGATCCCTCCAATGGAGATTTTTCTCTCGTTTCATTTTTAAAATGCGTCATTGATTCAGGGTCTCAATAAGGTTGTGCTGCACTTCTACTTACAGACCAACTTCAACCCTCCCCCTGTCACCATTCATGTTCCTTCAATCACCCTGGAACCCCAGGATGTGAAAGTAGACGACCCTCCAGTCACTCTTCAGCCTCCCCCAGTAATCCTGGAGCCCATAGTGATTGAAGTGGGCATTTCTGCCCTCCCCCCGAACCCATCACTGTCAATGTCCCCATGCCCCATGTGGACATCACCCCTCCCCATCTTGAGGCCGTCTGCACGATCACATACAGAGGCACCACGCCCCCCCATTCTCCCCGGCCACACAGGAGAGCTTTGAGTACCTCCCCTTTATTGTGTTTTCCCCATTTACAGGCTGCAGATGAACATGACTATCCCATTTGCAGCCCAGTTCTGAGCCAGCCACCCCAGGACCCCCATGTGTGAGGCAACACTCTGCGCACAATGCTGTGCACGACCCCCATTGAGCAGACAGGTTTTGCCCCTCCCTGGACCGGGACCACAACATGCATAGCCCAGTAGCATGATCCACAAGGCCCCAGGACTGCCTTTAATCTCTTGCTCCAACAATTTGGCATCAGTCCCAGTACTATGACTGTCTGACACCAAGACCCCCGCTTCCTTACGGATTCACGCCCTCCAGCCCCAGTCATGGTCTCTGTGTACCCCTTTCCCCTTGTGCAACCCTAACCCCCAACCCCACAAGTCAGAATCTGCATGCACCCCTTCCCTGTTGAGCTCCAGCTCCCCCACCCCCAGTCATCCCTCTGCCTGCCATCACCCCACTCAAATCCCCCCTTCCCTTGACATTTATGTCTCTGCCTTTCTCCCCCCACCAGTACCATCCTCTCCACAGCACTGCTCCCACGCTGGTCTCTGCTGGTAGAATGCAGCCATTCTTGTGCCCCGCAGCACCCAGCGTCAGCAGCCCTTACCTGTGCCCCGCAGCACCCAGTGTCAGCAGCCCTTACCTGTGCCCCACAGCATCCAGTGTCAGCAGCCCTTACCTGTGCCCCACAGCACCCAGTGTCAGCAGCCCTTACCTGTGTCCCACAGCACCCAGTGTCAGCAGCCCTTACCTGTGTCCCACAGCACCCAGTGTCAGCAGCCCTTACCTGTGCCCCATAGCACCCAGTGTCAGCAGCCCTTACCTGTGCCCCACAGCATCCAGTGTCAGCAGCCCTTACCTGTGCCCCGCAGCACCCAGTGTCAGCAGCCCTTACCTGTGTCCCACAGCACCCAGTGTCAGCAGCCCTTACCTGTGCCCCACAGCACCCAGTGTCAGCAGCCCTTACCGGTGCCCCGCAGCACCCAGTGTCAGCAGCCCTTACCTGTGTCCCACAGCACCCAGTGTCAGCAGCCCTTACCTGTGCCCCGCAGCACCCAGTGTCAGCAGCCTTTACCTGTGCCCCACAGCACCCAGTGTCAGCAGCCCTTACCTGTGCCCCGCAGCACCCAGTGTCAGCAGCCCTTACCTGTGTCCCACAGCACCCAGTGTCAGCAGCCCTTACCTGTGCCCCACAGCACCCAGTGTCAGCAGCCCTTACCTGTGCCCCACAGCACCCAGTGTCAGCAGCCCTTACCTGTGTCCCACAGCACCCAGTGTCAGCAGCCCTTACCTGTGTCCCACAGCACCCAGTGTGAGTAGCCCTCCTTGTGCTCCACAGCACCCAGTGTGAGCAGCCCTTAACTGTGCCCCACAGCACCCAGTGTGAGCAGCATTGCCTGTGAACCCCACTAGCCTAACCCTGAGAGAGCAGCTTTGGAAGCGGTGACACATGGTAACAGGGGAGAGAGAGAGGGCAGCAGCGCTGTTGCAGGTAGGCTTTCAATGTTGTGCGCACCTTGAATTCATGAATGAAGTGAAGGTGTGCAGGTGCACGCCACATATATCCAGTCGCCAACCAGACCAATTTAATTTCCCGCTGGCGTGGCACATAATTATGAGGTAGAATGTGATTCCGGAGACACACATTTTTAATGAGTATTCATGGCATGTTAATGCATGCAAATGGGGTTGCTGACATGGATCAGCGGGAAAGTCAACCTCCCATTAGGTTGCCATGAGAGTGACGAGGGGAAAATTCTGAATTGTTTTCCCGCTGCAGAAATCCAACCTTTGGCCTCACTGTGAATTTTCTGCTCCCACCAACCACACGTGCGACCAGAAAATCCCACCCAGTCTGTTTACACATGTCCCAGCACATCTTCCACAATCCATCAGCAACAATCCTGAAAACCATGCGATAAAAACAAAAAATTGCGGATGCTGGAAATCCAAAACAAAAACAGAAATGCCTGGAAAAACTCAGCAGGTCTGGCAGCATCGGCGGAGAAGAAAAGAGCTGACGTTTCGAGTCCTCATGACCCTTCAACAGAACTAGGTGAATCCAAGGAAGGGGTGAAATATAAGCTGGTTTAAGGTGTGTGTGTGTGTGTGTGTGTGTGTGTGTGTGTGGGTGGGTGGGTGGGTGGGTGGGGGGGAGAGAAGTGGAGGGGGGGTGTGGTTGTAGGGACAAACAAGCAGTGATAGAAGCAGATCATCAAAAGATGTCACAGACAACAGAACAAAAGAACACATAGGTGTTGAAGTTGTTGATATTATCTAAACGAATGTGCTAATTAAGAATGGATGGTTGGGGAATTAAGGTATAGCTCTAGTGGGGGTGGGGGGAGCATAAAAGATTTAAAAATATTTAAAAATAATGGAAATAGGTGGGAAAAGAAAAATCTATATAATTTATTGGAAAAAACAAAAGGAAGGGGGGAGAAACAGAAAGGGGGTGGGGATGGAGGAGGGAGGTCAGGACCGAAAGTTGTTAAATTCAATATTCAGTCTGGAAGGCTGTAAAGTGCCTAGTCGGAAGATGAGGTACTGTTCCTCCAGTTTGCGTTGGGCTTCACTGGAACAATGCAGCAAGCCAAGGACAGACATGTGGGCAAGAGAGCAGGGTGGAGTGTTAAAATGGCAAGCGACAGGGAGGTTTGGGTCATTCTTGCGGACAGACCGCAGGTGTTCTGCAAAGCGGTTGCCCAGTTTACGTTTGGTCTCTCCAATGTAGAGGAGACCACATTGGGAGCAACGAATGCAGTAGACTAAGTTGGGGGAAATGCAAGTGAAATGCTGCTTCACTTGAAAGGAGTGTTTGGGCCCTTGGACGGTGAGGAGAGAGGAAGTGAGGGGGCAGGTGTTACATCTTTTGCGTGGGCATGGGGTGGTGCCATAGGAGGGGGTTGAAGAGTAGGGGGTGATGGAGGAGTGGACCAGGGTGTCCCGGAGGGAACGATCCCTACGGAATGCCGATAGGGGGGGTGAAGGGAAAATGTGTTTGGTGGTGGCATCATGCTGGAGTTGGTGGAAATGGCGGAGGATGATCCTTTGAATGCGGAGGCTGGTGGGGTGATAAGTGAGGACATGGGGGACCCTAACTTGTTTCTGGGAGGGAGGAGAAGGTGTGAGGGCGGATGCGCGGGAGATGGGCCGGACACGGTTGAGGGCCCTGTCAACGACCATGGGTGGAAAACCTCGGTTAAGGAAGAAGGAGGACATGTCAGAGGAACTGTTTTTGAAGGTAGCATCATCGGAACAGATGCGATGGAGGCGAAGGAACTGAGAGAATGGGATGGAGTCCTTACAGGAAGCGGGGTGTGAGGAGCTGTAGGCAAGGTAGCTGTGGGAATCGGTAGGCTTATAATGGATATTGGTGGACAGTCTATCACCAGAGATTGAGACAGAAAGGTCAAGGAAGGGAAGGGAAGTGTCAGAGATGGACCACGTGAAAATGATGGAGGGGTGGAGATTGGAAGCAAAATTAATAAATTTTTCCAAGTCCCGACGAGAGCATGAAGCAGCACCGAAGTAATCATCGATGTACCGGAGAAAGAGTTGTGGAAGGGGGCCGGAGTAGGGCTGGAACAAGGAATGTTCCACATACCCCATAAAGAGACAGGCATAGCTGGGGCCCATGCGGATACCCATAGCCACACCTTTTATTTGGAGGAAGTGGGAGGAGTTGAAGGAGAAATTGTTCAGTGTGAGAACAAGTTCAGCCAGACAGAGGAGAGTAGTGGTGGATGGGGATTGTTTGGGCCTCTGTTCGAGGAAGAAGCTAAGGGCCCTCAGACCATCCTGGTGGGGGATGGAGGTGTAGAGGGATTGGACGTCCATGGTGAAGAGGAAGCGGTTGGGGCCAGGGAACTGGAAATTGTTGATGTGACGTAAGGTGTCAGAGGAATCATGGATGTAGTTGGGAAGGGACTGGACAAGGGGAGAGAGAAGAGAGTCAAGATAACGAGAAATGAGTTCTGTGGGGCAGGAGCAAGCTGACATGATCGGTCTATCGGGACAGTTCTGTTTGTGGATTTTGGGTAGGAGGTAGAAGCGGGCCGTCCGAGGTTGGGCGACTATCAGGTTGGAAGCTGTGGGAGGAAGATCCCCAGAGGAGATGAGGTCAGTGACAGTCCTGGAAACAATGGTTTGATGTTCAGTGGTGGGGTCATGGTCCAGGGAGAGGTAGGAGGAAGTGTCTGCGAGTTGACCCTCAGCCTCTGCGAGGTAGAGGTCAGTGCGCCAGACAACAACAGCACCACCCTTGTCAGCGGGTTTGATGACAATGTCAGGGTTGGACCTGAGAGAACGGAGTGCAGTAAGTTCAGAGAGAGAGAGATTAGAATGAGTGAGAGGAGCAGAGAAATTGAGACGACTAATGTCGCGCCATCAGTTCTCAATGAAAAGATCAAGAGAAGGTAAGAATCCAGAGGGAGGGGTCCAGGTGGAAGGAGAATTTTGGAGGTGGGTGAAAGGATCCGTTGAACGGGGTGAGGACTCCTGCCCAAAGAAGTGAGCCCGGAGACGAAGACGGCGGAAGAAGAGTTCAGCATCATGCTGAGCCTGAAATTCATTGAGGTGAGGGCGTAGGGGTATGAAACTAAGTCCTTTGCTGAGCACTGAACGTTCAGCATCGGAGAGGGGAAGGTCAGGGGTTATAGTGAATACACGGCTGGGGCTGGGATTGGAAGTTGGGGTGGGGACGGAGGGACAGGCAGGGCTGGAGGGTCCTAGATAGGTGTTGGTGTCGATGAGTTGTTGGAGCTTGCATTCCTTAGCACTTGAGAGAAAGAGAAAAAGTTTCTTGTTGAGGCATAGAATGTTCAATGGGGAATATCAAACTGTGTGCCCAACAGGAACACCAGGGATATGGAATGAGGAGCCAGCTGAGTGAAACTACAATACAGGATTGCCACGATATCAAATACCAAAAGGAATATTCTAGCAAAAGAGGTGAGTCATCAGCATTGACCAGGACTTATTAAGAGAAGCTGTATCAACAATGTGGCTTCAAGAACAGGTCAGAGGCTTGACAGACTGCCATGAGTGGTTGACCACATAAGCCTGTCTAGTACTTAAAAGTAGAAATGTGATGGAAAACTCACCACTTAGTTGGCTGAGTCCAGACATAACAACACTCAAAAATATTAAACAACATGCATGACAGAGCACTCCATTTGATTTACAGCAAATCCACCACCTTCTATATTCACTCCTTCTACTACTGGAGTACCATGGCTGCAGCATGTGCACCGACAACAGCAATAATGTCTCCCAAACCCAGGACCTCTACTTTTAAGGACATGAAGAACAAATTCATTACAGTACCATCAACACCAATTCACGCACTATCCTGACTTGAACATAGATCACCTTTCCTTCATCAACTGGCTATGGAGGCCAGGTCATTGAGTGAATTTAAGACCGAGATAGATAGGTTCTTGATTGGTAAGGGGATCAAAGTTACAGGGAGAAGTCGGGAGGATGGGGTTGAGAAACTTATCAGCCTTGATTGTATGGCGGAGCAGACTCAATGGGCCGCTTGGCCTAATTTCTCCTCCTATGTCTTATGGTCTTATGACCTTTTGACTTGGTCAAAATCTTAGAATTGCCTAACTAACAGCATTGTCGGAATACCTTCCCCATACACAAGACTGAAGTGAATCAAGAACAAAGCTCACCACCACCTTTTCAAGGGCAATGAGGAATGTCATTCAATTCCAGCCTTGCTAGTGGTACTCATACAAACTGCCTCTCACTGGGGTACAGATCCACACACACTGACTCTCACTGGGGTACAGTTCCACACACACTGACTCACACTGGGGTACAGTTCCACACACACTGACTCTCACTGGGGTACAGTTCTACACACACTGACTCTCACTGGTGTACAATTCTACACACACTGACTCTCACTGGGGTACATCCCACACACACTGACTCTCACGGAGGTACAGTTTCACACACACTGACTCTCACTGGGGTACAGTTCCACACACACTGATTCTCAGTGGGGTACAGTTCCACACACACTGACTCTCACTGGGGTACAGTTCTACACACACTGACTCTCACTGGGGTACGGTCCCACACACAGTGACTCTCACTGGGCTACAGTTCCACACACACTGACTCTCACTGGGGTACAGTTCCACACACCCTGACTCTCACTGGGGTATAGTCCACACACACTGACTCTCACTCGGGTACAGTTCTACACACACTGGCTCTCACTGGGCTACAGTTCCACACACACTGACTCTCACTGGGGTACAGTTCCACACACACTGACTCTCACTGGGGTACAGTTCCACACACACTGACTCTCACTGGGGTATAGTCCACACACACTGAATCTCACTCGGGTACAGTTCTACACACACTGACTTTCACTGGGGTACAGTTCCACACACACTGACTCTCACTGGGGTACAGTTCCACACACCCTGAATCTCACTGGGGTACAGTTCCACACACTGACTCACACTGGGGTACAGCTCCACACACACTGACTCTCACTGGGGTATAGTTCCACACACACTGACTCTCACTGGGGTACAGTTCCACACACCCTGAATCTCACTGGGGTACAGTCCCACACACACTGACTCTCACTGGGGTACAGTTCCACACACGCTGACTCCCACTGGGGTACAGTTCCACACACCCTGAATCTCACTGGGGTACAGTTCCACACACTGACCCTCACTGGGGTACAGTTCCACACACACCGACTCTCACTGGGGTACAGTTCCACACAACCTAACACTCACTGGGGTACAGTTACACACACACTGACTCACTGGGGTACTGTTCTACTCACGCTAACTCTCACTGGGGTACAGTTCCACACATACTGACTCTCACTGGGGTACAGTTCCACTCACGCTGCCCCTCACTGGGGTACAGTTCCACGCACACTGACTCTCACTGGGGTACAGTTCCACGCACACTGACTCTCACTGGGGTACAGTTCCACGCACACTGACTCTCACTGGGGTACAGTTCCACACACACTGACTCTCACTGGGGTATAGTCCACACACACTGACTCTCACTGGGGTATAGTCCACACACACTGACTCTCACTGGGGTATAGTCCACACACACTGACTCTCACTGGGGTATAGTCCACACACACTGACTCTCACTGCGGTACAGTTCCACGCACACTGACTCTCACTGGGGTACAGTCCCACACACACCGACTCTCACTGGGGTACAGTTCCACACACACCGACTCTCACTGGGGTACAGTTCCACACATACTGACTCACAGTGGGGTACAGTTCCATCCACACTGACACTCACTGGGGTACAGTTCCATCCACACTGACTCACACTGGGGTACAGTTCCAAACACACTGACTCACACTCGGGTACAGTTCCACACACACTGACTCTCACTCGGGTACAGTTCCACACACACACTGACTCTCACTGGGGTACAGTCCCACACACACTGACTCTCACTGGGGTACAGTTCCACACACACTGACTCTCACTGGGGTATAGTCCACACACACTGACTCTCACTGGGGTATAGTCCACACACACTGACTCTCACTGGGGTATAGTCCACACACACTGACTCTCACTAATGTACAGTTCCACACACAGATTCTCAGTGGGGTACAGTTCCACACACACTGACTCTTAGTGGGGTACAGTTCCACACACACCGAATCTCACTGGGGTACAGTTCCACACACACTGACTCTCACTGGGGTACAGTCCCACACACACTGACTCTCACTCGGGTACAGTTCCACACACACTGACTCTCACTGGGGTACAGTTCTACACACACTGATTCTCACTGGGGTATATTCCACACACACTGTCTCTCATTGGGCTACAGTTCCACACACACTGACTCTCACTGGGGTACAGTTCTACACACACTGACTCTCACTGGGGTACAGTTCTACACACACTGACTCTCACTGGGGTACAGTTCCACACACCCTGACTCTCACTGGGGCATATTCCACACACGCTGACTCCCACTGGGGTACACTTCCACACACACAGACTCACTGGGGTACAGTTCCACACACTGACTCTCACTGGGGTATAGTCCACACACACTGACTCTCACTCGGGTACAGTTCTACACACACTGACTTTCACTGGGGTACAGTTCCACACACGCTGACTCCCACTGGGGTACAGTTCCACACACCCTGAATCTCACTGGGGTACAGTTCCACACACTGACCCTCACTGGGGTACAGTTCCACACACACTGACTCTCACTGGGGTACAGTTCCACACAACCTAACGCTCACTGGGGTACAGTTACACACACACTGACTCACTGGGGTACTGTTCTACTCACGCTAACTCTCACTGGGGTACAGTTCCACACATACTGACTCTCACTGGGGTACAGTTCCACTCACGCTGCCCCTCACTGGGGTACAGTTCCACACACACTGACTCTCACTGGGGTACAGTCCACACACACTGACTCTCACTGGGGTACAGTTCCACGCACACTGGCTCTCACTGGGGTACAGTTCCACACACACTGACTCTCACTGGGGTATAGTCCACACACACTGACTCTCACTGGGGTATAGTCCACACACACTGACTCTCACTGGGGTATAGTCCACACACACTGACTCTCACTGGGGTACAGTTCCACGCACACTGACTCTCACTGGGGTACAGTTCCACTCACGCTGACTCTCTCTTTGATACAGTTCCACACACACTGATGCTCACTGCAATGGGATTTGTCATGAATTTACGCACACACTTTCCACGTTCCTGCTCTGCCTCTGCATTGATGCTATGTGTGTATAGAAAATGGATCCTACCTTCCTTCTGTGCAGAGATGCTTTCTGTCTGATCCCATCAGAGTACAATCTATTTTGTGCATCACTCTTAGTTGCTGTCAATCCTCTCAGTGTTTTATCCCAAGCCAATATTTAATGGTTTGCTTGCTGTCCAAACTGTCTTCAATAATGCATGGAGGACCATTAGTCACATTCTAAAACTTACTGCCACTGCGATTTTTTTTAATGTTTTCACCAATGTAGCGAATAATCTCAGATTATTTTAGTGATTGTAACGTTTTATTAGTAGTAGTCAGGTTTCCTAATGGTAGTAAAGCTTATTAGATTGGCTGGTGAGTATTTCCTATTTATCTTAACTAGGGAATTTCAATCAAGATAACTAGAACATCTATTGGAATAATAAAAGAATAAGCTCAGGCAGGAAATAGCGGCATTAATTAAAATTTAATCAGTAAAATAATTAATTAAACACTATAGAGATGGCAGGGTAGGTGATGTTTGGTGGCTGCAGAATGTGGGAGCTATACACGCTAGTGTGAACCATGGCAAACACGCCTGCAGTAAACGTCTGTGGCTGAGGGAACTTTGGCTCAGAGTCATCAAGCTGGAGGATGAGCTGCAGACGCTGCAACACATCAGGGAGGGGAAGTTACTTGGACACTTTGTTCGAGAAGGCGGTCACATGTCTTAGGCTAGGGTCTTCTGATTTGGTCAATGGTTAGGGACAGAAAGGTGTGACCGCAAGTAAGGCAGGTATGGGGATCACGAAGGTTGAACTGGAGGACCCTCAGCCATTGAAATTGTCCAACAGGTTTGAGGTTCTTGCAGTCTGTGTGGATGAAAGTGGGGCTGTAGGGTGAATGAGCAAACCAACCATGGCACTGTGGAACAGGAAGTCATTCAAGCTGGGGGAGCTAATAGGAATGTAGTGATAGTTGTGGCCAGTATAGTCATGGATATAGGCAAAGTTCTCTGCAGTCAAGAGCAAGAGTCAGAGCTGTGTTGCCTGCCCAATGCCAGGGTTCAAGACACCTGCTCAGGGCTCGAGAGGAACTTGTAGTGAGAGGGGGAGGATCCAGTGGTCATGGTCTACATAGGTACCAATGGTGTAAGTATGACTAGGAAAGAGGTTCTGCTTAAGAAGTATGAGCAGCTAGGGGATAAATTAACAGCAGATCCTCAAAGGGAATAATATCTGGGATATTTCCTGAGCCAAGAGCAAATTGGCATAGGGTAAATCAGATTAAAAAGTTAAATGTGTCGCTCAAAGATTGGTGTGGGAGAAATGGATTTTGATTCATGGGGCACTGGCACCAGGGCTGGGGACAGTGGGAGCTATACCATTGAGACAGCCTACATCTGAACCATGCTGGCACCAGTGTTCTGGTGAGCCTTATAACTAGGGCAGTAGAGAGGGATTTAAACTAAATAGTGGGGGTGAGGGATCACATGAGGGAGGATGTGATAAATTAAGGAGACAGGACAAGACACAAGAGCACGGTGGCAATAAGGAAAATGATAATCAGAGCATGGCAGGAAGGGGCAGAGTGTACAGGCTTAAGGGTGCACCAGCAGATAAGGCCAGAGGTTGCAAAAATAATAAAAAGACAAACTAAAGATTCTCTATCTGAATGCGCACGGCATTCACAACAAGGTAAATGAATTGATGGCACAAATGGAAGTAAACAGATATGATCCAATTGCCATTACGGAGACATGGCTGCAGGGTGATCAAGGCTGGGAACTGAATGTTCAAGGATATTTAACATTTAGTAAGGATAGCCAAAGGAAAAAGAGGTGAGGTATCACTGTTACTAAAAGATGAGATCAGTACATTAATGAGAGGGGGTCTTAGACTGTAAGATCAAGATGTAGAATCAGTCTTGCTGCAATTGTAAAGAGCCTTCATGAGACCACACCTGGTGCATTGTGTACAATTTTGGTCTCCTTATCTAAGGAAGGATATACTTGCCATAGATGGAATGCAATGCAGGTTCACCAGACTGATCCCTAGGATGGCGGAATTGTCATGTGAGGAAAGACTGGGGAGACTGTGCCTGTACTCTCTCGCATTTAGAAGAATGAGACGTGTTGTCAATGCAGCATATAAAATTCTTACACGGCTCAGCAGGGTAGCTGCAGGAAAGATATCTCCTCTGGTGGGGTTGTGGGAGCAGTGGGGGGTGTCCAGAACCAGGAGGCACAGTCTCAGAATAAGGGGCAGACCATTTGGGACTGAGGTGAGGAGGAATTTCTTCACTCAGAGGCTGGTGAATCTTTGTAATTTCTACCACAGAAGACTCAGTCATTGAGCATGTTCAAAACAGAAATGGATAGATTTCTAAATATTAAAGACATCAAGGGATATGGGGATAGTGTGGGAAAATGGCATTGAGGTGGAAGATCAGCCACGATCTAATTAAATAGCGAAACAGGTTCAAGGGGCTGAATGGCCTTCACCTGCTCCTATTTTCTATGTTCCTAAAACAAGGATTATTTTCCTCTTGCTTAACGCTCAGCCATGCAATTGAATAGCTGTTATATAATGATGATATTAATAGGTCAGAGTCTGTTGGGGCCAGGTTCTTCCTGGTAGATGAAGAAGACTACCGAGTCCCCTAAAGGCCCAAATGGATGAACCTGAGACAGAGCCCAAGTCAGTACAGTCATACTGGGCCTTGCAATTAACACAAACAATCCCTTTGGAGGAACATCGGTCAGGATTCCTGCTCCTGAACAATATCCAATACTAAAATCTCTACTGGAAAGCCTGTGGGTGAGCGCCTGCATATATGTGTGTGTGTGTGTGTGTGTGTGTGTTTGTACCTGTGAGTGTACAAATGACAGTTGAGGATGAATTGGGTTCAACCTCCATATCAGCATCTACGCCAGCACCCCCCAACATTCTCCCAAGCCCTAACAGCTTCTCAACCTTCATTGCCCAGGATCATACATGGAGAATGGCAACTCTGATAGTAACTGGGGTTACAGTTTAAGCCTCCACCTAATTTGCAACACAATGCAGTTTTTAAGGGCAGAGCTACATCAGGTATTTCCCTGTATAGACTCAAAGCTGGCAATGAATTAAGTGGCATATCACAGAATCAGCAATTACTCAATCAGCTGAATATCATACCAAAATCTTGCAGCAGTGAGCAAAGCCATTCATCCTTTCCTGCCTGAGCTATCTAATTCATTCCACTCCCCCAGATCTTTCCCCATAGCCTTATAATTTTCTCCCCTTATATATTTATCCAATTCCTTTTTGAAAGTATTGAATCTGCTTCCATTGCCTTTTAAGGAAGCACATTCTAGGTCACAAAAATTCACTGTATAAAAAAATGTTTTGTCTTACCACCACTTTTTTTTTATTCGCTCATGGGAAGCGGGCGTCACTGGCTCAGCTAGCATTTATTACCCATTCCTAATTGCCCTTGTTCAGAGGGCATTTAAGAATCAACCACATTGCTGTGGGTCTGGAGTCACAACAGATTTCCTTCCCTAAAGGACATTATTGAAGCAGATGGGTTTTTATGACAATCAACAATGGTTTCACAGTCATCGTTAGACTCTTAATTCCAGAGTTGTATTGGATTCAAATTCCACCATCTGCCATGGTGGGATTCGAACCCAGATCCCCAGAGTATTATCGCTGGGTTTCCAGATTACTGGTCTAATGACAATACCACCACATCATCACCTCCTCTATTTGCTAATTATCTTAAAATCTGTGTCCCTACCGTTACTAACCCACCTGCCACTGGAAACAGTTTCTCCTTATTTACTCTATCAAAACCCTGTTTAAATGGATAGAGGATTGGCTAACCAACAGAAAGCAGAGAGTCGG
This sequence comes from Carcharodon carcharias, assembly GCF_017639515.1. Lineage (NCBI taxonomy): Eukaryota > Metazoa > Chordata > Chondrichthyes > Lamniformes > Lamnidae > Carcharodon > Carcharodon carcharias. The sequence continues at coordinate 15,733,735 of NC_054478.1, read as the reverse complement.
GATAAATGGGTCTTTTTCTGGATGGCAAGCTGTAACCAGTGGGGTGCCACAGGGTTCGGACCTTGGGCCCCAACTATTTACAATCTATATTAATGACTTGGATTCAGGGATAGAAGGTACTATAGCTAAATTTGCAGAAGACATCAAAATAGGTGGGAAAGTAAGTTGCAATGAAGAAATAAGAAATTTACAAATGGATATGGACAGGTTAGGTGAATGGGCCAAAATTTAGCAGATGGAGTTTAATGTGGATAAGTGTGAGGTTATCCATTTTGGTCGGTAGAATAAAAAGGTGACTTATTATTTAAATGGAGAGAAACTTCAGAATGCTTCAGTGCAGAGGGATCTGAGTGTCCTCGTGCATGAATCGCTGAAAGCTAGTATGCAGGTACAGCAGGTAATAAGGAAGGCAAATGGAATTTTGGCATTTATTGCTAAAGGAATAGAGTATAAAAATAGGGAGGTGTTGTTGCAACTGTACAAGGCATTGGTGAGACCGTACCTGGAGTACTGTGCACAATTTTGGTCCCCTTACTTGAGGAAGGATGTTGTTGCACTAAAGGCAGTTCAGAGGATGTTCACTATATTGATTCCAGAGATGTGGGGCTTGTCTTATGAGGAGAGATTGAGCAGTTTAGGCCTTATACTCGCTAGAGTTTAAAAGGATGAGAGGAGATGTAATTGAGGTATATAAGATGCTAAAGGGATAGACAAAGTAGATGTGGAGCAGATGTTTCCCCTTGTGAGGCATTCTAGAACGAGAGGCAATAGTTTTAGGCTAAGGGACAGTAGATTTAAATCAGAGATGAGAAGGAGTTACTTTTCTCAAAGGGTCATGAATCTGTGGAATTCACTACGTCAGAGCGCAGTGGATTCCGGGACACTGAATAAATTTAAGGAGGAGATAGACAGATTTTTAAATAGTATTGGGTTGAGAGGTTATGGGGAGAGTGTGGGAAATTGGAGTTGGGGCCGAAATGAGATAAGCCATGAACGTGAATGAATGGCGGGGCAGGCTCGAGGGGCTGAATTGCCCACTCCTGCTCCTAGTTCTTATGTTCTAAATCTCCCCTCTGCTCTAAGGAGAACAATTCCAGTTTCTCCAGTCTCTCCACATTATCTGAAGTCCTTCTTCCCTGGTCCCATTCTAGTAAATCTCCTCTGCACCCTCTCCAAGGTCTTGACATCCTTCCTAAATTGGACACAATAGTCCAGCTGGAGCCTAACCAATGATTTAGAAAGGTTTCCTGGCCTTTGTATCTATTCCTCTGTTAATAAAGTCAAGGATCTCAAAAACCTTTTTAACAACCTTCTCAACTTCTGCTGCCACTTTCGATGATTTGTGTACATACATCTACAGCTCTCTTACAGCACCACCTTTAAAATTGTACCGTTTAATTTATATTGTCTCTCCTCATTCTTCCTACCAAAATTTATCAGTTCGCACTTCTCTGGTAATAAAGTTCATCTGCCATGAGTCTGCCCATTTCACCAGCCTGTCTATGTCCTCCTGAAATCTGTTTGTGTTCCTTACCACTGACTACATTTCTGAGTTTTGTATCAACAGTAAACTTTGAAATTATGCCCTGAATTCCCAAGTCCAGGACATTAATACATCTCAAATAGTAGTGGCATTGCACTGACCCCTGGGGGACACCGCAGCACATTTCCCTCCAGTCTTAAGAACCATTCACCATGACTCTCCGCTTTCTATCAGTCAATTTTGCATTCAAATTTGCACTGCCCCTTTAATTACACAGCCTTCAATATTGTTAACAAGCCTATTATATGGTATTTTGTCAAACTTTGAAGGGTTGTATGGATTCATCACCATACACTCCTTTCTACTCCAATGGGTGAGAAAGATCATATTGTCAAAGCATATGATTCAGGCAACTTCAATTGGAATTTACTTCAACATTTAGTCAATTGCATCCTTGATAGGTGTAATGCACACTTGGTGAGAAAGAGCTTGTATTTCTATGGCAACTTTCACAACTTCAGGTCTTCTCAGAATGCTTAACAGCCAATGAAGTGTTCTTGAATCATAGTCACTGCTGTAATGTAGCAGCCAGTGTGTACACAGCAAGATCCCACAAACAACAAGATATAAATGATCAGGTTTTTTTTAAGTGTTGGTCAGGGATAAATATTGGCCAGGGCACTGGGGAGAACTTCCCTGTTCTCCAAATAGCATCACGAATCTTTTATGTCTACCCACAAGAGCAAACAAGGCCTCAGTTTATTGTCTCGTCTGAAAGACTGAACCTCTGACAGTGCAGCTCTCCATCAGTACTGCACTGAAGCATCAGCTAGGATTATGTTCAGGTGACTCTGAAGGACTTAATCCCATGATCCATTGACTGAGAGGTGAGAGTGTTACCAAGTAGTCATGGCCAACTCCAGAGCTGACAGCAACTCTGAGTGACTATTGTTTATCTGTGAGCTATGCCCAGATCCAACATTTCTAAGATGAGAGAGAATCTCATCCTCCACCCTTTCAGTCAATGTATTTCAGATTATAAAAACCCACTGTGTAAAATACACTCTACTCATGGTCCCCTAGCATTTTTGCCATTTATCTTAAATATCACTTGTCCTCTTGTGTTGACCTCCTGCCACTGAAAACAGTTTCTCATTATTCACTCTATCAAAGCTCCACATCATTTTGAACACTTGCATTAATCTTCCCTTAACCTTCCCTGCTCTAAGAAGAACAATCCCAGCTTCTCCAGTCTCTCCACATTAAATGAAGTCCCTCTTCTAGTAAATATTCCCATTCTAGTAAACCTCCTCCACACCCTCTCCAAGGCCTTGACATCTTAACGTGCGGGTGTCCAGTCTTGAACACAATCCTTCAGCTGGGTCCTAACTAGTGATTTATAAAGATTTAACATAATTTTCTTGCAGTTAATGGTCTGTATCAGCTGAGCACCCAGCCCCTCAAGTCTGTACTGACATTCAATGAAATTAAAACTGATGTGAACCATAGCTCCATTTACCAGCCTATGCACCATATGTCTTGGAATCATTACCTAGCAAAAAACTACTGACCTCAGTTTTAAAAATTTCAACTGCACCCCAACCCACCCCAGCCAGCCTTTTGGATAAAATCTCAAACTGACGCAAATGGAATGGGCGGGTGTTTTGAGGATTGGGATATATCAGAGTGTTATGCTTTCAAGAAGGAGTTAGATATAGCTCTTGTGGCGAAAGGGATCAAAGGGTATGGGGAGAAAGCGGGAGCAGGCTATTGAGTTGGATGATCAGCCATGATCATAATGAATGATGGAGCAGGCTCGTAGGGCCAAATGGCCTATTCCTGCTCCTAGTTTCTATGTTTCTATTTTACAATGAGGGGTGTGGAATATATCAGAATATTACAGTGAGGGGTGTGCGATATATCAGAGTGTTACAGTGAAGGGTGTGGGATATATCAGTTTTTCAGATCACTAGATGTCAGCTAAGTTAGGCCTCAGTGTCTTTGGGCCATCAATGGAAATCCTCATCCTGTTTGTTTGCTGCTTCTCCATGTCCAGGCTGATGTGTTGCTCATCAGCCTTTGCTAACATTGGCTGCAAACATGTGGCTTTTCTGATTGTGAAGCCTTCTCCCATGCTAGAGTAACATTTCAACTGTTTAAACGCTCTGTTGAAGGAGCCATCCCAGAATGAGAAGTAGCATAAATGTCATGGAGTTAGAGAAACCATATTTTTTTAAAATCAGAATATGAAGTGGATTGGCCTTTAAACTTTGCTGAGATCAAAGGGATTGCTACTGCAGCATCCACCCTCGCTTTACGTCAGCTCACTGTCTGGTTCATCTGAAGCTAAGCCTGCCAAACAAGCTGTTGTATCTGAGTCCACATCACACACATGGAGCAGACACATCCATCCAATCACCCTTCCTTTTCTGCCAGTAAATCCTGCATCCCTAACCTCACTATGGCCCCTGAAACTAAATTGCGTTGGTTTTAATTACACCATGTCCCATCTTGCCCAACAGCTGTGACGTGATGGAATATTTAGGTCCACTTTGTTTGCCCATTAATGTGACTCACACAGCTGTCAGACTGTGAAACTACTGACATTTTTTGGAGAGATGTTGGGGAAGACTGCTTTTGCATTTGGGATTCCATTTTACTGGAATTGAATAAATGAGAGACACATCGGTGATTCTCTCATTTGGGGTAATGGTGGAGTAGTGGCAGTGTCACTGAACTAGTAATCTAGAGGCCAAGGCTCAAGCTCTGGGGGCATGGGTTCAAATCCACCATGGCAACTGCTGGAATTTAAATTCAATTAATAAAATATGGAATATAAAGTTAGTCTGTGTAATAGTGACCATGAAACTATCACTGATTCTGGTAAAAACCTTCACTGTAACACTGTGATATATCCCACAGCCTTCACTGTAACACTGTGATATAGCCCCCACCCCTCATTGTAACACTCGGAAAAATCCCATAGCCCTTACTGTAACACTTGGATATATCCCATAGCCCTCACTGATATACCCCACACCTTTCAGTGTAACACTCTGATATACCTCATATCCCTCACTATAATGCTCTTTGGTATATCCCACACCCCTCACTATAACACCCAATGTATCCCACGTACCTCATTGTAACACACTGATATACCTGACAGCCTTCACTGTAACAATATGATATACCCCACAACCCTCACTGTAACAATATGATATATCCCACACCCCTCAATGAAACACTCTGATATACCCCACACCCCTCACTGTAACACTCTGATGTACCCCACACCCTTCACTGTAACACTCTGATATACTCCACACCCCTCACTGTAACACTCTGATATACCCTACAGACTTCACTATAACAATACGATATATCCCACACCCCTCGATGTAACACATGCTGATATACCTCACACCCTCACTGCAACACTTTGATATACCCCACACCCCTCACTGTAACAATACGATATATCCCACACCCCTCACTGTAACACTCTGATATGTCACATGCCCCTCACCGTAACACTCTGATGTATCACACACCCCTCACTATCACACTCTGATATATCACACACCCCTCACTGTAACATTCTGATATGTCACATACCCCTCACCATAACACTCTGATATATCCCACACCCCTCACTGTAACACTCTGATATGTCATATACCCCTCACTGTAACACTCTGATATACCCCACAACCCTCACTATAACACTCTGATTATATCCCACACCCCTCAGTGTATCACCCTGATATATCCCATACCCCTCACTGTAACACTCTGATATATCCCACACATCACACTTAACATTCTGATATACCCGACAGCCTTCACTGTAACAATATGATGTATCCCACACCCCTCACTTAAACACTCTGATATATCCCACATCCCTCAGTGTAATGCTCTGAGGTACCCAACACCGCTCACTGTAACATTCTGATATATCACATACCCCTCACAGTAACACTCTGATATACCCCACACCCCTCACTGTAATACTCTGATATACCCCACACCCCTCACTCTAACACTCTGATATACCCCACACCCCTCACTATAACACTCTGGTTATATCCCACACCCATCAGCGTATCACCCTGATATATCCCACAAAGCTCACAGTTACACCCTGATATATCCCACAATCCTCACTGTAACACTCTGATATACCCCACACCTCTCACTGTAACACTCTGATATATCCCACACCCCTCAGCGTAATGCTTTGATATACCTCACCCCCCTCACTGTAACATCATGATATATCCCATGCCCCTCACTGTAACACTCTGATATAACCAACACCCCTCACTGTAACACTATGATATATCCCACACCCCTCACTATAACACACTGATATACCCCACACCCCTCACTATAACACACTGATATATCCCATACCCCTCACTGTAACACTCTGATATATCCCACACGCTTCACCGTTGTTCTCTCCTTCTGTTACTCTCTATCCTTACTCTATACATGTGCCTCTAATTTGCTTAGCTCTCTTTGCAATGCAGTCCATAGAGGGTAAACCTTTTACTAGCTGTGCGCCACAATCAGTTCACCATCCACAATTCCCCTGTGGGAATGCTGTTTCCAGACTCTCCCTATATGGGGATGTTCCACAGTCTAACACCAACTAAATGGACTGCAATTCCCAAAACAACTGCTGTTTTTTTTGTTGCCATTTCCCACATTCCTGACATGTACTTAACTCTTCACATTGTTCATGTCTTTTACACTAATATACACAGTAGTTTCCATTCCCTATAAAATGCACACAGCATTGTTTTTCCCTATAATATACCCAGTGGCTGCTATTCTCTAAAACATACCTTGGGGCAGCTATTTTCTATAACATACACATAGGTTGTTATTCCCTATAGTATACACAAGGTGATGCTATTCTCCATAATGTACACATAAGCTGTTATTCTCTATAATATACACAGGGGCTGCAATTCTCTGTAATATACACAGGAGCTGCTATTCTGTATAATATACAGAGAGCTGCTATTCTCCATAATATACAGAAGATGATACTATTCTCCATAACATACACAGTTATTGTTATTCCATATAATATATGCAGAAATTGCTAATCTCTATGTTATACACAGGGCCGGCTTTTGCCTATAACATACAAATGAGGCTGGATTTTCGTCTCCCAATGGTGGTTGGAGTTGGGTCAGAAAACACCAATCTTGGTTTTTGAAAATGAACTTTTCTCACCCTTCCCAATCCCCTGCTATTTTCATGTCGCCTTTTCACAGGTCAGGATGACCTTGAATGCAAAACGCACACTCTTGACATCACCATTGTGAGGTCCTTAGGAAAATTGAATTTCTTTCCCCAAGCTATTCTTGTGTGCCGGTGTGGGTTTTGGAAGCTCAAACAAAATGAATCATCTCCTTGGAGTGCTCATTACCACTGGGGAAGCCTGCCGAGGAGTCAGTAATATTCTGGCAGGTACGTGTTAAATCTTTTGACACCTTCAAATGTCACTAATAGATGTTGTTTGTAATGTGGTGTGTTTTAATGCAGTGATTCATCATAGGGATTTGTCTTGCAAAGGTAAGTTGACCATTGCATTGACCAGTATCGTGTAAGTGTTGACATGCGTTACAAGTAAGTACTTGTCCCAATGGGAAAAATACTATAACCCATTCAAAGCTGTAGAAAAATGTGCCTGGAAACCCTCCTGTCATGCTTTGTACTGTGATTTAAATGTCTAGATATCTTTTAGTCTGATATCTTTACTTTCTGATTTTGAAGGATAAAAAAAATTTAACCACCTTATCTACTTCATTGATTGACAGGCAATCTACTTTGAAATGGAAAGACAGCATCTGTTCTTTCAGATTCAGCAGGTTGCGGAACTGAAAGCTAAATTTTTGATGCCTGCGGATATTACGATGGCTGATGTCCAAAAGCTACTGGTGTGCTCAGCTCTGTTGACATAGCTGCTCAGAGAAGTGATTGACGGTTTTAAGAGGTTGCAGTAACATAATCTGATTTTGATGTGTTTCCTCCTGAGTACGTGGTTGCTTGTTTGGACAACTTAATGGCCAGTTAAAGAAATAACTTTTTTCTATGGGACACTGAATTTATTCAAGGCTGAGTTGGATAGAATTCTGATAGATAAGGGAGTCAAGGGTTATGGAGGACAGACAGGAAGGTGGAGTTAAGACCACAATCAGGTCAGCCTGATTGTAATGAATGGTGCAGCAGGCCCAAAGGGCCGAATAGGCTACTCTTGCTCCTAAGTCCTATGTTCCTATGGGACTATAGTTTTATTTTGTTGCATCAAAGACAGGTGTTTGACATAGGTCTGAATGAGAGTTTTATCAGATTGCTGCAGGGTTTTTTTTCCCCCACTGGCACTGCTTAATATGACCTGGCTACAGAGGACTGCAATTAGTGGAAACTGGCTGAGTAGCTCTGGAGGAAAAATGGGGAGCATGGGGGGCATGGAGGGTACATGATGAGTATAAGGGGGCATGTGAGAAGCGTGGAGAGTATGAGGGGGCATGGGGAGTTTGAGAGGTAATGGATGAGGCATGGGGAGTATGAAGGGGCGAGGAGGAGGCGTTCAGTGTATGAGGCATAATGAAGGAGGCATGGAGAGTATGAGGGGGTGTAGAGGAGCCATGGGGAGTATGAGGGGTCTTGGAGAGGGCATGTGGAGTATGAGGAAGCATGGAGAAGGCATGGGGGAATATGAGAGGGCATGGAGAGTATGAGGGGGCATGGAGAGGGCATGGGGAGTTCTACTTCTGGAGTATTGAGTTAGAAGCAGGGCACTGGGTCTCGACGCAGGACTGAAACAATTATACCTCACAGTGAACCACTCAAACTCACTTATCCATTTTTGTGTCTGTGCTGAATAAACCGATTTCAGTCACTGCTGCCCATCTTGCCAGAGATATGGAGCAATAAATAACAACTACACTGCTTATGTGCTGGAAAGTGCATCGGTGTTAGGAACAGGGATCAGGCTGCAGTGCCCCAAGATTCAGTAGCCTGCATAAATTCAGTATATCAGTCATTAGGTTGAATTATCAGAGACTGGTGAATGCTCATGGAAGCTGGCTCTGGCCAGAGAAGTAAATGCAAAATAGGACACAAGGGAAGAGCACAGACCTCAATGGGAGCCTCTGGTATGTGCCAATTGTTGATATAACCTGGGTGTCCGAATGTGGTTTTACTCAAAGAATTCCACAGTCCGGCAGCATATTTCCCCAGTGTTTAAACTGTAACCTTGTTTAATCAGCTCTCCTCTAACAAAAACTCTCCGTCTCAGCAATCTGATTTTCTGAGGAGCTGCAACAAGAAGACACACACCACAAGAGGAGAATTTTTACAACCCAATTCTCTGATACAACTCCAAGTGATAAACCGTATAAACCCCTCACTGTAAGACCCTCACTCTCTGATACAGCTCCCTGTGATAAACCCCATAAGCCCCTCACTGTAACAACCCCACTCTGATACAGCTCCCTGTGATAAACCCTATAAACCCCTCACTGTAACACCCTCACTCTCTGATACAGCTCCCTGTGATAAACCCCATAAGCCCCTCACTGTAACAACCCCACTCTGATACAGCTCCCTGTGATAAACCCTATAAACCCCTCACTGTAACACCCTCACTCTCTGATACAGCTCCCTGTGATAAACCCCATAAGCCCCTCACTGTCACAACCCCGCTCTCTGATACAGCTCCCTGTGATAAATCATGTAGACCCCTCACTGTGACATGCCCACTCTCTGATACAGCTCCCTGTGATAAACCCTATAAACCCCTCACTGTAACACCCCCACTCTCTGATACAGCTCCCTGTGATAAACCCTGTAAACCCCTAACTGTGACACCCCCATGGGCTGATACAGCTCCCTGTGATAAACCCTATAAACACTGCACTGTAACAACCCCACTCTCTGATACAGCTCCCTGTGATAAACCCTACAAACCCCTTACTGTGAAACCGCCACTCTCTGATACAGTTCCCTGTGATAAACTCTGTAAACCCCTCGCTGTAACATCCGCACCCTCTCATACAGTTCCCTGTGATAAACCCTGTAAACCCCTTACTGTAATACTCCCACTCTCTGATACAGCTCCCTGTGATAAAACTATAAACCTCTCACTGTCACATCCCCACACTCTGATACTGCTCGCTGTGAGAAACCCTATAAACCCCTCACTGTAACTCCACCAATCTCTGATACAATTCCCTGTGACAAACCCTGTTATCCCCTCACTGTAACACTCCCACACTCTGATACAGCTCCCTTTGATAGACCCTGTAAGCCCCTCACTGTAAAACCCTCACTCTTTGATACAGCTCCCTGTGATAAACCCTATAAACTCCTCACTGTATCACCCCAACTCTCTGATATAGCTCCCTGTGATAAACCCTCTTAACCCCTCACTTTAACACCCCCACTCTCTGCTACAGCTCCCTGTGATGAATCCTATAAACCCCTCACTGTAACACCCCTTCTCTCAGATACAGCTCCCTGGGATAAACCCTATAAACCCCTCACTGTATCACCCCAACTCTCTGATATAGCTCCCTGTGATAAACCCTATAAACTCCTCACTGTATCACCCCAACTCTCTGATATAGCTCCCTGTGATAAACCCTCTTAACCCCTCACTTTAACACCCCCACTCTCTGCTACAGCTCCCTGTGATGAATCCTATAAACCCCTCACTGTAACACCCCTACTCTCTGATACAGCTCCCTGGGATAAACCCTATAAACCTCTCACTGTAAAACCCTCACTCTTTGATACAGCTCCCTGTGATAAACCCTATAAACTCCTCACTGTATCACCCCAACTCTCTGATATAGCTCCCTGTGATAAACCCTCTTAACCCCTCACTTTAACACCCCCACTCTCTGCTACAGCTCCCTGTGATGAATCCTATAAACCCCTCACTGTAACACCCCTACTCTCTGATACAGCTCCCTGGGATAAACCCTATAAACCCCTCACTGTATCACCCCAACTCTCTGATATAGCTCCCTGTGATAAACCCTATAAACCCTTCACTGTAACACCCCCACTCTCTGATACAGCTCCCTGTGATGAACCCTATAAACCCATCACTGTAACACCCCCCACTCTCTGATACAGCTCCCTGGGATAAACCCGGTAAACCCCTAACTGTGACACACCCACTCTCTGATACAGCTCCCTGTGATAAACCCTATAAACCCCTAACTGTGACACACCCACTCTCTGATACAACGCCCTGATATAAACCTTTTAAAACCCTAACTGCGACACACCCACTCTATGATACAGTCAGCTGTGATAAACCCTATGAACCCCTCACTGTAACAGTCCCATCGTTTGTTACAGCTCCCTGTGATAAACCCTATAAACCATTCACTGTAACACCTCCACTCTCTGATACAGCTCCCTGCGATAAATCATGTAGACCCCTCACTGTGACAACCCCACTCTCTGATACAGATCGCTGTGATAAAAACCTAAAAACCCATCACTGTGACACCCCAACTCTCTAATAAGCTTCCAGTGAAAAACCCTGTTATCCCCTCACTGTAACGGCCCCACTCTCTGACACAGCTCCCTGTGATACACCCTACAAACCCCTCACTGTAAAACCCTCACTCTTTGATACAGCTCCCTGTGATAAACCCTATAAACTCCTCACTGTATCACCCCAACTCTCTGATATAGCTCCCTGTGATAAACCCTCTTAACCCCTCACTTTAACACCCCCACTCTCTGCTACAGCTCCCTGTGATGAACCCTATAAACCCCTCACTGTAACACCCCTACTCTCTGATACAGCTCCCTGGGATAAACCCTATAAACCCCTCACTGTATCACCCCAACTCTCTGATATAGCTCCCTGTGATAAACCCTATAAACCCCTCACTGTAACACCCCCACTCTCTGATACAGCTCCCTGTGATGAACCCAATAAACCCATCACTGTAACACCCCCCACTCTCTGATACAGCTCCCTGGGATAAACCCGGTAAACCCCTAACTGTGACACACCCACTCTCTGATACAGCTCCCTGTGATAAACCCTATAAACCCCTAACTGTGACACACCCACTCTCTGATACAACGCCCTGATATAAACCTTTTAAAACCCTAACTGCGACACACCCACTCTATGATACAGTCAGCTGTGATAAACCCTATGAACCCCTCACTGTAACAGTCCCATCGTTTGTTACAGCTCCCTGTGATAAACCCTATAAACCATTCACTGTAACACCTCCACTCTCTGATACTGCTCCCTGCGATAAATCATGTAGACCCCTCACTGTGACACGCCCACTCTCTGATACAGATCGCTGTGATAAAAACCTAAAAACCCATCACTGTGACACCCCAACTCTCTAATAAGCTTCCAATGAAAAACCCTGTTATCCCCTCACTGTAACGGCCCCACTCTCTGACACTGCTCCCTGTGATACACCCTACAAATCCCTCACTGTAACACCCCCACTCTCTGATACAGCTCCCTGTGATAAACCCTATAAACCCCTCACTGTAACACCACCACTCTCTGATACAGCTCCCTGTGGTAAACCCTATAACCCCTCACTGTAACACCACCACTCTCTGATACAGCTCCCTGTGATAGACGCTGTAAAGTCCTAACTGTGACACACCCACTCTCTGATACAGCTCCCTGTGATAGACGCTGTAAAGTCCTACTGTGACACAACCACTCTCTGAAACAGTTCGCTGTGATAAACCCTATGAACCCCTCACTGGAACACCCCCACTCTCTGATAAAGCTCCCTGTGATAAACCCTGTAAACCTCCCACTGTAACACCACCCACTCAACAATACAACTCCCTGTGGTAAACACTTTAATGACCTCACTATAACACCCACACTCTCTGATACAGCTCCCTGTGATAAACCCCTCACTATAACACCCCCACTCTCTGATACAGCTACCAGTGATAAACCCTATAAACCCCTCAATGTGACATCCCCACTGTTACAGCAACCTGTGATAAACCCTGTAAACCCCTCACTGTAAGACCCCCATTCTCTGATACAGCACCCTGTGATAAACCCTATAAACTCCTCACTGTGACACCACCATTCTCTGATACAGCTCCCTGTGATAAACCCTATAAACCCCTCACTGTGACACCCCCACTCTCTGATACAACACCCTGTGATAAATCCTGTAAACCCCTCACTGTGACACACCCACTCTCTGATACAGATCCTCGTGATAAACCCTAAAAACACTTAACTGTGATACCCCACACTCTGATACACTCCCTGTGATAAACCCTGTAAACCCCTAACTGCGACACCCCCACTCTCTGATACAGCTCCCTGTGATAGACCCTATGAATCCCTAACTGTAACAGTCCCACCATCTGATACAGCTCCCTGTTAATAAACTCTATAAACACCCCACTGTAACAACCCCACTCTCTGATACAGTTCCCTGTGATAAACCCTGTAAACCCCTCACTGTAAAGCCCTCATTCTCTGATACAGCTCCCTGTGATAAACCCTGTTATCCCCTCACTGTAACACTCCCAGATACAGCTCCCTATGATAGACCCTATAAACCCCTCACTGTAAAACCCTCACTCGCTGATACAGCTCCCTGTGATAAACCCTATAAACCCCTCACTGTATCACCCCCATTCTCTGATATAGCTCCCTGTGATAAACCCTATAAACCCCTAACTGTGACACACCCACTCTCTGATACAGCTCCCTGTGATAAACCTTGTAAAGCCCTAACTGCGACACCCCCAGTCTATAATACAGTCAGCTGTGATAAACCCTATGAACCCCTCACTATAACAGTCCCACCGTTTGTTACAGCTCCCTGTGATAAACCCTATAAACCCCTAACTGTGAAACTGCCACTCTCTGATACAGTGCCCTGTGATAAACCTATAAAACTTTCACTGTGACATCCGCACTCTCTGATACACTCCCTGTGACAAACACTGTAAACCCCTAACTGCGACACCCCCACTCTCTGATACAGCTCCCTGTGATAAACTCTATAAAACTCTCACTGTAACACCCCCACTCACTGAAACAGCTACCTGTGATAAACCCTATAAACCCCTCACTGTAAGACCCCCACTCTCTGATACAGCTCCCTGTGATAAACCCTATACAACCTTCACTGTAGTGCCCCCACTCTCTGATACAGCAACCTGTGGTAAACCCTATAAACCCCTCACTGTGACACCCCCACTCACTGATACAGCTCCCTGTGATAAACTCTATAAACCCCTAACTGTGAAACCGCCAGTCTCTGATGCAGATCCCTGTGATAAACCCTGTAAACCCCTCACTGTAACACCCCCATTATCTGATACAGCTCCCTGTGATAAACCCTATAAACTCATCACTGTAACACACCCACTCTCTGATACAGCTCCCTGTGTTAAACCCTGTAAACCCCTCACTGTAACACCCCCACTCTCTGCTACAGCTCCCTGTGATGGACCCTATAAACCCCTCACGGTAACACCCCCACTGTCTGATGCTCCCTGTGATAAACCCTGTAAACCCCTCACTGTAACACCCTCACTCTCTGATACAGCTTCCTGTGATAAACCCCTCACTGTGACAACCCCACTCTCTGATACAGCTCACTGTGATAAACCCCTCACTGTGACAACCCCACTCTCTGATACAGCTCACTGTGATAAACCCTATAAACCCCTCACTGTAACACCCCCACGGTCTGTTACAGCTCCCCGTGATAAATTCTGTAGACCCCTCACTGTGTCACACCAACTCTCTGATATAGCTTCCTGTGATAAACCATATAAACAACTCACTATAACACCCCCACTCTCTGATACAGCTCCCTGTGATGAACCCTATAAACCCCTCACTGTGACACCCCCACTCTCTGATACAGTTCGCTGTGACAGACCTTGTAAAATCCTAACTGTAACAGTCCCACAGTCTGTTAAATCGCCCTGTGATAAACCCTATAAACCACAAATTGTGCAAGCGCCACTCTCTGTAACAATCCATGTAAACCCTTCACTGTGACACCCCCATTCTCTGATACAGCGCCCTTTGATAAACCCTATAAACCCCTCACTGTAACACCCCCACTATCTGATTCGCTCCCTGTGATAAACCCTGTAAACCACTCACTGTAATAGCCCCACTCTCTGATACAGCTCCCTGTGATAAACCCTATTACCCCGTTACTGTGAAACTGCCATTCCCTGATACAGTTCCCTGTCATAATCCCTGTAAACCACTCACTGTAACACCCCCACTCTCAGATACAGTTCTCTGTGATAAACCCTACAAACCCGTTACTGTGAAACCGCCATTCTCTGACATAGTTCCCTGGGATAAACCCTGTAAACTACCCACTGTAACATCCGCACTCTCTCATGCAGCTCCCTGTGATAAACCCTGTAAACCCCTTACTGTAATACCCCCACTCTCTGATACAGGTCCCTGTGATAAACCCTATCAACACCTCACTGTCACATCCCCACACTCTGATTCAGCTCCCTCTGTTAAACCCTAAAAACACCTCACTTTAACAGACCCACTCTCTGATGCAGCTTCCTGTGATAAACCCTCTAAACCACTCATTGTAACACCCACAATCTCTGATACATCTCCCTGTGAAAATCCCTGTTATACCCTCATTGTAACACACCCATCTCTGATACATCTCCCTGTGATAGACCGTATAAACACCTCACTGTAAAAACCCTCACTCTCTGATACAGCTCCCTGTGATAAACCCTATAAACTCCTCACTGTAACATCCCCACTCACTGATACAGCTCCCTGTGATAAACCCTGTAAAGCCCTCATTGTAACACCACAACTCTGTTACACATCCCTCTGTTAAACCCTAAAAACACCTCACTTTAACAGACCCACTCTCTGATGCAGCTCCCTGTGATAAACCCTCTAAACCACTCACTGTAACACCCCCACTCTCTGATACATTTCCCTGTGAAAAACCCTGTTATCCCATCACTGTAACACCCCCACTCTCTGATACAGCTCCCTGTGATAGACCGTATAAACCCCTCACTGTAAAACCCTCATAGCCTGATACAGCTCCCTGTGATAAACCCTTTAAAGCCCTCACTGTAACACTCCGACTCTCTGATACAGCACCCTGTGATAAACCCTAGAAGCCCCTCACTGTGTCACCTCAACTCTCTGATATAGTTCCCTGTGATAAACCCTATAAATCCCTCACTATAACAACCCCACTCTCTGATACAGCTCCCTGTGATAAACCCTATAAACCCCTCACTGTAACACCCTCACTCTCTGATACAGCACCCTGTGAAAAACTCTATAAACACCTAACTGTGACACACCCACTCTCTGATACAGCTCCCTGTGATAGACACTGTAAAATCCTAACTGCGACACCCCCACTCTGATACAGTTCGCTGTGATAAACCATATGAACCGCTCACTGTAACAGGCCCACCGTCTGTTACAACTTCCTGTGATAAACCCTATAAACCGCTAACTGTGAAACCGCCACTCTCTGATACAGCTCCCTGTGATAAACCCTATAAACCCCCTCACTGTAACACGCCCACTCTCTGATACAGCTCCCTGTGATAAACCCTATAAACCCCTCATTGTAACACCCCTTCTCTCTGATACAGCTAACCCACTTACATTGCTGTTTCGTGCTGATTTTGCGACCCTCAGAAGCTAAATTTTGCCTCAGTGTGTTTTTAGTTTGATCTAATCAAACCTTTTAGTTGGGAACACATTGGAACATTTTGAAAATATTCATTGTAGAATAGCATAGATAAACTAATAGGGTGAACAGTCATAAAGAGGAAAGAATATGAGAGTAAACAAGGCTGATTATCTCCAAACGCCAGCTCAAAGCGTGAATTGTGTGCATAAATTATTAACCTGGATCTGTTCCGAACAGAATCAGATCAGCCTTTAATGTCTGCTGGTCAAAAGCAGAGAAAACTCAAAATATTCTTTCAATAAGGTTCAATGGTTCGATAGATTATCCATGTGGGGCTAAGCCCTAGAGACCAGGAAAGACCATTTTCCAGGCCCAGAACTTAGCTAGTTGACCTCGCTCCACGTGGTGCAAAGCCCCATGGAGAACGGAATCAACTCAGCTTCCATCCCAGCCTGGATCAGCTGAGGGTCTTGGGCAAGGGAGTGAAAAAATCAGTGAGTAGTGACATTCCCATTCCCAGTAATTGCCCAGTGACCCTAATGTGTGTGTGTGTCTGTGTGTGTGTGTGTGTGTGTGTGTCTGTGTGTGTGTGTGTCTGTGTGTGTGTGTGTGTGTGTGTGTGTCTGTGTGTGTGTGTGTGTGTCTGTGTGTGTCTGTGTGTGTCTGTGTGTGTCTGTGTGTGTCTGTGTGTGTCTCTCTCTCTCTGTGTGTGTCCCCTTGAATACTTCCCAGCTTATACATGCCCCACCGATACTCCCCCCGCCGATACACCCCGATATTCCCCTGCCAATTCTGCCCCCTCTGATACCTCCCCACCGATACTCCCCAGGATACTCCACTGCCGATACTTCCCCACACTACTCCCCTCACCGATACTCCCCCGTGACACTTCTCCCACCGATGCTCCCCCATCGATACTCTCCCACCAATTCTCACCCCTCCGTCGATACTTCCCCCTACCGATACTCCATCCACCAATATGTACCCCAATACCCCCCCCAAAAATACTTCCCCAACTGATACTCCCCATGTCGATATTCCCCCCTCTGATAATCCTCCTGAATATTCCCTCATCGATACTCCCCCTCTGATACTCCCCTGCCAATACTCCCCTCGCCAATACTCCACCTACCAATACTCCCCCTTCAAACACTACCCGCAATGATACTCCCCTCGAATACTCCCCACAAATACTCCCCCTACCGATACTCCTCCTGAGTAGTCCCCCACCAACGCTCCCCTGCCTTTGCACCCACTGCCGATACTCCCCCACCGATATGCCCCCAATGATACTCCGCCCACCAATGCACCCCCAATACTGCTCCAATGATACTCCCCCACCAATACTCCCTGCCTATACAACTCCCCAATTGGCCCCCAATACTCCCCTGCCGATACATCCCTGATACTAACCCCCACCAATACTCCCCCACCAACACTTTCCCTGAGGATACTCCCTCCTCCATTTTATTTTTATTCTCTCTCGCATTGAATTATTTTACTTTTCTTCCTCCATGTTGGAACAATCTCTCGTATAGTCTACAGATGTACAACACTACCACGAAAATATTCAACTCTGTGAGGCAGCAGAACTGACCCAATCCTGGCCTCACTCAACTTCCACATTCGCACTTTCTGACAGGTTATTGGGTACTGTCCGGGGCAGGTCCCTCAGCTCAACCTCCCACTCACTAAACCAAAGCAACTGCAGCCAGTTGACCGGCCCTAGCAACTGCATTGACAGTCAGAAAAACAACACAAATTGAGGTTTAAACTACTTCTGAATGGATTAGCATCTCATGGCCAACTCAGTCAGTGGGAGAAACTAACTCAGATGGACATCAGGGAAAGGGTCTAGTCCCGTAGGGCAGGACACCAGAGAAACGGCTCAGTCCCACAGGGCAGGACACCAGGAGAAGGGCCCAGTCCCACAGGGCAGGACACCAGGGGAAGGGCCCAGTCCCACAGGGCAGGACACCAGGGGAAGGGCCCAGTCCCACAGGGCAGGACACCAGGAGAAGGGCCCAGTCCCACAGGACTGGACACCAGGGGAAGGGCCCAGTCCCACAGGGCAGGACACCAGGGGAAGGGCCCAGTCCCACAGGGCAGGACACCAGGAGAAGGGCCCAGTCCCACAGGGCAGGACACCAGGGGAAGGGCCCAGTCCCACAGGACTGGACACCAGGGGAAGGGCCCAGTCCCACAGGGCAGGACACCAGGAGAAGGGCCCAGTCCCACAGGACTGGACACCAGGGGAAGGGCCCAGTCCCACAGGGCAGGACACCAGGAGAAGGGCCCAGTCCCACAGGACTGGACACCAGGGGAAGGGCCCAGTCCCACAGGACTGGACACCAGGGGAAGGGCCCAGTCCCACAGGGCAGGACACCAGGGGAAGGGCCCAGTCCCACAGGGCAGGACACCAGGAGAAGGGCCCAGTCCCACAGGGCAGGACACCAGGGGAAGGGCCCAGTCCCACAGGACTGGACACCAGGGGAAGGGCCCAGTCCCACAGGGCAGGACACCAGGAGAAGGGCCCAGTCCCACAGGACTGGACACCAGGGGAAGGGCCCAGTCCCACAGGGCAGGACACCAGGAGAAGGGCCCAGTCCCACAGGACTGGACACCAGGGGAAGGGCCCAGTCCCACAGGACTGGACACCAGGGGAAGGGCCCAGTCCCACAGGGCAGGACACCAGGGGAAGGGCCCAGTCCCACAGGGCAGGACACCAGGGGAAGGGCCCAGTCCCACAATTTGAAGGGAGACTGAGGGAAGGAAGCAGTCATGGGTTTGAGGAGAGGCAAAGGGAGTAGAGGAATCCCAGAGTTTGAGGTCCAGGATAAGAATTTTGAGGAGATGTTGTCTTGCACCTTGGTTTTAGCATGAGGACAAAGAGTGTGTATGAGAGCAAATTTGGAGGTAAGGAGGCACAGGAGAGGGAAACTGTGTTGGGTCGTTGAAAGGAAGGGAGATTGTTTATCACGGTACAAAACTCTGTGGGAGGGGGTAACGTGGGAGGAAATCAAACTGCGGAACGGCATTGCAGCTGAAGGGAGCAAAGAAGCAGCAGTAACCTATTCAGGTCAAGGTCCTTGTCTGAGTCTGGCTGGAGTTTCAGTCAAACAAGCATAAAAATAGCACAGGACTTAATAAATATTATTGTGTTGAGTAACCAGAGGATTGCAGTCACTATCAGTGTGGCTGCAGTTGACACAGGGTTTTGTGTTCTCGATGATTGTTTTGCTTGAAGTTCCCACCTTCAGATCAAATAATTACAGATTGCTTCTAGTTTTAGATTGTGTCAGCAGGTTGAACCAGCAAACTGGCCATTATAGAGTCTACTTACAACAATTCAGCCCACAACCTCTGCTGGGGACTGGCTGAAGGGGAATGGGACAGAATTCAGTTTCTGGTTGAACACCTACAGTAGCAGCCAGGATAACGGATAATCAACGGCCAAGCTTCCCTGCAACATGGCAGCATACCCTGCAATCCGCAGTGTCGGGGACCAGGAAAAAACCCTCAGGAAGGGAAAAGCTGAAGATCACGGGGCAGCAAAAGAAATGAGTGAAACATGGAGGCAAACTTCACAGAATCCCTGGCACCAAACACAGAGACAGCAGCAATGAACGCATAATCCTCTTTGGAATCCCAAACAACCTTAAGAGTCAGGGCAACTTCTTCACCTACCTCTCACCCACGAAAGCTCATATTTAGTCCTGTTTGATCCCTGTTAGTAACACAACGCAGCTGTACATTCCTTGCAGTCTGCGTGAAATCAGTAAAAAACCTCTTCACTTTTCAAATCAGCAAACTGGAACCAGACCACGATTAATTGGATGACAGATTGGAGCCGCCCCACCTCCTCTGGGATAACTGGCCCGGTTCTCTGTTTTAACCCTTCCCATTCCCATGAACTAATTGCCAGCTTTCGCCACTGTTCCCTAAGGCAGAGACTCTTCCTGGGGGCGGATGTCACAAAGACACTCTGTACCTTCTCAGTGAAAGTTCAATCTCCAGGTATGAGCTAAGCAGCGAATGACAGTAAGGGATGGAGATCTGAAAAGCATCACAACCTGATACTGTCACACACAGACAAATGTAAATCCCACACACGAACACAGACAGGCACACAAAGGCACAGCCACAGCACCAACATCGGCCCCCCCCACACACGGTGTTATATGAAGGAGGGTAGGAGGAGGCTCATGTGGAGCATAAACACAAGCATAGACCCAGTGGGCAGAATGGCCTGTTTCTGTGCTGTACACTGAATGTGTACATCCGAAACATCCAAAAGGATGTTTCCTCTTGTGGGTGAGTCCAGAACTAGGGGGCACTGTTTTAAAATTAGGGGTCTCCCTTTTAGGACAGAGATGAAGAGAATTTTTTTCTCTCAGGGGGCTGTGCGACTTTGGAACTCTCCACCTCAGAAGGTGGTGGAGGTGGGGTCATTGAATATTTTTAAGGCAGAGGTAGATAGATTCTTGTTAAGCAAGGGAATCAAAGGTTATTGGGGGTAGATAAATGTGGAAATCGAAACAGAACATCAGCCATGATCTTATTGAATGGTGGAGCAGGCTCGAGGGGCCAAATGGCCTACTCCTGTTCCTATTGCTTATGTTCTCATATGTAATTCAATGTAAACACATACAGAAAGACACAAAAACAGTATGCATATAAACAGAGAGACACACATTTTCACAAACACGCAAATATACACATCAACACATCGTAAGCACATGCAGACACAATTATGCAAACAGGCACAAAAGCGGACAAACTAATTCACACAAACAAATGAACAAACACTCGCTTGAACAAACAAATTTGCAATAATAATCCAGTTAGCATCTGTTCAAATCTCACTCCAGCAGTTTGAAAAATTGAATTGAATTTAAAAACCTGAAAATAAAAAGCTGATCTCAGTAAAAGTGACCATAAAATGGTTGGATTGTCATGAAAACAGTACTGGAGAACTAATGTCACCCTGGGGAAGTAATACTACTAACCCTACCCAGCCTGGGACTATCAGTGGCACCAGTCCCACACCAAGATGCTTGACTCTTAACTGCCCCGTGAAAAGAGGAAGACCCTCAGGTGTATCAAACTAACACAGCTGGGTTCAAGTCAATCATTAACTTCTCAGGACAGCAAGAGATTGGAAATAGATCTCTTCACCTAACCCTGTGGTGTACCTGTCCTGGGAGTGTTTGATGGGGACGGTGTAGAGGGAGCTTTACTCTGGATCTAACCCCATGCTATACCTGTCCTGGGAGTGTATGATGGTGACAGTGGAGAGGGAGCTTTACTCTTGCTATCTAACTCTGTGCTGCTCCTGTCCTGGGAGTGTTTGATGGGGACAGTGTAGAGAGAGCTTTACTCTGTATCTAACCCCATTCTGTACCTGCCCTGGGAATGTTTGATGGGGACAATGTAGAGGGAGCTTTACTCTTGCTATTTCATTCCGTGCTGCACCTGTCCTGGGAGCGTTTGATGGGGACAGAGTCGAGGAAGCTTTACTCTTGTTATCTAACTCTGTGCTGCATCTGTCCTGGGAGTGTTTGATGGGGAAAGTGTAGAGGGAGTTTTACTCAGTATGTAACCCCATGCTGTCCCTATCCTGGGAGTGTTTCATGGGACAGTATAGAGGGAGTTTTACTCTGTATCCAACACCGTGCTGTTCCTGCCTTGGGAGTGTTTGATGGGGATAGTGTAGAAGGAGCTTTACTCTGTATCTAACCCCATTCTGTACTTGTCCTGGGTTGTTTGATGGGGACAGTGTAGAGGGAGCTTTACTCTGTATCTAACCTCGTACTGTAAATGTCCTGGGAGTGTTTGATGGGGACAGTGTAGAGGCAGCTTTACTCTGTATCTAACCCAATGCTGTAACTGTCTTGGGAGTGTTTGATGGAGACAGTGTAGAGGAAGCTTTGCTCTTGCTATCTAACTCCGTGCTGTACCTGTCCTGGGAGTGTTTGATGGGGACAGTGTAGAGGGATCTTCACTCTGTATCTAACCCCGTGCTGTACCTGTCCTGGGAGTGTTTGATGGGCACAGTGTAGAGGGAGCTTTACTCTGTATCTAACACCATGCTGGACCTCTACTGGGAGTGTTTGACGGGGAAAGTGTAGAGGGGGCTTCACTCTGTATCTAACGCTGTGCTGTACAAGTCCTTAGAGTGTTTGAAGGGAACGGTGTAGAATGCGCTTTACTCTTTCTATCTAACACCATGCTGTAGCTGTGCTGGAATTGTTTGATGGGGACAGTGTCGAGGGAGCTTAACTCTGTATCTAACCCCGTGCTGTACCTGCCCTGGGAGTGTTTGAGGGGATCAGTTCCTAGGGAGGTTTATGCTTGCTATCTAACTCCATGCTGCACCTGTCCTAGGAGTGTTTAATGGGGATAGTGTAGAGGGCACTTTAATATATATCTAACCACATGCTGTACCTATCCTGGGAGTGTTTCATGGGGATAGCATAGAGGGAGCTTTACTCTGAATCTAACCCTGTGCTGTACCTCTTCTGGGAGTGTTTGATGGGGGTAGTGACGAGGGAGCTTTACTCTTGCTATCTAACCCCATGCTGTACCTATCCTGCGAGTGTTTCAGGGGCACAGGTTAGAAGGAGTTTTACTCTGTATCTAACCCAGTGCTATACCTGCCCTCGGAGTATTTGACAGGGACAGTGTAGAGGGAGCTTTACTCTGTCTCAAACCCTATGCTATACCTGTCCTGGGAGTGTTTGATAGGGACAGTGTAGAGGGAGGTTTATTCTGTAACTAAGCTCGTGCTTTATCTGTCCTGGGAGTGTTTGACAGGGACAGTGTAGAGGCAGCTTTACTCTGTACCTAAACTCGTGCTGTACCTGTCCTGGCAGTGTTTGATAGGGACAGTGTCGAGGGAACTTTACTTTTGCTATCTAACTCCGTACTGCATCTGCCCTGGGAATGTTTGATTGGGACAGTGTAGAGGGAGCTTTACTCTATATCTAACCCCGTGTCCCACCTGTCCTGGTAGTGTTTGATGTAGACAGTTTAGAGGGAGTTTTACTCTGCACCTAACACCATGCTGGACCTGTCTGGGGAGTTAAAAACAAAAAAACTGCGGATGCTGGAAATTCAAAACAAAAACAGAATTACCTGGAAAAACTCAGCAGGTCTGGCAGCATCGGCGGAGAAGAAAGGAGTTGACGTTTCGAGTCCTCATGACCCTTTGACAGAACTTGAGCGAATCCAAGAAAGGGGTGAAATATAAGCTGGTTTAAGATGTGTGTGGCGTGGGGGAAGAGAAGTGGAGGGGGTTGGTGTGGTTGTAGGGACAAACAAGCAGTGATAGAAGCAGATCATCAAAAGGTGTCACGTGTTCTTTTGTTCTGTTGTCTGTGACATCTTTTGATGATCTACTTCTATCACTGCTTGTTTGTCCCTACAACCACACCAACCCCCTCCACTTCTCTCCACCCACCCAAACCCACCCCCCCACAACACACACACCTTAAACTAGCTTCTATTTCACCCCTTTCTTGGATTCACTCAAGTTCTGTTGAAGGGTCATAAGGACTCGAAACGTCAAGTCTTTTCTTCTCCGCTGATGCTGCCAGACCTGCTGAGTTTTTCCAGGTAATTCTGTTTCTGTCTGGGGAGTGTTTGATGGGGACAATGTAGGGGGAGCTTCACTCTGTATCTAACACCGTGCTATATCAATCCTGGGAGTGTTTGATGTGGACAGTGTAGGGAGAGCTTTACACTAAATCTAGCATCATGCTGTACCTATCCGGGGAGTGTTTCATGGGGACAGTGAAAAGGGAGCTTTACTCTGTAAATAACCCCATGCTGTGCCTGCCCTGGGAGTGTTTGATGGGGACAGTGTAGAGGGAGCTTTACTCTGTATCTAACGCCGTGCTGTACCTGTCCTGGGAGTGTTTGATGGGGACAGTGTAGAGGGAGTTTTACTCTGTATCTAACCCCGTGCTGTACCTGTCCTGGGAGTGTTTGATGGGGACAGTGTCGAGGGGGATTTACTCTATATCTAACACCATGCTGCACCTGTCCTGGGAGTGTTTGGTGGGGAAAGTGTAGAGGGAGATTTACGCTATATCTAACCCCGTGCGGTACCGCTCCTGGGAGGGTATCATAGGGACAGTGTAGAGGGAGTTTTACTCTGTATCTAACGCCGTGCTGTACCTGTCCTGGGAATGTTTGATGGGCGCAGTGTAGAGGGTGCTTTAATCTGTATCTGACCACATGCTGTAGCTGTCCTGGGAGTGTTTGATGGGAACAGTGTAGAGGGAGCTTTACTCTGTATCTAACCCCGTGCTGTACCTGTCCTTGGAGTGTTTGATGGGGGCAGTGTAGAGGGAGATTTATTCTGTATCTAAACCCGTGCTGTGCCTGTCCTGGCATTGTTTGAAGCTTTACCCAAGCTGGAATTGTCCTGGGAGGGCTTCATTTGGACAGTGTCGAGGGGGCTTTACTCTAGATCTAACACCATGCTACACAAGTCCTGGGAGTGTTTGATGGGGAAAGTATAGAGGGAGCTTTACTCAATATATAACCCTGTGCTGTACCTGTCCTGGGAGTGTTTCATAAGAACAGTGTAGAGGGAGTTTTACTCTGTATCTAACACCGTGCTGCACCTGTCCTGGGAATGTTTGATGGGCGCAGTGTAGAGGGAGCTTTACTCTATATCTAACCCCATGCCCCACCTGTCCTGGGAGTGTTTGATGTAGACAGTTTAGAGGGAGTTTTACTCTGCACCTAACACCATGCTGGACCTGTCTGGGGAGTGTTTGATGGGGACAGTGTAGAGGGAGCTTTACCTTATATCTAGCACCATGCTGTACCTATCTGGGGAGTGTTTCATGGGGACAGTGCAAAGGGAGCTTTACTCTGTAAATAACCCCGTGCTATGCCTGTCCTGGGAGTGTTTGATGGGGACAGTGTCGAGGGGGATTTACTCTATATCTAACACCATGCCGCACCTGTCCTGGGAGTGTTTGATGGGGACAGTGTAGAGGGAGCTTTACGCTATATCTAACCCCGTGCGGTACCGCTCCTGGGAGGGTATTATAGGGACAGTGTAGAGGGAGTTTTATTCTGTATCTAACCCCATGCTGTACCTGTCCTGGGAGGGTTTAAAGAGGACAGTGTAGAGGGTGTTTTACTCTGAATCTAATCCAGAGCTGTACCTGTCCTGGGAATGTTTGATGGGCACAGTGTAGAGGGAGATTTAATCTGCATCCAACGTCATGCTGTACCTGACCTGTGACTGTTTTATGGGGACAGTGTAGAGGCAGCTTTACTCTGTATCTAACCCCATGCTGTACCTGTTCTGGGAGTGTTTAATGAGGATAGTGTAGAGGGTGTTTTACTCTGAATCTAATCCAGTGCTGTACCTGTTCTGGGAGAGTTTGATGTGGACAGTGTCAAGGGAGCATTACTCTTGTATTCTAACCCCATGCTGTACCTGTCCTGGGAGGGTTTAATGAGGACAGTGTAGAGGGTGTTTTACTCTGAATCTGATCCAGTGCTGTACTTGTCCTGGGAATGTTTGATGGGCACAGTGTAGAGGGAGATTTAATCTGCATCCAACGTCATGCTGTACCTGACCTGTGACTGTTTTACGGGGACAGTGTAGAGGCAGCTTTACTCTGTATCTAACCCCATACTGTACCTGTTCTGGGAGTGTTTAATGAGGATAGTGTAGAGGGTGTTTTACTCTGAATCTAATCCAGTGCTGTACCTGTTCTGGGAGAGTTTGATGTGGACAGTGTCAAGGGAGCATTACTCTTGCTATCTAACCCCATGCTGTACCGTTCCTGGGTGTGTTTGATGGGGACAGAGTAGAGGGAGCTTTACTCTGTATCTAATCCAGTGCTGTACCTGCCCTGGGAGTGTTTGATGGGGAAAATGTAGAGGGAGCTTTACTCTATATCTAACCCTATGCTTTACCTGTCCTGGGAGTGTTTGATGGGAACAGTGTAGAGGCAGCTTTACTCTGTATCTAACCCCGTGCTGTACCTGTCCGGGAGTGCTTGATGGGGACAGTGTAGAGGGAGCTTTACTCTGTATCTAATCCCGTGCGGCACCTGCCCTGGGAATGTTTGATTGGGACAGCGTAGAAGAAGTTTTATTCTGCATCTAACCCCGTGCTGAACCTGTCCTGGTAGAGTTTGATGTAGACAGTTTAGAGGGAGTTTTACTCAGTATCTAACCCCGTGCTGTACCTGTCCTGGGAGTGTTTGATGGGAACAGCGTAGGGGGAGCTTTACTCTGTATCTAACCGCATGCTGTACCTGTCCTGGGAGGGTTTAATGGGGACAGTGTAGAGGGAGTTTTACTCTGAATCTAACCACGCGCTGTACCTGTCCTGGGAATGTTTGATGGGCACACTGTAGAGGGAGATTTACTCTGTATCTAACATCGTGCTGTACCTGTCCTGGGATGTTTGATGGGGACAGTGTAGAGGCAGCTTTACTCTGTATCTAACCCCATGCTGTACCTGTCCTGGGAGGGTTTAATGGGGACAGTGTAGAGGGAGTTTTACTCTGAATCTAACCACGCGCTGTACCTGTCCTGGGAATGTTTGATGGGCACAGTGTAGAGGGAGCTTTACTCTGTATCTAAACCCATACTGTACCGCTCCTGGGAGTGTTTCAAAAGGACAGCGTAGAGGGAGTTTTACTCTGTATCTAACATCGTGCTGTACCTGTCCTGGGATGTTTGATGGGGACAGTGTAGAGGCAGCTTTACTCTGTATCTAACCCCATGCTGTACCTGTCCTGGGAGTGTTTGATGGGGACAGTATAGAGGGAGCAATAATCTGTATCTGACCCCATGCTGTACCTGTCCTTGGAGTGTTTGATGGGGACAGTGTCGAGGGGGATTTACTCTATATCTAACACCATACTGCACCTGTCCTGGGAGTGTTTGATGGGGAAAGTGTAGAGGGAGCTTTACGCTATATCTAACGTGCTGTACTGCTCCTGGGAGTGTATCATAGGGACAGTGCAGAGGGAATTTTACTCTGTATCTAACGCCATGCTGTACCTGTCCTGGGAATGTTTGATGGGCACAGTGTAGAGGGTGCTTTAATCTGTATCTGACCCCGTGCTGTACCTGTCCTGAGGGTGTTTAATGGGGACAGTGTCAAAGTGGCTTTATTTTATATCTAACACCATGCTGCACCTGTCCTGGGATTGTTTGATGGGGACAGTGTCAAGGGAGCATTACTCTTGCTATCTAACACCATGCTGTACCTGTCCTGGGAGGGTTTAATGAGGACAGTGTAGAGGGTGTTTTACTCTGAATCTAATCCAATGCTGTACCTGTTCTGGGAGTGTTTGATGGGCACAGTGTAAAGGGTGCTTTAATCTGTATCTGACCCCGTGCTGTACCTGTCCTGAGGGTGTTTGATGGGGACAGTGTCAAAGTGGCTTTATTCTATATCTAACACTATGCTGCACCTATCCTGGGAGTGTTTGATGGGGAAAGTATAGAGGGAGCTTTACTCTATAGCTAACCCCATGCTGCACCTATCCTGGGAGTGATTCAAGGGCACTGTGTAGAGGGAGTTTTACTCACTATCTAACCCTATGCTTTACCAGTCCTGGGAGTGTTTGATGGGGACAGTGTAGAGGGAGCTTTACTCTGTATATAATCCCATGATGTACCTGTCCTGGGAGTGTTTGATGGGGACAGTGTAGAGGTGGCTTAACTCAGTATCTAAACTTGTGCTGTACCTGTGCTGTGAGTGTTTGTAAGGGACACTGTAGAGGCAGCTTTACTCTGTATCTAATCCTGTGCTGTACCTGTCCTGGCAGTGTTTGATAGGAACAGTGTCGAGGGAACATTACTCTCGCTATCTAACTCCATGCGGCACCTGCCCTGGGAATGTTTGATTGGGACAGCGTAGAGGGAGTTTTATTCTTCATCTAACCCCGTGCTGAACCTGTCCTGGTAGCGTTTGATGTAGACAGTTTAGAGAGAGTTTTACTCTGTATCTAACCCTGTGCTGTACCTGTCCTGGAAGTGTTTGATGGGAACAATGTAGAGGGAGCTTTACTCTGTATCTAACCCCGTGCTGCACCTGTCCTTGGAGTGTTTGATGGGGACAGTGTAGAGGGAGATTTATGCTGTATCTAAACCCGTGCTGTGCCTATCCTGGCATTGTTTGAAGGGGACAGTGTAGAGGGAGCTTTACTGTTTCTACCTGTCCCCAAGCTGGAACTGTCCTGGGAGGGCTTCATGGGGACAGTGTCGAGGCGGCTTTACTCTAGATCTAACACCATGCTGCACCAGTCCTGGGAGTGTTTGATGGGGAAACTATAGAGGGAGCTTTACTCAATATATAACCCTGTGCTGTACCTGTCCTGAGAGTGTTTCATAGGAACACTGTAGTGGGAGTTTTACTCGGTATCTAACTCCGTGCTGCACCTGTCCTTGGAGTGTTTGATGGGGACAGTGTAGAGGGAGCTTTACTCTATATCTAACCCCGTGCCCCACCTGTTCTGGTAGTGTTTGATGGGGACAGTGTAGAGGGAGCTTTAATCAGTATCTAAACTTGTGCTGTACCTGTTCTGGGAGTGTTTGTTAGGGACACTGTAGAGGCAGCTTTACTCTGTATCTAATCCTTTGCTGTACCTGTCCTGGCAGTGTTTGATAGGGACAGTGTCGAGGGAACTTTACTCTCGCTGTCTAACTCCATGCGGCACCTGCCCTGGGAATGTTTGATTGGGACAGCGGAGAGGGAGTTTTATTCTGCATCTAACCCCATGCTGAACCTGTCCTGGTAGAGTTTGATGTAGACAGTTTAGAGGGAGTTTTACTCTGTATCTAACCCCATGCTGGAACTGTCCTGGGAGTGCTTGATGGGGACAGTGTAGAGGAAGCGTTACTCTGTATCTAACCCTGTGCTGTACCTGTCCTGGGAGTGTTTGATGGGAACAGTGTAGAGGGAGTTTTACTCTGTATCTAACCCCATGCTGCACCTGTCCTGGGAGTGTTTGATGGGGAAAGTATAGAGGGAGCTTTACTCTGTATCTAATCCCATGATGTACCTGTCCTGGGAGTGTTTGATGGGGACAGTGTAGAGGTGGCTTTACTCAGTATCTAAACTTGTGCTGTACCTGTGCTGTGAGTGTTTGTAAGGGACACTGTAGAGGCAGCTTTACTCTGTATCTAATCCTGTGCTGTACCTGTCCTGGCAGTGTTTGTTAGGGACAGTGTCTAGGGAACTTTACTCTCGCTATCTAACTCCATGCGGCACCTGCCCTGGGAATGTTTGATTGGGACAGCATAGAGGGAGTTTTATTCTGCATCTAACCCTGTGCTGAACCTGTCCTGGGAGTGTTTGATGGGAACAGTGTAGAGGGAGCTTTACTCTGTATCTAACCCCGTGCTGTACCTGTCCTGGGAGTGTTTGATGGGAACAGTGTAGAGGGAGCTTTACTGTATCTAACCCCGTGCTGCACCTGTCCTTGGAGTGTTTGATGGGGACAGTGTAGAGGGAGATTTATGCTGTATCTAAACCCGTGCTGTGCCTGTCCTGGCATTGTTTGAAGGGGACAGTGTAGAGGGAACTTTACTGTTTCTACCTGTCCCCAAGCTGGAACTGTCCTGGGAGGGCTTCATGGGGACAGTGTCGAGGGGGCTTTACTCTAGATCTAACACCATGCTGCACCAGTCCTGGGAGTGCTTGATGGGGAAACTATAGAGGGAGCTTTACTCAATATATAACCCCGTGCTGTACCTGTCCTGAGAGTGTTTCATAGGAACGCTGTAGTGGGAGTTTTACTCAGTATCTAACCCCGTGCTGTACCTGTCCTGGGAATGTTAGATGGGCACAGTGTAGAGGGAGCTTTACTCTATATCTAACCCCGTGCCCCACCTGTCCTGGTAGTGTTTGATGGGGACAGTGTAGAGGCAGCTTTACTCTGTATCTAACCCCGTGCTGCACCTGTCCTTGGAGTGTTTGATGGGGACAGTGTAGAGGGAGCTTTAATCAGTATCTAAACTTGTGCTGTAGCTGTTCTGGGAGTGTTTGTTAGGGATACTGTAGAGGCAGCTTTACTCTGTATCTAATCCTGTGCTGTACCTGTCCTGGCAGTGTTTGATAGGGACAGTGTCGAGGGAACTTTACTCTCATTATCTAACTCTGTGCGGCACCTGCTCTGGGAATGTTTGATTGGGACAGCGGAGAGGGAGTTTTATTCTGCATCTAACCCCGTTCTGAACCTGTCCCGGGAGTGCTTGTTGGGGACAGTGTAGAGGGAGCTTTACTCTGTATCTAACACTGTGCTGTACTTGTCCTGGGAGCGTTTGATGGGAACAGTGTAGAGGGAGCTTTACTCTGTATCTAACCCTGTGCTGTACCTGTCCTGGGAGTGTTTGATGGGAACAGTGTAGAGGGAGCTTTACTCTGTATCTAATCCTTTGCTGTACCTGTCCTGGCAGTGTTTGATAGGGACAGTGTCGAGGGAACTTTACTCTCGCTGTCTAACTCCATGCGGCACCTGCCCTGGGAATGTTTGATTGGGACAGCGGAGAGGGAGTTTTATTCTGCATCTAACCCCATGCTGAACCTGTCCTGGTAGAGTTTGATGTAGACAGTTTAGAGGGAGTTTTACTCTGTATCTAACCCCATGCTGGAACTGTCCTGGGAGTGCTTGATGGGGACAGTGTAGAGGAAGCGTTACTCTGTATCTAACCCTGTGCTGTACCTGTCCTGGGAGTGTTTGATGGGAACAGTGTAGAGGGAGCTTTACTCTGTATCTAACCCCGTGCTGCACCTGTCCTGGGAGTGTTTGATGGGGACAGTGTAGAGGGAGCTTTACTCTGTATCTAATCCCATGATGTACCTGTCCTGGGAGTGTTTGATGGGGACAGTGTAGAGGTGGCTTTACTCAGTATCTAAACTTGTGCTGTACCTGTGCTGTGAGTGTTTGTAAGGGACACTGTAGAGGCAGCTTTACTCTGTATCTAATCCTGTGCTGTACCTGTCCTGGCAGTGTTTGTTAGGGACAGTGTCTAGGGAACTTTACTCTCGCTATCTAACTCCATGCGGCACCTGCCCTGGGAATGTTTGATTGGGACAGCATAGAGGGAGCTTTACTCTGTATCTGACCCCGTGCTGCACCTGTCCTTGGAGTGTTTGATGGGGACAGTGTAGAGGGAGATTTATGCTGTATCTAAACCCGTGCTGTGCCTGTCCTGGCATTGTTTGAAGGGGACAGTGTAGAGGGAACTTTACTGTTTCTACCTGTCCCCAAGCTGGAACTGTCCTGGGAGGGCTTCATGGGGACAGTGTCGAGGGGGCTTTACTCTAGATCTAACACCATGCTGCACCAGTCCTGGGAGTGTTTGATGGGGAAACTATAGAGGGAGCTTTACTCAATATATAACCCCGTGCTGTACCTGTCCTGAGAGTGTTTCATAGGAACACTGTAGTGGGAGTTTTACTCGGTATCTAACTCCGTGCTGTACCTGTCCTGGGAATGTTAGATGGGCACAGTGTAGAGGGAGCTTTACTCTATATCTAACCCCGTGCCCCACCTGTCCTGGTAGTGTTTGATGGGGACAGTGTAGAGGCAGCTTTACTCTGTATCTAACCCCGTGCTGCACCTGTCCTTGGAGTGTTTGATGGGGACAGTGTAGAGGGAGCTTTAATCAGTATCTAAACTTGTGCTGTACCTGTCCTGGCAGTGTTTGATGGGGACAGTGTAGAGGGAGCTTTACTCTGTATCTAACCCTGTGCTGTACCTGTCCTGGCAGTGTTTGATGGGGACAGTGAAGAGGGAGCTTTACTCTGTATCTAACCCCGTGCTGTACCTGTTCTGGGAGTGTTTGATGGGGACAGTGTAGAGGGAGCTTTACACTATATCTAACCCCGTGCTGTACCTGTCCTGGGAGTGTTTGATGGGGACAGTGAAGAGGGAGCTTTACTCTGTATCTAACCCCGTGCTGTCCTGTCCTGGGAGTGTTTAATGTGGACAGTGTAGATGGAGCTTTACTCTTGCCATGTAACACCATGCTGTACCTGTCCTAGAAGTGTTTGATGGGGACAGTGTTGAGGGAGCTTTACTCTTGCTATCTAACTCAATGCTGCATCTGTCCTGTGAGTGCTGGATATGGACAGTGTACAGGGAGTTTTACTCTATATCTAATTCCATGCTGTACCTGTCCTGGGAGTATTTGATGGGCACAATGTCGTGGGAGCTTTATTCTGTATCTAACCCCGTGCTGGACCTGTCTTCGGATTGTTTGATGAGGATAGTGTCAAGGAAGGTTTACTCTCGCTATCTAACTCCATGCTGCACCTGTCCTGGGAGTGTTTGATGGAAACAGTGTCGAAGGAGCTTTACTCTGTATCTAACCCCGTGCTGTACCTGTCCTGGGAGTGTTTGATGGGGACAGTGTAGAGGGAGCTTTACTCTGTATCTAACCCCGTGCTGTACCTGTCCTGGGAGTGTTTGATGGGGACAGTGTAGAGGGAGCTTTACTCTGTATCTAACCCCGTGCTGTACATGTCCTGGGAGTGTTTGATTGGGACAGTGTAGAGGGAGCTTTATTCTGTACCTAATCCTGTGCTACACCTGTCCTGGCAGTGTTTGATAGGGACAGTGTCGAGAGAACTTTACTCTTACTATCCAACTCCGTGCCCCACCGCTCCTGGTCGTGTTTGATGTAGACAGTTGAGAGGGAGTTTTATTCTGCATCTAACCCCATGCTGGACCTGTCCTGGGAGTGTTTGATGGGGACAGTGTAGAGGAAGCTTTACTCTGTATCTAACCCCGTGCTGTACCTGTCCTTGGAGTGTTTCATGGGGACAGTATAGAGGCAGCTTTACTCTATATCTAACCCTGTGCTGTATCTACCCTGGGAGTGTTTGATAGGGACAGTGTCGAGGGAGATTTATTCTGTATCTAACGTCGTGCTGTACCTGTCCTGGGAATGTTTGACGGGCTCAGTGTGGAGATGGATTTACTCTGTATCTAACCTCGTGCTGTACCTTTCCTGGGAGTGTTTGTTAAGGACACTGTAGAGGCAGCTTTACCCTGTATCTAACCCTGTGCTGTACCTGTCCTGGGTGTGTTTGATAGGGACAGTGTCGAGGGAACCTCACTATTGCAATCTAACTCCGTGCTGCACCTGCCCTGGGAATGTTTGATTGGGACAGTGCAGATGGAATTTTACTCTATATCTAACCCTGTGCCCCACCTGTGCTGGTAGTGTTTGATGTAGACAGTTTAGAGGGAGTTTTACTCTGTATGTTACACTGTGCTGTACCTGTCCAAGGAGAGTCTGATGGGGAAAGTGTAGAAGAAGCTTTAGTCTGTGTCTAACCCTGTGCTGGACCTGTCCTGGGAGCTTTTGAGGGGGAGGGTGTTGAGGGAGCTTTACTCTTGTTAGCTAACCCCATGCTGTATATGTCCTGGGAGTGTTTGATGGGGACAGTTTAAAGGGAGGTATACTCCCTATCTAACCCCGTGCTGTACCTGCCCTGGGAGCGTTTGATGGGGTCAGTTTAGAGGGAGTTTTACTCTGTATGTAACACAGTGCTGTACCTGACCTGGGTGTGTCTGATGGGGACAGTGTACAGGGAGCTTTACTCTGTATCTAACGCTGTGCTGTACCTGTCCTGGGAGTTTTTGAGGGGGACAGTGTAAAGGGACGTTTACCCCTGCTATCTAACCAAGTGCTGTACCTGCCCTGGGAGTGTTTGATGGGGTCAGTTTAGAGGGAGTTTTACTCTGTATGTAACACAGTGCTGTACCTGACCTGGGTGTGTCTGATGGGGACAGTGTACAGGGAGCTTTAGTCTGTATCTAACGCTGTGCTGTACCTGTCCTGGGAGTTTTTGAGGGGGACAGTGTAAAGGGACGTTTACCCCTGCTATCTAACCCCATGCTGTACCTGTCCTGGAAGAGTTTGATGGGGACAGTGTCAAGAGAGCATTACTCTTGCTATCTAACTCTGTACTGTACCTGTCCTCTGGGTGTTTGATGGGGATAGTGTAGTGTAGAGGGAGCTTTACACTGTATCCAACCCCTTGCTGTACCTGTCCTGGGAGTGTTTAATGGGGACAGTTTAAAGGGAGGTATACTCTCTATCTAACCCCGTGCTGTACCTGCCCTGGGAGTGTTTGATGGGGTCAGTTTAGAGGGAGTTTTACTCTGTATCTTACCCTGTGCTGTACCTGTCCTGGAAATGTTTGATGGGGACAAAGTTGAGGGAGCTTTACTCTGTATCTAACCCCATGATGTACCTGTCCAGCGAGTGTTTGATGGGGACATTGTAGAGGGTGCTTTACTCTATATCTAACCCCGTGCTGTACCTATCCTGGGAGTGTTTCATAGGGACAGTCTAGAGGAGTTTTACTCTGTATCTAACCCTGTGCTGTACCTCTGCTGGGAATGTTTGATGGGCACAGTGTGGAGGGAGATATACTCTATATCTAACCCCATGCTGTACCTGTCCTGGGAGTGTTTCATGGGGACAGTGTCGAGGGAGAGTTACTCTGTATCTAACCCCGTGCTGTGCGTGTCCTGGGATTGTTTGATGGGGACAGTGTCGAGGGAGCTTTACTGTTTCTATCTATCCCCAAGCTGTACCTGTCCTGCGAGTGTTTGATGGGGACAGTGCTGAGGGAGCTTTACTCTGTATCTAACCCCGTGCTGTACCTGTCCTGGGAGTGTTTGATGGGGACAGTGTAGAGGGAGCTTTACTCTGTATCTAACCCCGTGCTGTACCTGTCCTGGGAGTGTTTGATGGGGACAGTGCTGAGGGAGCTTTACTCTATATCTAACACCATACTGCACCTGTCCTGGGAGTGTTTCATAGGGACAGTCTAGAGTGAGTGTTACTCTGTATCTAACCTTGTGCTGTACCTCTGCTGGGAATGTTTGATGGGCACAGTGTGGAGGGAGCTTTACTCTGTATCTAACCCCGTGCTGTACCTGTCCTGGGAGTGTTTGATGGGCACAGTGTGGAGGGAGCTTTACTCTGTATCTAACACCATGCTGTACCTGTCCTGGGAGTGTTTGATGGGGACAGTGTAGAGGGAGCTTTACTCTGTATCTAACCCCATGCTGTACCTGTCCTGGGAGTGTTTCATGGGGACAGTGTAGAGGGAGCTTTACTCTTTCTACCTAACCCCATGCTGTATCTGTCCTGGGAGTGTTTCATGGGGACAGTGTAGAGGGAGCTTTACTCTTTCTACCTAACCCCATGCTGTATCTGTCCTGGGAGTGTTTCATGGGGACAGTGTAGGGGGAGCTTTACTCAGTATTTGACCCTGTGCTGTACCTGCCCTGGGAGTGTTTGATGGGGATCGTGTAGAGGGATCTCTTCTGTTTATTTAAACACATTCTGCATTTTACCCTGGGAGTGTTTGATGGGACATAACAACACAAGAACATTAGAACATTCGAAACAGGAGCAGTAGGGGCCTTACGGTCTAGTGAGATTACTTCATCATTCAATAAAAATCATGGCTGTTCTTCTAAATCAACTCCACATTCATGCCAAATCTCATTTCCTTTCTCGGTCTATCAGCAAAATCATGGTAAAAGCATCAACAATGGAATCTGAGGTAGTGAACAGGAGGAGACCATTCAGACCTTCGAGTCTGGTGCACAATTTAATTTGGTTATGGTTTATCTTTACTTCAACTCCTATAAACCACCAACCTTTCTCCATAACCCATCATATACTTAGACAACAAAAAATCTATCAAGTTCAGGTTGAAACTTTCTATAATCTCCCAGTGCCCACAGCATGTTGGGGAGTGAGATCTACATTTCTAATACCCTGTTTCCTGATTTCACTCCTGAACGGGCCTGTCTCTAATTTGTTGTTTCCCCTTGTGGGAGAGTCTAGGACCAGACAGCTTAATCTCAGAAATGGGGTTGCCCATTTAAGATAGAGATGAGCAGGAATTTCTCCTCTCAGAGGGTAGTGAATCTGTGGAATTCTTTATCATAGATGGCTGCAGAGGCTGGGTTGTTAAGTATATTCAAAGATGAGATCGGCAGATTTTTAATCAATTAGGGAATCAAAGGTTATGGGGGAAAGGCAGGAAAGTGGAATTGAGGATTATCAGATCAGCCATGATCTCATTGAATGGCAGAGCAGACTCGATGGACCGAATAATCTACTTCTGCTCCTCTGTCTTACGGTCTTAACGTAATATCCTCTTTTTCTGCATTGCTCCACCTGTGAGTTTCTCTGTATGTACCCTGTCAAATCTGTAATTGCTTCAATGATGGACCCGACACCTGATGTGAAACAGAGCCTGGGATCAAACAGCATATTGAGATTTCACACGGTCAGCTTCAGTCTCAGCGAGCAATTAGGAAGGAATTATGGAGCAGGAGCTTTGAGATACTGAGGGCTGATCAAACTGCTCTCATTCTTGCTGATGTCATTCAAGTACATTGGTTCCAGTAAACCAATGCCTCAAGTTTAAATTTCTCATCTTTGTGTCCAAAACCATCATTGATCTCACCACTCCCCATCTCTGTAATCAATTACCAACACTACAATCCTACAAATACTGATTTGGCCTCATGTGGATCCCCAATTTCCTTCTGTCTCAGGAATTCACTTCCGAAAACTCTCCACCTCTCACTTCCTTTAAGAGGCTCCTTAAATGAGGTATATTTGACCAGGCTTCTTGTCACCTATTTTTACATCTCCTTATGTGGCTTGGGGTCGAATTTTATCCAATAATGCTCCTGTCAAGCTGCTTTGTATGCTTTGCTATGTTTTCAATATTGAGTGTCAGTCAGATTGCATATGAACAACCATTGGGCTGCATTACACTGGGAGCTGGCGTTAACTATTCTGGGAATCACAGAATAGTTCCAGCACAGAAAGAGACTATTCAGCCCATTCCGTCTGTGTCCAGCTCTCTGCAGGAGCAAGTCAGATAGTCCCCTTCCTCTACCCTTTTCCCGTAGCATGGCAATACTATTTCAGGTGCTTAACCAATTCAGCTTTATGATGTTCTCCCCATGTCTGTAGATGATGGCATTTAGGAGAAATGTTTTAGGGTTGAGATAGCAGCCTTAAGACATGATACAATATAAAAATCTCAGTGAATTGGGGCATGGCTTTGGGCAGGAGGAGAAGGGGTGCAGTCTGAAACATCGCTGATGTACTCTGAACAAGTTCTTATCCATTTTCATTTAAGAAAATAAATTTGTTTCAATGCAGCTGTATAAGATAATAGATTTCCATTCATACAACATCTTATCACAACACATGGGGACTTACTTTGCAGTACCGCTACTATTGTTAAACAGGAAATAGAATGGCCATTTAGTGCATGGCAAAATTCCTTAAGCAGCAAGCAGATAAGTGGCAAGCTTATGAGTTTTGGTGAGTGTTGTTTGAGGGGGGAAAGTTGGGCCAGGATACTGATGGGATCTTTAAAATGCACTTGAAAAGAGACAGATGGGGCATCAGTTTAACAATTAATCCAAAGGACAGCAACTCTGACAGTGCAGCACTCCCTCTGTACTGACCCTCAGGGCCAGCACCGAGGGAACGCCGCGCTCTGTCAGAGGGGCCAGCACCGAGGGAACGCCGCGCACAGTCAGAGGGGCCAGCACCGAGGGAACGCCGCGCACAGTCAGAGGGGCCAGCACCGAGGGAACGCCGCGCACAGTCAGAGGGGCCAGCACCGAGGGAACGCCGCGCACAGTCAGAGGGGCCAGCACCGAGGGAACGCCGCGCACAGTCAGAGGGGCCAGCACCGAGGGAACGCCGCGCACAGTCAGAGGGGCCAGCACCGAGGGAACGCCGCGCACAGTCAGAGGGGCCAGCACCGAGGGAACGCCGCGCACAGTCAGAGGGGCCAGCACCGAGGGAACGCCGCGCACAGTCAGAGGGGCCAGCACCGAGGGAACGCCGCGCACAGTCAGAGGGGCCAGCACCGAGGGAACGCCGCGCACAGTCAGAGGGGCCAGCACCGAGGGAACGCCGCGCACAGTCAGAGGGGCCAGCACCGAGGGAACGCCGCGCACAGTCAGAGGGGCCAGCACCGAGGGAACGCCGCGCACAGTCAGAGGGGCCAGCACCGAGGGAACGCCGCGCACAGTCAGAGGGGCCAGCACCGAGGGAACGCCGCGCACAGTCAGAGGGGCCAGCACCGAGGGAACGCCGCGCACAGTCAGAGGGGCCAGCACCGAGGGAACGCCGCGCACAGTCAGAGGGGCCAGCACCGAGGGAACGCCGCGCACAGTCAGAGGGGCCAGCACCGAGGGAACGCCGCGCACAGTCAGAGGGGCCAGCACCGAGGGAACGCCGCGCACAGTCAGAGGGGCCAGC
Source organism: Carcharodon carcharias (assembly GCF_017639515.1). Classification (NCBI taxonomy): domain Eukaryota; kingdom Metazoa; phylum Chordata; class Chondrichthyes; order Lamniformes; family Lamnidae; genus Carcharodon; species Carcharodon carcharias. The sequence goes on along the minus strand of NC_054478.1, from coordinate 15,695,188 downwards.
ACCGAGGGAACGCCGCGCACAGTCAGAGGGGCCAGCACCGAGGGAACGCCGCGCACAGTCAGAGGGGCCAGCACCGAGGGAACGCCGCGCACAGTCAGAGGGGCCAGCACCGAGGGAACGCCGCGCACAGTCAGAGGGGCCAGCACCGAGGGAACGCCGCGCACAGTCAGAGGGGCCAGCACCGAGGGAACGCCGCGCACAGTCAGAGGGGCCAGCACCGAGGGAACGCCGCGCACAGTCAGAGGGGCCAGCACCGAGGGAACGCCGCGCACAGTCAGAGGGGCCAGCACCGAGGGAACGCCGCGCACAGTCAGAGGGGCCAGCACCGAGGGAACGCCGCGCACAGTCAGAGGGGCCAGCACCGAGGGAACGCCGCGCACAGTCAGAGGGGCCAGCACCGAGGGAACGCCGCGCACAGTCAGAGGGGCCAGCACCGAGGGAACGCCGCGCACAGTCAGAGGGGCCAGCACCGAGGGAACGCCGCGCACAGTCAGAGGGGCCAGCACCGAGGGAACGCCGCGCACAGTCAGAGGGGCCAGCACCGAGGGAACGCCGCGCACAGTCAGAGGGGCCAGCACCGAGGGAACGCCGCGCACAGTCAGAGGGGCCAGCACCGAGGGAACGCCGCGCACAGTCAGAGGGGCCAGCACCGAGGGAACGCCGCGCACAGTCAGAGGGGCCAGCACCGAGGGAACGCCGCGCACAGTCAGAGGGGCCAGCACCGAGGGAACGCCGCGCACAGTCAGAGGGGCCAGCACCGAGGGAACGCCGCGCACAGTCAGAGGGGCCAGCACCGAGGGAACGCCGCGCACAGTCAGAGGGGCCAGCACCGAGGGAACGCCGCGCACAGTCAGAGGGGCCAGCACCGAGGGAACGCCGCGCACAGTCAGAGGGGCCAGCACCGAGGGAACGCCGCGCACAGTCAGAGGGGCCAGCACCGAGGGAACGCCGCGCACAGTCAGAGGGGCCAGCACCGAGGGAACGCCGCGCACAGTCAGAGGGGCCAGCACCGAGGGAACGCCGCGCACAGTCAGAGGGGCCAGCACCGAGGGAACGCCGCGCACAGTCAGAGGGGCCAGCACCGAGGGAACGCCGCGCACAGTCAGAGGGGCCAGCACCGAGGGAACGCCGCGCACAGTCAGAGGGGCCAGCACCGAGGGAACGCCGCGCACAGTCAGAGGGGCCAGCACCGAGGGAACGCCGCGCACAGTCAGAGGGGCCAGCACCGAGGGAACGCCGCGCACAGTCAGAGGGGCCAGCACCGAGGGAACGCCGCGCACAGTCAGAGGGGCCAGCACCGAGGGAACGCGCGCCACAGTCAGAGGGGCCAGCACCGAGGGAACGCCGCGCACAGTCAGAGGGGCCAGCACCGAGGGAACGCCGCGCACAGTCAGAGGGGCCAGCACCGAGGGAACGCCCGCGCACCAGTCAGAGGGGCCAGCACCGAGGGGAACGCCGCGCACAGTCAGGAGGGGCCAGCACCGAGGGAACGCCGCGCACAGTCAGAGGGGCCAGCACCGAGGGAACGCCGCGCACAGTCAGAGGGGCCAGCACCGAGGGAACGCCGCGCACAGTCAGAGGGGCCAGCACCGAGGGAACGCCGCGCACAGTCAGAGGGGCCAGCACCGAGGGAACGCCGCGCACAGTCAGAGGGGCCAGCACCGAGGGAACGCCGCGCACAGTCAGAGGGGCCAGCACCGAGGGAACGCCGCGCACAGTCAGAGGGGCCAGCACCGAGGGAACGCCGCGCACAGTCAGAGGGGCCAGCACCGAGGGAACGCCGCGCACAGTCAGAGGGGCCAGCACCGAGGGAACGCCGCGCACAGTCAGAGGGGCCAGCACCGAGTGGAACGCCGCGCACAGTCAGAGGGGCCAGCACCGAGGGAACGCCGCGCACAGTCAGAGGGGCCAGCACCGAGGGAACGCCGCGCACAGTCAGAGGGGCCAGCACCGAGGGAACGCCGCGCACAGTCAGAGGGGCCAGCACCGAGGGAACGCCGCGCACAGTCAAGGGGCCAGCACCGAGGGAACGCCGCGCACAGTCAGAGGGGCCAGCACCGAGGGAACGCCGCGCACAGTCAGAGGGGCCAGCACCGAGGGAACGCCGCGCACAGTCAGAGGGGCCAGCACCGAGGGAACGCCGCGCACAGTCAGAGGGGCCAGCACCGAGGGAACGCCGCGCACAGTCAGAGGGGCCAGCACCGAGGGAACGCCGCGCACAGTCAGAGGGGCCAGCACCGAGGGAACGCCGCGCACAGTCAGAGGGGCCAGCACCGAGGGAACGCCGCGCACAGTCAGAGGGGGCCAGCACCGGAGGGAACGCCCGCGCACAGTCCAGAGGGGCCAGCACCGATAGGGAACGCCGCTCTACAAGTCAGAGGGGCCAGCAACCGAGGGAACGCCGCGCACAGTCAGAGGGGCCAGCACAACCGAGGGGAGACGCCCGCGCACAGTCAGAAGGGGCCCGCACCGAGGGAACGCGCGCACAGTCAGAGGGGCCAGCACCGAGGGAACGCCGGGCGCACAGTCAGAGGGAGCCAGCACCGAGGGAACGCCGCGCACAGTCAGAGGGGCCAGCACCGAGGGGAACGCCGCGCACAGTCAGAGGGGCCAGCACCGAGGGGAACGCCGCGCACAGTCAGAGGGGCCAGCACCGAGGGAACGCCGCGCACAGTCAGAGGGGCCAGCACCGAGGGAACGCCGCGCACAGGTCAGAGGGGCCAGCACCGAGGGACGCCGCGCTCAGTCAGAGGGGCCAGCACCGAGGGAGACGCCGCGCACAGGCTCAGAGGGGCCAGCACCGAGGGAACGCCGTCGCACCAGTCAGAGGGCCAGCACTGCGATGGAACGCCGCGCACAGTCAGAGGGGCCAGCACGCGAGGGAACGCCGCGCACAGTCAGAGGGGTCCAGCACCGAGGGACGCCGCGCACAGTCAGAGGGGCCCAGCACCGATGGGAACGCCGCGCACGAGTCATAGGTGCCAGCACCCGATGGATCTCCGCGCACAGTCAGAGGGGCCAGCACCGAGGGAGACGCCGCGCACTAGTCAGAGGGGCCAGCACCGAGGAACGCACCTGCGCACAGTCAGAGGGGCCAGCACCGAGGGAACGGCCCCGCGCACAGTCAGAGGGGCCAGCACCGAGGGAACGCCGCGCACAGTCAGAGGGGCCAGCACCGAGGGGAACGCCGCGCACGAGTCAGAGGGGTCCAGCACCGTGGGAACGCCGCGCACAGTCTGGAGGGGGCCAGCACCGAGGGAACGCCGCGCACAGTCAGAGGGGGCCAGCACCGAGGGAACGGCCGCGCGCACAGTCAGAGGGGCCAGCACCGTGGGACGCCGCCGCCACAGTCAGATGGGCCCAGCACCGAGGGAACGCCGCGCACAGTCAGAGGGGCCCAGCACCGAGGGAACGCCGCGCACAGTCAGAGGGGCCAGCACCGAGGGAACGCCGCGCACCGTCAGAGGGGCCAGCACCGAGGGGAACGCCGCGCACAGTCAGAGGGGCCAGCACCGAGGGAACGCCGCGCACAGTCAGAGGGGCCAGCACCGAGGGAACGCCGCGCACAGTCAGAGGGGCCAGCACCGAGGGAACGCCGCGCACAGTCAGAGGGGCCAGCACCGAGGGAACGCCGCGCACAGTCAGAGGGGCCAGCACCGAGGGAACGCCGCGCACAGTCAGAGGGGCCAGCACCGAGGGAACGCCGCGCACAGTCAGAGGGGCCAGCACCGAGGGAACGCCGCGCACAGTCAGAGGGGCCAGCACCGAGGGAACGCCGCGCACAGTCAGAGGGGCCAGCACCGAGGGAACGCCGCGCACAGTCAGAGGGGCCAGCACCGAGGGAACGCCGCGCACAGTCAGAGGGGCCAGCACCGAGGGAACGCCGCGCACAGTCAGAGGGGCCAGCACCGAGGGAACGCCGCGCACAGTCAGAGGGGCCAGCACCGAGGGAACGCCGCGCACAGTCAGAGGGGCCAGCACCGAGGGAACGCCGCGCACAGTCAGAGGGGCCAGCACCGAGGGAACGCCGCGCACAGTCAGAGGGGCCAGCACCGAGGGAACGCCGCGCACAGTCAGAGGGGCCAGCACCGAGGGAACGCCGCGCACAGTCAGAGGGGCCAGCACCGAGGGAACGCCGCGCACAGTCAGAGGGGCCAGCACCGAGGGAACGCCGCGCACAGTCAGAGGGGCCAGCACCGAGGGAACGCCGCGCACAGTCAGAGGGGCCAGCACCGAGGGAACGCCGCGCACAGTCAGAGGGGCCAGCACCGAGGGAACGCCGCGCACAGTCAGAGGGGCCAGCACCGAGGGAACGCCGCGCACAGTCAGAGGGGCCAGCACCGAGGGAACGCCGCGCACAGTCAGAGGGGCCAGCACCGAGGGAACGCCGCGCACAGTCAGAGGGGCCAGCACCGAGGGAACGCCGCGCACAGTCAGAGGGGCCAGCACCGAGGGAACGCCGCGCACAGTCAGAGGGGCCAGCACCGAGGGAACGCCGCGCACAGTCAGAGGGGCCAGCACCGAGGGAACGCCGCGCACAGTCAGAGGGGCCAGCACCGAGGGAACGCCGCGCACAGTCAGAGGGGCCAGCACCGAGGGAACGCCGCGCACAGTCAGAGGGGCCAGCACCGAGGGAACGCCGCGCACAGTCAGAGGGGCCAGCACCGAGGGAACGCCGCGCACAGTCAGAGGGGCCAGCACCGAGGGAACGCCGCGCACAGTCAGAGGGGCCAGCACCGAGGGAACGCCGCGCACAGTCAGAGGGGCCAGCACCGAGGGAACGCCGCGCACAGTCAGAGGGGCCAGCACCGAGGGAACGCCGCGCACAGTCAGAGGGGCCAGCACCGAGGGAACGCCGCGCACAGTCAGAGGGGCCAGCACCGAGGGAACGCCGCGCACAGTCAGAGGGGCCAGCACCGAGGGAACGCCGCGCACAGTCAGAGGGGCCAGCACCGAGGGAACGCCGCGCACAGTCAGAGGGGCCAGCACCGAGGGAACGCCGCGCACAGTCAGAGGGGCCAGCACCGAGGGAACGCCGCGCACAGTCAGAGGGGCCAGCACCGAGGGAACGCCGCGCACAGTCAGAGGGGCCAGCACCGAGGGAACGCCGCGCACAGTCAGAGGGGCCAGCACCGAGGGAACGCCGCGCACAGTCAGAGGGGCCAGCACCGAGGGAACGCCGCGCACAGTCAGAGGGGCCAGCACCGAGGGAACGCCGCGCACAGTCAGAGGGGCCAGCACCGAGGGAACGCCGCGCACAGTCAGAGGGGCCAGCACCGAGGGAACGCCGCGCACAGTCAGAGGGGCCAGCACCGAGGGAACGCCGCGCACAGTCAGAGGGGCCAGCACCGAGGGAACGCCGCGCACAGTCAGAGGGGCCAGCACCGAGGGAACGCCGCGCACAGTCAGAGGGGCCAGCACCGAGGGAACGCCGCGCACAGTCAGAGGGGCCAGCACCGAGGGAACGCCGCGCACAGTCAGAGGGGCCAGCACCGAGGGAACGCCGCGCACAGTCAGAGGGGCCAGCACCGAGGGAACGCCGCGCACAGTCAGAGGGGCCAGCACCGAGGGAACGCCGCGCACAGTCAGAGGGGCCAGCACCGAGGGAACGCCGCGCACAGTCAGAGGGGCCAGCACCGAGGGAACGCCGCGCACAGTCAGAGGGGCCAGCACCGAGGGAACGCCGCGCACAGTCAGAGGGGCCAGCACCGAGGGAACGCCGCGCACAGTCAGAGGGGCCAGCACCGAGGGAACGCCGCGCACAGTCAGAGGGGCCAGCACCGAGGGAACGCCGCGCACAGTCAGAGGGGCCAGCACCGAGGGAACGCCGCGCACAGTCAGAGGGGCCAGCACCGAGGGAACGCCGCGCACAGTCAGAGGGGCCAGCACCGAGGGAACGCCGCGCACAGTCAGAGGGGCCAGCACCGAGGGAACGCCGCGCACAGTCAGAGGGGCCAGCACCGAGGGAACGCCGCGCACAGTCAGAGGGGCCAGCACCGAGGGAACGCCGCGCACAGTCAGAGGGGCCAGCACCGAGGGAACGCCGCGCACAGTCAGAGGGGCCAGCACCGAGGGAACGCCGCGCACAGTCAGAGGGGCCAGCACCGAGGGAACGCCGCGCACAGTCAGAGGGGCCAGCACCGAGGGAACGCCGCGCACAGTCAGAGGGGCCAGCACCGAGGGAACGCCGCGCACAGTCAGAGGGGCCAGCACCGAGGGAACGCCGCGCACAGTCAGAGGGGCCAGCACCGAGGGAACGCCGCGCACAGTCAGAGGGGCCAGCACCGAGGGAACGCCGCGCACAGTCAGAGGGGCCAGCACCGAGGGAACGCCGCGCACAGTCAGAGGGGCCAGCACCGAGGGAACGCCGCGCACAGTCAGAGGGGCCAGCACCGAGGGAACGCCGCGCACAGTCAGAGGGGCCAGCACCGAGGGAACGCCGCGCACAGTCAGAGGGGCCAGCACCGAGGGAACGCCGCGCACAGTCAGAGGGGCCAGCACCGAGGGAACGCCGCGCACAGTCAGAGGGGCCAGCACCGAGGGAACGCCGCGCACAGTCAGAGGGGCCAGCACCGAGGGAACGCCGCGCACAGTCAGAGGGGCCAGCACCGAGGGAACGCCGCGCACAGTCAGAGGGGCCAGCACCGAGGGAACGCCGCGCACAGTCAGAGGGGCCAGCACCGAGGGAACGCCGCGCACAGTCAGAGGGGCCAGCACCGAGGGAACGCCGCGCACAGTCAGAGGGGCCAGCACCGAGGGAACGCCGCGCACAGTCAGAGGGGCCAGCACCGAGGGAACGCCGCGCACAGTCAGAGGGGCCAGCACCGAGGGAACGCCGCGCACAGTCAGAGGGGCCAGCACCGAGGGAACGCCGCGCACAGTCAGAGGGGCCAGCACCGAGGGAACGCCGCGCACAGTCAGAGGGGCCAGCACCGAGGGAACGCCGCGCACAGTCAGAGGGGCCAGCACCGAGGGAACGCCGCGCACAGTCAGAGGGGCCAGCACCGAGGGAACGCCGCGCACAGTCAGAGGGGCCAGCACCGAGGGAACGCCGCGCACAGTCAGAGGGGCCAGCACCGAGGGAACGCCGCGCACAGTCAGAGGGGCCAGCACCGAGGGAACGCCGCGCACAGTCAGAGGGGCCAGCACCGAGGGAACGCCGCGCACAGTCAGAGGGGCCAGCACCGAGGGAACGCCGCGCACAGTCAGAGGGGCCAGCACCGAGGGAACGCCGCGCACAGTCAGAGGGGCCAGCACCGAGGGAACGCCGCGCACAGTCAGAGGGGCCAGCACCGAGGGAACGCCGCGCACAGTCAGAGGGGCCAGCACCGAGGGAACGCCGCGCACAGTCAGAGGGGCCAGCACCGAGGGAACGCCGCGCACAGTCAGAGGGGCCAGCACCGAGGGAACGCCGCGCACAGTCAGAGGGGCCAGCACCGAGGGAACGCCGCGCACAGTCAGAGGGGCCAGCACCGAGGGAACGCCGCGCACAGTCAGAGGGGCCAGCACCGAGGGAACGCCGCGCACAGTCAGAGGGGCCAGCACCGAGGGAACGCCGCGCACAGTCAGAGGGGCCAGCACCGAGGGAACGCCGCGCACAGTCAGAGGGGCCAGCACCGAGGGAACGCCGCGCACAGTCAGAGGGGCCAGCACCGAGGGAACGCCGCGCACAGTCAGAGGGGCCAGCACCGAGGGAACGCCGCGCACAGTCAGAGGGGCCAGCACCGAGGGAACGCCGCGCACAGTCAGAGGGGCCAGCACCGAGGGAACGCCGCGCACAGTCAGAGGGGCCAGCACCGAGGGAACGCCGCGCACAGTCAGAGGGGCCAGCACCGAGGGAACGCCGCGCACAGTCAGAGGGGCCAGCACCGAGGGAACGCCGCGCACAGTCAGAGGGGCCAGCACCGAGGGAACGCCGCGCACAGTCAGAGGGGCCAGCACCGAGGGAACGCCGCGCACAGTCAGAGGGGCCAGCACCGAGGGAACGCCGCGCACAGTCAGAGGGGCCAGCACCGAGGGAACGCCGCGCACAGTCAGAGGGGCCAGCACCGAGGGAACGCCGCGCACAGTCAGAGGGGCCAGCACCGAGGGAACGCCGCGCACAGTCAGAGGGGCCAGCACCGAGGGAACGCCGCGCACAGTCAGAGGGGCCAGCACCGAGGGAACGCCGCGCACAGTCAGAGGGGCCAGCACCGAGGGAACGCCGCGCACAGTCAGAGGGGCCAGCACCGAGGGAACGCCGCGCACAGTCAGAGGGGCCAGCACCGAGGGAACGCCGCGCACAGTCAGAGGGGCCAGCACCGAGGGAACGCCGCGCACAGTCAGAGGGGCCAGCACCGAGGGAACGCCGCGCACAGTCAGAGGGGCCAGCACCGAGGGAACGCCGCGCACAGTCAGAGGGGCCAGCACCGAGGGAACGCCGCGCACAGTCAGAGGGGCCAGCACCGAGGGAACGCCGCGCACAGTCAGAGGGGCCAGCACCGAGGGAACGCCGCGCACAGTCAGAGGGGCCAGCACCGAGGGAACGCCGCGCACAGTCAGAGGGGCCAGCACCGAGGGAACGCCGCGCACAGTCAGAGGGGCCAGCACCGAGGGAACGCCGCGCACAGTCAGAGGGGCCAGCACCGAGGGAACGCCGCGCACAGTCAGAGGGGCCAGCACCGAGGGAACGCCGCGCACAGTCAGAGGGGCCAGCACCGAGGGAACGCCGCGCACAGTCAGAGGGGCCAGCACCGAGGGAACGCCGCGCACAGTCAGAGGGGCCAGCACCGAGGGAACGCCGCGCACAGTCAGAGGGGCCAGCACCGAGGGAACGCCGCGCACAGTCAGAGGGGCCAGCACCGAGGGAACGCCGCGCACAGTCAGAGGGGCCAGCACCGAGGGAACGCCGCGCACAGTCAGAGGGGCCAGCACCGAGGGAACGCCGCGCACAGTCAGAGGGGCCAGCACCGAGGGAACGCCGCGCACAGTCAGAGGGGCCAGCACCGAGGGAACGCCGCGCACAGTCAGAGGGGCCAGCACCGAGGGAACGCCGCGCACAGTCAGAGGGGCCAGCACCGAGGGAACGCCGCGCACAGTCAGAGGGGCCAGCACCGAGGGAACGCCGCGCACAGTCAGAGGGGCCAGCACCGAGGGAACGCCGCGCACAGTCAGAGGGGCCAGCACCGAGGGAACGCCGCGCACAGTCAGAGGGGCCAGCACCGAGGGAACGCCGCGCACAGTCAGAGGGGCCAGCACCGAGGGAACGCCGCGCACAGTCAGAGGGGCCAGCACCGAGGGAACGCCGCGCACAGTCAGAGGGGCCAGCACCGAGGGAACGCCGCGCACAGTCAGAGGGGCCAGCACCGAGGGAACGCCGCGCACAGTCAGAGGGGCCAGCACCGAGGGAACGCCGCGCACAGTCAGAGGGGCCAGCACCGAGGGAACGCCGCGCACAGTCAGAGGGGCCAGCACCGAGGGAACGCCGCGCACAGTCAGAGGGGCCAGCACCGAGGGAACGCCGCGCACAGTCAGAGGGGCCAGCACCGAGGGAACGCCGCGCACAGTCAGAGGGGCCAGCACCGAGGGAACGCCGCGCACAGTCAGAGGGGCCAGCACCGAGGGAACGCCGCGCACAGTCAGAGGGGCCAGCACCGAGGGAACGCCGCGCACAGTCAGAGGGGCCAGCACCGAGGGAACGCCGCGCACAGTCAGAGGGGCCAGCACCGAGGGAACGCCGCGCACAGTCAGAGGGGCCAGCACCGAGGGAACGCCGCGCACAGTCAGAGGGGCCAGCACCGAGGGAACGCCGCGCACAGTCAGAGGGGCCAGCACCGAGGGAACGCCGCGCACAGTCAGAGGGGCCAGCACCGAGGGAACGCCGCGCACAGTCAGAGGGGCCAGCACCGAGGGAACGCCGCGCACAGTCAGAGGGGCCAGCACCGAGGGAACGCCGCGCACAGTCAGAGGGGCCAGCACCGAGGGAACGCCGCGCACAGTCAGAGGGGCCAGCACCGAGGGAACGCCGCGCACAGTCAGAGGGGCCAGCACCGAGGGAACGCCGCGCACAGTCAGAGGGGCCAGCACCGAGGGAACGCCGCGCACAGTCAGAGGGGCCAGCACCGAGGGAACGCCGCGCACAGTCAGAGGGGCCAGCACCGAGGGAACGCCGCGCACAGTCAGAGGGGCCAGCACCGAGGGAACGCCGCGCACAGTCAGAGGGGCCAGCACCGAGGGAACGCCGCGCACAGTCAGAGGGGCCAGCACCGAGGGAACGCCGCGCACAGTCAGAGGGGCCAGCACCGAGGGAACGCCGCGCACAGTCAGAGGGGCCAGCACCGAGGGAACGCCGCGCACAGTCAGAGGGGCCAGCACCGAGGGAACGCCGCGCACAGTCAGAGGGGCCAGCACCGAGGGAACGCCGCGCACAGTCAGAGGGGCCAGCACCGAGGGAACGCCGCGCACAGTCAGAGGGGCCAGCACCGAGGGAACGCCGCGCACAGTCAGAGGGGCCAGCACCGAGGGAACGCCGCGCACAGTCAGAGGGGCCAGCACCGAGGGAACGCCGCGCACAGTCAGAGGGGCCAGCACCGAGGGAACGCCGCGCACAGTCAGAGGGGCCAGCACCGAGGGAACGCCGCGCACAGTCAGAGGGGCCAGCACCGAGGGAACGCCGCGCACAGTCAGAGGGGCCAGCACCGAGGGAACGCCGCGCACAGTCAGAGGGGCCAGCACCGAGGGAACGCCGCGCACAGTCAGAGGGGCCAGCACCGAGGGAACGCCGCGCACAGTCAGAGGGGCCAGCACCGAGGGAACGCCGCGCACAGTCAGAGGGGCCAGCACCGAGGGAACGCCGCGCACAGTCAGAGGGGCCAGCACCGAGGGAACGCCGCGCACAGTCAGAGGGGCCAGCACCGAGGGAACGCCGCGCACAGTCAGAGGGGCCAGCACCGAGGGAACGCCGCGCACAGTCAGAGGGGCCAGCACCGAGGGAACGCCGCGCACAGTCAGAGGGGCCAGCACCGAGGGAACGCCGCGCACAGTCAGAGGGGCCAGCACCGAGGGAACGCCGCGCACAGTCAGAGGGGCCAGCACCGAGGGAACGCCGCGCACAGTCAGAGGGGCCAGCACCGAGGGAACGCCGCGCACAGTCAGAGGGGCCAGCACCGAGGGAACGCCGCGCACAGTCAGAGGGGCCAGCACCGAGGGAACGCCGCGCACAGTCAGAGGGGCCAGCACCGAGGGAACGCCGCGCACAGTCAGAGGGGCCAGCACCGAGGGAACGCCGCGCACAGTCAGAGGGGCCAGCACCGAGGGAACGCCGCGCACAGTCAGAGGGGCCAGCACCGAGGGAACGCCGCGCACAGTCAGAGGGGCCAGCACCGAGGGAACGCCGCGCACAGTCAGAGGGGCCAGCACCGAGGGAACGCCGCGCACAGTCAGAGGGGCCAGCACCGAGGGAACGCCGCGCACAGTCAGAGGGGCCAGCACCGAGGGAACGCCGCGCACAGTCAGAGGGGCCAGCACCGAGGGAACGCCGCGCACAGTCAGAGGGGCCAGCACCGAGGGAACGCCGCGCACAGTCAGAGGGGCCAGCACCGAGGGAACGCCGCGCACAGTCAGAGGGGCCAGCACCGAGGGAACGCCGCGCACAGTCAGAGGGGCCAGCACCGAGGGAACGCCGCGCACAGTCAGAGGGGCCAGCACCGAGGGAACGCCGCGCACAGTCAGAGGGGCCAGCACCGAGGGAACGCCGCGCACAGTCAGAGGGGCCAGCACCGAGGGAACGCCGCGCACAGTCAGAGGGGCCAGCACCGAGGGAACGCCGCGCACAGTCAGAGGGGCCAGCACCGAGGGAACGCCGCGCACAGTCAGAGGGGCCAGCACCGAGGGAACGCCGCGCACAGTCAGAGGGGCCAGCACCGAGGGAACGCCGCGCACAGTCAGAGGGGCCAGCACCGAGGGAACGCCGCGCACAGTCAGAGGGGCCAGCACCGAGGGAACGCCGCGCACAGTCAGAGGGGCCAGCACCGAGGGAACGCCGCGCACAGTCAGAGGGGCCAGCACCGAGGGAACGCCGCGCACAGTCAGAGGGGCCAGCACCGAGGGAACGCCGCGCACAGTCAGAGGGGCCAGCACCGAGGGAACGCCGCGCACAGTCAGAGGGGCCAGCACCGAGGGAACGCCGCGCACAGTCAGAGGGGCCAGCACCGAGGGAACGCCGCGCACAGTCAGAGGGGCCAGCACCGAGGGAACGCCGCGCACAGTCAGAGGGGCCAGCACCGAGGGAACGCCGCGCACAGTCAGAGGGGCCAGCACCGAGGGAACGCCGCGCACAGTCAGAGGGGCCAGCACCGAGGGAACGCCGCGCACAGTCAGAGGGGCCAGCACCGAGGGAACGCCGCGCACAGTCAGAGGGGCCAGCACCGAGGGAACGCCGCGCACAGTCAGAGGGGCCAGCACCGAGGGAACGCCGCGCACAGTCAGAGGGGCCAGCACCGAGGGAACGCCGCGCACAGTCAGAGGGGCCAGCACCGAGGGAACGCCGCGCACAGTCAGAGGGGCCAGCACCGAGGGAACGCCGCGCACAGTCAGAGGGGCCAGCACCGAGGGAACGCCGCGCACAGTCAGAGGGGCCAGCACCGAGGGAACGCCGCGCACAGTCAGAGGGGCCAGCACCGAGGGAACGCCGCGCACAGTCAGAGGGGCCAGCACCGAGGGAACGCCGCGCACAGTCAGAGGGGCCAGCACCGAGGGAACGCCGCGCACAGTCAGAGGGGCCAGCACCGAGGGAACGCCGCGCACAGTCAGAGGGGCCAGCACCGAGGGAACGCCGCGCACAGTCAGAGGGGCCAGCACCGAGGGAACGCCGCGCACAGTCAGAGGGGCCAGCACCGAGGGAACGCCGCGCACAGTCAGAGGGGCCAGCACCGAGGGAACGCCGCGCACAGTCAGAGGGGCCAGCACCGAGGGAACGCCGCGCACAGTCAGAGGGGCCAGCACCGAGGGAACGCCGCGCACAGTCAGAGGGGCCAGCACCGAGGGAACGCCGCGCACAGTCAGAGGGGCCAGCACCGAGGGAACGCCGCGCACAGTCAGAGGGGCCAGCACCGAGGGAACGCCGCGCACAGTCAGAGGGGCCAGCACCGAGGGAACGCCGCGCACAGTCAGAGGGGCCAGCACCGAGGGAACGCCGCGCACAGTCAGAGGGGCCAGCACCGAGGGAACGCCGCGCACAGTCAGAGGGGCCAGCACCGAGGGAACGCCGCGCACAGTCAGAGGGGCCAGCACCGAGGGAACGCCGCGCACAGTCAGAGGGGCCAGCACCGAGGGAACGCCGCGCACAGTCAGAGGGGCCAGCACCGAGGGAACGCCGCGCACAGTCAGAGGGGCCAGCACCGAGGGAACGCCGCGCACAGTCAGAGGGGCCAGCACCGAGGGAACGCCGCGCACAGTCAGAGGGGCCAGCACCGAGGGAACGCCGCGCACAGTCAGAGGGGCCAGCACCGAGGGAACGCCGCGCACAGTCAGAGGGGCCAGCACCGAGGGAACGCCGCGCACAGTCAGAGGGGCCAGCACCGAGGGAACGCCGCGCACAGTCAGAGGGGCCAGCACCGAGGGAACGCCGCGCACAGTCAGAGGGGCCAGCACCGAGGGAACGCCGCGCACAGTCAGAGGGGCCAGCACCGAGGGAACGCCGCGCACAGTCAGAGGGGCCAGCACCGAGGGAACGCCGCGCACAGTCAGAGGGGCCAGCACCGAGGGAACGCCGCGCACAGTCAGAGGGGCCAGCACCGAGGGAACGCCGCGCACAGTCAGAGGGGCCAGCACCGAGGGAACGCCGCGCACAGTCAGAGGGGCCAGCACCGAGGGAACGCCGCGCACAGTCAGAGGGGCCAGCACCGAGGGAACGCCGCGCACAGTCAGAGGGGCCAGCACCGAGGGAACGCCGCGCACAGTCAGAGGGGCCAGCACCGAGGGAACGCCGCGCACAGTCAGAGGGGCCAGCACCGAGGGAACGCCGCGCACAGTCAGAGGGGCCAGCACCGAGGGAACGCCGCGCACAGTCAGAGGGGCCAGCACCGAGGGAACGCCGCGCACAGTCAGAGGGGCCAGCACCGAGGGAACGCCGCGCACAGTCAGAGGGGCCAGCACCGAGGGAACGCCGCGCACAGTCAGAGGGGCCAGCACCGAGGGAACGCCGCGCACAGTCAGAGGGGCCAGCACCGAGGGAACGCCGCGCACAGTCAGAGGGGCCAGCACCGAGGGAACGCCGCGCACAGTCAGAGGGGCCAGCACCGAGGGAACGCCGCGCACAGTCAGAGGGGCCAGCACCGAGGGAACGCCGCGCACAGTCAGAGGGGCCAGCACCGAGGGAACGCCGCGCACAGTCAGAGGGGCCAGCACCGAGGGAACGCCGCGCACAGTCAGAGGGGCCAGCACCGAGGGAACGCCGCGCACAGTCAGAGGGGCCAGCACCGAGGGAACGCCGCGCACAGTCAGAGGGGCCAGCACCGAGGGAACGCCGCGCACAGTCAGAGGGGCCAGCACCGAGGGAACGCCGCGCACAGTCAGAGGGGCCAGCACCGAGGGAACGCCGCGCACAGTCAGAGGGGCCAGCACCGAGGGAACGCCGCGCACAGTCAGAGGGGCCAGCACCGAGGGAACGCCGCGCACAGTCAGAGGGGCCAGCACCGAGGGAACGCCGCGCACAGTCAGAGGGGCCAGCACCGAGGGAACGCCGCGCACAGTCAGAGGGGCCAGCACCGAGGGAACGCCGCGCACAGTCAGAGGGGCCAGCACCGAGGGAACGCCGCGCACAGTCAGAGGGGCCAGCACCGAGGGAACGCCGCGCACAGTCAGAGGGGCCAGCACCGAGGGAACGCCGCGCACAGTCAGAGGGGCCAGCACCGAGGGAACGCCGCGCACAGTCAGAGGGGCCAGCACCGAGGGAACGCCGCGCACAGTCAGAGGGGCCAGCACCGAGGGAACGCCGCGCACAGTCAGAGGGGCCAGCACCGAGGGAACGCCGCGCACAGTCAGAGGGGCCAGCACCGAGGGAACGCCGCGCACAGTCAGAGGGGCCAGCACCGAGGGAACGCCGCGCACAGTCAGAGGGGCCAGCACCGAGGGAACGCCGCGCACAGTCAGAGGGGCCAGCACCGAGGTACGCCGCGCACTAGTTCAGAGGGCCAGCACGAGGGAACGCCGCGCACAGTCAGAGGGCCAGCACCGAGGGAACGCCGCGCACAGTCAGAGGGGCCAGCACCGAGTGGAACGCCGCGCACAGTCAGAGGGGCCAGCACCGAGGGAAACGCCGCGCACAGTCAGGGGGCCAGCACCGAGTGGAACCGCCGCGCACAGTCAGAGGGGGCCAGCACCGAGGGAACTCCGAGCGCACAGTCAGAGGGGCCAGCACCGAGGGAACGCCGCGCACAGTCAGAGGGGCCAGCACCGAGGGAACGCCGCGCACAGTCAGAGTGGCCAGCACCGATGGAACGCCGCGCACAGTCCAGAGGGGGCCAGCACCGAGGGGAACGCCGCGCACAGTCAGAGGGGCCAGCACCGAGGGAACGCCGCGCACAGTCAGAGGGGCCAGCACCGAGGAACGCCGCGCACATCATAGGGGCCCGCACCGAGGGAACGCCGCTCACAGTCAGAGGGGCCAGCACCGAGGGAACTCCTGCGCACAGTCAGAGGGGCCAGCACCGAGGGAACGCCGCGCACTATTCATAGGGGCCAGCACCGAGGGAACGCCGCGCACAGTCAGAGGGGCCAGCACCGAGGGAACGCCGCGCACAGTCAGAGGGGGCCAGCACCGAGGGAGACGCCGCGCACAGTCAGAGGGGCCAGCACCGAGGGAACGCCGCGCACAGTCAGAGGGGCCAGCACCGAGGTACGCCGCGCACAGATCAGAGTGGCCAGCACCGAGGAACGCCGCGCACAAGTCAGAGGGGCCAGCACCGAGGGAACGCCGCGCACAGTCAGAGTGTGCCAGCACCGAGGGAACGCCGCGCACAGTCAGAGTGGCCAGCACCGAGGGAACGCCGCGCACAGTCAGAGGGGCCAGCACCGAGGGAACGCCGCGCACAGTCAGAGGGGCCAGCACCGAGGGAACGCCGCGCACAGTCAGAGGGGCCAGCACCGAGGGAACGCCGCGCACAGTCAGAGGGGCCAGCACCGAGGGAACGCCGCGCACAGTCAGAGGGGCCAGCACCGAGGGAACGCCGCGCACAGTCAGAGGGGCCAGCACCGAGGGAACGCCGCGCACAGTCAGAGGGGCCAGCACCGAGGGAACGCCGCGCACAGTCAGAGGGGCCAGCACCGAGGGAACGCCGCGCACAGTCAGAGGGGCCAGCACCGAGGGAACGCCGCGCACAGTCAGAGGGGCCAGCACCGAGGGAACGCCGCGCACAGTCAGAGGGGCCAGCACCGAGGGAACGCCGCGCACAGTCAGAGGGGCCAGCACCGAGGGAACGCCGCGCACAGTCAGAGGGGCCAGCACCGAGGGAACGCCGCGCACAGTCAGAGGGGCCAGCACCGAGGGAACGCCGCGCACAGTCAGAGGGGCCAGCACCGAGGGAACGCCGCGCACAGTCAGAGGGGCCAGCACCGAGGGAACGCCGCGCACAGTCAGAGGGGCCAGCACCGAGGGAACGCCGCGCACAGTCAGAGGGGCCAGCACCGAGGGAACGCCGCGCACAGTCAGAGGGGCCAGCACCGAGGGAACGCCGCGCACAGTCAGAGGGGCCAGCACCGAGGGAACGCCGCGCACAGTCAGAGGGGCCAGCACCGAGGGAACGCCGCGCACAGTCAGAGGGGCCAGCACCGAGGGAACGCCGCGCACAGTCAGAGGGGCCAGCACCGAGGGAACGCCGCGCACAGTCAGAGGGGCCAGCACCGAGGGAACGCCGCGCACAGTCAGAGGGGCCAGCACCGAGGGAACGCCGCGCACAGTCAGAGGGGCCAGCACCGAGGGAACGCCGCGCACAGTCAGAGGGGCCAGCACCGAGGGAACGCCGCGCACAGTCAGAGGGGCCAGCACCGAGGGAACGCCGCGCACAGTCAGAGGGGCCAGCACCGAGGGAACGCCGCGCACAGTCAGAGGGGCCAGCACCGAGGGAACGCCGCGCACAGTCAGAGGGGCCAGCACCGAGGGAACGCCGCGCACAGTCAGAGGGGCCAGCACCGAGGGAACGCCGCGCACAGTCAGAGGGGCCAGCACCGAGGGAACGCCGCGCACAGTCAGAGGGGCCAGCACCGAGGGAACGCCGCGCACAGTCAGAGGGGCCAGCACCGAGGGAACGCCGCGCACAGTCAGAGGGGCCAGCACCGAGGGAACGCCGCGCACAGTCAGAGGGGCCAGCACCGAGGGAACGCCGCGCACAGTCAGAGGGGCCAGCACCGAGGGAACGCCGCGCACAGTCAGAGGGGCCAGCACCGAGGGAACGCCGCGCACAGTCAGAGGGGCCAGCACCGAGGGAACGCCGCGCACAGTCAGAGGGGCCAGCACCGAGGGAACGCCGCGCACAGTCAGAGGGGCCAGCACCGAGGGGAACGCCGCGCACAGTCAGAGGGGCCAGCACCGAGGGAACGCCGCGCACAGTCAGAGGGGCCAGCACCGAGGGAACGCCGCGCACAGTCAGAGGGGCCAGCACCGAGGGAACGCCGCGCACAGTCAGAGGGGCCAGCACCGAGGGAACGCCGCGCACAGTCAGAGGGGCCAGCACCGAGGGAACGCCGCGCACAGTCAGAGGGGCCAGCACCGAGGGAACGCCGCGCACAGTCAGAGGGGCCAGCACCGAGGGAACGCCGCGCACAGTCAGAGGGGCCAGCACCGAGGGAAACGCCGCGCACAGTCAGAGGGGCCAGCACCGAGGGAACGCCGCGCACAGTCAGAGGGGCCAGCACCGAGGGAACGCCGCGCACAGTCAGAGGGGCCAGCACCGAGGGAACGCCGCGCACAGTCAGAGGGGCCAGCACCGAGGGAACGCCGCGCACAGTCAGAGGGGCCAGCACCGAGGGAACGCCGCGCACAGTCAGAGGGGCCAGCACCGAGGGAACGCCGCGCACAGTCAGAGGGGCCAGCACCGAGGGAACGCCGCGCACAGTCAGAGGGGCCAGCACCGAGGGAACGCCGCGCACAGTCAGAGGGGGCCAGCACCGAGGGAACGCCGCGCACAGTCAGAGGGGCCAGCACCGAGGGAACGCCGCGCACAGCAGAGGGGCCAGCACCGAGGGAACGCCGCGCACAGTCAGAGGGGCCAGCACCGAGGGAACGCCGCGCACAGTCAGAGGGGCCAGCACCGAGGGAACGCCGCGCACAGTCAGAGGGGCCAGCACCGAGGGAACGCCGCGCACAGTCAGAGGGGCCAGCACCGAGGGAACGCCGCGCACAGTCAGAGGGGCCAGCACCGAGGGAACGCCCGCGCACAGTCAGAGGGGCCAGCACCGAGGGAACGCCGCGCACAGTCAGAGGGCCAGCACCGAGGGAACGCCGCGCACAGTCAGAGGGGCCAGCACCGAGGGAACGCCGCGCACAGTCAGAGGGGCCAGCACCGAGGGAACGCCGCGCACAGTCAGAGGGGCCAGCACCGAGGGAACGCCGCGCACAGTCAGAGGGGCCAGCACCGAGGGAACGCCGCGCACAGTCAGAGGGGCCAGCACCGAGGGAACGCCGCGCACAGTCAGAGGGGCCAGCACCGAGGGAACGCCGCGCACAGTCAGAGGGGCCAGCACCGAGGGAACGCCGCGCACAGTCAGAGGGGCCAGCACCGAGGGAACGCCGCGCACAGTCAGAGGGGCCAGCACCGAGGGAACGCCGCGCACAGTCAGAGGGGCCAGCACCGAGGGAACGCCGCGCACAGTCAGAGGGGCCAGCACCGAGGGAACGCCGCGCACAGTCAGAGGGGCCAGCACCGAGGGAACGCCGCGCACAGTCAGAGGGGCCAGCACCGAGGGAACGCCGCGCACAGTCAGAGGGGCCAGCACCGAGGGAACGCCGCGCACAGTCAGAGGGGCCAGCACCGAGGGAACGCCGCGCACAGTCAGAGGGGCCAGCACCGAGGGAACGCCGCGCACAGTCAGAGGGGCCAGCACCGAGGGAACGCCGCGCACAGTCAGAGGGGCCAGCACCGAGGGAACGCCGCGCACAGTCAGAGGGGCCAGCACCGAGGGAACGCCGCGCACAGTCAGAGGGGCCAGCACCGAGGGAACGCCGCGCACAGTCAGAGGGGCCAGCACCGAGGGAACGCCGCGCACAGTCAGAGGGGCCAGCACCGAGGGAACGCCGCGCACAGTCAGAGGGGCCAGCACCGAGGGAACGCCGCGCACAGTCAGAGGGGCCAGCACCGAGGGAACGCCGCGCACAGTCAGAGGGGCCAGCACCGAGGGAACGCCGCGCACAGTCAGAGGGGCCAGCACCGAGGGAACGCCGCGCACAGTCAGAGGGGCCAGCACCGAGGGAACGCCGCGCACAGTCAGAGGGGCCAGCACCGAGGGAACGCCGCGCACAGTCAGAGGGGCCAGCACCGAGGGAACGCCGCGCACAGTCAGAGGGGCCAGCACCGAGGGAACGCCGCGCACAGTCAGAGGGGCCAGCACCGAGGGAACGCCGCGCACAGTCAGAGGGGCCAGCACCGAGGGAACGCCGCGCACAGTCAGAGGGGCCAGCACCGAGGGAACGCCGCGCACAGTCAGAGGGGCCAGCACCGAGGGAACGCCGCGCACAGTCAGAGGGGCCAGCACCGAGGGAACGCCGCGCACAGTCAGAGGGGCCAGCACCGAGGGAACGCCGCGCACAGTCAGAGGGGCCAGCACCGAGGGAACGCCGCGCACAGTCAGAGGGGCCAGCACCGAGGGAACGCCGCGCACAGTCAGAGGGGCCAGCACCGAGGGAACGCCGCGCACAGTCAGAGGGGCCAGCACCGAGGGAACGCCGCGCACAGTCAGAGGGGCCAGCACCGAGGGAACGCCGCGCACAGTCAGAGGGGCCAGCACCGAGGGAACGCCGCGCACAGTCAGAGGGGCCAGCACCGAGGGAACGCCGCGCACAGTCAGAGGGGCCAGCACCGAGGGAACGCCGCGCACAGTCAGAGGGGCCAGCACCGAGGGAACGCCGCGCACAGTCAGAGGGGCCAGCACCGAGGGAACGCCGCGCACAGTCAGAGGGGCCAGCACCGAGGGAACGCCGCGCACAGTCAGAGGGGCCAGCACCGAGGGAACGCCGCGCACAGTCAGAGGGGCCAGCACCGAGGGAACGCCGCGCACAGTCAGAGGGGCCAGCACCGAGGGAACGCCGCGCACAGTCAGAGGGGCCAGCACCGAGGGAACGCCGCGCACAGTCAGAGGGGCCAGCACCGAGGGAACGCCGCGCACAGTCAGAGGGGCCAGCACCGAGGGAACGCCGCGCACAGTCAGAGGGGCCAGCACCGAGGGAACGCCGCGCACAGTCAGAGGGGCCAGCACCGAGGGAACGCCGCGCACAGTCAGAGGGGCCAGCACCGAGGGAACGCCGCGCACAGTCAGAGGGGCCAGCACCGAGGGAACGCCGCGCACAGTCAGAGGGGCCAGCACCGAGGGAACGCCGCGCACAGTCAGAGGGGCCAGCACCGAGGGAACGCCGCGCACAGTCAGAGGGGCCAGCACCGAGGGAACGCCGCGCACAGTCAGAGGGGCCAGCACCGAGGGAACGCCGCGCACAGTCAGAGGGGCCAGCACCGAGGGAACGCCGCGCACAGTCAGAGGGGCCAGCACCGAGGGAACGCCGCGCACAGTCAGAGGGGCCAGCACCGAGGGAACGCCGCGCACAGTCAGAGGGGCCAGCACCGAGGGAACGCCGCGCACAGTCAGAGGGGCCAGCACCGAGGGAACGCCGCGCACAGTCAGAGGGGCCAGCACCGAGGGAACGCCGCGCACAGTCAGAGGGGCCAGCACCGAGGGAACGCCGCGCACAGTCAGAGGGGCCAGCACCGAGGGAACGCCGCGCACAGTCAGAGGGGCCAGCACCGAGGGAACGCCGCGCACAGTCAGAGGGGCCAGCACCGAGGGAACGCCGCGCACAGTCAGAGGGGCCAGCACCGAGGGAACGCCGCGCACAGTCAGAGGGGCCAGCACCGAGGGAACGCCGCGCACAGTCAGAGGGGCCAGCACCGAGGGAACGCCGCGCACAGTCAGAGGGGCCAGCACCGAGGGAACGCCGCGCACAGTCAGAGGGGCCAGCACCGAGGGAACGCCGCGCACAGTCAGAGGGGCCAGCACCGAGGGAACGCCGCGCACAGTCAGAGGGGCCAGCACCGAGGGAACGCCGCGCACAGTCAGAGGGGCCAGCACCGAGGGAACGCCGCGCACAGTCAGAGGGGCCAGCACCGAGGGAACGCCGCGCACAGTCAGAGGGGCCAGCACCGAGGGAACGCCGCGCACAGTCAGAGGGGCCAGCACCGAGGGAACGCCGCGCACAGTCAGAGGGGCCAGCACCGAGGGAACGCCGCGCACAGTCAGAGGGGCCAGCACCGAGGAACGCCGCGCACAGTCAGAGGGCCAGCACCGAGGGAACGCCGCGCACAGTCAGAGGGGCCAGCACCGAGGGAACGCCGCGCACAGTCAGACGGGGGCCAGCACCGAGGGATCGCCGCGCACCAGTCAGAGGGGGCCAGCACCGAGGGAACGCCCGCGCACAGTCAGAGGGGCCAGCACGAGGGAACGCCGCGCACAGTCAGAGGGCAGCACCGAGGAACGCCGCGCACAGTCAGAGGGGCCAGCACCGAGGGAACGCCGCGCACAGTCAGAGGGGGCCAGCACCGAGGGAACGCCGCGCACAAGTCAGAGGGGCCAGCACCGAGGGAAGCCGCGCACAGTCAGAGGGCCAGCACCGAGGGAACGCCGCGCACAGTCAGAGGGGCCAGCACCGAGGGAACGCCGCGCACAGTCAGAGGGGCCAGCACCGAGGGAACGCCGCGCACAGTCAGAGGGGGCCAGCACCGAGGGAACGCCGCGCACAGTCAGAGGGGCCAGCACCGAGGGAACGCCGCGCACAGTCAGAGGGGCCAGCACCGAGGGAACGCCGCGCACAGTCAGAGGGGCCAGCACCGAGGGGAACGCCGCGCACAGTCAGAGGGGCCAGCACCGAGGGAACGCCGCGCACAGTCAGAGGGGCCAGCACCGAGGGGAACGCCCGCGCACAGTCAGAGGGGCCAGCACCGAGGGAACGCCGCGCACAGTCAGAGGGGCCAGCACCGAGGGAACGCCGCGCACAGTCAGAGGGGCCAGCACCGAGGGAACGCCGCGCACAGTCAGAGGGGCCAGCACCGAGGGAACGCCGCGCACAGTCAGAGGGGCCAGCACCGAGGGAACGCCGCGCACAGTCAGAGGGGCCAGCACCGAGGGAACGCCGCGCACAGTCAGAGGGGCCAGCACCGAGGGAACGCCGCGCACAGTCAGAGGGGCCAGCACCGAGGGAACGCCGCGCACAGTCAGAGGGGCCAGCACCGAGGGAACGCCGCGCACAGTCAGAGGGCCAGCACCGAGGGAACGCCGCGCACAGTCAGAGGGGCCAGCACCGAGGGAACGCCGCGCACAGTCAGAGGGGCCAGCACCGAGGGAACGCCGCGCACAGTCAGAGGGGCCAGCACCGAGGGAACGCCGCGCACAGTCAGAGGGGCCAGCACCGAGGGAACGCCGCGCACAGTCAGAGGGGCCAGCACCGAGGGAACGCCGCGCCCAGTCAGAGGGGCCAGCACCGAGGGAACGCCGCGCACAGTCAGAGGGGCCAGCACCGAGGGAACGCCGCGCACAGTCAGAGGGGCCAGCACCGAGGGAACGCCGCGCACAGTCAGAGGGGCCAGCACCGAGGGAACGCCGCGCACAGTCAGAGGGGCCAGCACCGAGGGAACGCCGCGCACAGTCAGAGGGGCCAGCACCGAGGGAACGCCGCGCACAGTCAGAGGGGCCAGCACCGAGGGAACGCCGCGCACAGTCAGAGGGGCCAGCACCGAGGGAACGCCGCGCACAGTCAGAGGGGCCAGCACCGAGGGAACGCCGCGCACAGTCAGAGGGGCCAGCACCGAGGGAACGCCGCGCACAGTCAGAGGGGCCAGCACCGAGGGAACGCCGCGCACAGTCAGAGGGGCCAGCACCGAGGGAACGCCGCGCACAGTCAGAGGGGCCAGCACCGAGGGAACGCCGCGCACAGTCAGAGGGGCCAGCACCGAGGGAACGCCGCGCACAGTCAGAGGGGCCAGCACCGAGGGAACGCCGCGCACAGTCAGAGGGGCCAGCACCGAGGGAACGCCGCGCACAGTCAGAGGGGCCAGCACCGAGGGAACGCCGCGCACAGTCAGAGGGGCCAGCACCGAGGGAACGCCGCGCACAGTCAGAGGGGCCAGCACCGAGGGAACGCCGCGCACAGTCAGAGGGGCCAGCACCGAGGGAACGCCGCGCACAGTCAGAGGGGCCAGCACCGAGGGAACGCCGCGCACAGTCAGAGGGGCCAGCACCGAGGGAACGCCGCGCACAGTCAGAGGGGCCAGCACCGAGGGAACGCCGCGCACAGTCAGAGGGGCCAGCACCGAGGGAACGCGCGCACAGTCAGAGGGGCCAGCACCGAGGGAACGCCGCACAGTCAGAGGGGCCAGCACCGAGGGAACGCCGCACAGTCAGAGGGGCCAGCACCGAGGGAACGCCGCACAGTCAGAGGGGCCAGCACCGAGGGAACGCCGCACAGTCAGAGGGGCCAGCACCGAGGGAACGCCGCACAGTCAGAGGGGCCAGCACCGAGGGAACGCCGCACAGTCAGAGGGGCCAGCACCGAGGGAACGCCGCACAGTCAGAGGGGCCAGCACCGAGGGAACGCCGCACAGTCAGAGGGGCCAGCACCGAGGGAACGCCGCACAGTCAGAGGGGCCAGCACCGAGGGAACGCCGCACAGTCAGAGGGGCCAGCACCGAGGGAACGCCGCACAGTCAGAGGGGCCAGCACCGAGGGAACGCCGCACAGTCAGAGGGGCCAGCACCGAGGGAACGCCGCACAGTCAGAGGGGCCAGCACCGAGGGAACGCCGCACAGTCAGAGGGGCCAGCACCGAGGGAACGCCGCACAGTCAGAGGGGCCAGCACCGAGGGAACGCCGCACAGTCAGAGGGGCCAGCACCGAGGGAACGCCGCACAGTCAGAGGGGCCAGCACCGAGGGAACGCCGCACAGTCAGAGGGGCCAGCACCGAGGGAACGCCGCACAGTCAGAGGGGCCAGCACCGAGGGAACGCCGCACAGTCAGAGGGGCCAGCACCGAGGGAACGCCGCACAGTCAGAGGGGCCAGCACCGAGGGAACGCCGCACAGTCAGAGGGGCCAGCACCGAGGGAACGCCGCACAGTCAGAGGGGCCAGCACCGAGGGAACGCCGCACAGTCAGAGGGGCCAGCACCGAGGGAACGCCGCACAGTCAGAGGGGCCAGCACCGAGGGAACGCCGCACAGTCAGAGGGGCCAGCACCGAGGGAACGCCGCACAGTCAGAGGGGCCAGCACCGAGGGAACGCCGCACAGTCAGAGGGGCCAGCACCGAGGGAATGCTGCACTGTCGTACTCTCTCAGTACTGACCCTCAGACAATGCAACACTCTCTCAGTACAGGCACTGGAGCTTAAGCCTAGATTTCATGCTCAAGCCTCTATTAGGGGCTTGAACCCACAATCTTCTGACTCTTAAGTGTTACTCACTGAGCGAAGCTGACACTTCACCTTGCACATGGAAACAATGTACTTTCTAGTGATGTCACTCAGATAAAGATGTTCCTTTTTCCTTCATTAAGACCAAAACATTAGGGAGTGAGCAAAGTATGGAATTCTATTAAATTCAGAATCGGAGCTGCCAAGAAAACATAACACATAAAACAAATCGATTCAACTGTCCCTCACCGCACAATGTACTTATTTCGGAATTGGCATCCGGACATATTTCCTGTTTGAAAGAATACATTAGGTACAGCTCCGCAAGACTGTTCTGTCATTCGATCAGATCTGATGTGTACCTCTACTCCATTTCCCCTGCGTTTTTACTTATTCCTTCATGAGTTGTATGTGTTCCCTATCCTAAATACCTTGATGGCCATTTCAGAATCAACCACTTTGCTGTGGCTCTGGAATCACATGTAGGCCTGGCTAGGTGGGGCATTTGTGAACCAGAAAGTTTTAACAAGAGTCAATGATAGCACAACTAGCACTAATCAACCAATATTTTCAATTCCAGATTTTAATTGAATTTAAATTCCACCAGCTGCCGTGGTGGGATTTGAACCCATTAAGCCTGAGCCTCTGGATTACTGGTCCAGTGATATTGACTCTATGCCACCTTATCCCTTGATATCTTTATCCAACAAAGTCCTCTCTAGCTCTGAAGGGTCATACGGACTTGGAGCGTTAGCTGTTTCTCTCCACAGATGCTGTTAGACCTGCTGAGTTTTTCCAGCATTTTCTGTTTTTGTCTCAAAAACCAATCCATCTCAGTCTTGAAAGCTCAAACTGTCCAACCACTAAAGGAGAGTCCTGGATTTTCACTATCCTTTGTGTTAATAACTGTTTCCTAAATGGATTAGCTCCAATTTTAAGATTATGTCTACTTGTCCTTGATTACCCCACCAAAGGAAATAGCTTCTCTTTAATGACCCTATTGAATCCTTTTATCATGTTAAACACCTCAATTAGAGTACTCCTCAACCATCTAAACTCAAGGAAACATAAATGTAGTCTGTGCAATCTGACCTCAAAATTTAACCCTTTTCACCCTGGGATCTGTGCTGTACCACTCCAAGGCCAACAAATCCTTCTTGATGTGCAGGGCCCAGAACTGAACCCAGTTACTCCAGATGGGGTCTGCCCAGAGCTTTATATAACTGTAATCTCACTTCCTCCCCTTTGTATTCCAGCCTCTGGGGTAAAGGCCAACATTCCATGTGCTTTCTTGATTTTATTTTGTACCTTTCCACTATCTTTTACTAACTTTGGAAAGGTTGCTGCTTTTTGATGCACTGTAGCTCTGAGCGATTTCCATGCAGCTCTCTTGTGGCCCTTTTAACTCTGTAATATTTTTAAGATTATAATTATGATCTGAAGGACGAGGCTGCGGGGAGTTGAACAGAATCTCCCCCCACCACCACTTCAAACATTCTTCCCACAAGACAACGCCAGCTAACTGTCTCCCCACCCCCCCAACCCCCCTCTGCCCCCACCCCCGTCACATTCAATACCACAGAGCAATAACCCACATTGTCAGTCAAAGTGAAACATGATTGTGGAATTCTGCAAAAGAGCCATACCTTTCTTTCACATTTCTTGTGACATGTCAGTTTGCAAACTGGGGAGAGACAGAGAGAGAAAACATTAGCTGGAATTCAGAAACTCAAAAAATTTTTTTTAAAACACATAATTAAAGAGACGGCACGGGGCTGATCTGTTTTCGACTAACCTCAACATGTCCTGGGTTCCATAGAATCTCCATTTCACACACACACACACACACAACCGCACAGAAAAGATCCTTGTAAAATCAGTGGTTTCTTAAGTTGCCAAGACTATTGCAGCTTGAACACGCTGGCAGGCTGCCAGGTCTGTCTTCGACAGGTATGTCAGTGTGAATGATGTTGTCGTCTTAAATAGCAACCCACTTTGTTTAACCCACAGCATGGCCACAGTGAAGGCACTTTGGGAGAACCTTGTAGCCTCAGGCACCAAATATTTTTAACAGGAAGGAGAGAGAGAAAAAAAAATGAGAGTCTGGAATCTGCTTCAGTCTCAGAACCGGATTTCAAGGTGGGAGGAGGCAGATCAGAGGCAAGACTCTCAAAGAAACTAAACAAAAAAACTAACATTCCCACTATTGCCAGGCTGTACTTATTAATTCCCCCACGCATTCAGGTTGTTCACTACATTACTGACATTACAACTGTGACACTTCAAAAAGTACTTCAAGGCTGTAAAATACTTTGAGCCATCCGGCAGTAATGAAAGGTGCTATATAAATGCAAATCTTTCTTTATTTTCCCCTTCTAGCTGGAGTATATGTTCACCAGTCTCATTTTCCTGACCAACTGGCCACTCATCTGGCCTGCAACAATGAATGTAGATAAGATATTTGACCGTGGGGGAAACTCAACTCACCTCATGTTCACAAGAAGGGGCTAACTGGATGGTGAACAGGGGCTGGATTTTGCATTTGTTGGGCGGGTGCAGCAGGCCGGCCTGGGAGCGGCCGCAAAACCAACTGTCGCCGGCGATCAGGCCCTGGCAGTGATTTCACATTGGTAGGCCAATTAAGGCCCGCCCAGCGTGAAATGCAGCTCGTCACTGGCAGGGAATGGCTGAGCGGGGACAGGGGGCCTGTTTGACGCCGGGTCCAGTGGCGACGTGGCGGCCGGTATAAAGGAGGCCCTGGCAGCCACAGAAAGGCTGCCATGGAACGACATCAGGCTGCCGTTCTGAAGATGCACTTGAATGCGACAGAGGAGTGTAAGAATAATAGAGCAGTAATAATAGGGGATTTCACCCCTTTCCTATTTCTACTTAGTTCTGTTGAAGGGTCATGAGGACTTGAAACGTCAACTTTGTTCTTCTCCACCGATGCTGCCAGACCTGCTAAGTTTTTCCAGGTATTTCTGTTTTTGTTATGGAAAAGGATAAGGTTGGGCTGGAAATAAAAGTTCTAAACTGGGGAAAGGCTAATTTTATTAAGATTAGATACGATTTGGCCCAAGTGGACTGGGAGTGGCTACTTGCAGATAAAACTGTGTCAGAACAGTGGGAGGCATTCAAGAAGGAAATAGCGAGAGTACAGGGCAAATATATTCCTGTAATGACAAGGGGTGGGGGAGGAGGGAGGGGGACCAAGTCCACAGAACCCTGGATGTCAAGGGACATAAAGGTTAGGATTAAGAAAAAAAGAGAAGCTTATGGCAGATACCGAGGGCTCAATATGGCAGAGTGTCAAGAGGAGCATAAAAAATACAGGCGGGAACTTAAAAAGGAGATTAGGGAAGCTAAGAGAGTGCATGAGAAAGCATTGGTGGGTAGAGCAAAGGAAAACCCAAAAGCTGTTTTTAAAATATACAAAGAGCAAGAGAATAACTTGGGAAAGGTTAGAGTCAATTAGGGACCATAAATGGTAATCTGTTTGTGGACCCAGAAGACATGGATACAGTCCTCAATGAATACTTGAATGAATGAATGCATCGGTCTTCACAATGGAAAAGGATGATGCAGGTATAGACATCAGGGTGGAGGACTGAACATTAGAGAAAATTAGCATACAGAGAGGAGGTACTAGCAGGTTTAGCAGCTTTAAAAGTGGATAAACCCGCAGTCCCGGATGAAATGTATCCCAGGCTGTTGAGGGAGGAAAGGGAAGAGATATCAGGGGTCATGGCAGTAATTTCCAAATCCTCTCTGGCCACAAGTGAGGTGCCAGAGGACTGGAGGACTGCTAACGTTGTCATTAATAAAAAATGGAGGAAGAGATAGACCAGGAAATTACAGGCCAGTCAGTCTAACCTCAGTGGTGGAGAAGTTACTAGGAAGAATTCTAAGGGACAGAATATATCTGCACTTGGAGAGACACCAATTAATCAGGGATAGTCAGCATGGATTTGTTAAGGGAAGGTTGTGTTTGACAAATTTGATCAAACTTATTGAGGAGGTAAACAGGCCATTTGATGAGGATAATGCATTTGATGTGGTCTACATGGACTTTAGCAAGGCTTTTGATAAAGTCCCTCATGACAAACTGGTCAAGAAAGTAAGAGTCCACAGGATCCAAGGCAATGTGGCATGTTGGATCCAAAATTGGCTGAAAGGCAGGAAGCAGAGGGTGATGGTAGAGGGATGTTTCTGTGACTGGAAGTCTGTTTCCAGTGAGGCTTCACAGGGCTCAGTGCTGGGGCCCTGGCTGTTTGTGGTGTACATAAATGATTTGGATTTAAATGTAGGGGGTATGATCAAGAAGTTCGTGGATGACATGAAAATTGGTAGGGTGGTAAATAGTGAGGAGGATAGTCGTAAGGAGGATATCAATGGGCTGGTCAGGTGGGCAGAGCAGTGGCAAATGGAATTCAACCTGGAAAAGTGTGAGGTAATGCACTTGGGGGAGGCTAACAAGGCAAGGGATTACACTATGAGTGGTAGGACCCTGGAAAGTACTGAAGATCAGAGGGACCTTGGTGTGCATATCCACAGATTCATGAAGGTAGCAGGGCAGGTAGATAAGGTGGTTATAAAGACATATGGGATACTTGCCCTTATTAGCCAAGGCATAGAATACAAGAGCAGGGAGGTTATGCTGGAACTGTATAAAATGCTGGTTAGGCCACAACTGGAGTACTGCGTGCAGTTCTGGTCACCACATTATAGGAAGGATGTGATTGCACTGGAGAGGGTGCAGAGGAGATTTACCAGGATGCTGCCTGGGCTGGAGGGTCTGAGCTATGAGGAAAGATTGGATAGGCTGGGGTTCTTTTCCTTGGAGCAGTGAAGGTTGAGAGGGGACCTGATAGAGGTGTGTAAGATTATGAGGAGCATAGATAGGGTGGATAGGAAGGTACTTTTTCCATTAGTAGAGGGGTCAATAACCAGGGGGCATAGATTTAAGGTAAGAGATGGAAGGTTAAGAGGAGAGTTGAGGAGAAATTCTTTACCCAGTGGGAGTCTGGAACTCACTGCCTGAAATGATGGTTGAGTCAGAATCTCATTTAAGAAGTATTTAGATATTCACTTGCTGGAAAATGGGATTAGTGTAGTCAGATCTTTGTTGACTGGCATGGACACAATGGGCCGAATGGCCTCCTTCTGTGCTGTACACATCAATGAATCTATGAGTCTATGAGTCAAACACCAGGCAGGAGGGCAGGTCCTGTGGGCACTTGGCACCTGCTTTTCTGATGAGTGCCTTGCGGTCCTGCTGGAGGAGGTGGCTGCCAGGAGGGACACCCTTCTCCCCAGCGATGGGGGGAGGAGGACACCGCACCTCACCAAGAGAACTTGGCAGGACGTGGCAGCCTGGATGAGCAGCCATGATGTGGTGTGGCGTTCATGGGTGCAGTGCCGGAAGTGCTTCAATGATCTGCTGTGCTCAGGAAGGGTGAGTACCTTGTTGACTTGGGCTATAAGTGCAAAAGTGTTAAGGGTTGATCATCCCCTTGTGGAGCTCAGGGGTGTTAGAATCTGAGCGCCAACTGTCCATCACGCTGGAGCTGACAAAGGGGGTGAGCCCTGGCTGCTTGGACTGAGTGTCTTGAGGGCCATGACTCGGATGTACCCTGCAAGGTGTTCCTCAGCTGGGGTTGGCCAGGCTGCAATGGGGCTACAGGTAGAGAGTGAACTAATTAATGCTCCTCTGTCCTTTCAGGAGAAGACAACACATAACTAAGCCAAAAGGGCATGTACAGGCAGAGGCCCACCCAGCCTTCTGATGCTCTCTTGGTTCAAGCAAGATGCCCTGGACTGGAGAGCCAACATGCTCCCCGTGCAACCAGGCGTGGAGAGGCAGGGTTGCCAGATGAAGGTAAAAGCACAGTGCACAGAGGTGAGAGTTTCGGATTGTGCAACCATTCTAATGCAGTCTCCTCATTGGTATGAGCCTCGAACCTGGCATCCCATTGATCGTTGGAAGATGATGGCACCATGATGCAGATCTCCATTGTCTCACCAGGGTGCCTGGCATGCACAGTGACAGTGTGATGACTTTAACTAATGACATGTCTTCTTCTCACTTTTAGGTTCGCCAGCAGGCGTCTGATCTGCAGACCCAAAGGTCCACCCCTGACACCAGAGGACTACTGGGCGTCACTGTCACACCTACTCTCTGAAGCAGGCACCAGCACAGATACCAGCACCTCAATGGGCTAATGCCTTCAGCGGCCAGTATCTCGGTGCACATTGGTGAGGGCACTTCACACTCACTTGGAGGCAGAGAGTGCCAGGGCACGGGCAGTCAGAGGAGTGCTGGGGACCAAGAAGATGCTCAGTCGAAGGCTGATGATGAGCCTCTCTGGAGTCATCCATTGGGAAGGCAGCAGATGCTGGATGTCCTGTGAGATATGCGGGAGGATCTGGTGGAGATCCATAAGGATCTGTGTGCCATGGTCTCCGTTGTGGAGGAGTCCATGAGGAGCATGAGCACCGCGTTGACCGTCATGGGTAAGTGCACTGCCTCCCATTGAGAGAATGGCGACTCTCATGGAGAGGCAGCTCCAGGGATAGAATCAGGGGTTCCTGGGGGTTGCGCTCAGACCTGCAAGTCCTCACACAGGTATTGAGCTCAGGTGGTCAGTGTCAGTGTGGGAGATGGATGAGACACCCAGTATCCCAGATAGGTGCCATCAATGGTGAGCAGGGAGGTCCACAGTAACCTCAAGTTGACGCACGAGCTGCCTGTTGTCTCTGTGGGCTCCTCTCAGGGTGCTCTGGATAAAGGCAGCAGCTTCTCTGCCCCTCTGTCTGTGACTGTCCCATCTGATGAGGCTGCGGCAACTGGGGAGATGCCAGCCATGGCACTGGCCGCTCCTTCCCAGGCGGAGCCAGCACAGGCTTCACTGGCCAGAGGACGACCGCCAAGGTCATCAAGGCCAACAAGACAGCAGAGTTAGCGGGATGTCTCAATGCCGGCGCCAGTGGTGGGGGGGGGGGGGTGGTTGCAGTGGCATAGCAGTATTGTCACTGGACTAGCATTCTAGAAACCCAGGGTAATGCTCTGGGGACCCAGGTTTAAATCCCACCATGGCAGATGGTGAGACTTGAATTCAGTAAAAATCTGGAATCAAAAGCCTGATGATGACCGTAAAATCATTTCCGATTGTCGTAAAAACCCATCTGGTTCACGAATGTCCTTTAGGGAAGGAAATCTGCCATCTTTACCTGGTCTGGCCTACATGTGACTCCAGACCCACAGACCTGAATAAGGGCAATTAGGGATGGGCCTAGCCAGTGATGCCCACATCCCATGAATGAATAAAAAAAAAGTCAGGGCAAGCATCTGCAACCTACAGATGGGAAAAAGGTACTGCGGGGGCATTCAAGGGTGTTGGAAGTGGGGGTTGGGGTATATGTCAGGCTGGGCAAGTGTCCTCAAAAGGGGGTGGAGTGAGGTCCACACGGGACATCTACCTCAAAATGTTCAGGGGCTAACAAATGGATATCCACCACAAACACGATGGGATCAAGGAATACAGGGGGAGCACTGAGAGATTCTTGGAGGGAGGGAAACCTGAACATTAGGCTCCTGCCGGATGATGGGAGGGATATTTCCACACTCACAAGGGTGAGTCCAAGTTGGTCAGTTGGTGAGACCTCAGCACCATAATCTTCCCCTGCAACGATGTCGCTGTACAACGTTAAAATGAGGAGACACTCGGCTCGTTGGGGCTCTGAGGGAGGATTGGAGGACAGGCCCTTGCACTGTGGGGGGAGGGAGGCTGCAATTAAAGGGGCACCCACCTAAACAGTGCATTCCCAAATGAGGAGAGATGCACAGCTGGGACATGTTAGGAGCCTTTCAATGACAATGCAGGGAAACAGGAAAGTGAAGCTATGATGTGCATTAATGCAAGGCTAATCCCACAAAGTGGCACTAATCAATCTCCTTGTATTAACTCAGCAGGTCTGACAGCATCTGTGGAGAGAAAGAGTTAACGTTTTATGTGCAGATGACTCTTCTTCAGAACAGTCTGAAGAAGTCGTCTGGACTCGAAACATTAACTCTTTCTCTCTACAGATGCTGTCAGACCTGAGTTTTTCCAGCAATTATAGTTTTTGTTTTAGTTTTCCAGCATTTGCAGTATTTTGCTATTATCCTTGTATTAATTCCTTGTTCACAGCATGGAAATTCCCCAGAGTGATAATGAACTCCAGAGCAATTGGGCAACTGGAGAAGCTTCAGATATGTGTTACAATCATGGTGCTAGCAGCTTCACAGAAGAGAAGCCTCAGGCCCTCCTCAAATAATCTCAGTTCCTGACTAAACATTTTCCCTCATGTGTATTTCAGAGAGAATGGTATGAGAGTGCAGTGAATGAAGATTCCAGTGTCTGGCCAAAGCAATCTCATAGCAGTTGGGCAGGTAGAGTGTGGGGGAGAGGAAGCAGCACCTTGAAATGCACCCGGTGCTGGCCAGCATTTCAGGGGAAAATAGTTGCCGACAGTGGAACAGAGCCCTTGAACCCACATTCACTGCCGAGTCATTGACAGAAATAGGACCTTTACAGGCTGATGCTGACTCATGTTTGTTTCTCATTGATGCTGTAGAGAGGAGACCATCAGGAAGATGGAGTCTGGATTTATTGCTGCCTGCATAATTGCATAGAGGCAGGAGAAAAGAAGGAGAAGATTGCAACGGAGATGCCTGACTTGCCAAAGAGAAAGCAAGTGTGCGGGTGAGTGCTGTGACAGGTCTTCAACATTACTGTCTTCTTCTCTAAGGAAAACAGTCCTAACTTATCCATTTATCTTCATAACTGAAATTCTTCATCCCTGGAATCATTCTCATGAATTTCTTCTGCACTCTCTCCAATGCCTGGCACTCAGAAATAGGTGCAAAACTCCAGCTGATGCCGAACTCGTGTCTTATACAAGTTCAACATAACCTCCTTGCTTTTACAGTTTTCCAGACTTAACACTGAGTTCAACAACTTCAGATCATGAACTCTGTCCTCCATCCTCGCCCTGTTTTGATCCCCTTTTTCAAATATTTATTTTTAAATTTTTATATATATATTTTCCAACCTATTTCTATTATTATTTTTTAAAATTTATTTCCATTCATTGTTTTATTCCCATCTTTCAGCCTATTTTGATGTTTTTTCCCACACCGTCCCCTCCCCCCACCCCACCCCAACTAGGGCCATCTGTCACTTGCTCATCCTGCTTTCTACTCTTATTGTCACCATTAGCACCTCCTTTAGCCAGTATCACCACCATCAACAGCCCTTCAACCTTCTGTTTATGACATCTTTTGCAATCTCTCCTTTGCCTCCACTTATCACTGGCCTTTTATCCAGCTTCACCTATCTCTCCCCCTTAAACACTATATATTTCACCACATTTTTACTTCTCTTTAGTTCTAAAGAAGAGTTATATGGACTCAAAACATTAACTCTGTCTTTCTCTCCACAGATGCTGTCAGACCTGCTGAGTTTTTCCAGCAATTTTTGTTTTTGCTCCTTACTTTTATGTTCTATGCCTTACTCTGACAAAGCCTAGGATACTGTACGCTTTATTAGCTGCTCTCTCAGCCTGTTCTGCCATCTTCAATGACTTATGCACATATACACCCAGGTCCCTCTGCTCCTGCACCCCCTTTAGAGTTGTACCTTTCATTTTATGTTCTATCTCCATGTTCTTCCTACCAAAATGAATCACTTCACATTTCTTTCCATTGAACTTCATCTGCCATCTGTCTGCCCATTCCACCAACTTGTTTATGTCCCTTTGAAGTTTAGCACTGTCCTCCTCACAGTTCATAATGCTTCCTTTGCAAATTTTGAAGTTGTGCCCTGTACACCTAGGTCTAAGTCACTAATATATATCAGGAAAAGCAAGGGTCCCAACACTGACCTCTGGGGAACTCCATTACAAACCTTCCTCCAGCCCAAAAAATATCCATTAACCATTACTCTCTGTTTCCTGTCACTCAGCCAATGTTGTATCCATGTTGCTACTGTCCCTTTTATTCCATGAGCTATAATTTTGTTCCCAAGTCTGATGTGCGGCACTGTATCAAACGCCTTTTGGAAGTTCATGTACACCACATCAACAGTATTGCACTCATCAACCCTCTCTGTTACCTCTCAGAAAACTCCAGCAAGTTAGTTAAATGCTGTTTTCCCTTAAGAAATCCCTGCTGGCTTACTGTAATTAACCCACATTTTTCATGTGACTATTAATTTTCTCCTGAGTCATTATTTCTAGAAATTTCCCCACTACCAAAGTTAAACTGACTGGCCTACAGTTGCTGGGCTTATCTCTACATCCTTTTATGAAAAAGAGTGTAACGCTTACAATTCTCCAGTCCTCTGGCACCACCCGAATCTAAGGAAGGATGAAAAATTATGGCCAGTGCCTTTCCCTCAGTATCCTTGGATACATCTCATCCAGTCCTGGTGCCTTATCAACTTGTAGTACAGGCAGCCTGTCCAATACCTCCTCGTTATCAATTTTGAACCCTCCCATGTCTGAATTCCCTCCTCTTTCACTGTGGCCTGGGTAACATCTTCTCCTTTGGTAAAGACAGATTCAAAGTATTAATTTAACACCTCAGCTATCCCCTATGCCTCCACGTGCAATTCTGATTTTTGGTCCCCAATCGGCTCTGCTCTTCCTTTTGAGCACCTGTTAACTCTTTCAGTGCCTATAGAAGACTTTGGATGTCTCTTTTATGTTAGCTGCCCGTCTCTTTTCATGCTCCCTCTTTGCTTCTCTTTATTTTTCACCTCCCCTCTGAATTTTCTATATTCAGCTTGGTTCTCATTAGTATTTCCTACCAGAAGTCTAAAGCGCACTTTTCCTTGTTTATCTTAATTTCTATCTCTTTTGTCATCCAGGAAGCTCCGTATTTGTTTGTCCTACCTTTCCCTTTCAAGGGAATTTACCTTGACTGTGCCCAAACCATCTCTTCTTTGAAGGTAGCCCATTGTTCAGCCATCGTTTTTCCTGCCAATCTTTGACTCCAATTTATTCAGCCCAGATCCATTCTTACCCCACTGAAGTTGGCTTCCCCTAGTTAATATATATATATATATATACATATAAGATTTTTGGATTCTCTTTTATGTTAACTGCCAGTCTCTTCTCATACTCTTCTACTGTCCCTTCACTACTGCTTTTCTCATTTTCTTTTCACTTCCCCTCTTAACTTTCAATATTTAACTGGGTTCTGATTTATATCATCAACCTAACATCTGTTATACACATTGTTTTTATGCTTCATCTTATTACCTATCTCTCTCAGCAGCCAGGGAACTCTGTCTTGTTTTAAGTTTGTGCTTTGTGGGAACATACCTCGTTTGTACCCAAACCATCTCCTCTTTAAAGGCAGCCCATTGTTCAATGACAGTTTTGCCTGTCAATCTATGATTCCAGTTTATCTGGGAAATCTGGGAAATATCCATTGTCAACTCTCTGTAATTGGACCTTCTCCAGTTTAGTACTCTTTGTCCTTTTCCATGGTTGATTTAAACTTTATTGTACTATAATTACTGTTCCCTAACTGTTCCCCTACTGACATTTGATCCACTTGGCCCACCTCATTCACCAAAACCAGATCCAGCAATGCATCTTTCTTCTTTGCTTCAAGTGAAACAGTGATTTACTTGTACAAATTTCAATTTACTATACTGCATTTGTTGCTCACGATGTGGTCTCCTCTACATTGGTGACCACGTTGCAGGTCACCTCCATTCAGTCCGCTAGGAGCTTCCTGTCGGCTGTCATTTTAATTCTCCATCTTGCTCCCACTCTGACCTTTCATCCTTGGCCTGCTGAAGTATTCTGATGAGGCTCAGTGCAATCTCGAGGAATAGCATCTAATCTTTTGACTCGACACCTTATAGCCTTCTAGACTCAACATCGAGTTCAACAATTTTAGATCAAAAACTATTTTGTTTTGTGTTTTTCCTTGTTGGTTCTTTTTTCTCTCCCGTTTCTTTCTTAATTCTTTTACTTTGCATTCTGACGGCAACTATCCTGCCATTCACACCTCGTCTAGACACATCTTTTGTTTCTTTACTTGTCCCATTATCACTCCCTTTGACCTGGCACCATCAACTTTTCTGCCATTTATTCTCTCCTGCTCTCCACCCTATCACAGACCTTCCCTTCTGTTCTCACATCTCTAACTTTTCCCAGTTCTGATGAAAAGTTACAGACCTGAAATGTTAACTATGTTTCTCTCTCCACAGATGTTACCTAACCTGCTGAGTGTTTCCAAGGCCAGAATTTTACACCTCGCGGGCAGGCGCACACCTGACCCGAACGGATGTGAACTAGCGTGAGATGACCAGGGTAACAAAAGGTTGTCTGATACCTGGAGGATTCTACATGGTCAAAATCTTCCAGGAGCCTTGGCGACACCAATGAGTCCTGAAATGAGGCCTAAAAATGCTAAGAATGAAGCCCCGAACAGAGATGAAGCTGTCAAGTTCAAATAACCAATCAGCAGCAAACTATCTTCCAAACTCCTCACTACTCACACTGGCAATGCTGCTGACCCTTTTTATCCCGCCCTTGGATGAGGTTTCGTTAAAAGTGGGCTGCTCGCCTGCCCATGCAACGAGCGCAAAATTGCACGAGCTACTTGAAATCTTAGGGTGAGTGTCCCGACATTATCCCGCACGCAAGCAATCTTCAGGTTGGGGGGACACACGCGAGTGTCGGAAGCCGTGCCCACAAAACAATTAAAGGGCCACCTGAGGCCATTGAAAAAGCAATTGATCCCGATTTTATGTAGCCCGTGAAATTTTGTGCTCGTTGCATGGGCAGGCGAGCAGCCCACTTTTAATGAATCCTCATCCAAGGGCGGGATAAAAAGGGTCAGCAGCATTGCCAGTGTGAGCAGTGAGGAGTTTAGGAGATAGTTTGCTGCTGGTTGCTTATTTGAACTTGACAGCTTCATCTCTGTTCGGGGCTTCATTCTTAGCATTTCTAAGCTTCATTTCAGGACTTGGTGTCTCCAAGGCCCCCGGAGGCTTTTGAGCGTGTGAACCCGTCCAGGTATCAGACAACCTTCCCTTACCCTGGTAATGGGGATTGTGGTCTCTGCTGGAGGCAGCTCCTTTGAGGAGGAAGAGAGGGGCAGAAGGGAGAGGAGGCCAGGTGTCCCTATCCAGCTTCCAGACAAGCGACCAGTGGGAGGAGAGGCGCAGGCCCAAGGGGCGCAGGACCAGCAGGTAGTCCAGGCGGAAGGTGCCGCAGAAGGAACCACTGTCCTGCTGCCAGGGTTTACAGGCAGCGATGCAGCTACCTCAATATGTCCAAGGGGCAATGCCAAAAGAGGCTCCGTCTCTCCAGGGAGACCATGACCTCCATTTGTCAGAGGACCGGGCTTGAGATCAGCTCTGACTGTGTGGGTGGACACCCCAGGCCAGTGGCTCTGACGGTCACAGTGGCTTCAACCTCTATGCCTCCGGCTTTTTCCAGGGGTCAGTGGGGGATCTTTGTGGAGTCTCCCAATCAGCTGTCCACAGTTGCATCAAGTTGGTGACTGATGCTCTGTAATGACATTTATTCATTTCCATATGGACGAGGCCAGACAATGTCATGAGAGTATAATAATTTTTGTAATATTGTTCTGGTTTATTGTAAAGTAGGTTTATGGGGGTAAATAGGTCTATCTGTGTGTGCGATTCAATTACATTTGTAGCCAAGCAGACTGCAAGTTGAAGTTATCAAAAGAAGTAAGGTGTAGAAGTGTTTTGAAATGCTAAGTAGGTAAACATGGTTGGGGTCTTAGCATGTAAGGTGTGACAGGAATTTGCATTTTTAGGTAGATGAAGGGAGGTTTGAATTTCAAAGAGGTTAATGATAATATTGGCAATATGAAAAGATTTATATTATGAGAAAGGTAAAGTTCCAAAGAATATGGAAACAAATTAATTTACATATTAAAAAGGGGGAAACATGTAGAACGAAGAATGAGGCTGTGTGTCAGGAGAAGGCATTGTGAGATCTAATAGAAGTGTGTGAAATAGTCTAAGTGAAGCCTGTAAAATCTGTGACTAAGCCCGCTGTCTAGAGAAGCTGAAGCTGGAGAGGGCCATTTTGAATTCCATCCTTCAGCATACTGTGTTAATTTGCTGAATTTTTAAAAATTCATTCACGGGATTTTGACTTCACTGGCTGGTCTGGCATTTATTGCCCATCCTTAGTTGCCCCTGAGAAGGTGGTGATGCTCCCATCTATCTGCTGCCTTTGTCCTTCTAGATGGTAGTGGTCATGGGTTTGGAAGGTGCTGTTGAAGGAGCCTTGGTGAATTCCTGCACTGCATCTTGTAGATGGTACACACACTGCTGCTGCTGTGCGTCGGTAGTAGAGGGAGTGAATGTTTGTGGATATGATGCCAATCAAGTGGGCTGCTTTGTCCTGGACAGTGTCAAGATTCTTGAGTGTTGTGTGAGCTGCACTCATCCAGGCAAATGGGGAGTATTCCATCACACTCCTGACTTGTGCCTTGTAGATGGTGGACAGGCTTTGGGGAGTCAGGAGGTGATTTACCCGTTGCAGGATTCCTAGCCTCTGACCTGTTCTTGTAGCCACAGTATTTATATGGCTAGTCCAGTTCAGTTTCCAGTCCATGGTAACCTCCAGGATGTTAATAGTGGGGGATTCAGAGATGATAATGCCACTGAATGTCATGGGGCAATGGTTAGATTATCTCTGGTTGGTGATGGTCATTGCCTTGGTACTTGTGTGGCACGGATGTTACTTGCCACTTGTCAGCCATTTGTCATTGTTTCAAATCTAAAATCTATTTTTGGACCATTGGCTTAAAGGGGGTGTAACTGGGAGTGAGGTTAATTAAGGATTTGAGGAGTTATTATAGTAGTAATTTGTAGTCACAAATTCACAGAATCACAGGATCACAGGATCCACAGAAGAGGCCCTTTGGCCCATCGAGTCTGCACCTACAAGTGAGAAACACCTGATCTACCTATCTAATCCCATTTACCAGCACTTGGCCCATTGCCTTGAATGTTATGACATGCCAAGTGCTCATCCAGGTACTTTTTAAAGGATGTGTGGCAACCCGCCTCCAACACCCAAACAGGCTGTGCATTCCAGACCGTCACCACCCTCTGGGTAAAAAAGTTTTTCCTCACATCCCCCCTAAATCTCCTGCCCCTCACCTTGAATTTATGCCCCCTTGTGACTGACCCTTCAACTAAGGGGAACAGCTGCTCCCTATCCACCCTGTCCATGCCCCTCATAATCTTGTACATCTCGATCAGGTCGCCACTCAGTCTTCTCTGCTCCAACAAAAACAACCCAAGTCTATCCAACCTCTCTTCATAACGTAAATGTTTCATCCCAGGTAACATCCTGGTGAATCTCTTCTGCATCCCCTCCAGTGCAATCACATCCTTCCTATAATGTGGCAACCAGAACTGCACACAGTACTCCAGCTCTGGCCTCACCAAGGTTCTATACAACTCCAACATGACCTCCCTGCTTTTGTAATCTATGCCTCGATTGATAAAGGCAAGTATCCCATATACCTTTTTCACCAACCCACTAACATGCCCCTCTGCCTTCAGAGATCTATGGACACACACGCCA
This sequence comes from Carcharodon carcharias, assembly GCF_017639515.1. NCBI lineage: Eukaryota > Metazoa > Chordata > Chondrichthyes > Lamniformes > Lamnidae > Carcharodon > Carcharodon carcharias. The sequence continues at coordinate 15,654,914 of NC_054478.1, read as the reverse complement.
AGGTCCCTTTGTTCCTCAGAACTTCCGAGTGCCATGCCGTTTATTGAATATTTCCTTGTCAAATTACTCCTTCCAAAATGTATCACCTCACACTTTTCAGGGTTAAATTCCATCTGCCACTTATCTGCCCATTTGACCATCCCGTCTATATCTTCCTGTAGCCCAAGACACTCAACCTCACTGTTAACCACCTGGCTAATCTTTGTGTCATCCACAAACTTACTAACTCTACCCCCCACATAGTCATCTATGTCGTTTATATAAATGACAAATAATAGGGGACTGAGCACAGATCCCTGTGGTACACCATTGGACACTGGCTTCCAGTCACTAAAGCATCCTTCTGTCATCACCCTCTGCCTCCTTCAACTAAGCCAATTTTGAATCCACCTTATCAAATTATCCTGTATCCCATGTGCATTTGCCTTCTTTATAAGTCTCCCATGTGGGATCTTGTCAAAGGCTTTGCTGAAATCCATATAAACTACATCAACTGCACTACCCTCATCTACACACCTGGTCACCTCCTCAAAACATTCAATCACATTTGTTAGGCATGACCTCCCTCTGACAAAGCCATGCTGACTATCCCTGATCAAACCTTGCCTCTCCAAGTGGAGATAGATTCCCTCCTTCAGAATTTTCTCCAATAGTTTCCCTACCACTGACATGAGACTCACTGGTCTGTAGTTCCCTGGCTTATCTCTACAACCCTTCTTAAATAGCAGAACCACATTAGCTGTTCTCCAGTCCTCTGGCACCTCCCCCGCGGCCAGAGAGGAATTAAAAATTTGGGTCAGAGCCCCTGCGATCTTCCTCAGCAGTCTGGGACACAAATCATCCAGACCTGGAGATTTGCCAACTTTTAAGCCTGCAAGCACTTCCAATACCTTGTCACTCCCTATAACAATTTGCTTAAGAGCCTCACAGTCTCTCTCCCTGAGTTTGATACCTTCATCCTCATTCTCTTGGGTGAAGACGGATGTGAAGTATTCATTCAACACTCTAGTGATGTCCTCTGGCTCCACCCATAGATTGCCCCCTTGGTCCCTTATGGGCCCTACTCTTTCCCTGGTTATCCTCTTCCCATTTATATACTTATAGAATATCTTGGGATTTTCCCTACTTTTACCAGCTAGAGCATTCTCATATCCCCTCTTTGCTCTCCTAATTGTTTTCTTAAGCTCCACCCTGCACTGTCTGTACTCCACCAATGCCTCTGCTGATTTGCTTCCCTTGTACCTGCTAAAAGCCTCTCTTTTCCTTCTCATCGCAACCTGAATATCTCTGGTCATCCATGGTTCTCTGGGCTTGTTACTGCTTCCTATCACCCTAGAGGGAACATGTTGAGCCTGTACCCTCCTCATTTCCTTTTTGAACACCCCCCAACTGTTTCTCTGTAGATTTCCCCACAAGTAACTGTTCCCAGTCAACCTTGGCCAGATCCTGCCTTATTTTACTAAAATCCACTCTCCCCCAATCCAAATAGTTCAATGTACGAGCTTGAAACCTTCTCTTTTGTTAATAAATATTTTAATTAAGTGTTTTTTAAAATCTGTAAAAGTCTTGGCAGTCTTATTACTTCTGAATTCAGTGCACACATCTCATAATAAATACAAATTGTAAAATTGTTGTGATAGCATGATCTGGTTTTCCTCATGGATTTGATCCACCTGGCACACATCATCTGCCGTGTCATACCAGCGAGGCTGAGCAAGCCAGAGGGTTTGTAGCATTTGCTGGGTTCTCCCACATCCAGGGTGTCATCGACTGCACACATGTGGCCATCAAGGCGCCAGTGAGTCAGCCGTGCCTTCATCAACAGGAAGGGATCCCACTCAGTGAATGTCCAGATAGGTTGTGACCACAAGACGAGATTCTACAAGTCTGTGCATGATACCTTGACAGCTTCTATGACACTAACATCCTCAGATACTCACAGGTGCCAAGGCTATTCAGTGCACCAGCCCAACAGGATGGATAGCTGCTGGGTGACAAGGGATATCCATTGAAAAGCTGGCTTATGATGCCTTCTCACCAACCAAGAACAGAGGCAGAACAGCATTATAATAGGAGCCATGCCTCCATGAGGGCGGTGATAAAGAGAGCCAAAGGTCTTCTGAAGATGCACTTCCGATGCCTGGACCGTTCAGGGGGAGCACTAAAATACCCCCAAAGCAGGTGTCACTGACAGTGGCTGCATGCTGCACCCTCCACAATCTGACACTGGCAAGGGGTGACCCACTGGAGGAAGAGGATCTTGAGGCAGCTCCACAGGCCACAGAAGATGAATCCAGTGGTGAGTCAAAAGAGGAGCATGGTGAGGAGAACACTGAGGGCGTGGAGGCAGAACTCTCAATCCTTCAGGGAGTCAGGGACACCAGGGACGCCTTGATCCAACACTACTTCAGCTAGGCTGCCAAAGATCTGCTTCCACCTCATACCAGGGCTGCCACCCCCAACCCGGGTGTCTGAAATGACCCTTTCCTGTGCAATAAAGTTTAGAGCCACACACGTCCAGCACTACATACTGGGGTACCTTGCACCTACAAAACAAGTGATGCATATTCAGGCCATTAAGACAAAAGCAAAATTTATAACATGTTGACACTCACATCAAATGAACATAACAATATATGGTGTTCATAGCCACACCAGTAAACATATTAACAAAACATGGCAGAACAGAAGATCACCCGGGAACAGTCCCTCTTGTGCTCATGGTATCTTAAACTTATGTTTGCGAGTGCTGCGTCTTGTTGCACCACCCCCATACCTGCTCGCTGGCACTGGCATCAAGGACAGCCTGCTAACTGTGCTGTCCTGTCGGCCTTGATTACCTTGGTGGTCACCTTCTGGCTAGTGGAGCCAGTGCTGGCCCTGCCCGAGAGGGAGTGACCAGTGCTGTGGCTGGCCGCTCCCCAGTCATCGCAGCCACATCAGATGCCACGGTCACTGGTAGAGGGACGGAGGAGCTGCTGCCATCATCCAGAGTGCCCAAAAAGGAGCCAGCAGAGATGACAAGCAGATTGTGTGCCAACGTGAGGTACCTCTGGACCTCCCTGCACATCATTGATGGACGGGCACCTAGCTGGGATACTGGGTGCCTCATCCATCTCCCACACTGCCACTGACCACCTAAGGTCATTGCCTGTGTGAGAGCATGCAGGTCCAAGCGCAACCCCAGGAACCCCTCATTCTGTCCCTGGAGCTGCCTCTCCATGAGAGTCGCCACTCTCTCAATGGAGGAGGCAATGTGCTTGGCCTTGAGACCCAACATTTTCAACTTTTATTTCTGAATCTCATTCTCTCCCTATCCTTCACACTACTACTATCCCTGTCTATATTAGGATAATGGTTATCACTATTCTACAGTTCATTGTCATTTCTCTGCAGATTTTCTCTCCTATATCTTTCTCACCGGCTGGTGGTCTACAGGCAGTATGGGTTCTACCCTGAATGCTCTCAGGGCAAATAAGGACAAATTCAACACTCCTAGTGCCACTCCTACCCCAAAAACATTAGTTATTGAGAGTCATTAGTTACTGATGGTTATTAGGTACTGGTGGTTTTTTTTTATTACTGGGGGTCATTAGTTACTCAGAACTTTTATTACAGAGGGTCAATATTACTGATGTTTTTTATTAGAGGGTCATTATTACTGATGGTCATTATTACTGAGGGCCATTAGTTACAGAGGGCCATTAGTTACAGGGGGTCATTAGTTACTGAGGGCCATTATTTATTGAGGGCTATTAGTTATTGAGGGTCATTAGTTACAGGGGTCATTAGTTACTGAGAGCCATTAGTTACAGGGGGTCATTAGTTACTCAGGGCCATTAGTTATTGAGGGTCATTAGTTACAGGGGTTATTAGTTACAGCGAGCCATTAGTTAGAGGGGTCATTAGTTACTGAGGGTCATTAGTTACTGAGCGTCATTAGTTATTGAGGGCCATTAGTTACAGGGGGTCATTAGTTACTGAGCGTCATTAGTTACTGAGCATCATTAGTTACGGGGGTCATTAGTTACAGGGGGTCATTAGTTACTGAGGGCCATTAGTTATTGAGGGCCATTAGTTACAGGGGGTCATTAGTTACAGGGAGTCATTAGTTACTGAGCGTCATTAGTTACTGAGGGCCATTAGTTATTGAGGGTTATTAGTTACAGGGGTCACTAGTTATTGAGGGCCATTACTTACAGGGGGTCATTAGTTACTGAGGGTCATTAGTTCCTGGAGACCAGGGAAGTGCATTCACAGAAGCTGTATGCAAGGGTCAATTTTAAACCATTAGCACTGTCAGCATCTTGAGAAGCCCCATTGGTAACATATTATGGTTTCTTAAATTAACCAAAGAGATTACTTGTTAATTAGGGACTTGACGACAAGCTTGAACTCTGTGAATCCAACAGTGCAAAGGACACTGGACATGGTATAAGCATTAACATTGCACAAACATTTGAGTTTAAACATTAGCGCACTCTATATTAGGTTGAACAGGCAATTCAATGGGCTTCAGGATCAGAAAGGATAGAAAGAAGTTTGGATACGGGAGCACATCAAGGCAGAGATACTGAATCCAAAGAACATCCAGGACCATTGTCAGTAGCCAATCAAACCAAAAATATTCAACCCCCACTCCATAATCAAGGCCCCAATAGGGCTTGATTGAGAGAGATTGCACAGTATAGAGCGATCTAGGTGTCCTAGTAACTCTTTTGAGTACAAACACGTTTTCCATCTGTTTTTTCAGATGAAGTTACATTGTTTCATAGCTTGCCATGGTGAGATTTGAACTCTTGATCTTGGGGTTACAAGCCTAGTACCATAACCACTTGGCTATTTAGGCCAAGCTCCTAGGTGTCCTAGTACATGAAGCACAAAAGGTTAGTCTGCAAATACAACATGTATTTGGATTAGGAGGGCAATGTTGGCCTTTATTGCAAAGGGAACAGAGTATTAATGTAGGGAAGTCTTGCTACAACTGTACAGGGCATTGGTGAGGTCACACCTAGAGTACTGTATACAGTTTTGGTCACCTTATTTATGGAGGGATATACTTGCATGGGAAGCAGCTCAGAGGCTGATTGCTGGGATTACAGGGTTGTCCAATGAGGATAGGTTAAGCAGGTTGGGCCTATACTCATTGGAGTTTAGAAGAATGAGAAATGATCTTATTGAAACATATAAGATACTGAGGGAGCTTGATAAGGTGGATGCTGAGGGGATGTTTCCACACATTGGGGAATCCAGAATTAGGGGGCACAATGTAAAAATACATGGTCTCCCAGTTAAGATGGAGATGAGGAGAAATTTCTCCTCTGAGAGGGTTGTTAGTCTTTGGAATTCTCTTCCCCAGCAGTGGAGGCTGGGTCAGTGAATATATTAAAGGCTGAGTTAGACAGATTTTTGATCTACAAGGGAGTCAAGGTTTATGGGGAGCGGACAGGAAAGTGGAGCTAAGGCCATAATCAGATCAACTGTGATCTTATTGAATGGAGGAGCAGTCTTGAGGGACCAAATGGTCTACTCCTGCTCCTCTTTCTCGGGGTCTTATGAGGAATATTAGCAAACCAAAATTTGACACCAAGCCACATAAGATGATGTTAGGAAAGATGATTTAGATGAGGGGATTGAGTGTAGCAACAACTTATATTTAGATAGTGCCCTTAATGTCATAAAAATCACAAAACATCACAGGAGTGTTATAAAACAAAATATGACATTGAGGCACATAAGGAGATATTAAGTCAGATGACCAAAAGCTTGGTCAAAAAGGTAGGGTTTAAGGAGTGTCTTAAAGGAGGCAAGTGAGATAGAGGCAAAGAGGTGTAGGGAGGGAATTCCAGAGCTTGGGCCCAAGCAACTTAAGGCACAGCCACCAATGGTAGAACAATTATAATTGGGATGCAAAAGAGGCCAGAATTAGGGTGATGCAGATATCTCAGAGGGTTGGGGAGCTGAAGCAGATTAGGGAGATAGGGAGCGGAGATACCATGGAGGGATTTGAAAACAAGGATGAGAATTTTAAAATCAACACATTGCTTGACCGGGAGTCAATGTAGGCCAGCAAACACAGGGGTGTTGGGAGAACAGGACTTGGTGAGAGTTAAGGAATGGGCAGCAGAGTTTTGGATGACCTCAGGTTTATCGAGGGGAGAATGTGGGAGACCAGCCAGGAGTGCATTGGAATCTTCAATTCCAGAGGTAATGAAGGCGTGGATGAGAGTTTCAGCAGTTGATGAGCTGAGACAGGCGAAGTCAGATAATGATACAGATGTGGAAATTGGCGGTATTTGTGATAGCGTAGATATGTGGTCAGGAGCTCATCTCAGGGTCAAATGTGACACCAAGGTTATCAACAGTTAGGGTCAGCCTTAGTGTTGCCAAGGAGGGGGATGGAGTTGGTAATTAGGCAATGGAGTTTGGTGTGGGGACCAAAGACAAGGCCTCACTCTCCCAAATATTTAACTGGAGGACATTTCTGCTCATCCAGTACCGAATGTCAGATGAGCAGTCTGATAATTTAGCAACCGCGGAGGAGTCAAAAGAGGTGGTGGTGAGGTAGAGCTGGTTGTCGTCAGTGTACAGAAAACTAGTGATGTTGCCTAAGAGCAGCATGTAGATGAGAAATAGGAAGGGGCCAAGGATAGATCCTTGGGGTCACCAGAGGTAATGGTGTGGGAGCAAGAAGAGAAAACATTGCAGGTGATACTCTGGATACGATTAGATTATTAAAAATAGAACCAGGTTGAGAGCAAGCCCACCCAGACACGGAGAGGTGCTGATGTGTTAATATACTTTAATTCACATAAATCAATACAATTTATAGGTTAATGAATCCAAGTTTACTGACGATCCAAAGCAAGGTGAGAACGTAAGCTGTGGGGAAGACACAAAGTGGCTAATCACCTGTTAAGTGATTGGGCAAGCAGGTTGCAGGTAGAATGTAAGCTGTGGGGAAGGATAAAATTATCCACTTTGATTGGAAGAATGGAAAAGCAGAATCTTTCTTAAAAGGTGAGAGAGTAGAACATGTTAGTATTCAGATGAATTAATGTGTCATTAGTCACAGAAGTTAGGAATCGGCTATAGCAAGCAAATTGGAAGGCAAGAGTAAGTTGGACTTTATTTCAAGAGGTTAGAGTATAAGAAGGAAATCTTGCAGCAATTATATAGGGTTTGGTGAGACCACACCTGGAGTACTCTGTGCAGTTTTGGTTTCCTTAGCGAAAGAGGGATATAAATGCTTTAAAGGGGGTGCAATAAAGGCTGACTCCTAGGTTGAGAGGGTTTGACAGCGTACATGCTGAAAGGCTGTTTTATGTTTTTGATTATCAGGTTTGCTTTGTCCAGTGAACATTAGCTGCCTCCTTAATACTAATACATTAGGTGGTGCTTGAAACAATATAGGTAGAGAGACCAATTATCTGAACAAACACTGATGGTTTATTGGAACTAAGAACAGGGCACTAACAGGGTTTTCCATTCATTGGGCGGGCTCGGCGGGAGCAGGTGGGGGTGGTCGCGGAGCTGCCCGCAATCGGCTCTGCACTGCAATTTCATGCGAGCGAGTCAATTAAGGCAAGGCATGCGCGTGAAAGAGTGCTTTAATCTCCCTGAGGCACAGAGCTGCCTCAGGGAGATTGAAACGTTTGTTAAAAAGATAAATACATTAAAAATTTAATGAAACATGTCCCCTCATGTGACTGTGTCACATGTCATGGGACATTTTTATTTTTCAAAGAAAGTTTTTATTTAATTTGTAAAAGCTTTAGGAAACCTCATCCCTCCTGTGGATGAGGTTTCCTAAAAAACGTAAAGGTCGCTTGGCCTTTTCGCCTGCCCGCCAACCATAAGGTTGGATGGGCAGCGTAAAATTCAGGTTAATTACCTAGTTAATGGCCTTAATAGGTCTAACAATTATCGGTGGGCATGCAGCCGACTCCGGCACGCGCCTGCCGAGCAAAATATTGCACGACTTCGCGATGACATCGAGACGCACGCCCGTCATCACGTTGCATTTAACGTCGGGTGCGCACCCCCACGCTGAATGGAAAATTCTGCCCCATGTGTGCTTCTTCAATCACCTCCAGCTCTAGTCTTACAGTTACCCAAGAAGCCCATGCTGTGTAGCGATTGGTCAATACAGTCACATGGTGAACTAACTACATTCTCTTAAATAAAAACAAAAAAACTGTCGAAGGGTCATGAGGACTCGAAACGTGCACTCTTTTCTTCTCCGCCGATGCTGCCAGACCTGCTGAGTTTTTCCAGGTAATTCTGTTTTTGTTTTTGTTTTACATTCTCTTAAAGGTACATAGCACTCCACTTTACTACAGGTTGTTTCCCACTGACTGAAGGGTCTAGAACATGGGGGCACAGTCTCAGAATAAGGGAGCTGGCCATTTAGGACTGAGATGAAGAGGAATTTCTTCACTCAGAGGTTTATGAATCTTTGGAATTCTTGAAGGAATTGACTTCTGCATCAACTCCACTTTCCTGTCTGTCCCCAGACCATTTGAGTCCCTTAGTACTGAAAAACTGAAGTTTAGCTATGTTCTTATTGAGTGCTGGAGTTTTTTATTCTTTTATAGCACATGGGCATCAATGGCTAAACCAGCATTTATTGCCCATCCCTAATTGCCCTTGAGAAGGTGGTGGTGAGCTGCTTTCTTGAACCGCTGCAGTCCATGTGGTATAGGTACACCCACAGTGCTCTTAGGGAGGGGGTTCCAGGATTTTTACCTAGCGACAGTCAGGATGGTGAGTGACTTGGTGGGGAATTTCCAGGTGGTGGTGTTCCCATGTATCTGCTGCCCTTGTCCTTCTAGGTGGTTGAGGTCATGGATTTGGAAGGTGCTGCCGAAGAAGCCTTGGGAAGTTTCTGCAGTGCGTCTTGTAGCTGGTACACACTGCTGCCACTGTGCATCAGTGGTGGAGGGAGTGGGTGGTGAAGGTGGTGGATGGGGTGCCAGTCAAGCAGGCTGCTTTATCCTGAACGATGTCAAGATTCTTGAGTGTTGTTGGAGCTGCACTCAACCAGGCTGGGTTTGAGGAGCCAAATGGTCAACTCCAGCCCCTAGTTCCAATGTTCTTTTAGAATCATAGAATAGTACAGAACAGAAAGAGACCATTCAGTCCATCAAGTCTGCGTTGGCTCTTGCAAAAAGCAACCAATTAGTCTTACTCTCCTCACTCTTTTCCCATATCCGTCCAATATTTTTCTCCTTCATGTATTTAAACAATTACCTTTTGAAGACTATTATTGAATCTGCATTTACCACCTACATTCCCAAATCCTAACAACTTGTTGTGTAAAAAAGCTTGGTCAAAGAGGTAGGTTTTAAGGAGTGTCTTAAAGCAGAGAGAGGCAGATAGGTTTAAAAAGGGAATTCCAGAGCTTAGGCCCAAGCAGCTGAAAACATTGCAGTCAATGGTGGAGCGATGGAAATCGGGAGGGATGCTCAAGGGGCCGAAATTGAAGACAATGCAAAGATCTCGGAGGATTGCAAGGCTGGAGGAAATTACAGAGATAGACAAGAAATAAGAACATGGGGGGTATTTGAAGACAAGGATGACAATTTTAAATTTGAACAATTGGCGGACCAAGAACCAATGTTGGTCAGCAAGCACAGGGATGACAGGGGTGCGGGACTTGGTGCGAGTTAGTGTATGGGGCAGCAGAGCTGAGGTGTATGGAAGGTGGAAGGCAGGAGCGAGCCAGGAGAGTATTGGAATAGTCAAAGTGAAGAAAAGGAATCAGGTGTTGATGTTGTCAGTGAGAAATTCAGTGGCTAATTCAACTCTCACTTCACTGAGCATTAACATCATGGCCTCAGAACTTTAGGAGATTCAGGGAGCAGACAGGGTCTGATTCACAGATCACAGTCTGTTTCTGACCTCAGATGTGGTTTCACTGGTAATTTCCTCTCATACCTGGTTACAACGTTCCGGGTGAAGTGAATTCAACACTTTTTTTAAAAAGCATTTGCTGGGACTGTGGGCATCACTGGTGAGGTTGCCTTTAATGACCACCCTGAAAAGGAAATATTGGGCCACATTCTTGAACATCTGCAGGTTGGCAAAAACAGCACATTTAACATTTAAGAGTCAACCTCATTGGTGTGGGATTGGAGAAATCATTGAACATGATTGGAGAAATCATTGATCATGTTCAAAACAGAAATCGATGGATTTCTGGAAATTCATGACATCAAGGGATATGACGATAGCGCGGGAAAGTGGGATTGGAGAAATATTCACATTAAACTGTGGGAGGGCACAGACTTTCAGCAGCCTGAAAGATACTACACAAGCCTTTTGTGTGATAAATAATGCATATATGCATTTGCAACAGCTTTCTACTGTACCTGTTCTGGGAATGATGGGGACAGTATAGAGGGGGCTTTACTCTGTCTCTAACCACATGCTGTACCTGTCCTGGGAGTGTTTGATGGGGACAGTGTAGAGGGAGCTTTACTCTTGTTTCTAACTCCGTGCTGTACCTGTCCCAGGAGTGTTTGATGGGGACAATGTAGGAACATAGGAACAGGGGTAGGCCATTCAGCCCATTGAACCTGCTCCACCATTCAAGTAGATTATGGTTGATCATCTACTTCAAATACCACTTTCCCGTGTTATCGCCATATCCCTTGATGTCACGAGTCTCCAGAAATCCATCGATTTGTATTTTGAACATGCTCAATGATTGAGCTCCCACAGCCCTCTGAAAGATACCACACAGGCCTTGCTGTGCAGTAAATAATGCGAATGTGCAACTGCAACAACTTTCTGTTGTACCTGCTCTGAGAAGGATGGGGACTGTATAGAAGGAGCTTTACTCTGAATCTCACCTGTAGTGACAGTGTGCTCCCGATGTAAAGCTGTAGACATCCCTCATGTTGAAGATCTGTGCCTTCTTTTGCCATTTGCATGGATTGGGTTGTGATTATTAAATGTAAATACAAATTTATTAAAATAATTTTTGTGCTTCTAAATATTTAGCTCTGCGTTTGATTGACACCTTGAGCTGCTGATGCCTCGCACTGGTTGGTGTGTCTCTGGCGCCCTCTCTCAGTCACATTTTTGTCTAACTTGAATTGCCTTGTCAAGGATTTCGCTTTCAGATTGGTTGCCTTTGATTATTGATGTGGTACTAATTCCTGATTGATTTCTCTCTGTCAATTAAACAGAATAATTTCCCCAATCACTTTTTCTTATTCTTTCACAGGATGTGGGCATTGCTGGCAAGGCTAGTATTTGTTGCCCATCCCCAATTGCCCTTTAACTGAGTGGCTTGCTCGGCCATCTCAGAAGGGAGTCTACATTGCTGTAGGTCTGGACTCACATGTAGGACAGACCAGGTAAGGATGGCAGATTTCCTTCCCTAAAGGACACTAGTGAATCAGGTGGGTTTTTACAACAATCAATGATAATTTTTTGGTCACCATTATTGACATGAGTTTTCAATTCCAGATTTTTAAATTAATCAAATGAATTAAAATTCAATGAGCTACCATGGTAGGATTTGAATCCATGTCCCCAGTGCATTAGCCTGGGCTTCAAGAACACTAGCCTAGTGACATTACCACAGCTCCACCATCTCTCCTTCTCACCTCTGATCCAGAGGTTACGGGTTCAATCCCAATTCCAGGAAAACACGCAAACATACAAAATAAGAGATGTAGGCCATTCAGCCCCTCGAGCCTACTCTGCCATTCAATAAGACCATGGCTGATCTGTTTGTGTTTTTAATTCTGCATCCCCATTTACCCCGTGAACCTTTGATTCCCTTGCTAAACAAGAATCTACCTACCTCGGCCTTAAAAATACTTAATAACCCCACCGCCACCGCTTTCTGAGGCAGAGAGTTCCAAAGTCACACAACCCTCTGAGAGAAAGAAATTCCCATCATCTCTATCCTAAAAGGGCAGCCCCTAATTTTAATACAGTGCCCCCTCATGGTAAGACCTAATAATGTATGCTGACACTCCCAGGGCATCACTGAAGGAGCACCGCAATGTTAGCAGGTTAGTACTGAGGGAGTGTTGCACTGCCGGAGGGTCAGTACTGAGGGATTGTTGCACTGTCGGAGGGTCAGTACTGAGGAAGCGCTGCACTGTTAGAGGGTCAGTACTGAGGGAGTGCTACACTGTCTGAGGGTTAGTACTAAGGGAGTGCTACACTGATGTTGTACAGGCTATGGGTCCTGATAATATTCCAGCAATAGCACTGAAGACTTGTGCTCCAGAACTTGCTGTACCCCTAGCCAAGCTGTTCCCGTACAGCTACAACACTGGCATCTAACTGGCAACGTGGAAAATTGCCCAGGTATGTTCTGTGTACAAAAACTCAGCCAATTACCGCCCCATCAGTCTAATCTCAAACATCAGCAAGGTGCTGCACTGTTAGAGGTACTGTGTTTCAGATATGATCTCCAACTGTGGTCCCATCTATCCTCTCAGGTGGGCATCAAAGATCTCGCAGCACTTTTCGAAGAAGAACAGGCGAGTTCCCCACAGTATCTTGAGACAAGTATTTATCCCTTAGCAAGATAGTGGACTAGTAATCCAGATGCCTAGGCTAATAACCTGAAGGCCTGAATTCAAATCCCATCACGACAGCTGGGAGTTTTTAAGTTAAATTAATTAAATAAATCTGGAATAAAAAGCTAATTGCAGTAATGGTGACCATCTTATTGCTGGATAGTTGTAAAAACCCACCTGGTTCATTAATGCCCTTTAGGAAGGAGGCACCAAGTCTGGAGCAGCACTTTTGACCCTAAACATGATCTGGTGTTTGTGGTGTCAGCATCCACAGCATCATGGATGGGAGACATCCGGCATAAGACCATAAGACATAGGAGAAGAAATTCAGCCCATTGAGTCTGCTCCGGCACTCAATCATGGCTGATAAGTTTCTCATCCCCATTCTCCCGCCTTCTCCCCGTAACATTTGATCCCCTTACCAATCAAGATCCTATCTATCTCGGTCTTAAATACACTCAATGACCTGGTCTCCACAGCCTTCTGTGGCAATGAATTCCATACATTCACCACTCTCTGCCTAAAGAAGTTTCTCCTCAACTCTATTTTAAAAGGTCTTCCCTTTACTCTGAGGCTGGGCCCTCAGGTCCTAGTCTTTCCTACCAATGGAAACATCTTCCCCATGTCCACTCTATCCAGGCCTTTCAGTATTCTGTAAGTTTCAATCAGATCCCCCTTCATCCTTCTAAACTCCATCGAGTATAGACCCAGAGTCCTCAAATGTTCCTCATAGGTTAAGCCTTTCATTCCTGGGATCGTTCTCGTGAACCTCCTCTGGACCCTCTCCAGGGCCAGCACATCCTTCCTGAGATACGGGGCCCAAAATTGCTCACAATATTCTAAATGTGGTCTGACCAGAGCCTTATAAAGCCTCCGCAGCACAATCCCTGCTTTTATATTCTAGTCCTCTCAAAATAAATGCCAACATTGCATTTGCCTTCCCAACTACCGACTCAATCTAAAAATTAACCTTAAGGGAATCCTGGACTAGGACTCCCAAGTCCCCTTGCACTCCAGATTTCTGAATTCTCTCCCCATTTAGAAAATAGTCTATGCCTCTATTCTTCTTACCAAAGTGCATGACCTCACACTTGCCCGCGTTGTGTTCCACCTGCCACTTCTTTGCCCATTCTCCTAATCTGTCCAAATCCTTCGGCACCTCAGTGCTGCGGTTTAAGCTCAGGCATAGCTAATAAGATCCAAGCTTGCTGCCACGCAGACCAGACTGCTGCTAGCCTGGCTGCTATATCAGCGGCCGAAGGGGCAGTCTGGCTATCACAGCAGTCTAGTCATAGTAAAAGCAAAATATTGCAGATGCTAGAAATCTGAAATAAAAACAGAAAGAAACTGGAAAAACTCAGCAGGTCTGGCAGCATCTGTGGAGAGGGTTGTTCCAGCACTTTGTTTTTATTACAGCAGCATTAATCTGTGCCACCCTGTTATGGTGGTAGTGGTACCATGGAGCACGAATATGCTGCTCCTCTCAGGAAAACAGCAATTTTGCTCCCAATACTATCAGTGCCTTTGCTAGTGCCTCCTTGCCAGCCAGCCAGGCCTGACTGCTGCCTTTTTGCATCCTCATCATAACTTGCTTTCCTCCCTAACTTTGTTTCATCAGCAAATACAGCTACAATATAATCAGTTTCTTCATCCAAGTCATTAATATAGATTGTAAATAGCTGAGGCCCAGCACTGATCCCTGTGGCACTCCACTGCTTACAGTCTGCTACCCTGAACCTGACCCATCTGTGATGACTCTCTCTTTTCTCTTAGTTAGCCGATTCTCTATCCATGCTAATGTATCACCCCCAACACCATGAGTGTTTAGAACCTATGTGTGGCTACGGGCCAAGTGCTGGAAAATGGGATTAGGTTAAAGAGCTTGTTTTTCACCCAGCACAAACACGATGGACAGAGTGGCCTTGTTCTGTGTCGTACATTTTTCTACATTTTCTAAATATCTGAAAAAGCTGAACGTTCAGGGATGAGTGGAGAGGGCGGGGGCATGGCAGTACATGAATTGCTCCTTAGGAGAGCCAGTATGGACATGATGGAGTGAGTGGCCTTCTTCTGTGCTGTCATGATTCTATGTGGCACTTTTTCAAATGCCTTTTAGAAATCCAAATACACATCTACTGGTTCCTCTTTATCCACCCTGACTGTTACATCCTCAAAAAATTCTAATAAATTTGTCAAACATGATCTCCCTTTCATAAAAATATGTTGACTCTGCTGATAGTGTTATAACTTTCTAAATGTTACCACCTCCTTTATAATGATTCTAGCATTTTCCCAGTGACAGATATTAAGTTATCTGGCCTGTGGTTTCCTGCTTTCTGTCTCCCTCCTTTCTTGAATAAAGGTGTCACATTTTAAGTTTTCCAATCCACTAGGACCTTTCGAGAATCCAGGGAATTTGGAGGATTACAACCAATGCATCCACTATCTCTGCATCCACTTCCTTTAAGGCCCGAGGATAACATTCTGGCTCAGATGCAAGAGCTACAGGCACCGAATCACAACTGAGACCTTGCGGATATTCCTGCTTTCTGAGGTTAAACCTACCAGCAGCCAGGCTGTGTGTTGGGGAACCTGAGGGATGAGCCACAATGGCTGTGGCATCTCATTTTCATTCTCAGCATTTCAAGAATATGCCACTTGGGGGCAACACTGTATTGCAAATCACACTAGCACCATTTACAAATGGGTGATCACTGGCCCTGGTGTAGGTAGTTATTACATAGGGAAGAATTTTCCAGTCAGCGAGCAGGGGTGGGGCCTGCTCGCCGAGGCATAAAATGGCACATGGTAACATCAGGCGGGCATCCCAACGTCACGGCGCGTCATTTAAATTTTCAGTTCTGTGGGCGCGCAGCTGAGTCGGCTGCACACCCACCGAATTGTCAAAAGCCCATTAAGGCCTGTAAAAACTAATTAAAACAATTAACTGAGCTGCTCGTCCAACCACAAGGTGGACAGGCAGGCGAAGAATCCAGGCGGCCTTCACATTTTTCATGAAACCTCATCCACGGGCGGGATGAGGATTCATTAAGTGTTTTAAAATTCAATAAAAATTATTTTAAAAATTCATTGGCATGTCCCAGCTCATGTGACAGTGTCACATGAGGGGACATATTTTCAAAGTTATTTTTTCCTTTATTTAAGTTTTAAAACCTTAAACTGATCTCCCTGAGGTACCTCTGTGCCTCAGGGAGGTTTCTGTGCTCTTTCGCGCACATGACAGGCCCTGAATCAGGGAATCCTGCCCCCGGCTCGCACAGGGAGCGCTCAACGCTTCCAGTTGAGCTTCTCGCTGGACTGGCCTTAATTGGCCCGCCCACATAAAATGGCGGCGTGGACACAATTGAGGGCGCCAATTGGACTTGCACTCACTTCCGCCTGCCCCCAGCAATCCACCCAACCGGGTGGAAATTCAGCCCATAGAGTTTGCACTTAGGCCAAAAGACAACAACCTTATTGATACGTCAACCACTGCAGAGAGGTGTGGAGTGGGAGGGGGGATTGAGGGGACAAATTCCCATGCTCCAATTTAATGTACCAGGTATGTACTGCTTCAAACTAAAAACAGCTCACCCCTTGTAATAGATTCTTGTTCAGTTCAATTTGTAGCATTACGTTTTGGAAAGATGGTGATGTAGTGGCAATGTCACTGGGCTAGTAATCCAGAGGCCCAGGCTAATACTCTGAAACAGGCTCAAATCTCACCATGACAACTGGTGGAATTTGAATTTAATTAATAAATCTGGAATTGGAAGCTAGTCACAGTAATGGTGACCATGGCCTGAATTTTTCCCGCATCTGGCAGGCTCCGCAGGAGCGGGCAGGAGTGGTCACGGAGCTGCCCGCCACCCGTGATTGGCTCTGCACCACCATTTTATGCGGGCAGAACAATTAAGGCACACCCAGCGTAATACGCAAGCAGTAGCGCTGAGCGGGTGGGGGGGAGGGGGGAGGAGGGAGAGTCGGGGCCAGCACTTTGCCGCGCATGCACGCGGAAGAGTGCTTCAATCTCCCTGAGGCAGCTCCGTGCCTCAGGGAGATTAAAGCACTTTTGAAAATAATAAATAAAATCAATAAAAATTTAATGAAACATGTCCCCTCATGTGACTGTCTCACATGAGATGGGACATGTTTTTATTTTTCAGGAAAACCTTTTATCTAATTCATAAAAGCTTCAGGAAACCTCATTCCACTTGTGGATGAGGTTTCCTAAAAAACCTAAAGGTGGCTTGATTTTGTCGCCTGCCCACCAACTATAAGGTTGGGCAGGCAGCGTTAACTTGACATTAATCCATTCATTAATGGCCTTAATAGGCCTATCAATTATCAGTGGGCACGCAGCAAACTCCGGCGCATGCCTGCTGAATGAAACATCGCAAGACAGCACGATGACGTTGGGACACACGCCCAACATCATCACGTGTCATTTTACCCGCCGGTGTGTCAGGCCTGCCCCCACACGCCGACTGAAAAATCCTGGCCCAGTTCAAGGGCAAATAGGGATGAGTAACAAATGCTGGCCTTGCCAGTGACTCCCACATCCCATGAAAGAATTTTAAAAAGTCAAATTTGCTATTCATTAATTTCTATTTACCTTCTCCCCCCCCTGCAATCCTTCCGTGTTTTGTGGTGAATAAACTTAAATGGCTGCAAGACCCTCCACTGTTGATAGCTCATTGAAGAACAGACAACTGCCAAGAGGGCAGGAGTCAACGAAACCAATGGGATAAGAGGGAAAGAATTCAGCAAAAAATAACCAGCATCAATTGGGATGCAGCTCCAAGCTGGGCATGAAAAGAGGCTGTTTCTGCTCCCCCGCACTCAGCACAAGCCGCCAAGTCCAAATATCATTGGTCACAGTTTCATCGTACCCCCAGCCTTGCAGTTTCCTGTACAAAACTTCAAACATTCTGAGCATAGTTTCGGTAAAATCTAGTACAATCTAGCTTTGTACAATGTAAGGGGATGAAGACCTCACCTTGGATATTTTTATAAAATATATACAGATATCCTCATGGCTACTTCTGAAATTTTAAAAACTGGACAAAGGCCTTTTAAAATGGCTGAATCTTTGTCTGTCAGTGGCCCCTGAACAAAATAAACTTACACCTTATTATCTCTAGAGACACTAATGACACATTGTGGGCTGCTAAGGCCAAATTCAAATAGAACTATACAAAGGCCATCTGCATTTCGCAAGCCAGGCCTGGCCAACCAGAGTCTATTCATCTGCTAGGACAAAAAACCCTGCAACATTCAATGCTTAATGAGTGAAATTAACCACCTCTGAGACCTAGACAAGGGACATACATCCCTTGTCCAAGATAATGTGCAGCGGTGGGAGTCAAGTGACATGGACCTAGCCTAGGGATGTTGCGAAGCTCAGTTTGCCATTTTACTATCTGTAAGCAGCCTCACAGAAAAGAGCTCTGCCCAGATTGAATACCTGGCCCCATCTACACTGCTTCTACTGGAACTTCTATACCGTCACCAACAAGACTAATTTATCTCCAAGTATCTTTCTCATCATGCAAGTCAACTCTACCGGAAAAGTGAATTATTCAGTATCAGTTTTCAACCTGCCAATCTCTGTGAAGGAATATACCACTGGACTTTGATTCTGGACTCTGGATCCACAAGAAACACTATTTCTTTTCCCTGTGCTCTTTGACCTGCAAATCTTTCTTTTTCTATCCCTCATTTAGTGTATGAGTGCACAGGGGCTGCACTGTAACCCCCTCTTCCTGCATTGAGAGAGCATGCAAATAAACTAACCTTTTGAGTTCATCCTACTTCGAGTTTGCTGTTGGGTTATAAATAGGAAATTGGATCACATTAAAACTGAGGGGGTGGGAAATACATCGCTGTTTATAAAGGTGGAAACAAATCAAAACACCTTTCTGCTTATGGACGGGTGGTGAGATAGGAAATCAGGGCTGTTTAAATTCACACCCATCCTGCCTGGAACAATATTCTAGTCATTGCATTTGTAGCATTTAGTTTGTTCCAACACAGACGCACACACATAGAGAAAGAGAGGAAGAGAGATAGAAGCGCATAAAGATAGATATGCACAGAGACAAACTAGAGACACAAGTGCATATGTAGACACAGATAGAAACACAGAGGCATAGACAGAGACACACACATGTGCAGGAGAGAGAGAGATAGAAACATGCACATATACACACACAAGCATAGTTATTTGGAAATAGGACTGTTAAATTGAATTAAATCAGTTGCAACTCACCACGACAGGCGGTTCCATCTTTGGTGATGATCTGTTTGCAGACAGCACATGGTTTCAGTTTTTTGAAAGTCTTTGCTTTGAAGGTGTGACAGTTTGAGGCATCCTGATCCTCAGGCTAATGATGGACAAAGGAAATAAACTATCAGATTCTGAATTCAATCAACACTTATACTTGTAGCATTATGGTAATTTTATCTCCTATATTCCCTGAAAGCACTGGTTCTCACTGGGGTACACTTCCACACACACTGACTCTCACTGGGGTACACTTCCATACACACTGACTCTAACTGGGGTATAGTTCCACAGACACTGACGCTCATTGGGGTACAATTCCACAAATACCGACTCTCACTGCGGTACAGTTCCACACACACTGACTCACATTGTAGTACAGTTCCATTCACACTGACTCTCACTGGGGTACAGTTCCAAACACACTGACTCTCACTGCGGTACAGTTCCACACACACTGACTCTCACTGCCGTGCAGTTCCACATACACCGACTCTCACTGCGGTACAGTTCCACACACACTGACTCTCACTAGGGTACAGTTCCATACACACTGACTCTCACTGCAGTACAGATCCAGATACATTGACTCTCACTGCTGTGCAGTTCCACCAACACCGACTCTCACTGCGGTACAGTTCCACATACACCGACTCTCACTGCGGTACAGTTCCACACACACTGACTCTCACTGGGGTACAGTCCCACACACACTGACTCTCACTAGGGTACAGTTCCACACACACAGACTCTCACTGTGGTACAGTTCCACACACACTGACTCTCACTGCAGTACAGTTCCACACACACTGGCTCTCACTGCAGTACAGTTCCACACACACTGACTTTCACTGGGGTACAGTTCCACACACTGACTCTCACTGGGGTACAGTTCCACACACTGACTCTCACTGTAGTACAGTTCCACACACATTGACTCTCACTGAGGTACAGTCCCACACACACTGACTCTCACTAGGGTACAGTTCCACACACACTGACTCTCACTGCGGTACAGTTCCACACACACTGGCTCTCACTGCAGTACAGTTCCACACACATTGACTTTCACTGGGGTACAGTTCCACACACATTGACTTTCACTGGGGTACAGTTCCACACACTGACTCTCACTGCGGTACAGTTCCACACACATTGACTTTCACTGGGGTACAGTTCCACACACTGACTCTCACTGGGGTACAGTTCCACACACTGACTCTCACTGCAGTACAGTTCCACACACATTGACTTTCACTGGGGTACAGTTCCACATGCACTGACTCTCACTGGGTTACTGGTGAGTCCATTTTCTTGGTCAGCATCAGCGAGTAGCCCTGGTGACAGCTTAAGTAACTCTGGGGGTTACCCTCACTTTAATTAGCGCTTTATCTGTGCTCTTCCTGGAATCGTCAGGAAACTAACTGACAGTAAAGCCACCTGACCTCACCTGTCGACAGCAGCCATGTAGAACAGATGAGTCACCAAGAATTATCACGAGAGGGCAGTAACCCTCACATCTTATTTTCCTAAATCCCAAACAAACAGCCGCTCAGTGTTTGGGAATCTATTCATATGGTTTGAGTGAAGGATAAGATAACCAAGTATGTCGAGGTAAATCACACCCCACAATGATTAGCCTGGATTTAAAGAAAAGGAACTTGCATTCTAAAGTGTCTTTTGGAATATGGGACAATCCAAAGTGATCTTGAAGTGCAGCTTAATGCCGCTAACTAAGACATTCCAAGGTTTTAAAGGGGAGTTATCAGACAGGTATCAACACCAGGCCACATATGGAGACATTTGGACAGGTGACCAACAGCTTGGTTGAAGGAGTTTGAAAGAGGGCACCAAGAAGGAGAGAGAGGTGAAGGGGTCTAGGAGCAGAATTCCACAGCTTAAAGCCTAGGCAGCTAAAGGCACGGCTGCTAATGGGAAAATGCAATGGAATCAGGGTGTGTGCACAAGTGACCAAATGGGTAGATGGCAGATGGAAAATAATGTGGAAAAATGTGAAGTTATCCACTTTGGTAGAAGGAACAGATGTGCAGAGTATCTCTTAAATGGTAAGAGATTAGAAAGTGTAGATGTACAAAGGGACTTGGGTGCCCTCGTCAATATGTCACTGAAAACTAACATGCAGGTGCAACAAGCAATTAGGAAGGCTAATGGAATGTTAGCCTTTATCGCAAGATGGTTTGAGTACAGGAGTAGCAAAGTCTTGCTTCAGTTGTATAGAACCCTGGTTAGACCGCACCTGCAGTACTCTGTGCAGTTTTACCTCAGGAAGGATATTATTGCAATAGAGCGAGTGCAACAAAGGTTCACCAGACTTGTTCCCGGGATGGCGTGAGTGTCCTATGAGTGATTGGGAAAAGCGGGCCTATATTCTCTAGAGTTTCTAAGAATGAGAGGTGATCTAATTGAAACCTACAAAATACTTAAAGGGATGGACAGGGTAGATGCATTTAAGAGGCTTTCCTTGGTTGGTGTGTCTAGAACCAGGGCACACAATTTCAAAATAAGGGGGAAGACACTTAGGACTGAGATGAGAAGAAATATTTTTATCAGAGGGTTGTGAATCTTTGGAATTCTCTACCCCAGGGGGCTGTGGGAGCTTAGTCATTGAGTATGTTTAAGGCAGAGATTGACAGGTTTCTAAACACCAATGACATAAAGGAATATGGGGATAGTGTGGGCGGGAAAAGGCATTGAAGTGGATGATCAATCATGATCATGTTGAATGGCAGAGCAGGCTCGATGGGCTGAATGGCCTATTTCTGCTCCTATGAAGTGCTGTTATAATTTAGGTAATGTGACAGCTGATTGACAGACAGCAAACTTCCTCATACAGAAAATGTGGTAATGAGCAGATAATCTGTTTTTAGTGATGTTGGTTGAGGATAAGTATTTGCCCAGGACACCAGGGAGAACTCCCTTGCTCTCCTTCGTATAGTGGTCATAGGATCCTTGGCTTCCACCAGAGAGGGCAATGGGGCCTGAGTTTAACATCTCATCTGAAAAATGTCACATTCCCTCAGTACTGCACTACAGTGTCAGCCCATTTACATTAAATAGATTGGAGAAGCTGGGACTGCCCTCCTTAAAGGGAAGGTTAAGAGGGGGTGTTCAAAATCATGGAGAGTCTGGACAGAGCAGATAAAGAGTGCATGTTCACAGATCCCTGAAGGTAGTTGGACAGGGGAATGGGTGTTCAGGAAGGTAAACGAGCTGCTTTTATTAGTCAAGGTATAGATGATAAGAGTTGGAAGGCAATGCTGGAACTGTATAAAACAATGGTTACATCACAGCTGGAGTACTGTGTGCAGTTCTGGTCACCACACTAGAGGAAAGTTGATTCTGTGCTAGAGACGATACAGAGGAAATTTACCAGGATGTTGCCTGGTGTTTAGAATTCTGGCATAGATTTAGGGTAAGAGGTAGGAGGTTTAGAGAGGAAATGTTTTCACCCAGAGGGTGGTGCGGACCTGGAACTCACTGCCTGGAACAGTGGCAGAGACAGAAACTCTCATAACTTTCAGAAAGTACTTGGGTATGCTCTTGAAATACTGTAACCTACAGGACTACAGACCAAGAACTGGAAAGTAGCATTAGGCTGGATGGTTACTAGTCAGCCAGTATGGACATGATGGACCGAATGGCTTCCTTCTATGCTGTAACCCTTCGGTGATTCTATGATTTGATAAATGCACATTAGACAGTATCAAAATCCATGTTGAATGTCTTATCCAAGCATAATGGGATGCTTTGCTACATTCCAGGCGCTATATGAATGAAGGTTGTTGATACACTCCTCGAATTCATTAAGTAATTTGAATGTACACATACACACAGTTGTCAAATATCTTTCTCTCTGTTCCTACTACAAACATCTCGATGACATGGAATCATTGAATAAAATCATAGAATGATTCAGCACAGAAGGAGGCCATTCAACCCATCATATCTGTGCCGGCTCTTTGGAACAGCAATTATACCAACATATGAACATACAAATTAGGAGCAGGAATAGGCCACTCGGCCCCTCGAGCCTGCTCCACCATTCAGTAAGATCATGGCTGATCTGATTGTAACTTCTCATCTACCCCCGATAATCTTTCACCCCCTTCTTAATCAACAATTTTATCTAGCTCTGCCTCAAAAATAATCAAAGACTCTGCTTCCACCGCCTTTTGAGGAAGAGAGTTCCAAAGACTCATTATCCTCTGACAGAAAGAATTTCTCCTCATCTCGATCTTAAATGAGCAAACCTCCCATTTTTAAACAGTGACCCCCTAGTTCCAGAATCTAGAACAATCCACCCTCTTGTTCTTGCCCTGCAAATTTTTATTTTTTAAGTATATATCCAATTCCATTTGTAAGTTACTACTGAGTCTTCCACTGTCCTTTCAATTGCTGAATAAACTAGTTATCTGCCCTGCTTTCTTTCATGATTATTTAAGTCTGTGTCCTCTGCTAACAGACAACCCTCGCCAATGGACGCAGTTTATTCCAATTTCCCTATTAAAATCTCATTTTACTGTAGAACCTTTGGATATACTGGGTAATAGGCAATATAGACTGACTGATATAATTTTAATGGGGGCAAGAACAGAGAGACATGAGGTTCATATACATCAATATGTAAAAGTGCAGAACAATATGATAAAGCTATTAAAAATGCTTACAGCTTTATAAACAGAAGTTATGATTAACCTTCATCAATCACTAGTTAGGTATCAGCTAAATCTATGAAGCCATACTTAGGAAGGACATCAAGACCCTGGTGTCCTGCCCTGCGGGACTAGGCCCTTCCCCTGGTGTCCTGCCCTGCGGGACTCAGCCCTTCCCCTGGTGTCCTGCCCTGTAGGACTGGGCCTTTCCCCTGGTGTCCTGCCCTGTAGGACTGGGCCTTTCCCCTGGTGTCCTGTCCTGTGAGACTGGGCCCTTGCCCTGGTGTCCTGCCCTGTGGGACTGGGCCGTTCCCCTGGTGTCCTGCCCTGTGGGACTGAGCCCTTCTCCTGGTGTCCTGCCCTGTGGGACTGGGCCCTTCCCCTGGTGTCCTGTCCTGTGAGACTGGGCCCTTGCCCTGGTGTCCTGCCCTGTGCGACTGGGCCCTTCTCCTGGTGTCCTGCCCTGTGGGACTGGGTCGTTCCCCTGGTGTCCTGCCCTGTGGGACTGGGCCCTTCCCCTGGTGTCCTGCCCTATGGGACTGGGCCCTTCCCCTGGTGTCCTGCCCTGTGAGACTGGTTTCAGGCAGTGCCTGGATGATGTGCTCTGTCCTGATGCCGTGAGAGCATGGGTTTTGATTTGGATGATGGGATCTTGCTTGTCTGTCCTAAGCATTGCCCTCCTTTGATGGGAGCTCACTGTGTGTCAGAGCACACAACTGCCCTCCATTGAAAGAGGCCTGAACTCTGGCCACCTGGACAGCTATATTCACTAAATCAACAGACATTACTGTAACATTGTGCCTCCGAAGCAGATCAGTGCCTGGGCCGACCGCCAGTCTTTCAGCTGAGTGCCCTTTCAGCCCACAACACTCAGGCTGAACAATGAAAGAGTGTGTTTGACTAACATTCACCAAAGTTTATTAAAAGGGGACAAGTAGAGGTCATTCAGGAACACACTGAGTTTATAAGAAGCATATCTAAAATCACCAGAAACCAGTGAGATCCTTGACATACAAACCATTGAAGAAAATAAATTGTCGTCAACTAAGACACCTGGCTCTCTGCACTTAGCTTAACAATGCCTTGGCTACAGAGCAGAAATCAGCACAGTATGCATCCTCCTGTCCTGTTTCCTCCTAAGCTACAAATCCCTCATCCCATACACTCACTAACCTCGCCACATCCTCAATGTCACTTTGGTAAGTAGGAAATTTAAAAAATATTGCAGGAAGTTAAAAAGGGAATGTATTCTTTATAGTGCAGCAGCTTATGTGAGTGAGAGAGATGGAAACAGCAAGAGGGGGAGAGACACAGAGACAATGAGGAAGATGGCTAGGGAGATAGGGAGGGAGAGAGAGACAGACAGAAAGAGAAGCAGAGAGAAAGGGAGACAGGAGATAGGGAGAGAGTAAGAGACAGAGAAAGAGACCGATGGGATAACAGACTGAGAAACAGGCACAAAGGGCAGAATTTAATACAGCTCATTGCAACGGGAAACATGGTGGTAGGGTCGATTCAATCGTGGGGAGGCTGTATGACAGTCTGCCAGCAATGGTTAAACTTCCCATCATTAAGTCAGAGGCGGGAAACTCACCCATGTGTGTTGGCATGTCAATTAGGCTCATTAATGATCCACTTGGCACTTCATCCTTGAGCCCACCAGAATTTAGTGATGGCTCAGGGATTAAATGGGGCTCACATGGTTTTCCTGTGCATCCCAAAGGCCGTCCAGCAGTTTGCCAGCAGTTTACTGGCAATGGTGGTGCTGTTAATAATTACCCCCCACCCTTGTCTCTGAATCCCCTATCCCCCCTTTCCCATGACCCCCATCTCACCCTCACTGACTTGTCTGCAGGAATCCAGTATTGATCCCTGGTCCTTGGAGCATTACCAGTGTTGCTGCCAACAATGGAGAGATTCCGGCCTCTGATTAGTTGGCAGCTTTCAGCGGGATTTCCATGGGGTCCCCACTGGTGCTCCCAGCGTGGGCAAGAACCCAATCGCCAATATTAAATCCAGCTCAGGGAAACAGTGAGAAACAGTGAGAGACGGTGAGAGCCAGTGGGACACAGACTTAGCATGGCCTTAATGGGCCAGATGGCTTCCTCCTGTGCTCGAATGACTCAAGGGGCAAAATCGTGTGGAGGCAACATGCCTCTCAGCCGCTGGCTGGAGGTATAGCTGGAAAAATCCCTGGTTCACCTTTTTTTCGGGATGGTTCACTGCATCATGTGGCACTCAGACACTTAACAAGCCAAGCCAGATCAAGGGCTCCAGGGGTGTAAGTTCCACCCGCCAAGAACTGCTAGCCAATCAGAGGCCGTAAGCTCTGTTGAACGGCAGCACCACTGGGAAGGGGTGGCCGTTGCCGGTTCAAAACCCATCCAAGGCCATGGGTCACTGAATCCCAGGGCAGAAGTGAGTGATGGCTGGAGGGGTGTCACAGAAGAGGTGAGGCAGCCAGGGCAAGGGGATAGGTGTCACTGGGCACCCATATTCCCGATGCTGGGTCCCTCAATCAGGCAATGAGTGCAGTTGAACAAGGGACACCTCCTCCGTCTTCCCTCAAACCCCCACCCCTCCCCAACAACCTGCAAGCAAACACACCAGGCAGGGTTGCCAACTTTGATTCAATGTATTCCTGTAGGGTTCATCACACCACTCGCCCCCATGCTTCAGCCATTATGTTGGACAACACGTCCAGTTTGTGACCCACTGCCTTTCTATGCCAATTGGAAAGTAAAAAGATACATTACCTAATTGAACGATGCTTGACTGTTCGCCAAACAGCCTCCCCCACTCCCATCCCATTTCCAATATTGCCATCTCATAAAGAGCAATGTTGAAAGAAAATGATAAAAAAAGCAATCTTTTGTAATGTACTGATGGTTTCTTACCAGGGTTGCACACAGCAGTGTCCTGGAGATTGATCATCAGTTCCTGGAGAATCCAGGCCAACCCTGGAGGGTTGGCAACCCTAACACCAGGGGTGCTTGTTGGGCTCCCTACATGGCGAGCCCCCAACCACCACTGGATTAATACCAGTGATAGTGGGATGAGGCCCTTTATGTGGGGATTAATTGCCCATTTAAGGGCCTCAGTTGACAGTCGGGTGGGAAAGCCAACCACAGGCCTTCCCACCATGGACCTAATCAGGGTGGAAGTGGGAAGTGGCGGAACCCCACCTTCCACCCTCTCGACTGATTAAATGCCTCCCCCCACCAAACTCACCACAGGGAAGGACACAAGTTTCAGCTTTAAGACTCTGTGATAGACAAAGGCAGAGAGGCAGGCTGAGGCAGGGAGGGTAACAGAGAGAGCAAAACAGAGCAACAAAGAGAGAGAGATAGTGACAGAGACTGTGAAAGACAGAGAGGGATGGAGGCAGAGATAGACAAACTGAGAAAGAGAGAGACAGACAGAGACAAAGGAAAAGAACAGAGAAAGAAATTGAGGAAAAGCAAACCAAATCAGACTACGTGGTTTAAAACCAGGCAGTGTTTGAATTGTAGAATGAGTAATGTTGCCACAATGAGTGATGGATATCTATCCTTGTCTAAACACACAGACGAACTATCGGATTGGGAGTGAACCTCCTGGGAGGCTGATATCACCATTCAGTTCTGGTGCTCAAATTGACCATGGCTAGCCCACAATCTCCCAAATCCGGTCACTGACATTCTAAACCCAGTTGTTTATTTAGTGGTCACTGAGGGGATATAGAGGTGTCAAAATGATAGAGTCCTTAACCAATTCCCAGGCTCCCAGAGGTTGTAACTTTCTTCAGCTAAACACTGATTACTGACAGGCTCACTAGAATAAACCTGTCCACTAACAACACTCAAAGGAGCATAGAGATACCCTAGGCTGCTCCTGGCCTTGATAGCTCTGGCCTGGCGAATTGTCAGTTTCTGCCCAGAGGATCAGAAGGAGGCCATTCAGCCCCTCAAGCCAGTTACACAGGAGCAGGAGGAGCTCATTCAGCCTCTCAAACCAGTTACACAGGAGCAGGAGGAGCTCATTCAGTCTCTCAAACCAGTTACACAGGAGCAGGAGGAGCCCATTCAGCCCTCAAGCCTATTACACAGGAAAAGGAGGAGCCCATTCAGCCCCTGAAGCCTGTTACTCAGGAACAGGAGGAGCCCATTCAGCCCCTCAAACCTGTTGCTTAGTAACAGAAGGAGCCCATTCAGCCCCCACACCCCAAGTCTGTTATTTAGTGTAGAGTTCAATTGTTCTGTGTTTGATTACAAGAGTCTGGTAACTTTTCTATGTTCACTGTGCTTGATTGGTTAAGCCTGAGTGTGGACTCCAGGAAAAGTAAAGACAAGCAGTGCACTCCAGACCTTCCACTGAATGTGTGAAAAAGTTTTGTCATGTTGCTTTTCCCTCTTTTGCCAATTACTTTAAATCTGTACCCTCTCATTCCTTTCACAACTGGGAACAGTTTCTCCCTATCTACTCTCTCCAGGCCTCTCATGATTTTGAACACCTCTGAAACCATTCTCATGAATCTTTTCTACATACTCTCCAATGTCTTCACATCCTTCTCATAGTGCAGTGCCCAGAACTGGATGCAATACTCCAGCTGAGGCGAAACTAGTGTCTTATACAAGTTCAACATACGAACATACGAATATACAAATTAGGAGCAGGAGTAGGCTAAGTGGCCACTCGAACCTGCTGCACCATTCAATAAAATCCTGGCTGATCTGATTGTGGCCTCAACTCCACATTCCACCCTCACCGACACCCCCCTCAACCCCCGATAACCTTCGACTTCCGCATTAGTCAAGAATCTATCTACCTCTGCCTTAAAAATATTCATTGACCCCGCCTCCACCATTCTCTGGGGAAGAGAGTTCCAAAGATTCACGACCCTCTGAGAGAAAAAATTCTCTGAACTGCTTCTAACACATTTATACCTTTCTTAAATAAGCAGACTAAAACTGCACACTGTACCCTAGACGTAGTCTCACCAATACCCTGCACAGCTATAGCAAAAGATCACTACTTTTATATTCCATTCCCCTTGTAATAAACAACATCCATTTGCCTTCCTAAAGACTTGCTGTACCTGCACACTAAATTTTCCTGATTCATGTACCAGGATACCCAGAACCCTCTGTACCACTGAGTTCTGCACTCTCTCTCAATTTAAATAATATGCTGCTTTTCTATTCTTCCTGCCAAAGTGGACAAGTTCACATTTTCCCACATTATACTCCATCTGTGAAGATTTTGCCCACTTACTTAACCAATCAATGTCTCTTTGCAGACTCTTTATGTCATCTTCGCAACTTACCTTCCTATCTTTACGTCATCATCAAATTTAGCAACCATACATTCAGCAACCACCCTACATCATGGGTTCTTATTTTGTGTAGTAACCTTTGATGTGGCACCTTCTGGAAATATAAGTACACCACATCTACAGGTTCCCCTTTATCCATGTTGCTTGTTACTTCCTCAAAGAACTCTAATAAATTAGTCAGACATGATTTCCCTTTCACAAAACCATGTTGACTCTGTTTGATTTCATTGAGATTTTCTAATGCCCACCTACAACAGATGCTAGGCTAACTGCCCTGTCATTTCCTGTTTTATGTTTCCTTTCAGAGTATAGGGTCTCATTCACTACTTTCCAATCTGATGAGACCTTTTCCAGAATCTAGGGAATTTTGGAAAATTAAAATCAATACATCTACTATTTCTTCAGCCACTTCTTTTAAGACTCTAGGGTGAAGTCCATCAGAACCAGGGGACTTGTCAACTTTTAGTCCTAATAATTTTCTCAGTCCCCTTTCCTTGGTGATTGTAATTGTTTTAAGTTCTTCCTTCCCTTTCACCTCCTGATTCACTATTATTTCTGGGATGTTGTTTATATCCTCTACAGTGAAGACAGATACAAAATATCTGCTCAATTCATCTACCATTTCCTTCTTTTCCATTATTAATTCCCCATTGTCACTCTGTTGGGGACCAACGTTCACTTTACTTACTCTTTTCCTTTTTAAATACCTGTAGAAAGTCTTACTATCTGTTTTTATATTTCTAGCTAGCTTTATCTCGTACTCTAATTTCTCTCTCCTTATCAATCTTTTAATCATTCTTTGCTGTTCTTTATGTTCTGTCCAATCTTCTGACCTGCCACTCATTTTTGCAGAATTATACAATTTTTCTTTCAATTAATACTATCTTTAACTTCCTTAGTTAACCATGGATGCTGCATCCTTCTCTTAGAGTCTTTCTTTCTCACTGGAATGTATATTTTCTGAGTATTCTGTAATATTCTTCTAAACATCTGCCATTGCATTTCTACTGACCTATCTCTTAACCTGATTTCCCTGTTCACTTTAGCCAGCTCTGTGTTCATGCCCTCATAATTGTCCTTATTTAAGTTTAAAACAAGTGTCTTAGATCCACTCGGCTCTCCCTCAAATGGAACGTGAAATTCAATCATATTATAGTCACTATTACCAAGGGCACCTTTACTATGAGGTAATTAATCCTGTCTCATTGCATATTACCAGATCTAGTATAGCCTGCTGTCTGGTTGGTGCTAAAACGTGCAGCTCTAAGAAACTGTCCCGAAAACACTCTATGAACTCATCATCCAGGCTACCTTTGCCAATCTGAATTGTCCAATCTATACGTAGATTAAAGTCACCAATGAATGTCCCTGTACCTTTCTCACAAGCTTCTATTATTTCTTCCCGTGTTCCCTACTGTATGGTGTGGTTACTGTTAGGGGGCCTATAAAACATTCCCTTCCCCACTGATGCTCAGTGGCAGCAGTGTGTACCATCTACAAGATGCACTGCAGTCCCCCACTGACGATCCTGCGACATCACCTTGCAAACCCGCGACCTCTACCACCTAGAAGGACAAGTCCATGGAAACATCATCACCAGCAAGTTAACCTCCAAGCCACACAACATCCTGACTTGGAACTATCCTTCACTGTCACTGGATCAAAATCCTGGAACTCCCTCCCTAACAGCACTGTGGGTGTACCTACACCTTATGGACTGCAGTGGTTCAAGTAGGCGGCTCACCACCACCTTCTGAAGGGAACTTAGGGATAGGCAATAAATGCTGGGCTAGCCATCAATGCCCACATCCTGTGAAACAATTAAACTAAACCCTCCAACATTGGCTTTCTATGGAATATTTGCAAATTTCTTCTTTCAGCTTGTCCCATTTTACTTAGAGTAACCACATTGCTGATTGGTCAAACTTCCCCATCTCCCCCATCAGTCACCCATTTCTCTTCCGATTCCATTGTATTTAAAACTTCCATCTGGTCTTAGGCCTTCCTCTTCTCCTTCTTCCTGACAGTCCTATCACCATTTCATACCTCACCACATTTCTGCTCTCTTTCCTCAATAGATGACCATACCATTTCAATCCCTTCTTGGCTACTTTCTTCAATGCTCCCACAATCTTCACTGACCAGCTGGTGTGCTGTTTCCTGATTTTGTCCTTTCTCATTACTCCACACATCCACCTCAGCGTCTGCATCTCTTTAGTATCTAGTCGCTGTTCTTCTCTTCTTGATGTTGTCCAAGTTTCTGCACTATATAACAGGGCCGGCCTCACAACTGTCCTGGAGATTATTCCTTTCAGTTTCAGTGATACTTTTCTATCACACAACACTCCACTACACGTCTTCCAATTAGACCTATCAGAGCTAATCTGTTACTTAATTTCCATTCCCATACTTCCATCTTCTGCCACCGCTAGCCCAAGGTACTTGAAACTACTCACTTTCTCCAACTATTCATCCATAATCTTTACATCTTCACTCTGACCCTCTTCCCTAGGCTCAAACTGACAGTCCATAAACTGAGCTCTCTGACAACGCGGTACTCTATCTTCATTACGTTGAAAGACCCATTGCATCCTCTCCCAATCCAACACATTCTCAAGACCTTAAAGCTACTGCACTCCTCCTACCTTTTGTCTTTGCATTTCCTCATTACTCTACGAGCAGTCAAATCCCAAACAGGTCATTAGCTAATCACCGTCTCCCTCTAGGGTTTTCAATTAGCCATAAGCTGTTCTTTTTTGCCCAGTGCTGTGTGAGAGTACGACTGACCCAAACAACTCCAGAAGGGAATAAGGAAATAGTTTCTGCTTAGGCAGCAAACTCTTTTCCAAGCTCCCCGCCAACAGTTCCTGATTTAATGAGGATTGAACTCGAAATCAAATCTGGCACGTTTTTCCTGCAGCCTTCCCTCCCAGTGGGCTATTACTGAACTCTAAGATGTAGAGTCATGCACTGAACACTGAAAGCTCATCCAGAACATTCCTCAACAGAGCCCAGTCACACACAAAACTCAAGACATCACAGCAACATCAACAAAATTACAGAGGCAGGGAGGCAGTAATTCTCAGGAAATTCTCACCATAGTAACAGCGTGGATTTTATAGACTTAGATCCCTGTTAATATTCATACTGTTGTTACTGAACTGTTATAATACACTGGTCATACGTAGTTACTGCATGAATTACACTAAGTGTTAGGAGATCCTGGATTTGGTCTCTCGGTGTCAGGGATCACTGGGTTTGGTCTCTCGGTGTCAGGGTCACTCGGTTTAGGTTCTCAGTGTCAGGGGTCACTGGATTTAGGTTCTCAGTGTGAGGGATCACTGGGTTTAGATTCTCAGTGTGAGGGTCACTGGGTTTGGTCTCACGGAAAAAGGGGTCACTGGGTTTGGTCTTGGTGTGAGGGGTCACTGGGTTTGGTTTCAGTGTGAGGGGTCACTGGGTTTGGTCTCTCAGTGTCAGGGGTCACTGGGTTTGGTCTCAGTGTGAGGGGTCACTGGGTTGGACTCTCGGTGTCAGGGGTCACTGGGCTTGGTCTCTCGGTGTCAGGGGTCACTGGGTTTGGTCTCAGTGTGAGGGGTCACTGGGTTTGTCTCTCGGTGTCAGGGGTCACTGGATTTGGTCTCAAGCTGTCAGGGGTCACCAGGTTTGGTCTGGCTGTCAGGGGTCACTGGGTTTGGTCTCGGTGTCAGGGGTCACTGGGTTTGATCTCGGTATCAGGGGTCACTGGGTTTGGTCTCGGTGTCAGGGGTCACTGGGTTTGGTCTCTCGGTGTCAGGGGTCACTGGGTTTGGTCTCGGTGTCAGGGGTCACTGGGCTTAGGTTCTCAGTGTCAGGGGTCACTGGGTTTAGGTTCTCAGCTTGAGGGATGACTGGGTTTAGATTCTCAGTGTGAGGGTCACTGGGTTTGGTTTCTCGGTGTCAGGGGTCAATGGGTTTGTTCTCGGTGTCAGGGGTCACTGGGTTTGATCTCGGTGTCAGGGGTCACTGGGTTTGGTCTCTCGGTGTCAGGGTTCACTGGATTTGGTCTCGGTGTGAGGGTTCACTGGATTTCATCTCTCAATGTGAGGGGTCACTGGGTTTGGTCTCTCGGTGTGAGGGGTCACTGGGTTTGGTCTCTCGGTGTGTGGGGTCACTGGGTTTGGTCTCTCGGTGTCAGGAGTCTCTGGGTTTTGTCTCGATGTCGGGGTCACTGGATTTGGTCGCTCGGTGTGAGGGGTCACTGGGTTTGGTCTCTCGGTGTGAAGGGTCACTGGGTTTGGTCTCTCGCTGTCAGGAGTTACTAGGTTTGGTCTCAGTGTCAGGGGTCACTGGGTTTGGTCTCGGGTGTCAGGGGTCACTGGATTTGGTCTCTCGCTTTCAGGGGTCACTGGGTTTGGTCTCGGTGTCAGGGGTCACTGGGTTTGGTCTCTCGGTGTGAGATGTCACTTGGTTTTGTCTCTCAGTGTGATGGGTCTCTGGGTTTGGTCTCTCGGTGTCAGGGGTCACTGGGTTTGGTCTCTCGGTGTGAAGGGTCACTTGGTTTTGTCTCTCAGTGTGAGGGGTCACTGGGTTTGGTCTCTCGGTGTGAGGGGTCACTGGGTTTGGTCTCTCAGTGTAAGGGGTCGCTGGGTTTGGTCTCTCAATGTCAGGGGTCAGTGGGTTTGGTCTCGGTGTCAGGGGTCACTGGGTTTGGTCTCGGTGTTAGGGGTCACTGGGTTGGATCTCGGTGTCAGGGGTCACTGGGTTTGGTCTCGGTGTGAAGGTTCACTTGGCTTCATCTCTCGGTGTCAGGGGTCACTGGGTTTGGTCTCGGTGTCAGGAGTCACTGGGTTTGATCTCGCTGTCAGGGGTCACTGGGTTTGGTCTCGGTGACAGGGGTCACTGGGTTTGGACTCTCGGTGTCAGGGGTCACTGGATTTGGTCTCGGTGTCAGGGTTAACTGGATTTCGTCTCTCAGTGTGAGGGGTCACAGGGTTTGGTCTCTCGATGTGAGGGGTCACAGGGTTTGGTCTCTCGGTGTGAGGGGTCACAGGGTTTGGTCTCTCGGTGTGAGGGGTCACTGGGTTTGGTCTCTCGGTGTGAGGAGTCACGGGGTTTGGTCTCTTGGTGTGAGGGGTCATTGAGTTTGGTCTCTCGGTGTCAAGGGTCACTGGGTTTGGTCTCTCGGTGTCAGGGGTCACTGGATTTCATCTCTCAGTGTGAGGGTTCATTGGGTTTCGTGTCTCGGTGTGAGGGGTCATTGGGTTTGCTCTCTTGGTGTCAGGGGTCACTGGGTTTAGTCTCTCGCTGTCAGGGGTCACTGGGTTTGGTCTCAGTGTCAGGGGTCACTGGATTTCATCTCTCAGTGTGAGGGGTCATTGGGTTTGGTCTCTCATTGTGAGGGGTCATTGGGTTTGGTCTCTCAGTGTCAGGGGTCACTGGATTTGGTCTCTTGCTTTCAGGGGTTACTGGGTTTGATCTCAGTGTCAGTGGTCACTGGGTTTGGTCTCTCGGTGTGAGGGGTCACTGGGTTTGATCTCAGTGTCAGGGGTCACTGGCTTTGGTCTCTCGCTGTCAGGCGTCACTGGATTCCGTCACTCACTGTGAGGGGTCATTGGGTTTGGTCTCTCGGTGTGAGGGGTCACTGGGTTTGGTCTCTCAGTGTGAGAGGTCACTGGGTTTGCTCTCTCGGTGTCAGGGGTCACTGGATTTCGTCTCAGTGTGAGGGGTCATTGGGCTTGGTCTCTCGGTGTGAGGGGTCACTGGGTTTGGTCTCTCGGTGTCAGGGGTCACTGGGTTTGCTCTCTCGGTGTCAGGAGTCATTAGGTTTGGTCTCAGTGTCAGGGATCACTGGGTTTGGTCTCTCGGTGTCAGGGGTCACTGGGTTTACGTTCTCAGTGTCAGGGGTCACTGGGTTTAGGTTCTCAGTGTGAGGGATCACTGAGTTAGGTCTCTCGGTGTCAGGGGTCAGTGGGTTTGGTCTCTCGGTGTCAGGGGTCATTGGGTTTGGTCTCTCAGTGTCAGGGGTCACTGGGTTTGATCTCGGTGTCAGGGGTCACTGGGTTTGGTCTCTCGGTGTCAGGGGTCAATGGGTTTGGTCTCGGTGTCAGGAGTCACTGGATTTCGTCTCTCAGTGTGAGGGGTCACTGGGTTTGGTCTCTCGGTGTGAGGGGTCACTGGGTTTGGTCTCTCGGTGTCAGGGGTCACTGGGTTTACGTTCTCAGTGTCAGGGGTCACTGGGTTTAGGTTCTCAGTGTGAGGGATCACTGAGTTAGGTCTCTCGGTGTCAGGGGTCAGTGGGTTTGGTCTCTCGGTGTCAGGGGTCATTGGGTTTGGTCTCTCAGTGTCAGGGGTCACTGGGTTTGATCTCGGTGTCAGGGGTCACTGGGTTTGGTCTCTCGGTGTCAGGGGTCAATGGGTTTGGTCTCGGTGTCAGGAGTCACTGGATTTCGTCTCTCAGTGTGAGGGGTCACTGGGTTTGGTCTCTCGGTGTGAGGGGTCACTGGGTTTGGTCTCTCAGTGTAAGGGGTCGCTGGGCTTGGTCTCTCAATGTCAGGGGTCACTGGGTTTGGTCTCTCGCTGTCAGGGGTCACTGGGTTTGGTCTCAGAGTGTGGCATCAGTGGGTTTGGTCTCTCGGTGTCAGGAGTCACTGGGTTTGGTCTCGGTGTGAAGGTTCACTGGGTTTGATCTCTCGGTGTCAGGGGTCACTGGGTTTGGTCTCGGTGTCAGGGGTCACTGGGTTTGATCTCGCTGTCAGGGGTCACTGGGTTTGGTCTCGCTGTCAGGGGTCACTGGGTTTGGTCTCTCGGTGTCAGGGGTCACTGGGTTTAGTCTTGGTGTCAGGGGTCACTGGGTTTGGTCTCAGTGTCAAGGGTCACTGGATTTCATCTCTCAGTGTGAGGGGTCATTGGGTTTGGTCTCTCGGTGTGAGTGGTCATTGGGTTTGGTCTCGGTGTCAGGGGTCACTGGGTTTAGTCTTGGTGTCAGGGGTCACTGGGTTTGGTCTCAGTGTCAGGGGTCACTGGATTTCATCTCTCAGTGTGAGGGGTCATTGGGTTTGGTCTCTCATTGTGAGGGGTCATTGGGTTTGGTCTCTCAGTGTCAGGGGTCACTGGATTTGGTCTCTTGCTTTCAGGAGTTACTGGATTTGATCTCAGTGTCAGGGGTCACTGAGTTTGGTCTCCCGGTGTGAGGGGTCACTGGGTTTGATCTCAGTGTCAGGGGTCACTGGGTTTGGTCTCTCAGTGTGAGGGGTCAATGGGTTTGCTCTCTCGGTGTCAGGGGTAACTGGGTTTGCTCTCTCGGTGTCAGGAGTCATTAGGTTTGGTCTCAGTGTCAGGGGTTACTGGGTTTGGTCTCTCGGTGTCAGGGGTCACAGGGTTTGGTCTCTCGGTGTGAGGGGTCACTGGATTTGGTCGCTCGCTGTCAGGGGTCACTGGGTTTACGTTCACAGTGTCAGGGGTCACTGGGTTTAGATTCTCAGTGTGAGGGATCACTGAGTTAGGTCTCTCGATGTCAGAGGTCAATGGGTTTGGTCTCGGTGTCGGGGGTCACTGGGTTTGATCTCGGTGTCGGGGTCACTGGGTTTGGTCGGTGTCAGGGGTCACTGGGTTTGGTCTCGGTGTCAGGGGTCACTGGATTTCATCTCTCAGCGTGAGGGGTCATTGGGTTTGGTCTCTCGGTGTCAGGGGTCACTGGATTTGGTCTCTCGCTTTCAAGGGTCACTGGGTTTGGTCTCTCAGTGTGAGGGGTCACTGGGTTTGGTCTCGGTGTCAGGGGTCACTGGATATCGTCTCAGTGTGAGGGGTCATTGGGCTTGGTCTCTCGGTGTGAGGGGTCACTGGGTTTGGTCTCTCGGTGTGAGGGGTCACTGGATTTGGTCTCTCAGTGTCAGGGGTCACTGGGTTTACGTTCTCAGTGTCAGGGGTCACTGGGTTTAGCTCTCAGTGTGAGGGATCACTGAGTTAGGTCTCTCGGTGTCAGAGGTCAGTGGGTTTGGTCTCTAGGTGTCAGGGGTCATTGGTTTTGGTCTCTCGGTGTCAGGGGTCACTGGGTTTGATCTCGGTGTCAGGGGTCAGTGGGTTTGGTCTCGGTGTCGGGGTCAATGGGTTTGGTTTCGGTCTCGGGGGTCACTGGGTTTGGTCTCTCGGTGTGAGGGGTCACTCGGTTTGCTCTCTCGGTGTCAGGAGTCATTAGGTATGGTCTCAGTCTCAGGGGTCACTGGGTTTGGTCTCTCGGTGTGAGGGGTCACTGGATTTGGGCTCTCAGTGTCAGGGGTCACTGGGTTTACGTTCTCAGTGTCAGGGGTCACTGGGTTTAGCTCTCAGTGTGAGGGATCACTGAGTTAGGTCTCTCGGTGTCAGAGGTCAGTGGGTTTGGTCTCTAGGTGTCAGGGGTCATTGGTTTTGGTCTCTCGGTGTCAGGGGTCACTGGGTTTGATCTCGGTGTCAGGGGTCACTGGGTTTGGTCTCTCGGTGTCGGGGTCAATGGGTTTGGTTTCGGTCTCGGGGGTCACTGGGTTTGATCTCGGTGTCGGGGTCACTGGGTTTGGTCTCGGTGTCAGGGGTCACTGGGTTTGGTCTCGGTGTCAGGGGTCACTGGGTTTGGTCTCTCGGTGTCAGGGGTCACTGGATTTCATCTCTCAGTGTGAGGGGTCATTGGGTTTGGTCTCTCGGTGTGAGGGGTCATTGGGTTTGCTCTCTTGGTGTCAGGGGTCACTGGGTTTGGTCTCTCGCTGTCAGGGGTCTCTGGGTTTGTTCTCGATGTCAGAGGTCACTGGGTTTGGTCTCGGTATCAGGGATCACTGGGTTTGGTCTCGGTGTCAGGGGTCACTGGGTTTGGTCTCAGTGTCAGGGGTCACTGGATTTCATCTCTCAGTGTGAGGGGTCATTGGGTTTGGTCTCTCGGTGTGAGGGGTCATTGGGTTTGGTCTCTCAGTGTCAGGGGTCACTGGATTTGGTCTCTCGCTTTCAGGGGTCACTGGGTTTGGTCTCTCGGTGTCAGGAGTCATTAGGTTTGGTCTCAGTCTCAGGGGTCACTGGGTTTGGTCTCTCGGTGTGAGGGGTCACTGGATTTGGTCTCTCAGTGTCAGGGGCCACTGGGTTTACGTTCTCAGTGTCAGGGGTCACTGGGTTTAGCTCTCAGTGTGAGGGATCACTGAGTTAGGTCTCTCGGTGTCAGAGGTCAGTGGGTTTGGTCTCTAGGTGTCAGGGGTCATTGGTTTTGGTCTCTCGGTGTCAGGGGTCACTGGGTTTGATCTCGGTGTCAGGGGTCACTGGGTTTGGTCTCTCGGTGTCGGGGTCAATGGGTTTGGTTTCGGTCTCGGGGGTCACTGGGTTTGGTCTCTCGGTGTGAGGGGTCACTCGGTTTGCTCTCTCGGTGTCAGGAGTCATTAGGTTTGGTCTCAGTCTCAGGGGTCACTGGGTTTGGTCTCTCGGTGTGAGGGGTCACTGGATTTGGGCTCTCAGTGTCAGGGGTCACTGGGTTTACATTCTCAGTGTCAGGGGTCACTGGGTTTAGCTCTCAGTGTGAGGGATCACTGAGTTAGGTCTCTCGGTGTCAGAGGTCAGTGGGTTTGGTCTCTAGGTGTCAGGGGTCATTGGTTTTGGTCTCTCGGTGTCAGGGGTCACTGGGTTTGATCTCGGTGTCAGGGGTCACTGGGTTTGGTCTCTCGGTGTCGGGGTCAATGGGTTTGGTTTCGGTCTCGGGGGTCACTGGGTTTGATCTCGGTGTCGGGGTCACTGGGTTTGGTCTCGGTGTCAGGGGTCACTGGGTTT
Source organism: Carcharodon carcharias (assembly GCF_017639515.1). NCBI lineage: Eukaryota > Metazoa > Chordata > Chondrichthyes > Lamniformes > Lamnidae > Carcharodon > Carcharodon carcharias. Next base: position 15,616,337 of record NC_054478.1, on the reverse strand, counting down.
GGTCTCGGTGTCAGGGGTCACTGGGTTTGGTCTCTCGGTGTCAGGGGTCACTGGATTTCATCTCTCAGTGTGAGGGGTCATTGGGTTTGGTCTCTCGGTGTGAGGGGTCATTGGGTTTGCTCTCTTGGTGTCAGGGGTCACTGGGTTTGGTCTCTCGCTGTCAGGGGTCTCTGGGTTTGTTCTCGATGTCAGAGGTCACTGGGTTTGGTCTCGGTATCAGGGATCACTGGGTTTGGTCTCAGTGTCAGGGGTCACTGGGTTTGGTCTCAGTGTCAGGGGTCACTGGATTTCATCTCTCAGTGTGAGGGGTCATTGGGTTTGGTCTCTCAGTGTCAGGGGCCACTGGGTTTACGTTCTCAGTGTCAGGGGTCACTGGGTTTGGTCTCTCGGTGTGAGGGGTCACTGGGTTTGATCTCAGTGTCAGGGGTCACTGGGTTTGGTCTCTCGCTGTCAGGGGTCACTGGATTCCGTCACTCAGTGTGAGGGGTCACTGGGTTTGGTCTCTCAGTGTGAGGGGTCACTGGGTTTGCTCTCTCGGTGTCAGGAGTCATTAGGTTTGGTCTCAGTGTCAGGGGTCACTGGGTTTGGTCTCGGTGTCAGGGGTCACTGGATTTCGTCTCAGTGTGAGGGGTCATTGGGCTTGGTTTCTCGGTGTGAGGGGTCACTGGGTTTGGTCTCTCGGTGTCAGGAGTCATTAGGTTTGGTCTCAGTGTCAGGGGTCACTAGGTTTGGTCTCTCGGTGTGAGGGGTTACTTGATTAGGTCTCTCGCTGTCAGGGGTCTCTAAGTTTACGTTCTCAGTGTCAGGGGTCACTGGGTTTAGGTCTCAGTGTGAGGGATCACTGAGTTAGGTCTCTCGCTGTCAGGGGTCATTGGGTTTGGGCTCTCGGTGTCAGGGGTCACTGGATTTGATCTCGGTGTCAGGGGTCACTGGGGTTGGTCTCTCAGTGTCAGGGTTCACTGGGTTTGATCTCGGTGCCGGGGGTCACTGGGTTTGATCTCGCTGTCGGGGCACTGGGTTTGGTCTCGGTGTCGGGGTCACTGGGTTTGGTCTCGGTGTCAGGGGTCACTGGGTTTGGTCTCGGTGTCAGGGGTCACTGGATTTGGTCTCTCGCTTTCAAGGGTCACTGGGTTTGGTCTCTCAGTGTGAGGGGTCACTGGGTTTGGTCTCGGTGTCAGGGGTCACTGGATATCGTCTCAGTGTGAGGGGTCATTGGGCTTGGCCTCTCGGTGTGAGGGGTCACTGGGTTTGGTCTCTCGGTGTGAGGGGTCACTCGGTTTGCTCTCTCGGTGTCAGGAGTCATTAGGTTTGGTCTCAGTCTCAGGGGTCACTGGGTTTGGTCTCTCGGTGTGAGGGGTCACTGGATTTGGTCTCTCAGTGTCAGGGGTCACTGGGTTTACGTTCTCAGTGTCAGGGGTCACTGGGTTTAGCTCTCTGTGTGAGGGATCACTGAGTTAGGTCTCTCGGTGTCAGAGGTCAGTGGGTTTGGTCTCTAGGTGTCAGGGGTCATTGGTTTTGGTCTCTCGGTGTCAGGGGTCACTGGGTTTGATCTCGGTGTCAGGGGTCAGTGGGTTTGGTCTCTCGGTGTCGGGGTCAATGGGTTTGGTTTCGGTCTCGGGGGTCACTGGGTTTGGTCTCTCGGTGTGAGGGGTCACTCGGTTTGCTCTCTCGGTGTCAGGAGTCATTAGGTTTGGTCTCAGTCTCAGGGGTCACTGGGTTTGGTCTCTCGGTGTGAGGGGTCACTGGATTTGGGCTCTCAGTGTCAGGGGTCACTGGGTTTACGTTCTCAGTGTCAGGGCTTCACTGGGTTTAGCTCTCAGTGTGAGGGATCACTGAGTTAGGTCTCTCGGTGTCAGAGGTCAGTGGGTTTGGTCTCTAGGTGTCAGGGGTCATTGGTTTTGGTCTCTCGGTGTCAGGGGTCACTGGGTTTGATCTCGGTGTCAGGGGTCACTGGGTTTGGTCTCTCGGTGTCGGGGTCAATGGGTTTGGTTTCGGTCTCGGGGGTCACTGGGTTTGATCTCGGTGTCGGGGTCACTGGGTTTGGTCTCGGTGTCAGGGGTCACTGGGTTTGGTCTCGGTGTCAGGGGTCACTGGGTTTGGTCTCTCGGTGTCGGGGGTCACTGGATTTCATCTCTCAGTGTGAGGGGTCATTGGGTTTGGTCTCTCGGTGTGAGGGGTCATTGGGTTTGCTCTCTTGGTGTCAGGGGTCACTGGGTTTGGTCTCTCGCTGTCAGGGGTCTCTGGGTTTGTTCTCGATGTCAGAGGTCACTGGGTTTGGTCTCGGTATCAGGGATCACTGGGTTTGGTCTCGGTGTCAGGGGTCACTGGGTTTGGTCTCAGTGTCAGGGGTCACTGGATTTCATCTCTCAGTGAGAGGGGTCATTGGGCTTGGTCTCTCGTTGTGAGGGGTCACTGGGTTTGGTCTCTCGGTGTGAGGGGTCACTCGGTTTGCTCTCTCGGTGTCAGGAGTCATTAGGTTTGGTCTCAGTGTCAGGGGTCACTGGGTTTGGTCTCTCGCTGTCAGGGGTCACTGGATTCCGTCACTCAGTGTGAGGGGTCACTGGGTTTGGTCTCTCAGTGTGAGGGGTCACTGGGTTTGCTCTCTCGGTGTCAGGAGTCATTAGGTTTGGTCTCAGTGTCAGGGGTCACTGGGTTTGGTCTCGGTGTCAGGGGTCACTGGATTTCGTCTCAGTGTGAGGGGTCATTGGGCTTGGTTTCTCGGTGTGAGGGGTCACTGGGTTTGGTCTCTCGGTGTCAGGAGTCATTAGGTTTGGTCTCAGTGTCAGGGGTCACTAGGTTTGGTCTCTCGGTGTGAGGGGTTACTTGATTTGGTCTCTCGCTGTCAGGGGTCTCTAAGTTTACGTTCTCAGTGTCAGGGGTCACTGGGTTTAGGTCTCAGTGTGAGGGATCACTGAGTTAGGTCTCTCGCTGTCAGGGGTCATTGGGTTTGGGCTCTCGGTGTCAGGGGTCACTGGATTTGATCTCGGTGTCAGGGGTCACTGGGGTTGGTCTCTCAGTGTCAGGGTTCACTGGGTTTGATCTCGGTGCCGGGGGTCACTGGGTTTGATCTCGGTGTCGGGGTCACTGGGTTTGGTCTCGGTGTCGGGGTCACTGGGTTTGGTCTCGGTGTCAGGGGTCACTGGGTTTGGTCTCGGTGTCAGGGGTCACTGGGTTTGGTTTCGGTGTCAGGGGTCACCGGATTCCGTCTCACAGTGTGAGGGGTAAGTGGGTTTGGTCTCTCGGTGTGAGGGTCACTGGGTTTGACCTCTCGGTGTGAGGGTCAGTGGGTTTGATCTCCCGGTGTGAGAGGTCATTGGGTTTGGTGTCTTGGTGTCAGGGGTCACTGAAATGGTCTCATGCTGTCGGGGGTCACTAGGTTTGGTCTGGGTGTCAGGGGTCACTGGGTTTGGACTCTCAGTGTCAGGTGTCACTGGATTTGGTCTCTTGCTGTCAGAGGTCACTGGGTTTGGTCTCGGTGTGAGGGGTCACTGGGTTTGGTCTCTCGCAGTCAGGGGTCACTGTGTTTGGTCTCTCGGTGTCAGGGGTCACTGGGTTTGATCTCGGTGTCAGGAGTCACTGGGTTTTGTCTCGGTGTCAGGGGTCACTGGGTTTGGTCTCAGTGTCAGGGGTCACTGGGTTTGGTCTCGGTGTCAGGGGTCACTGTGTTTGGTTTCGGTGTCAGGGGTCACTGGATTCTGTCTCTCAGTGTGAGGGGTAAGTGGGTTTAGTCTCTCGGTGTGAGGGGTCACTCGGTTTGGTCTCGGTGTGAGGGGTCACTGGGTTTGGTCTCTCGGTGTCAGGGGTCACTGGAATTGGTCTCATGCTGTCGGGGTCAATAGGTTTGGTCTGGGTGTCAGGGGTCACTGGGTTTGGTCTCGGTGTCAGGGATCACTGGGTTTGGTCTCTTGCTGTCAGGGGTCATTGGTTTTGGTCTCTCGGTGTCAGGGGTCACTGGATTTCATCTCTCAGTTTGAGAGGTCATTGGGTTTGCTCTCTTGGTGTCAGGGGTCACTGGGTTTGGTCTCTCGCTGTCAGGGGTCACTGGGTTTGGTCTCGGTGTCAGGGGTCACTGGGTTTGGTCTCGGTGTCAGGGGTCACTGGATTTGGTCTCGGTGTCAGGGGTCACTGGATTTTATCTCTCAGTGTGAGGGGTCATTGGGTTTGGTCTCTCGTTGTGAGGGGTCATTGGGTTTGGTCTCTCGTTGTGAGGGGTCATTGGGTTTGGTCTCTCAGTGTCAGGGGTCACTGGATTTGGTCTCTTGCTTTCAGGGGTTACTGGGTTTGATCTCAGTGTCAGGGGTCACTGGGTTTGGTCTCTTGGTGTGAGGGTCACTGGGTTTGATCTCAGTGTCAGGGGTCACTGGGTTTGGTCTCTCGCTGTCAGGGGTCACTGGATTCCGTCACTCAGTGTGTGGGGTCATTGGGTTTGGTCTCTCGGTGTGAGGGGTCACTGGGTTTGGTCTCTCAGTGTGAGGGGTCACTGGGATTGCTCTCTCGGTGTCAGGGGTCACTGGATTTCGTCTCAGTGTGAGGGATCATTGGGCTTGGTCTCTCGGTGTGAGGGGTCACTGGGTTTGGTCTCTCGCTGTCAGGGGCCACTGGATTCCGTCACTCATTGTGAGGGGTCACTGGGTTTGGTCTCTCAGTGTGAGGGGTCACTGGGTTTGCTCTCTCGGTCTCAGGAGTCATTAGGTTTGGTCTCAGTGTCAAGGATCACTGGGTTTGGTCTCTCGGTGTGAGGGGTCACTGGATTTGGGCTCTCAGTGTCAGGGGTCACTGGGTTTACGTTCTCAGTGTCAGGGGTCACTGGGTTTAGCTCTCAGTGTGAGGGATCACTGAGTTAGGTCTCTCGGTGTCAGAGGTCAGTGGGTTTGGTCTCTAGGTGTCAGGGGTCATTGGTTTTGGTCTCTCGGTGTCAGGGGTCACTGGGTTTGATCTCGGTGTCAGGGGTCACTGGGTTTGGTCTCTCGGTGTCGGGGTCAATGGGTTTGGTTTCGGTCTCGGGGGTCACTGGGTTTGATCTCGGTGTCGGGGTCACTGGGTTTGGTCTCGGTGTCAGGGGTCACTGGGTTTGGTCTCGGTGTCAGGGGTCACTGGGTTTGGTCTCTCGGTGTCAGGGGTCACTGGATTTCATCTCTCAGTGTGAGGGGTCATTGGGTTTGGTCTCTCGGTGTGAGGGGTCATTGGGTTTGCTCTCTTGGTGTCAGGGGTCACTGGGTTTGGTCTCTCGCTGTCAGGGGTCTCTGGGTTTGTTCTCGATGTCAGAGGTCACTGGGTTTGGTCTCGGTATCAGGGATCACTGGGTTTGGTCGCGGTGTCAGGGGTCACTGGGTTTGGTCTCAGTGTCAGGGTTCACTGGATTTCATCTCTCAGTGTGAGGGGTCATTGGGTTTGGTCTCTCGGTGTCAGGGGACACTGGATTTGGTCTCTCGCTTTCAGGGGTCACTGGGTTTGGTCTCTCGGTGTGAGGGGTCACTGGGTTTGATCTCAGTGTCAGGGGTCACTGGGTTTGGTCTCTCGCTGTCAGGGGTCACTGGATTCCGTCACTCAGTGTGAGGGGTCACTGGGTTTGGTCTCTCAGTGTGAGGGGTCACTGGGTTTGCTCTCTCGGTGTCAGGAGTCATTAGGTTTGGTCTCAGTGTCAGGGGTCACTGGGTTTGGTCTCGGTGTCAGGGGTCACTGGATTTCGTCTCAGTGTGAGGGGTCATTGGGCTTGGTTTCTCGGTGTGAGGGGTCACTGGGTTTGGTCTCTCGGTGTCAGGAGTCATTAGGTTTGGTCTCAGTGTCAGGGGTCACTAGGTTTGGTCTCTCGGTGTGAGGGGTTACTTGATTTGGTCTCTCGCTGTCAGGGGTCTCTAAGTTTACGTTCTCAGTGTCAGGGGTCACTGGGTTTAGGTCTCAGTGTGAGGGATCACTGAGTTAGGTCTCTCGCTGTCAGGGGTCATTGGGTTTGGGCTCTCAGTGTCAGGGGTCACTGGATTTGATCTCGGTGTCAGGGGTCACTGGGGTTGGTCTCTCAGTGTCAGGGTTCACTGGGTTTGATCTCGGTGCCGGGGGTCACTGGGTTTGATCTCGGTGTCGGGGTCACTGGGTTTGGTCTCGGTGTCGGGGTCACTGGGTTTGGTCTCGGTGTCAGGGGTCACTGGGTTTGGTCTCGGTGTCAGGGGTCACTGGGTTTGGTTTCGGTGTCAGGGGTCACCGGATTCCGTCTCACAGTGTGAGGGGTAAGTGGGTTTGGTCTCTCGGTGTGAGGGTCACTGGGTTTGACCTCTCGGTGTGAGGGTCAGTGGGTTTGATCTCCCGGTGTGAGAGGTCATTGGGTTTGGTGTCTTGGTGTCAGGGGTCACTGAAATGGTCTCATGCTGTCGGGGGTCAATAGGTTTGGTCTGGGTGTCAGGGGTCACTGGGTTTGGACTCTCAGTGTCAGGTGTCACTGGATTTGGTCTCTTGCTGTCAGAGGTCACTGGGTTTGGTCTCGGTGTGAGGGGTCACTGGGTTTGGTCTCTCGCAGTCAGGGGTCACTGTGTTTGGTCTCTCGGTGTCAGGGGTCACTGGGTTTGATCTCGGTGTCAGGAGTCACTGGGTTTTGTCTCGGTGTCAGGGGTCACTGGGTTTGGTCTCAGTGTCAGGGGTCACTGGGTTTGGTCTCGGTGTCAGGGGTCACTGTGTTTGGTTTCGGTGTCAGGGGTCACTGGATTCTGTCTCTCAGTGTGAGGGGTAAGTGGGTTTAGTCTCTCGGTGTGAGGGGTCACTCGGTTTGGTCTCGGTGTGAGGGGTCACTGGGTTTGGTCTCTCGGTGTCAGGGGTCACTGGAATTGGTCTCATGCTGTCGGGGTCAATAGGTTTGGTCTGGGTGTCAGGGGTCACTGGGTTTGGTCTCGGTGTCAGGGATCACTGGGTTTGGTCTCTTGCTGTCAGGGGTCATTGGTTTTGATCTCGGTTTCAGGGGTCACTGGATTTGGTCTCTTGCTGTCAGGGGTCACTGGGTTTGGTCTCTCGGTGTCAGGGGTCACTGGATTTCATCTCTCAGTTTGAGGGGTCATTGGGTTTGCTCTCTTGGTGTCAGGGGTCACTGGGTTTGGTCTCTCGCTGTCAGGGGTCACTGGGTTTGGTCTCGGTGTCAGGGGTCACTGGGTTTGGTCTCGGTGTCAGGGGTCACTGGATTTGGTCTCGGTGTCAGGGGTCACTGGATTTTATCTCTCAGTGTGAGGGGTCATTGGGTTTGGTCTCTCGTTGTGAGGGGTCATTGGGTTTGGTCTCTCGTTGTGAGGGGTCATTGGGTTTGGTCTCTCAGTGTCAGGGGTCACTGGATTTGGTCTCTTGCTTTCAGGGGTTACTGGGTTTGATCTCAGTGTCAGGGGTCACTGGGTTTGGTCTCTTGGTGTGAGGGTCACTGGGTTTGATCTCAGTGTCAGGGGTCACTGGGTTTGGTCTCTCGCTGTCAGGGGTCACTGGATTCCGTCACTCAGTGTGTGGGGTCATTGGGTTTGGTCTCTCGGTGTGAGGGGTCACTGGGTTTGGTCTCTCAGTGTGAGGGGTCACTGGGATTGCTCTCTCGGTGTCAGGGGTCACTGGATTTCGTCTCAGTGTGAGGGATCATTGGGCTTGGTCTCTCGGTGTGAGGGGTCACTGGGTTTGGTCTCTCGCTGTCAGGGGCCACTGGATTCCGTCACTCATTGTGAGGGGTCACTGGGTTTGGTCTCTCAGTGTGAGGGGTCACTGGGTTTGCTCTCTCGGTCTCAGGAGTCATTAGGTTTGGTCTCAGTGTCAATGATCACTGGGTTTGGTCTCGGTGTCAGGGGTCACTGGATTTCGTCTCAGTGTGAGGGGTCATTGGGCTTGGTCTCTCAGTGTGAGGGGTCACTGGGTTTGGTCTCTCGGTGTGAGGGGTCACTGGGTTTGCTCTCTCGGTGTCAGGAGTCATTAGGTTTGGTCTCAGTTTCAGGGGTCACTGGGTTTAGGTCTCAGAGTGAGGGATCACTGAGTTAGGTCTCTCGGTGTCAGGGGTCAGTGGGTTTGGTCTCTCGGTGTCAGGGGTCATTGGGTTTGGTCTCTCGGTGTCAGGGGTCACTGGGTTTGGTCTCTCGGTGTGAGGGTCACTGGGTTTGATCTCAGTGTCAGGGGTCACTGGGTTTGGTCTCTCGCTGTCAGGGGTCACTGGATTCCGTCACTCAGTGTGTGGGGTCATTGGGTTTGGTCTCTCGGTGTGAGGGGTCACTGGGTTTGGTCTCTCAGTGTGAGGGGTCACTGGGATTGCTCTCTTGGTGTCAGGGGTCACTGGATTTCGTCTCAGTGTGAGGGGTCATTGGGCTTGGTCTCTCGGTGTGAGGGGTCACTGGGTTTGGTCTCTCGGTGTGAGGGGTCACTGGGTTTGGTCTCTCGCTGTCAGGGGTCACTGGATTCCGTCACTCAGTGTGAGGGGTCACTGGGTTTGGTCTGTCAGTGTGAGGGGTCACTGGGTTTGCTCTCTCAGTCTCAGGAGTCATTAGGTTTGGTCTCAGTGTCAGGGATCACTGGGTTTGGTCTCGGTGTCAGGGGTCACTGGATTTCGTCTCAGTGTGAGGGGTCATTGGGTTTGGTCTCTCGGTGTGAGGGGTCACTGCGTTTGCTCTCTCGGTGTCAGGAGTCATTAGGTTTGGTCTCAGTTTCAGGGGTCACTAGGTTTGGTCTCTCGGTGTGAGGGGTCACTGGATTTGGTCTCTCGCTGTCAGGGGTCTCTAAGTTTACGTTCTTAGTGTCAGGGGTCACTGGGTTTAGGTCTCAGAGTGAGGGATCACTGCGTTAGGTCTCTCGGTGTCGGGGTCAGTGGATTTGGTCTCTCGGTGTCAGGGGTCATTGGGTTTGGTCTCTCGGTGTCAGGGGTCACTGGGTTTGATCTCGGTGTCAGGGGTCACTGGGTTTGCTCTCTCGGTCTCAGGAGTCATTAGGTTTGGTCTCAGTGTCAGGGATCACTGGGTTTGGTCTCGGTGTCAGGGGTCACTGGATTTCGTCTCAGTGTGAGGGGTCATTGGGCTTGGTCTCTCGGTGTGAGGGGTCACTGGGTTTGCTCTCTCGGTGTCAGGAGTCATTAGGTTTGGTCTCAGTTTCAGGGGTCACTAGGTTTGGTCTCTCGGTGTGAGGGGTCACTGGATTTGGTCTCTCGCTGTCAGGGATCTCTAAGTTTACGTTCTCAGTGTCAGGGGTCACTGGGTTTAGGTCTCAGAGTGAGGGATCACTGAGTTAGGTCTCTCGGTGTCAGGGGTCAGTGGGTTTGGTCTCTCGGTGTCAGGGGTCATTGGGTTTGGTCTCTCGGTGTCAGGGGTCACTGGGTTTGATCTCGGTGTCAGGGGTCACTGGGTTTGGTCTCTCAGTTTCAGGTGTCACTGGGTTTGATCTGGGTGTCGGGGTTCACTGGGTTTGGTCTCGGTGTCAGGGGTCACTGGGTTTGGTCTCGGTGTCAGGGGTCACCGGATTCCGTCTCTCAGTGTGAGGGGTAAGTGGGTTTGATCTCTCGGTGTGAGGGTCACTGGGTTTGATCTCTCGGTGTGAGGGTCACTGGGTTTGATCTCTCGGTGTGAGAGGTCACTGGGTTTGGTCTCTTGGTGTCAGGGGTCACTGAAATGGTCTCATGCTGTCAGGGGTCACTAGGTTTGGTCTGGGTGTTAGGGGTCACTGGGTTTGGACTCTCGGTGTTGGGGGTCACTGGGTTTGATCTCTCGCTGTCAGGGGTCACTGGGTTTGGTTTCTTGGTGTCGGGGTCACTGAAATGGTCTCATGCTGTCAGGGGTCACAAGGTTTGGTCTGAGTGTCAGGGTCACTGGATTTGGTCTCTTGCTGTCAGGGGTCACTGGAAATGGTCTCAGTGTCAGGGGTCACTGGGTTTGATCTCGGTGTCAGGCAGTCACTGGATTAGGTCTTGGTGTCAGGGTTCACTGGATTTCGTCTCTCAGTGTGAGGGGTCACTGGATTTTGTCTCTCGGTGTGAGGGGTCACTGGGTTTGGTCTCGGTGTGAGGGGTCACTGGGTTGGGCCTCTCGCAGTCAGGTGTCACTGGGTTTGGTCTCTCGGTGTCAGGGGTCACTGGGTTTGATCTTGGTGTCAGGGGTCACTGGGTTTGGTCTCGGTGTCAGGGGTCACTGGGTTTGGTCTCGGTGTCAGGGGTCACTGGGTTTGGTCTCGGTGTCAGGGATCACTGGGTTTGGTCTCGGTGTCAGGGATCACTGGGTTTGGTCTCAGTGTCAGGGGTCACTGGGTTTGGTTTCGGTGTCAGGGGTCACTGGGTTTGGTCTCAGTGTCAGGGGTCACTGGGTTTGGTCTCAGTGTCAGGGGTCACTGGGTTTGGTCTCGGTGTCAGGGGTCACTGTGTTTGGTTTCGGTGTCAGGGGTCACTGGATTCTGTCTCTCAGTGTGAGGGGTAAGTGGGTTTGGTCTCTCGGTGTCAGGGGTCACTGGGTTTGGTCTCGGTATCAGGGGTCACTGGGTTTGGTCTCGGTGTCAAGGGTCACTGGATTTGGTCTCAGTGTCAGGGGTCACTGGATTTTATCTCTCAGTGTGAGGGGTCATTGGGTTTGGTCTCTCGTTGTGAGGGGTGATTGGGTTTGGTCTCTCAGTGTCAGGGGTCACTGGATATGGTCTCTTGCTTTCAGGGGTTACTGGGTTTGATCTCACTGTCAGGGGTCACTGGGTTTGATCTCAGTGTCAGGGGTCACTGGGTTTGGTCTCTCGTTGTCAGGGGTCACTGGATTCCGTCACTCAGTGTGAGGGGTCATTGGGTTTGTTCTCTCGGTGCGAGGGGTCACTGGGTTTGCTCTCTCGGTGTCAGGGGTCACTGGATTTCGTCTCAGTGTGAGGGGTCATTGGGCTTGGTCTCTCGGTGTGAGGGGTCACTGGGTTTGGTCTCTCGGTGTGAGGGGTCACTCGGTTTGCTCTCTCGGTGTCAGGAGTCATTAGGTTTGGTCTCAATCTCAGGGGTCACTGGGTTTGGTCTCTCGGTGTCAGGTGTCACTGGGTTTGGTCTCTCGGTGTGAGGGGTCACTGGATTTGGTCGCTCGCTGTCAGGGGTCACTGGGTTTTCGTTCACAGTGTCAGGGTTCACTGGGTTTAGGTTCTTAATGTGACAGATCACTGAGTTAGGTCTCTCGGTGCCAGGGGTCAGTGGGTTTGGTCTCTCGGTGTCACGGGTCATTGGGTTTGGTCTCTCGGTGTCAGGGGTCACTGGGTTTGATCTCGATGTCAGGGGTCACTGGGTTTGGTCACTCAGTGTCAGGGGTCAATGGGTTTGGTCTCGGTGTCGGGGGTCACTGGGATTGGTCTCCACGGTGTCAGGGGTCACTGGATTTGGTCTCTCGCTTTCAGGGGTTACTGGGTTTGATCTCAGTGTCAGGGGTCACTGGGTTTGGTCTCTCGGTGTGAGGGGTCACTGGGTTTGAGCTCAGTGTCAGGGGTCACTGGGTTTGGTCTCTCGCTGTCAGGGGTCACTGGATTTCGTCTCAGTGTGAGGGGTTATTGGGCTTGGTCTCTCGTTGTGAGGGGTCACTGGGTTTGGTCTCTCGGTGTGAGGGGTCACTGGGTTTGCTCTCTCGGTGTCAGGAGTCATTAGGTTTGGTCTCAGTGTCAGGGGTCACTGGGTTTGGTCTCTCGGTGTGAGGGGTCACTGGATTTGGTCTCTCGGTGTCAGGGGTCACTGGGTTTGATCTCGGTGTCAGGGGTCACTGGGTTTGGTCTCTCGGTGTCAGGGGTCACTGGGTTGATCTCGGTGTCGGAGGTCACTGGGTTTGATCTCGGTGTCGGGGTCACTGGGTTTGGTCTCGGTGTCAGGGGTCACTGGGTTTGATCTCTCGGTGTGAGAGGTCACTGGGTTTGGTCTTTGGTGTCAGGGGTCACTGAAATGGTCTCATGCTGTCAGGGGTCACTAGGTTTGGTCTGTGTGTCCGGGGTCACTGGGTTTGGACTCTCGGTGTCGGGGGTTTCTGGGTTTGGTCTGTCGGTGTCAGGTGTCACGGGGTTTGGTCTCTCGGTGTCAGGGGTCACTGGGTTTGATCTCGGTGTCAGTGGTCACTGGGTTTGGTCTTGGTGTCAGGGGTCACTGTGTTTGGTCTCAGTGTTAGGGGTCACTGGGTTTGGTCTCAGTGTCAGGGGTTACTGGGTTTGGTTTCGCTGTCAGGGGTCACTGGGTTTGGTCTCAGTGTCAGGGGTCACTGGGTTTGGTCTCAGTGTCAGGGGTCACTGGGTTTGGTCTCAGTGTCAGGGGTCACTGGGTTTGGTTTCGGTGTCAGGGGTCACTGTGTTTGGTCTCAGTGTCAGGCGTCACTGGGTTTGGTTTTGGTGTCAGGGGTCACTGGATTCCATCTCTCAGTGTGAGGGGTAAGTGGGTTTCGTCTCTCAGTGAGAGGGGTCACTCGGTTTGGTCTCGGTGTGAGGGGTCACTGGTTTTGGTCTCTTGGTGTCAGGGGTCACTGGAATTGGTCTCATGCTGTCGGGGTGAATAGGTTTGGTCAGGGTGTCAGAGGTCACTGGGTTTGGTCTCGGAGTCAGGGGTCACTGGGTTTGGTCTCTTGCTGTCAGGGGTCACTGGGTTTGATCTCGGTTTCAGGGGTCACTGGATTTGGTCTCCTGCTGTCAGGAGTCACTGGGTTTGGTCAGTGTCAGGGGTCACTACGTTTGATCTCGGTGTCAGGGGGTCACTGGGTTTGGTCTCGGTGTCGGGGGTCACTGGGTTTGGTCTCTCGGTGTCAGGGATCACTGGGTTTGGTCTTTCTGTGTCAGGGGTCATTGGGTTTAGGTTCTCAGTGTCAGGGGTCACTGGGTTTGGTCTCTCGGTCTGGGCGGTCACTGGGTTTGGTCTCAGAGTGAGGGGTCAGTGGGTTTGGTCTCTCGGTGTCAGGGGTCACTGGATTTGGTCTCTCAGTGTCAGGGGTCACTGGGTTTGGTCTCGGTGTCAGGGGTCACTGGGTTTGATCTCGGTGTCAGGGGTCACTGGGTTTGGTCTCAGTGTCAGGGGTCACTGGTTTTGATCTTGGTGTCAGGGGTCACTGGATTTGGTCTCAGTGTCAGGGGTCACTGGGTTTGGTCTGTCAGTGTCAGGTGTCACGGGGTTTGGTCTCTCGGTGTCAGGGGTCACTGGGTTTGATCTCGGTGTCAGGGGTCACTGGGTTTGGTCTCAGTGTCAGGGGTCACTGGTTTTGATCTTGGTGTCAGGGGTCACTGGATTTGGTCTCAGTGTCAGGGGTCACTGGGTTTGGACTCTCGGTGTCAGCGGTCACTGGGTTTGGACTCTCGGTGTCAGGGGTCACTGGGTTTCGGTTCTCAGTGTGAGGGATCACTGAGTTAGGTCTCTCGGTGTCAGGGGTCAGTGGGTTTGGTCTCTCGGTGTCAGGGGTCATTGGGTTTGGTCTCTCGGTGTCAGGGATCACTGGGTTTGATCTCGGTGTCAGGGGTCACTGGGTTTGGTTTCGGTCTCGGGGGTCACTGGGTTTGATCTCGGTGTCGGGGTCACTGGGTTTGGTCTCGGTGTCAGGGGTCACAGGGTTTGGTCTCGGTGTCAGGGGTCACTGGGTTTGGTCTCTCGGTGTCAGGGGTCACTGGATTTCATCTCTCAGTGTGAGGGTTCATTGGGTTTGGTCTCTCGGTGTGAGGGGTCATTGGGTTTGCTCTCTTGGTGTCAGGGTTCACTGGGTTTGGTCTCTCGCTGTCAGGGGTCACTGGGTTTGTTCTCGATGTCAGAGGTCACTGGGTTTGGTCTCGGTATCAGGGATCACTGGGTTTGGTCTCGGTGTCAGGGGTCACTGGGTTTGGTCTCAGTGTCAGGGGTCACTGGGTTTGGTCACTCAGTGTCAGGGGTCAATGGGTTTGGTCTCGGTGTCGGGGGTCACTGGGATTGGTCTCCACGGTGTCAGGGGTCACTGGATTTGGTCTCTCGCTTTCAGGGGTTACTGGGTTTGATCTCAGTGTCAGGGGTCACTGGGTTTGGTCTCTCGGTGTGAGGGGTCACTGGGTTTGAGCTCAGTGTCAGGGGTCACTGGGTTTGGTCTCTCGCTGTCAGGGGTCACTGGATTTCGTCTCAGTGTGAGGGGTTATTGGGCTTGGTCTCTCGTTGTGAGGGGTCACTGGGTTTGGTCTCTCGGTGTGAGGGGTCACTGGGTTTGCTCTCTCGGTGTCAGGAGTCATTAGGTTTGGTCTCAGTGTCAGGGGTCACTGGGTTTGGTCTCTCGGTGTGAGGGGTCACTGGATTTGGTCTCTCGGTGTCAGGGGTCACTGGGTTTGATCTCAGTGTCAGGGGTCACTGGGTTTGGTCTCTCGGTGTCAGGGGTCACTGGGTTGATCTCGGTGTCGGAGGTCACTGGGTTTGATCTCGGTGTCGGGGTCACTGGGTTTGGTCTCGGTGTCAGGGGTCACTGGGTTTGATCTCTCGGTGTGAGAGGTCACTGGGTTTGGTCTTTGGTGTCAGGGGTCACTGAAATGGTCTCATGCTGTCAGGGGTCACTAGGTTTGGTCTGTGTGTCCGGGGTCACTGGGTTTGGACTCTCGGTGTCGGGGGTTTCTGGGTTTGGTCTGTCGGTGTCAGGTGTCACGGGGTTTGGTCTCTCGGTGTCAGGGGTCACTGGGTTTGATCTCGGTGTCAGTGGTCACTGGGTTTGGTCTTGGTGTCAGGGGTCACTGTGTTTGGTCTCAGTGTTAGGGGTCACTGGGTTTGGTCTCAGTGTCAGGGGTTACTGGGTTTGGTTTCGCTGTCAGGGGTCACTGGGTTTGGTCTCAGTGTCAGGGGTCACTGGGTTTGGTCTCAGTGTCAGGGGTCACTGGGTTTGGTCTCAGTGTCAGGGGTCACTGGGTTTGGTTTCGGTGTCAGGGGTCACTGTGTTTGGTCTCAGTGTCAGGCGTCACTGGGTTTGGTTTTGGTGTCAGGGGTCACTGGATTCCATCTCTCAGTGTGAGGGGTAAGTGGGTTTCGTCTCTCAGTGAGAGGGGTCACTCGGTTTGGTCTCGGTGTGAGGGGTCACTGGTTTTGGTCTCTTGGTGTCAGGGGTCACTGGAATTGGTCTCATGCTGTCGGGGTGAATAGGTTTGGTCAGGGTGTCAGAGGTCACTGGGTTTGGTCTCGGTGTCAGGGGTCACTGGGTTTGGTCTCTTGCTGTCAGGGGTCACTGGGTTTGATCTCGGTTTCAGGGGTCACTGGATTTGGTCTCCTGCTGTCAGGAGTCACTGGGTTTGGTCAGTGTCAGGGGTCACAACGTTTGATCTCGGTGTCAGGGGGTCACTGGGTTTGGTCTCGGTGTCGGGGGTCACTGGCTTTGGTCTCTCGGTGTCAGGGATCACTGGGTTTGGTCTTTCTGTGTCAGGGGTCATTGGGTTTAGGTTCTCAGTGTCAGGGGTCACTGGGTTTGGTCTCTCGGTCTGGGCGGTCACTGGGTTTGGTCTCAGAGTGAGGGGTCAGTGGGTTTGGTCTCTCGGTGTCAGGGGTCACTGGGTTTGGTCTCGGTGTCAGGGGTCACTGGGTTTGATCTCGGTGTCAGGGGTCACTGGGTTTGGTCTCAGTGTCAGGGGTCACTGGTTTTGATCTTGGTGTCAGGGGTCACTGGATTTGGTCTCAGTGTCAGGGGTCACTGGGTTTGGTCTGTCAGTGTCAGGTGTCACGGGGTTTGGTCTCTCGGTGTCAGGGGTCACTGGGTTTGATCTCGGTGTCAGGGGTCACTGGGTTTGGTCTCAGTGTCAGGGGTCACTGGTTTTGATCTTGGTGTCAGGGGTCACTGGATTTGGTCTCAGTGTCAGGGGTCACTGGGTTTGGACTCTCGGTGTCAGCGGTCACTGGGTTTGGACTCTCGGTGTCAGGGGTCACTGGGTTTCGGTTCTCAGTGTGAGGGATCACTGAGTTAGGTCTCTCGGTGTCAGGGGTCAGTGGGTTTGGTCTCTCGGTGTCAGGGGTCATTGGGTTTGGTCTCTCGGTGTCAGGGATCACTGGGTTTGATCTCGGTGTCAGGGGTCACTGGGTTTGGTTTCGGTCTCGGGGGTCACTGGGTTTGATCTCGGTGTCGGGGTCACTGGGTTTGGTCTCGGTGTCAGGGGTCACTGGGTTTGGTCTCGGTGTCAGGGGTCACTGGGTTTGGTCTCTCGGTGTCAGGGGTCACTGGATTTCATCTCTCAGTGTGAGGGTTCATTGGGTTTGGTCTCTCGGTGTGAGGGGTCATTGGGTTTGCTCTCTTGGTGTCAGGGTTCACTGGGTTTGGTCTCTCGCTGTCAGGGGTCACTGGGTTTGTTCTCGATGTCAGAGGTCACTGGGTTTGGTCTCGGTATCAGGGATCACTGGGTTTGGTCTCGGTGTCAGGGGTCACTGGGTTTGGTCTCAGTGTCAGGGGTCACTGGATTTCATCTCTCAATGTGAGGGGTCATTGGGTTTGGTCTCTCGTTGTGAGGGGTCATTGGGTTTGGTCTCTCAGTGTCAGGGGTCACTGGATTTGGTCTCTTGCGTTCAGAGGTTACTGGGTTTGATCTCAGTGTCAGGGGTCACTGGGTTTGATCTCAGTGTCAGGGGTCACTGGGTTTGGTCTCTCGCTGTCAGGCGTCACTGGATTCCGTCACTCAGTGTGAGGGGTCATTGGGTTTGGTCTCTCGGTGTGAGGGGTCACTGGGTTTGGTCTCTCAGTGTGAGGGATCACTGGGTTTGCTCTCTCGGTGTCAGGGGTCACTGGAATTCGTCTCAGTGTGAGGGGTCATTGGGCTTGGTCTCTCGGTGTGAGGGGTCACTGGGTTTGGTCTCTCGGTGTGAGGGGTCACTGGGTTTGCTCTCTCGCTGTCAGGGGTCACTGGATTCCGTTACTCAGTGTGAGGGGTCACTGGGTTTGGTCTCTCAGTGTGAGGGGTCACTGGGTATGCTCTCTCGGTGTCAGGAGTCATTAGGTTTGGTCTCAGTGTCAGGGGTCACTGGGTTTACGTTCTCAGTGTCAGGAGTCACTGGGTTTTGGTTCTCAGCGTGAGGGATCACTGAGTTAGGTCTCTCGGTGTCAGGGGTCAGTGGGTTTGGTCTCTCGGTGTCAGGGGTCATTGGGTTTGGTCTCTCGGTGTCAGGGATCACTGGGTTTGATCTCGGTGTCAGGGGTCACTGGGTTTGGTCTCTCGGTGTCGGGGTCAATGGGTTTGGTCTCGTGTCGGGGGTCACTGGGTTTGATCTCGGTGTCGGGGTCACTGGGTTTGGTCTCAGTGTCAGAGGTCACTGGGTTTGGTCTCAGTGTCAAAGGTCACTGGGTTTGGTCTCGGTGTCAGGGGTCACTGGATTTCATCTCTCAGTGTGAGGGGTCATTGGGTTTGGTCTCTCGGTGTGAGGGGTCATTGGGTTTGGTCTCTCGGTGTCAGGGGTCACTGGATTTGGTCTCTCACTTTCAGGGGTCACTGGGTTTGGTCTCTCGGTGTGAGGGGTCACTGGGTTTGATCTCAGTGTCAGGGGTCACTTGGTTTGGTCTCTCGCTGTCAGGGGTCACTGGATTCCGTCACTCAGTGTGAGGGGTCACTGGGTTTGGTCTCTCAGTGTGAGGGGTCACTGGGTTTGGTCTCTCGGTGTCAGGAGTCATTAGGTTTGGTCTCAGTGTCAGGGGTCACTGGGTTTGGTCTCGGTGTCAGGGGTCACTGGATTTCGTCTCAGTGTGAGGGGTCATTGGGCTTGGTCTCTCGGTGTGAGGGGTCACTGGGTTTGGTCTCTCGGTCTCAGGAGTCATTAGGTTTGGTCTCAGTGTCAGGGGTCACTGGGTTTGGTCTCGGTGTCAGGGGTCACTGGATTTTGTCTCAGTGTGAGGGGTCATTGGGCTTGGTCTCTCGGTGTGAGGGGTCACTGGGTTTGGTCTCTCGGTGTGAGGGGTCACTGGGTTTGCTCTCTCGGTGTCAGGAGTCATTAGGTTTGGTCTCAGTGTCAGGGGTCACTAGGTTTGGTCTCTCGGTGTGAGGGGTTACTTGATTTGGTCTCTCGCTGTCAGGGGTCTCTAAGTTTACGTTCTCAGTGTCAGGGGTCACTGGGTTTAGGTCTCAGTGTGAGGGATCACTGAGTTAGGTCTCTCGCTGTCAGGGGTCATTGGGTTTGGGCTCTCGGTGTCAGGGGTCACTGGGGTTGGTCTCTCAGCGTCAGGGTTCACTGGGTTTGGTCTCGGTGTCAGGGTCACTGGGTTTGGTCTCGGTGTCAGGGGTCACTGGGTTTGGTCTCGGTGTCAGGGGTCACTGAAATGGTCTCATGCTGTCAGGGGTCACTAGGTTTGGTCTGGGTGTCAGGGGTCACTGGGTTTGGACTCTCAGTGTCAGGGGTCACTGGGTTTGGTCTCTTGCTGTCAGGGGTCACTGGGTTTGGTCTCTCGCAATCAGGGGTCACTGTGTTTGGTCTCTCGGTGTCAGGGGTCACTGGGTTTGATCTCGGTGTCAGGGGTCACTGGGTTTGGTCTCGGTGTCAGGGGTCACTGGGTTTGGTCTCAGTGTCAGGGGTCACTGGGTTAGGTTTCGGTGTCAGGGGTCACTGGGTTTGGTCTCAGTGTCAGGGGTCACTGGGTTTGGTCTCGGTGTCAGGGGTCACTGTGTTTGGTTTCGGTGTCAGGGGTCACTGGATTCTGTCTCTCAGTGTGAGGGGTCACTGGGTTTGGTCTCTCGGTGTCAGGGGTCACTCGGTTTGGTCTCGGTGTGAGGAGTCACTGGGTTTGGTCTCTCGGTGTCAGGGGTCACTGGAATTGGTCTCATGCTGTCAGGGGTCATTGGTTTTGATCTCGGTTTCAGGGGTCACTGGATTTGGTCTCTTGCTGTCAGGGGTCATTGGGTTTGGTCTCTCGGTGTCAGGGGTCACTGGATTTCATCTCTCAGTTTGAGGGGTCATTGGGTTTGCTCTCTTGGTGTCAGGGGTCACTGGGTTTGGTCTCTCTCTGTCAGGGGTCACTGGGTTTAGTCTCGGTGTCAGGGGTCACTGGGTTTGGTCTCGGTGTCAGGGGTCACTGGGTTTGGTCTCGGTGTCAGGGGTCACTGGATTTGGTGTCGGTGTCAGGGGTCACTGGATTTTATCTCTCAGTGTGAGGGGTCAGTGGGTTTGGTCTCTCGTTGTGAGGGGTCATTGGGTTTGGTCTCTCGTTGTGAGGGGTCATTGGGTTTGGTCTCTCAGTGTCAGGGGTCACTGGATTTGGTCTCTTGCTTTCAGGGGTTACTGGGTTTGATCTCAGTGTCAGGGGTCACTGAGTTTGGTCTCTCGGTGTGAGGGTCACTGGGTTTGATCTCAGTGTCAGGGGTCACTGGGTTTGGTCTCTCGCTGTCAGGGGTCACTGGATTCCGTCACTCAGTGTGAGGGGTCATTGGGTTTGGTCTCTCGGTGTGAGGGGTCACTGGGTTTGGTCTCTCAGTGTGAGGGGTCACTGGGATTGCTCTCACGGTGTCAGGGGTCACTGGATTTCGTCTCAGTGTGAGGGGTCATTGGGCTTGGTCTCTCGGTGTGAGGGGTCACTGGGTTTGGTCTCTCGCTGTCAGGGGTCACTGGATTCCGTCACTCAGTGTGAGTGGTCACTGGGTTTGGTCTCTCAGTGTGAGGGTTCACTGGGTTTGCTCTCTCGGTCTCAGGAGTCATTAGGTTTGGTCTCAGTGTCAGGGATCACTGGGTTTGGTCTCGGTGTCAGGGGTCACTGGATTTCGTCTCAGTGTGAGGGGTCATTGGGCTTGGTCTCTCAGTGTGAGGGGTCACTGGGTTTGGTCTCTCGGTGTGAGGGGTCACTGGGTTTGCTTTCTCGGTGTCAGGAGTCATTAGGTTTGGTCTCAGTTTCAGGGGTCACTAGGTTTGGTCTCTCGGTGTGAGGGGTCACTGGATTTGGTCTCTCGCTGTCAGGGGTCTCTAAGTTTACGTTCTCAGTGTCAGGGGTCACTGGGTTTAGGTCTCAGAGTGAGGGATCACTGAGTTAGGTCTCTCGGTGTGAGGGGTCAGTGGGTTTGGTCTCTCGGTGTCAGGGGTCATTGGGTTTGGTCACTCGGTGTCAGGGGTCACTGGGTTTGATCTCGGTGTCAGGGGTCACTGGGTTTGGTCTCTCGGTTTCAGGGGTCACTGGGTTTGATCTGGGTGTCGGGGTTCACTGGGTTTGGTCTCGGTGTCAGTGGTCACTGGGTTTGGTCTCTCGGTGTTGGGGGTCACTGGGTTTGATCTCTCGCTGTCAGGGGTCACTGGGTTTGGTTTCTTGGTGTCGGGGTCACTGAAATGGTCTCATGCTGTCAGGGGTCACAAGGTTTGGTCTGGGTGTCAGGGTCACTGGATTTGGTCTCTTGCTGTCAGGGGTCACTGGAAATGGTCTCAGTGTCAGGGGTCACTGGGTTTGATCTCGGTGTCAGGCAGTCACTGGATTAGGTCTCGGTGTCAGGGTTCACTGGATTTCGTCTCTCAGTGTGAGGGGTCACTGGATTTTGTCTCTCGGTGTGAGGGGTCACTGGGTTTGGTCTCGGTGTGAGGGGTCACTGGGTTTGGCCTCTCGCAGTCAGGTGTCACTGGGTTTGGTCTCTCGGTGTCAGGGGTCACTGGGTTTGATCTTGGTGTCAGGGGTCACTGGGTTTGATCTCGGTGTCAGGGGTCACTGGGTTTGGTCTCAGTGTCAGGGGTCACTGGTTTTGGTTTCGGTGTCAGGGGTCACTGGGTTTGGTTTCAGTGTCAGGGGTCAATGGGTTTGGTTTCGGTCTCGGGGGTCACTGGGTTTGATCTCGGTGTCGGGGTCACTGGGTTTGGTCTCGGTGTCAGGGGTCACTGGGTTTGGTCTCGGTGTCAGGGGTCACTGGGTTTGGTCTCTCGGTGTCAGGGGTCACTGGATTTCATCTCTCAGTGTGAGGGGTCATTGGGTTTGGTCTCTCGGTGTGAGGGGTCATTGGGTTTGCTCTCTTGGTGTCAGGGGTCACTGGGTTTGGTCTCTCGCTTTCAGGGGTCACTGGGTTTGTTCTCGATGTCAGAGGTCACTGGGTTTGGTCTCGGTATCAGGGATCACTGGGTTTGGTCTCGGTGTCAGGGGTCACTGGGTTTGGTCTCTCAGTGTCAGGGGTCACTGGATTTGGTCTCTTGCTTTCAGGGGTTACTGGGTTTGATCTCAGTGTCAGGGGTCATTGGGTTTGATCTCAGTGTCAGGGGTCACTGGGTTTGGTCTCTCGCTGTCAGGCGTCACTGGATTCCGTCACTCAGTGTGAGGGGTCATTGGGTTTGGTCTCTCGGTGTGAGGGGTCAGTGGGTTTGGTCTCTCAGTGTGAGGGGTCACTGGGTTTGCTCTCTCGGTGTCAGGGGTCACTGGAATTCGTCTCAGTGTGAGGGGTCATTGGGCTTGGTCTCTCGGTGTGAGGGGTCACTGGGTTTGGTCTCTCGGTGTGAGGGGTCACTGGGTTTGCTCTCTCGCTGTCAGGTGTCACTGGATTCCGTTACTCAGTGTGAGGGGTCACTGGGTTTGGTCTCTCAGTGTGAGGGGTCACTGGGTATGCTCTCTCGGTGTCAGGAGTCATTAGGTTTGGTCTCAGTGTCAGGGGTCACTGGGTTTACGTTCTCAGTGTCAGGAGTCACTGGGTTTTGGTTCTCAGCGTGAGGGATCACTGAGTTAGGTCTCTCGGTGTCAGGGGTCAGTGGGTTTGGTCTCTCGGTGTCAGGGGTCATTGGGTTTGGTCTCTCGGTGTCAGGGATCACTGGGTTTGATCTCGGTGTCAGGGGTCACTGGGTTTGGTCTCTCGGTGTCGGGGTCAATGGGTTTGGTCTCGTGTCG
Organism: Carcharodon carcharias; assembly: GCF_017639515.1. Taxonomy (NCBI): domain Eukaryota; kingdom Metazoa; phylum Chordata; class Chondrichthyes; order Lamniformes; family Lamnidae; genus Carcharodon; species Carcharodon carcharias. The sequence goes on along the minus strand of NC_054478.1, from coordinate 15,594,642 downwards.
GGGGTCACTGGGTTTGATCTCGGTGTCGGGGTCACTGGGTTTGGTCTCAGTGTCAGGGGTCACTGGGTTTGGTCTCGGTGTCAGGGGTCACTGGATTTCATCTCTCAGTGTGAGGGGTCATTGGGTTTGGTCTCTCGGTGTGAGGGGTCATTGGGTTTGGTCTCTCAGTGTCAGGGGTCACTGGATTTGGTCTCTCACTTTCAGGGGTCACTGGGTTTGGTCTCTCGGTGTGAGGGGTCACTGGGTTTGATCTCAGTGTCAGGGGTCACTGGGTTTGGTCTCTCGCTGTCAGGGGTCACTGGATTCCGTCACTCAGTGTGAGGGGTCACTGGGTTTAGGTCTCAGAGTGAGGGATCACTGAGTTAGGTCTCTCGGTGTCAGGGGTCAGTGGGTTTGGTCTCTCGGTGTCAGGGGTCATTGGGTTTGGTCTCTCGGTGTCAGGGGTCACTGGGTTTGATCTCGGTGTCAGGGGTCACTGGGTTTGGTCTCTCGGTTTCAGGGGTCACTGGGTTTGATCTGGGTGTCGGGGTTCACTGGGTTTGGTCTCTCGGTGTTGGGGGTCACTGAAATGGTCTCATGCTGTCAGGGGTCACTAGGTTTGGTCTGGGTGTCCGGGGTCACTGGGTTTGGACTCTCGGTGTCGGGGGTCACTGGGTTTGGTCTGTCGGTGTCAGGTGTCACGGGGTTTGGTCTCTCGGTGTCAGGGGTCACTGGGTTTGATCTCGGTGTCAGTGGTCACTGGGTTTGGTCTTGGTGTCAGGGGTCACTGGGTTTGGTCTCAGTGTTAGGGGTCACTGGGTTTGGTCTCAGTGTCAGGGGTCACTGGGTTTGGTTTCGCTGTCAGGGGTCACTGGGTTTGGTCTCAGTGTCAGGGGTCACTGGGTTTGGTCTCAGTGTCAGGGGTCACTGGGTTTGGTCTCAGTGTCAGGACTCACTGGGTTTGGTTTCGGTGTCAGGGGTCACTGTGTTTGGTCTTGGTGTCAGGGGTCACTGGGTTTGGTCTCAGTGTCAGGGGTCACTGGGTTTGGTATCGGTGTCAGGGGTCACTGGGTTTGGTCTCAGTGTCAGGGGTCAATGGGTTTGGTTTCGGTCTCGGGGGTCACTGGGTTTGATCTCGGTGTCGGGGTCACTGGGTTTGTTCTCGGTGTCAGGGGTCACTGGGTTTGGTCTCGGTGTCAGGGGTCACTGGGTTTGGTCTCTCGGTGTCAGGGGTCACTGGATTTCATCTCTCAGTGTGAGGGGTCATTGGGTTTGGTCTCTCAGTGTGAGGGGTCATTTGGTTTGCTCTCTTGGTGTCAGGGGTCACTGGGTTTGGTCTCTCGCTGTCAAGGGTCACTGGGTTTGTTCTCGATGTCAGAGGTCACTGGGTTTGGTCTCGGTATCAGGGATCACTGGGTTTGGTCTCGGTGTCAGGGGTCACTGTGTTTGGTCTCAGTGTCAGGGGTCACTGGATTTCATCTCTCAATGTGAGGGGTCATTGGGTTTGGTCTCTCGTTGTGAGGGGTCATTGGGTTTGGTCTCTCAGTGTCAGGGGTCACTGGATTTGGTCTCTTGCTTTCAGGGGTTACTGGGTTTGATCTCAGTGTCAGGGGTCACTGGGTTTGATCTCAGTGTCAGGGGTCACTGGGTTTGGTCTCTCGCTGTCAGGCGTCACTGGATTCCGTCACTCAGTGTGAGGGGTCATTGGGTTTGGTCTCTCGGTGTGAGGGGTCAGTGGGTTTGGTCTCTCAGTGTGAGGGGTCACTGGGTTTGCTCTCTCGGTGTCAGGGGTCACTGGAATTCGTCTCAGTGTGAGGGGTCATTGGGCTTGGTCTCTCGGTGTGAGGGGTCACTGGGTTTGGTCTCTCGGTGTGAGGGGTCACTGGGTTTGCTCTCTCGCTGTCAGGGGTCACTGGATTCCGTTACTCAGTGTGAGGGGTCACTGGGTTTGGTCTCTCAGTGTGAGGGGTCACTGGGTATGCTCTCTCGGTGTCAGGAGTCATTAGGTTTGGTCTCAGTGTCAGGGGTCACTGGGTTTACGTTCTCAGTGTCAGGAGTCACTGGGTTTTGGTTCTCAGCGTGAGGGATCACTGGGTTTGGTCTCGGTGTCAGGGGTCACTGGGTTTGGTCTCGGTGTCAGGGGTCACTGGGTTTGGTCTCTTGGTGTCAGGGGTCACTGGATTTCATCTCTCAGTGTGAGGGGTCATTGGGTTTGGTCTCTCGGTGTGAGGGGTCATTGGGTTTGCTCTCTTGGTGTCAGGGGTCACTGGGTTTGGTCTCTCGCTGTCAGGGGTCACTGGGTTTGTTCTCGATGTCAGAGGTCACTGGGTTTGGTCTCGGTATCAGGGATCACTGGGTTTGGTCTCGGTGTCAAGGGTCACTGGATTTGGTCTCAGTGTCAGGGGTCACTGGATTTCATCTCTCAGTGTGAGGGGTCATTGGGTTTGGTCTCTCGGTGTGAGGGGTCATTGGGTTTGGTCGCTCAGTGTCAGGGGTCACTGGATTTGGTCTCTCACTTTCAGGGGTCACTGGGTTTGGTCTCTCGGTGTGAGGGGTCACTGGGTTTGATCTCAGTGTCAGGGGTCACTGGGTTTGGTCTCTCGCTGTCAGGGGTCACTGGATTCCGTCACTCAGTGTGAGGGGTCACTGGGTTTGGTCTCTCAGTGTGAGGGGTCACTGGGTTTGGTCTCTCGGTGTCAGGAGTCATTAGGTTTGGTCTCAGTGTCAGGGGTCACTGGGTTTGGTCTCGGTGTCAGGGGTCACTGGATTTCGTCTCAGTGTGAGGGGTCATTGGGCTTGGTCTCTCGGTGTGAGGGGTCACTGGGTTTGGTCTCTCGGTGTCAGGAGTCATTAGGTTTGGTCTCAGTGTCAGGGGTCACTGGGTTTGGTCTCGGTGTCAGGGGTCACTGGATTTTGTCTCAGTGTGAGGGGTCATTGGGCTTGGTGTCTCGGTGTGAGGGGTCACTGGGTTTGGTCTCTCGGTGTGAGGGGTCACTGGGTTTGCTCTCTCGGTGTCAGGAGTCATTAGGTTTGGTCTCAGTGTCAGGGGTCACTAGGTTTGGTCTCTCGGTGTGAGGGGTTACTTGATTTGGTCTCTCGCTGTCAGGGGTCTCTAAGTTTACGTTCTCAGTGTCAGGGGTCACTGGGTTTAGGTCTCAGTGTGAGGGATCACTGAGTTAGGTCTCTCGCTGTCAGGGGTCATTGGGTTTGGGCTGTCGGTGTCAGGGGTCACTGGATTTGATCTCGGGTGTCAGGGGTCACTGGGGTTGGTCTCTCAGTGTCAGGGTTCACTGGGTTTGATCTCGGTGTCGGGGGTCACTGGGTTTGATCTCGGTGTCGGGGTCACTGGGTTTGGTCTCGGTGTCGGGGTCACTGGGTTTGGTCTCGGTGTCAGGGGTCACTGGGTTTGGTTTCGGTGTCAGGGGTCACCGGATTCCGTCTCACAGTGTGAGGGGTAAGTGGGTTTGGTCTCTCGGTGTGAGGGTCACTGGGTTTGACCTCTCGGTGTGAGGGTCAGTGGGTTTGATCTCCCGGTGTGAGAGGTCATTGGGTTTGGTGTCTTGGTGTCAGGGGGCACTGAAATGGTCTCATGCTGTCAGGGGTCACTAGGTTTGGTCTGGGTGTCAGGGGTCACTGGGTTTGGACTCTCAGTGTCAGGGGTCACTGGATTTGGTCTCTTGCTGTCAGGGGTCACTGGGTTTGGTCTCAGTGTCAATGGTCACTGGGTTTGGTTTCGGTGTCAGGGGTCACTGGGTTTGGTCTCAGTGTCAGGGGTTACTGGGTTTGGTCTCGGTGTCAGGGGTCACTGTGTTTGGTTTCGGTGTCAGGGGTCACTGGATTCTATCTCTCAGTGTGAGGGGTAAGTGGGTTTGGTCTCTCGGTGTGAGGGGTCACTCGGTTTGGTCTCGGTGTGAGGGGTCACTGGGTTTGGTCTCTCGGTGTCAGGGGTCACTGGAATTGGTCTCATGCTGTCGGGGTGAATAGGTTTGGTCTGGCTGTCAGGGATCACTGGGTTTGGTCTCTTGCTGTCAGGGGTCATTGGTTTTGATCTCGGTTTCAGGGGTCACTGGATTTGGTCTCTTGCTGTCAGGGGTCACTGGGTTTGGTCTCTCGGTGTCAGGGGTCACTGGATTTCATCTCTCAGTTTGAGGGGTCATTGGGTTTGCTCTCTTGGTGTCAGGGGTCACTGGGTTTGGTCCCTCGCTGTCAGGGGTCACTGGGTTTAGTCTCGGTGTCAGGGGTCACTGGGTTTGGTCTCGGTGTCAGGGGTCACTGGGTTTGGTCTCGGTGTCAGGGGTCACTGGGTTTGGTCTCGGTGTCAGGGGTAACTGGATTTGGTCTCGGTGTCAGGGGTCACTGGATTTTATCTCTCAGTGTGAGGGGTCATTGGGTTTGGTCTCTCGTTGTGAGGGGTCATTGGGTTTGGTCACTCGTTGTGAGGGGTCATTGGGTTTGGTCTCTCAGTGTCAGGGGTCACTGGATTTGGTCTCTTGCTTTCAGGGGTTACTGGGTTTGATCTCAGTGTCAATGGTCACTGGGTTTGGTTTCGGTGTCAGGGGTCACTGGGTTTGGTCTCAGTGTCAGGGGTTACTGGGTTTGGTCTCGGTGTCAGGGGTCACTGTGTTTGGTTTCGGTGTCAGGGGTCACTGGATTCTATCTCTCAGTGTGAGGGGTAAGTGGGTTTGGTCTCTCGGTGTGAGGGGTCACTCGGTTTGGTCTCGGTGTGAGGGGTCACTGGGTTTGGTCTCTCGGTGTCAGGGGTCACTGGAATTGGTCTCATGCTGTCGGGGTGAATAGGTTTGGTCTGGCTGTCAGGGGTCACTGGGTTTGGTCTCGGTGTCAGGGATCACTGGGTTTGGTCTCTCGGTGTGAGGGTCATTGGGTTTGATCTCAGTGTCAGGGGTCACTGGGTTTGGTCTCTCGCTGTCAGGGGTCACTGGATTCCGTCACTCAGTGTGAGGGGTCATTGGGTTTGGTCTCTCGATGTGAGCGGTCACTGGGTTTGGTCTCTCGGTGTGAGGGGTCACTGGGTTTGGTCTCTCAGTGTGAGGGGTCACTGGGATTGCTCTCTCGGTGTCAGGGGTCACTGGATTTCGTCTCAGTGTGAGGGGTCATTGGGCTTGGTCTCTCGGTGTGAGGGGTCACTGGGTTTGGTCTCTCGCTGTCAGGGGTCACTGGATTCCGTCACTCAGTGTGAGGGGTCACTGGGTTTGGTCTCTCAGTGTGAGGGGTCACTGGGTTTGCTCTCTCGGTCTCAGGAGTCATTAGGTTTGGTCTCAGTGTCAGGGATCACTGGGTTTGGTCTCGGTGTCAGGGGTCACTGGATTTCGTCTCAGTGTGAGGGGTCATTGGGCTTGGTCTCTCAGTGTGAGGGGTCACTGGGTTTGGTCTCTCGGTGTGAGGGGTCACTGGGTTTGCTCTCTCGGTGTCAGGAGTCATTAGGTTTGGTCTCAGTTTCAGGGGTCACTAGGTTTGGTCTCTCGGTGTGAGGGGTCACTGGATTTGGTCTCTCGCTGTCAGGGATCTCTAAGTTTACGTTCTCAGTGTCAGGGGTCACTGGGTTTAGGTCTCAGTGTGAGGGATCACTGAGTTAGGTCTCTCGGTGTCAGGGGTCAGTGGGTTTGGTCTCTCGGTCTCAGGGGTCATTGGGTTTGGTCTCTCGGTGTCAGGGGTCACTGGGTTTGATCTCGGTGTCAAGGGTCACTGGGTTTGGTCTCTCGGTTTCAGGGGTCACTGGGTTTGATCTGGGTGTCGGGGTTCACTGGGTTTGGTCTCGGTGTCAGGGGTCTCTGGGTTTGGTCTCTCGGTGTTGGGGATCACTGGGTTTGATCTCTCGCTGTCAGGGGTCACTGGGTTTGGTTTCTTGGTGTCGGGGTCACTGAAATGGTCTCATGCTGTCAGGGGTCACAAGGTTTGGTCTGGGTGTCAGGGTCACTGGATTTGGTCTCTTGCTGTCAGGGGTCACTGGAAATGGTCTCAGTGTCAGGGGTCACTGGGTTTGATCTCGGTGTCAGGCAGTCACTGGATTAGGTCTCGGTGTCAGGGTTCACTGGATTTCGTCTCTCAGTGTGAGGGGTCACTGGATTTTGTCTCTCGGTGTGAGGGGTCACTGGGTTTGGTCTCGGTGTGAGGGGTCACTGGGTTTGGCCTCTCGCAGTCAGGTGTCACTGGGTTTGGTCTCTCGGTGTCAGGGGTCACTGGGTTTGATCTTGGTGTCAGGGGTCACTGGGTTTGGTCTCGGTGTCAGGGGTCACTGGGTTTGGTCTCGGTGTCAGGGGTCACTGGGTTTGGTTTCGGTGTCAGGGGTCACTGGGTTTGGTCTCAGTGTCAGGGGTCACTGGGTTTGGTCTCAGTGTCAGGGGTCACTGGGTTTGGTCTCAGTGTCAGGGGTCACTGGGTTTGGTCTCGGTGTCAGGGGTCACTGTGTTTGGTTTCGGCGTCAGGGGTCACTGGATTCTGTCTCTCAGTGTGAGGGGTAAGTGGGTTTGGTCTCTCGGTGTCAGGGGTCACTGGGTTTTGTCTCGGTATCAGGGGTCACTGGGTTTGGTCTCTCGGTTTCAGGGGTCACTGGGTTTGATCTGGGTGTCGGGGTTCACTGGGTTTGGTCTCGGTGTCAGGGGTCACTGGGTTTGGTCTCTCGGTGTTGGGGGTCACTGGGTTTGATCTCTCGCTGTCAGGGGTCACTGGGTTTGGTTTCTTGGTGTCGGGGTCACTGAAATGGTCTCATGCTGTCAGGGGTCACAAGGTTTGGTCTGGGTGTCAGGGTCACTGGATTTGGTCTCTTGCTGTCAGGGGTCACTGGAAATGGTCTCAGTGTCAGGGGTCACTGGGTTTGATCTCGGTGTCAGGCAGTCACTGGATTAGGTCTTGGTGTCAGGGTTCACTGGATTTCGTCTCTCAGTGTGAGGGGTCACTGGATTTTGTCTCTCGGTGTGAGGGGTCACTGGGTTTGGTCTCGGTGTGAGGGGTCACTGGGTTGGGCCTCTCGCAGTCAGGTGTCACTGGGTTTGGTCTCTCGGTGTCAGGGGTCACTGGGTTTGATCTTGGTGTCAGGGGTCACTGGGTTTGGTCTCGGTGTCAGGGGTCACTGGGTTTGGTCTCGGTGTCAGGGATCACTGGGTTTGGTCTCAGTGTCAGGGGTCACTGGGTTTGGTTTCGGTGTCAGGGGTCACTGGGTTTGGTCTCAGTGTCAGGGGTCACTGGGTTTGGTCTCAGTGTCAGGGGTCACTGGGTTTGGTCTCGGTGTCAGGGGTCACTGTGTTTGGTTTCGGTGTCAGGGGTCACTGGATTCTGTCTCTCAGTGTGAGGGGTAAGTGGGTTTGGTCTCTCGGTGTCAGGGGTCACTGGGTTTGGTCTCGGTATCAAGGGTCACTGGGTTTGGTCTCGGTGTCAAGGGTCACTGGATTTGGTCTCAGTGTCAGGGGTCACTGGATTTTATCTCTCAGTGTGAGGGGTCATTGGGTTTGGTCTCTCGTTGTGAGGGGTGATTGGGTTTGGTCTCTCAGTGTCAGGGGTCACTGGATATGGTCTCTTGCTTTCAGGGGTTACTGGGTTTGATCTCACTGTCAGGGGTCACTGGGTTTGATCTCAGTGTCAGGGGTCACTGGGTTTGGTCTCTCGTTGTCAGGGGTCACTGGATTCCGTCACTCAGTGTGAGGGGTCATTGGGTTTGTTCTCTCGGTGCGAGGGGTCACTGGGTTTGCTCTCTCGGTGTCAGGGGTCACTGGATTTCGTCTCAGTGTGAGGGGTCATTGGGCTTGGTCTCTCGGTGTGAGGGGTCACTGGGTTTGGTCTCTCGGTGTGAGGGGTCACTCGGTTTGCTCTCTCGGTGTCAGGAGTCATTAGGTTTGGTCTCAATCTCAGGGGTCACTGGGTTTGGTCTCTCGGTGTCAGGTGTCACTGGGTTTGGTCTCTCGGTGTGAGGGGTCACTGGATTTGGTCGCTCGCTGTCAGGGGTCACTGGGTTTTCGTTCACAGTGTCAGGGTTCACTGGGTTTAGGTTCTCAATGTGACAGATCACTGAGTTAGGTCTCTCGGTGCCAGGGGTCAGTGGGTTTGGTCTCTCGGTGTCACGGGTCATTGGGTTTGGTCTCTCGGTGTCAGGGGTCACTGGGTTTGATCTCGATGTCAGGGGTCACTGGGTTTGGTCACTCAGTGTCAGGGGTCAATGGGTTTGGTCTCGGTGTCGGGGGTCACTGGGATTGGTCTCCACGGTGTCAGGGGTCACTGGATTTGGTCTCTCGCTTTCAGGGGTTACTGGGTTTGATCTCAGTGTCAGGGGTCACTGGGTTTGGTCTCTCGGTGTGAGGGGTCACTGGGTTTGAGCTCAGTGTCAGGGGTCACTGGGTTTGGTCTCTCGCTGTCAGGGGTCACTGGATTTCGTCTCAGTGTGAGGGGTTATTGGGCTTGGTCTCTCGTTGTGAGGGGTCACTGGGTTTGGTCTCTCGGTGTGAGGGGTCACTGGGTTTGCTCTCTCGGTGTCAGGAGTCATTAGGTTTGGTCTCAGTGTCAGGGGTCACTGGGTTTGGTCTCTCGGTGTGAGGGGTCACTGGATTTGGTCTCTCGGTGTCAGGGGTCACTGGGTTTGATCTCGGTGTCAGGGGTCACTGGGTTTGGTCTCTCGGTGTCAGGGGTCACTGGGTTGATCTCGGTGTCGGAGGTCACTGGGTTTGATCTCGGTGTCGGGGTCACTGGGTTTGGTCTCGGTGTCAGGGGTCACTGGGTTTGATCTCTCGGTGTGAGAGGTCACTGGGTTTGGTCTTTGGTGTCAGGGGTCACTGAAATGGTCTCATGCTGTCAGGGGTCACTAGGTTTGGTCTGTGTGTCCGGGGTCACTGGGTTTGGACTCTCGGTGTCGGGGGTTTCTGGGTTTGGTCTGTCGGTGTCAGGTGTCACGGGGTTTGGTCTCTCGGTGTCAGGGGTCACTGGGTTTGATCTCGGTGTCAGTGGTCACTGGGTTTGGTCTTGGTGTCAGGGGTCACTGTGTTTGGTCTCAGTGTTAGGGGTCACTGGGTTTGGTCTCAGTGTCAGGGGTTACTGGGTTTGGTTTCGCTGTCAGGGGTCACTGGGTTTGGTCTCAGTGTCAGGGGTCACTGGGTTTGGTCTCAGTGTCAGGGGTCACTGGGTTTGGTCTCAGTGTCAGGGGTCACTGGGTTTGGTTTCGGTGTCAGGGGTCACTGTGTTTGGTCTCAGTGTCAGGCGTCACTGGGTTTGGTTTTGGTGTCAGGGGTCACTGGATTCCATCTCTCAGTGTGAGGGGTAAGTGGGTTTCGTCTCTCAGTGAGAGGGGTCACTCGGTTTGGTCTCGGTGTGAGGGGTCACTGGTTTTGGTCTCTTGGTGTCAGGGGTCACTGGAATTGGTCTCATGCTGTCGGGGTGAATAGGTTTGGTCAGGGTGTCAGAGGTCACTGGGTTTGGTCTCGGTGTCAGGGGTCACTGGGTTTGGTCTCTTGCTGTCAGGGGTCACTGGGTTTGATCTCGGTTTCAGGGGTCACTGGATTTGGTCTCCTGCTGTCAGGAGTCACTGGGTTTGGTCAGTGTCAGGGGTCACTACGTTTGATCTCGGTGTCAGGGGGTCACTGGGTTTGGTCTCGGTGTCGGGGGTCACTGGGTTTGGTCTCTCGGTGTCAGGGATCACTGGGTTTGGTCTTTCTGTGTCAGGGGTCATTGGGTTTAGGTTCTCAGTGTCAGGGGTCACTGGGTTTGGTCTCTCGGTCTGGGCGGTCACTGGGTTTGGTCTCAGAGTGAGGGGTCAGTGGGTTTGGTCTCTCGGTGTCAGGGGTCACTGGATTTGGTCTCTCAGTGTCAGGGGTCACTGGGTTTGGTCTCGGTGTCAGGGGTCACTGGGTTTGATCTCGGTGTCAGGGGTCACTGGGTTTGGTCTCAGTGTCAGGGGTCACTGGTTTTGATCTTGGTGTCAGGGGTCACTGGATTTGGTCTCAGTGTCAGGGGTCACTGGGTTTGGTCTGTCAGTGTCAGGTGTCACGGGGTTTGGTCTCTCGGTGTCAGGGGTCACTGGGTTTGATCTCGGTGTCAGGGGTCACTGGGTTTGGTCTCAGTGTCAGGGGTCACTGGTTTTGATCTTGGTGTCAGGGGTCACTGGATTTGGTCTCAGTGTCAGGGGTCACTGGGTTTGGACTCTCGGTGTCAGCGGTCACTGGGTTTGGACTCTCGGTGTCAGGGGTCACTGGGTTTCGGTTCTCAGTGTGAGGGATCACTGAGTTAGGTCTCTCGGTGTCAGGGGTCAGTGGGTTTGGTCTCTCGGTGTCAGGGGTCATTGGGTTTGGTCTCTCGGTGTCAGGGATCACTGGGTTTGATCTCGGTGTCAGGGGTCACTGGGTTTGGTTTCGGTCTCGGGGGTCACTGGGTTTGATCTCGGTGTCGGGGTCACTGGGTTTGGTCTCGGTGTCAGGGGTCACTGGGTTTGGTCTCGGTGTCAGGGGTCACTGGGTTTGGTCTCTCGGTGTCAGGGGTCACTGGATTTCATCTCTCAGTGTGAGGGTTCATTGGGTTTGGTCTCTCGGTGTGAGGGGTCATTGGGTTTGCTCTCTTGGTGTCAGGGTTCACTGGGTTTGGTCTCTCGCTGTCAGGGGTCACTGGGTTTGTTCTCGATGTCAGAGGTCACTGGGTTTGGTCTCGGTATCAGGGATCACTGGGTTTGGTCTCGGTGTCAGGGGTCACTGGGTTTGGTCTCAGTGTCAGGGGTCACTGGATTTCATCTCTCAATGTGAGGGGTCATTGGGTTTGGTCTCTCGTTGTGAGGGGTCATTGGGTTTGGTCTCTCGTTGTGAGGGGTCATTGGGTTTGGTCTCTCAGTGTCAGGGGTCACTGGATTTGGTCTCTTGCTTTCAGGGGTTACTGGGTTTGATCTCAGTGTCAGGGGTCACTGGGTTTGGTCTCTCGGTGTGAGGGTCACTGGGTTTGATCTCAGTGTCAGGGGTCACTGGGTTTGGTCTCTCGCTGTCAGGGGTCACTGGATTCCGTCACTCAGTGTGAGGGGTCATTGGGTTTGGTCTCTCGGTGTGAGGGGTCACTCGGTTTGCTCTCTCGGTGTCAGGAGTCATTAGGTTTGGTCTCAGTCTCAGGTGTCACTGGGTTTGGTCTCTCGGTGTGAGGGGTCACTGGATTTGGTCTCTCAGTGTCAGGGGTTACTGGGTTTACGTCCTCAGTGTCAGGGGTCACTGGGTTTAGCTCTCAGTGTGAGGGATCACTGAGTTAGGTCTCTCGGTGTCAGAGGTCAGTGGGTTTGGTCTCTAGGAGTCAGGGGTCATTGGTTTTGGTCTCTCGGTGTCAGACGTCACTGGGTTTGATCTCGGTGTCAGGGGTCGCTGGGTTTGGTCTCTCAGTGTCAGGGGTCACTGGGTTTGATCTCGGTGTCGGAGGTCACTGGGTTTGATCTCGGTGTCGGGGTCGCTGGGTTTGGTCTCGGTGTCAGGGGTCACTGGGTTTGGTCTCGGTGTCAGGGGTCACTGGGTTTGGTTTCGGTGTCAGGGGTCACCGGATTCCGTCTCTCAGTGTGAGGGGTAAGTGGGTTTGGTCTCTCGGTGTGAGGGTCACTGGGTTTGGTCTCTTGGTGTCAGGGGTCACTGAAATGGTCTCATGCTCTCAGGGGTCACTAGGTTTGGTCTGGGTGTCAGGGGTCACTGGGTTTGACCTCGGTGTCAGGCGGTCACTGGATTAGGTCTCGGTGTCAGGGTTCACTGGATTTCGTCTCTCAGTGTGAGGGGTCACTGGGTTTGGTCTCGGTGTGAAGGTTCACTGGGTTTGATCTCCCGGTGTCGGGGGTCACTGGGTTGGATCTCGGTGTCGGGGTCACTGGGTTTGGTCTCGGTGTCGGGGTCACTGGATTTGGTCTCGGTGTCAGGGGTCACTGGGTTTGGTCTCGGTGTCAGGGGTCACTGGGTTTGTTTTCAGTGTCAGGGGGCATCGGATTCCGTCTCTCAGTGTGAAGTGTAAATGGGTTGGGTCTCTCGGTGTGAGGGTCACTGGGTTTGATCTCTCGGTGTGAGAGGTCACTGGGTTTGGTCTCTCGCAGTCAGGGGTCACTGGGTTTGGTCTCGGTGTCAGGGGTCACTGGGTTTGGTCTCAGTGTCAGGGGTCACTGGGTTTGGTATCAGTGTCAGGGGTCACTGGGTTTGGTCTTGGTGTCAGGGGTCACTGGGTTTGGTCTCGGTGTCAGGTTTGCGGGATTTCGTCCCTCAGTGTGAGGGGTCACAGGGTTTGGTCTCTCGGTGTGAGGGGTCACAGGGTTTGGTCTCTCGGTGTGAGGGGTCACAGGGTTTGGTCTCTCGGTGTGAGGGGTCACAGGGTTTGGTCTCTCGGTGTGAGGGGTCACAGGGTTTGGTCTCTCGGTGTGAGGAGTCATTGGGTTTGGTCTCTCGGTGTCAGGGGTCACTGGGTTTGGTCTCTCGCAGTCAGGGGTCACTGGGTTTGGTCTCTCGGTGTCAGGGGTCACTGGATTTCATCTCTCAGTGTGAGGGGTCATTGGGTTTGGTCTCTCGGTGTGAGGGGTCATTGGGTTTGTTCTCTTGGTGTCAGGGGTCACTGGGTTTGGTCTCTCGCTGTCAGGGGTTACTGGGTTTGGTCTCGGTATCAGGGATCACTGGGTTTGGTCTCGGTGTCAGGGGTCACTGGGTTTGGTCTCAGTGTCAGGGGTCACTGGATTTCATCTCTCAATGTGAGGGGTCATTGGGTTTGGTCTCTCGTTGTGAGGGGTCATTGGGTTTGGTCTCTCAGTGTCAGGGGTCACTGGATTTGGTCTCTTGCTTTCAGGGGTTACTGGATTTCGTCTCAGTGTGAGGGGTCATTGGGCTTGGTCTCTCGGTGTGAGGGGTCACTGGGTTTGGTCTCTCGGTGTGAGGGGTCACTGGGTTTGCTCTCTCGCTGTCGGGGTCACTGGATTCTGTCACTCAGTGTGAGGGGTCACTGGGTTTGGTCTCTCAGTGTGAGGGGTCACTCGGTTTGCTCTCTCGGTGTCAGGAGTCATTAGGTTTGTTCTCAGTGTCAGGGGTCACTGGGTTTACGTTCTCAGTGTGAGGGGTCACTGGGTTTACGTTCTCAGTGTCAGGAGTCACTGGGTTTTGGTTCTCAGCGTGAGGGATCACTGAGTTAGGTCTCTCGGTGTCAGGGGTCAGTGGGTTTGGTCTCTCGGTGTCAGGGGTCATTGGGTTTGGTCTCTCGGTGTCAGGGGTCACTGGGTTTGATCTCGGTGTCAGGGGTCACTGGGTTTGGTCTCTCGGTGTCGGGGTCAATGGGTTTGGTCTCGTGTCGGGGGTCACTGGGTTTGATCTCGGTGTCGGGGTCACTGGGTTTGGTCTCGGTGTCAGGGGTCACTGGGTTTGGTCTCGGTGTCAGGGGTCACTGGATTTCATCTCTCAGTGTGAGGGGTCATTGGGTTTGGTCTCTCGGTGTGAGGGGTCATTGGGTTTGGTCTCTCAGTGTCAGTGGTCACTGGATTTGGTCTCTCACTTTCAGGGGTCACTGGGTTTTGTCTCTCGGTGTGAGGGGTCACTGGGTTTGATCTCAGTGTCAGGGGTCACTGGGTTTGGTCTCTCGCTGTCAGGGGTCACTGGATTCCGTCACTCAGTGTGAGGGGTCACTGGGTTTGGTCTCTCAGTGTGAGGGGTCACTGGGTTTGCTCTCTCGGTGTCAGGAGTCATTAGGTTTGGTCTCAGTGTCAGGGGTCACTGGGTTTGATCTCGGTGTCAGGGGTCACTGGGTTTGGTCTCGGTGTCAGGGGTCACTGGGTTTGGTGTCAGTGTCAGGGGTCACTGGGTTTGGTCTCAGTGTCAGTGGTCACTGGGTTTGGTCTCGGTGTCAGGGGTCACTGGGTTTGATCTCGCTGTCAGGGGTCACTGGGTTTGGTCTCGGTGACAGGGGTCACTGGGTTTGGACTCTCGGTGTCAGGGGTCACTGGATTTGGTCTCGGTGTCAGGGTTCACGGGATTTCGTCCCTCAGTGTGAGGGGTCACAGGGTTTGGTCTCTCGGTGTGATGGGTCACAGGGTTTGGTCTCTCGGTGTGAGGGGTCACAGGGTTTGGTCTCTCGGTGTGAGGGGTCATTGGGTTTGGTCTCTCGGTGTCAGGGGTCACTGGCTTTGGTCTCTCGCAGTCAGGGGTCACTGGGTTTGGTCTCTCGGTGTCAGGGGTCACTGGATTTCATCTCTCAGTGTGAGGGGTCATTGGGTTTGGTCTCTCGGTGTGAGGGGTCATTGGGTTTGCTCTCCTGGTGTCAGGGGTCACTGGGTTTGGTCTCTCGCTGTCAGGGGTCACTGGGTTTGTTCTCGGTGTCAGAGGTCACTGGGTTTGGTCTCGGTATCAGGGATCACTGGGTTTGGTCTCGGTGTCAGGGGTCACTGGGTTTGGTCTCGGTGTCAGGGGTCACTGGGTTTGGTCTCAGTGTCAGGGGTCACTGGATTTCATCTCTCAATGTGAGGGGTCATTGGGTTTGGTCTCTCGTTGTGAGGGGTCATTGGGTTTGGTCTCTCAGTGTCAGGGGTCACTGGATTTGGTCTCTTGCTTTCAGGGGTTACTGGGTTTGATCTCAGTGTCAGGGGTAACTGGGTTTGATCTCAGTGTCAGGGGTCACTGGGTTTGGTCTCTCGCTGTCAGGCGTCACTGGATTCTGTCACTCAGTGTGAGGGGTCATTGGGTTTGGTCTCTCGGTGTGAGGGGTCACTGGGTTTGGTCTCTCAGTGCGAGGGGTCATTGGGCTTGGTCTCTCGGTGTGAGGGGTCACTGGGTTTGGTCTCTCGGTGTGAGGGGTCACTGGGTTGGCTCTCTCGCTGTCAGGGGTCACTGGATTCCGTCACTCAGTGTGAGGGGTCACTGGGTTTGGTCTCTCAGTGTGAGTTGTCACTGGGTTTGCTCTCTCGGTGTCAGGGGTCACTGGGTTTCGATTCTCAGTGTGAGGGATCACTGAGTTAGGTCTCTCGGTGTCGGGGTCAGTGGGTTTGGTCTCTCGGTGTCAGGGGTCATTGGGTTTGGTCTCGGTGTCGGGGGTCACTGGGTTTGACCTCGGTGTCGGGGTCACTGGGTTTGATCTCGGTGTCGGGGTCACTGGGTTTGGTCTCGGTGTCAGGGGTCACTGGGTTTGGTCTCGGTGTCAGGGGTCACTGGATTTCATTTCTCAGTGTGAGGGGTCATTGGGCTTGGTCTCTCGGTGTGAGGGGTCATTGAGGTGGTCTCTCAGTGTCAGGGGTCACTGGATTTGCTCTCTCGCTTTCAGGGGTCACTGGGTTTGGTCTCTCGGTATGAGGGGTCACTGGGTTTGATCTCGGTGTCAGGAGTCACTGCATTTCGTCACTCAGTGTGAGGGGTCACTGGGTTTGGTCTCTCGGTATGAGGGGTCACTGGGTTTGATCTCAGTGTCAGGGGTCACTGGGTTTGGTCTCTCGCTGTCAGGGGTCACTGGATTTGTTCTCTAGGTGTCAGGGGTCACTGGGTTTGGTCTCTCGGTGTCAGGGGTCACTGGGTTTGGTCTCTCGGTGTCAGGGGTCACTGGGTTTGCTCTCTCGGTGTCAGGGGTCACTGGGTTTGCTCTCCCGGTGTCAGGGGTCACTGGGTTTGCTCTCTCAGTGTCAGGGGTCACTGGCTTTGGTCTCAGTGTCAGGGGTCACTGGGTTTGGTCTCAGTGTCAGGGGTCACTGGGTTTGATCTTGGTGTCAGGGGTCACTGGATTTGGTCTCAGTGTCAGGTGTCACTGGGTTTGGACTCTCGGTGTCAGCGGTCACTGGGTTTGGACTCTCGGTGTCAGGGGTCACTGGATTAGGTCTCGGTGTCAGGGTTCACTGGATTTCGTCTCTCCATGTGAGGGGTCACTGGGTTTGGTCTCTAGGTGTGAGGGGTCACTGGGTTTGCTCTCTCGCAGTCTGGGGTCACTGTGTTTGCTCTCTCGGTATCAGAGGTCACTGGGTTTGGTCTCTCGCTGTCAGGAGTTACTAGTTTTGGTCTCAGTGTCAGGGGTCACTGGGTTTGGTCTCGGTGTCAGGAGTCACTGGATTTCATCCCTCAGTGTGAGGGGTCATTGGGTTTGGTCTCTCGGTGTGAGGGGTCACTTGGTTTTGTCTCTCAGTGTGAAGGGTCACTGAAATTTGTCTCTCGCTGTGAGGGGTCATTGGGTTTGGTCTCTCGGTGTCAGGAGTCATTGCGTTTGGTCTCAGTGTCAGGGGTCACTGGGTTTGGTCTCAGTGTCAGTGGTCACTGGATTTTGTCTCTCAGTGTGAGGGGTCATTGGGTTTGGTCTCTTGCTGTCAGGGGTCACTGGGTTTGAGCACAGATTCAGGGGGTCACTGGGTTTGGTCTCAGTGTCAGGGGTCACTGGGTTTGGTCTCTTGCTGTCAGGGGTCACTGGGTTTGATCTCGGTTTCAGGGGTCACTGGATTTGGTCTCTTGCTGTCAGGAGTCACTGGGTTTGGTCAGTGTCAGGGGTCACTGCGTTTGATCTCGCTGTCAGGGGGTCACTGGATTTGGTCTCTCGGTGTCAGGGATCACTGGGTTTGGTCTTTCTGTGTCAGGGGTCACTGGGTTTAGGTTCTCAATGTCAGGGGTAACTGGGTTTGGTCTCTCGGTCTGAGGGGTCACTGGGTTTGCACTCTCGGTGTCAGGGGTCACTGGATTTGGTCTCAGTGTCAAGGGTCACTGGGTTTGGTCTCAGTGTCAGGGGTCACCCGGTTTGGTCTCTCGCCGTCAAGGGTCACTGGGTTTGTTCTCTAGGTGTCAGGGGTCACTGGGTTTGGTCTCTCGGTGTCAGGGGTCACTGGGTTTGCTCTATCGCTTTCAAGGGTCACTGGGTTTGGTCTCTCAGTGTGAGGGGTCACTGGGTTTGGTCTCGGTGTCAGGGGTCACTGGATATCGTCTCAGTGTGAGGGGTCATTGGGCTTGGTCTCTCGGTGTGAGGGGTCACTGGGTTTTGTCTCCGTGTGAGGGGTCATTGGGCTTGGTCTCTCGCTGTCAGGGGTCATTGGGTTTGGGCTCTCGGTGTCAGGGGTCACTGGATTTGATCTCGGTGTCAGGGGTCACTGGGGTTGGTCTCTCAGTGTCAGGGTTCACTGGGTTTGATCTCGGTGTCGGGGGTCACTGGGTTTGATCTCGGTGTCGGGGTCACTGGGTTTGGTCTCGGTGTCAGGGGTCACTGGGTTTGGTCTCGGTGTCAGGGGTCACTGGGTTTGGTCTCGGTGTCAGGGGTCACTGGGTTTGGTTTCGGTGTCAGGGGTCACCGGATTCCGTCTCACAGTGTGAGGGGTAAGTGGGTTTGGTCTCTCGGTGTGAGGGTCACTCGGTTTGACCTCTCGGTGTGAGGGTCAGTGGGTTTGATCTCCCGGTGTGAGAGGTCATTGGGTTTGGTGTCTTGGTGTCAGGGGTTACTGAAATGGTCTCATGCTGTCAGGGGTCACTAGGTTTGGTCTGGGTGTCAGGGGTCACTGGGTTTGGACTCTCAGTGTCAGGGGTCACTGGATTTGGTCTCTTGCTGTCAGGGGTCACTTGGGTTTGGTCTCGGTGTGAGGGGTCACTGGGTTTGGTCTCTCGGAGTCAGGGGTCACTGTGTTTGGTCTCTCGGTGTCAGGGGTCACTGGGTTTGATCTCGGTGTCAGGGGTCACTGGGTTTGGTCTCAGTGTCAGGGGTCACTGGGTTTGGTCTCGGTATCAGGGATCACTGGGTTTGGTCTCGGTGTCAGGGGTCACTGGGTTTGGTCTCAGTGTCAGGGGTCACTGGATTTCATCTCTCAATGTGAGGGGTCATTGGGTTTGGTCTCTCGTTGTGAGGGGTCATTGGGTTTGGTCTCTCAGTGTCAGGGGTCACTGGATTTGGTCTCTTGCTTTCAGGGGTTACTGGATTTCGTCTCAGTGTGAGGGGTCATTGGGCTTGGTCTCTCGGTGTGAGGGGTCACTGGGTTTGGTCTCTCGGTGTGAGGGGTCACTGGGTTTGCTCTCTCGCTGTCGGGGTCACTGGATTCTGTCACTCAGTGTGAGGGGTCACTGGGTTTGGTCTCTCAGTGTGAGGGGTCACTCGGTTTGCTCTCTCGGTGTCAGGAGTCATTAGGTTTGTTCTCAGTGTCAGGGGTCACTGGGTTTACGTTCTCAGTGTGAGGGGTCACTGGGTTTACGTTCTCAGTGTCAGGAGTCACTGGGTTTTGGTTCTCAGCGTGAGGGATCACTGAGTTAGGTCTCTCGGTGTCAGGGGTCAGTGGGTTTGGTCTCTCGGTGTCAGGGGTCATTGGGTTTGGTCTCTCGGTGTCAGGGGTCACTGGGTTTGATCTCGGTGTCAGGGGTCACTGGGTTTGGTCTCTCGGTGTCGGGGTCAATGGGTTTGGTCTCGTGTCGGGGGTCACTGGGTTTGATCTCGGTGTCGGGGTCACTGGGTTTGGTCTCGGTGTCAGGGGTCACTGGGTTTGGTCTCGGTGTCAGGGGTCACTGGATTTCATCTCTCAGTGTGAGGGGTCATTGGGTTTGGTCTCTCGGTGTGAGGGGTCATTGGGTTTGGTCTCTCAGTGTCAGTGGTCACTGGATTTGGTCTCTCACTTTCAGGGGTCACTGGGTTTTGTCTCTCGGTGTGAGGGGTCACTGGGTTTGATCTCAGTGTCAGGGGTCACTGGGTTTGGTCTCTCGCTGTCAGGGGTCACTGGATTCCGTCACTCAGTGTGAGGGGTCACTGGGTTTGGTCTCTCAGTGTGAGGGGTCACTGGGTTTGCTCTCTCGGTGTCAGGAGTCATTAGGTTTGGTCTCAGTGTCAGGGGTCACTGGGTTTGATCTCGGTGTCAGGGGTCACTGGGTTTGGTCTCGGTGTCAGGGGTCACTGGGTTTGGTGTCAGTGTCAGGGGTCACTGGGTTTGGTCTCAGTGTCAGTGGTCACTGGGTTTGGTCTCGGTGTCAGGGGTCACTGGGTTTGATCTCGCTGTCAGGGGTCACTGGGTTTGGTCTCGGTGACAGGGGTCACTGGGTTTGGACTCTCGGTGTCAGGGGTCACTGGATTTGGTCTCGGTGTCAGGGTTCACGGGATTTCGTCCCTCAGTGTGAGGGGTCACAGGGTTTGGTCTCTCGGTGTGATGGGTCACAGGGTTTGGTCTCTCGGTGTGAGGGGTCACAGGGTTTGGTCTCTCGGTGTGAGGGGTCATTGGGTTTGGTCTCTCGGTGTCAGGGGTCACTGGCTTTGGTCTCTCGCAGTCAGGGGTCACTGGGTTTGGTCTCTCGGTGTCAGGGGTCACTGGATTTCATCTCTCAGTGTGAGGGGTCATTGGGTTTGGTCTCTCGGTGTGAGGGGTCATTGGGTTTGCTCTCCTGGTGTCAGGGGTCACTGGGTTTGGTCTCTCGCTGTCAGGGGTCACTGGGTTTGTTCTCGGTGTCAGAGGTCACTGGGTTTGGTCTCGGTATCAGGGATCACTGGGTTTGGTCTCGGTGTCAGGGGTCACTGGGTTTGGTCTCGGTGTCAGGGGTCACTGGGTTTGGTCTCAGTGTCAGGGGTCACTGGATTTCATCTCTCAATGTGAGGGGTCATTGGGTTTGGTCTCTCGTTGTGAGGGGTCATTGGGTTTGGTCTCTCAGTGTCAGGGGTCACTGGATTTGGTCTCTTGCTTTCAGGGGTTACTGGGTTTGATCTCAGTGTCAGGGGTAACTGGGTTTGATCTCAGTGTCAGGGGTCACTGGGTTTGGTCTCTCGCTGTCAGGCGTCACTGGATTCTGTCACTCAGTGTGAGGGGTCATTGGGTTTGGTCTCTCGGTGTGAGGGGTCACTGGGTTTGGTCTCTCAGTGCGAGGGGTCATTGGGCTTGGTCTCTCGGTGTGAGGGGTCACTGGGTTTGGTCTCTCGGTGTGAGGGGTCACTGGGTTGGCTCTCTCGCTGTCAGGGGTCACTGGATTCCGTCACTCAGTGTGAGGGGTCACTGGGTTTGGTCTCTCAGTGTGAGTTGTCACTGGGTTTGCTCTCTCGGTGTCAGGGGTCACTGGGTTTCGATTCTCAGTGTGAGGGATCACTGAGTTAGGTCTCTCGGTGTCGGGGTCAGTGGGTTTGGTCTCTCGGTGTCAGGGGTCATTGGGTTTGGTCTCGGTGTCGGGGGTCACTGGGTTTGACCTCGGTGTCGGGGTCACTGGGTTTGATCTCGGTGTCGGGGTCACTGGGTTTGGTCTCGGTGTCAGGGGTCACTGGGTTTGGTCTCGGTGTCAGGGGTCACTGGATTTCATTTCTCAGTGTGAGGGGTCATTGGGCTTGGTCTCTCGGTGTGAGGGGTCATTGAGGTGGTCTCTCAGTGTCAGGGGTCACTGGATTTGCTCTCTCGCTTTCAGGGGTCACTGGGTTTGGTCTCTCGGTATGAGGGGTCACTGGGTTTGATCTCGGTGTCAGGAGTCACTGCATTTCGTCACTCAGTGTGAGGGGTCACTGGGTTTGGTCTCTCGGTATGAGGGGTCACTGGGTTTGATCTCAGTGTCAGGGGTCACTGGGTTTGGTCTCTCGCTGTCAGGGGTCACTGGATTTGTTCTCTAGGTGTCAGGGGTCACTGGGTTTGGTCTCTCGGTGTCAGGGGTCACTGGGTTTGGTCTCTCGGTGTCAGGGGTCACTGGGTTTGCTCTCTCGGTGTCAGGGGTCACTGGGTTTGCTCTCCCGGTGTCAGGGGTCACTGGGTTTGCTCTCTCAGTGTCAGGGGTCACTGGCTTTGGTCTCAGTGTCAGGGGTCACTGGGTTTGGTCTCAGTGTCAGGGGTCACTGGGTTTGATCTTGGTGTCAGGGGTCACTGGATTTGGTCTCAGTGTCAGGTGTCACTGGGTTTGGACTCTCGGTGTCAGCGGTCACTGGGTTTGGACTCTCGGTGTCAGGGGTCACTGGATTAGGTCTCGGTGTCAGGGTTCACTGGATTTCGTCTCTCCATGTGAGGGGTCACTGGGTTTGGTCTCTAGGTGTGAGGGGTCACTGGGTTTGCTCTCTCGCAGTCTGGGGTCACTGTGTTTGCTCTCTCGGTATCAGAGGTCACTGGGTTTGGTCTCTCGCTGTCAGGAGTTACTAGTTTTGGTCTCAGTGTCAGGGGTCACTGGGTTTGGTCTCGGTGTCAGGAGTCACTGGATTTCATCCCTCAGTGTGAGGGGTCATTGGGTTTGGTCTCTCGGTGTGAGGGGTCACTTGGTTTTGTCTCTCAGTGTGAAGGGTCACTGAAATTTGTCTCTCGCTGTGAGGGGTCATTGGGTTTGGTCTCTCGGTGTCAGGAGTCATTGCGTTTGGTCTCAGTGTCAGGGGTCACTGGGTTTGGTCTCAGTGTCAGTGGTCACTGGATTTTGTCTCTCAGTGTGAGGGGTCATTGGGTTTGGTCTCTTGCTGTCAGGGGTCACTGGGTTTGAGCACAGATTCAGGGGGTCACTGGGTTTGGTCTCAGTGTCAGGGGTCACTGGGTTTGGTCTCTTGCTGTCAGGGGTCACTGGGTTTGATCTCGGTTTCAGGGGTCACTGGATTTGGTCTCTTGCTGTCAGGAGTCACTGGGTTTGGTCAGTGTCAGGGGTCACTGCGTTTGATCTCGCTGTCAGGGGGTCACTGGATTTGGTCTCTCGGTGTCAGGGATCACTGGGTTTGGTCTTTCTGTGTCAGGGGTCACTGGGTTTAGGTTCTCAATGTCAGGGGTAACTGGGTTTGGTCTCTCGGTCTGAGGGGTCACTGGGTTTGCACTCTCGGTGTCAGGGGTCACTGGATTTGGTCTCAGTGTCAAGGGTCACTGGGTTTGGTCTCAGTGTCAGGGGTCACCCGGTTTGGTCTCTCGCCGTCAAGGGTCACTGGGTTTGTTCTCTAGGTGTCAGGGGTCACTGGGTTTGGTCTCTCGGTGTCAGGGGTCACTGGGTTTGCTCTATCGCTTTCAAGGGTCACTGGGTTTGGTCTCTCAGTGTGAGGGGTCACTGGGTTTGGTCTCGGTGTCAGGGGTCACTGGATATCGTCTCAGTGTGAGGGGTCATTGGGCTTGGTCTCTCGGTGTGAGGGGTCACTGGGTTTTGTCTCCGTGTGAGGGGTCATTGGGCTTGGTCTCTCGCTGTCAGGGGTCATTGGGTTTGGGCTCTCGGTGTCAGGGGTCACTGGATTTGATCTCGGTGTCAGGGGTCACTGGGGTTGGTCTCTCAGTGTCAGGGTTCACTGGGTTTGATCTCGGTGTCGGGGGTCACTGGGTTTGATCTCGGTGTCGGGGTCACTGGGTTTGGTCTCGGTGTCAGGGGTCACTGGGTTTGGTCTCGGTGTCAGGGGTCACTGGGTTTGGTCTCGGTGTCAGGGGTCACTGGGTTTGGTTTCGGTGTCAGGGGTCACCGGATTCCGTCTCACAGTGTGAGGGGTAAGTGGGTTTGGTCTCTCGGTGTGAGGGTCACTCGGTTTGACCTCTCGGTGTGAGGGTCAGTGGGTTTGATCTCCCGGTGTGAGAGGTCATTGGGTTTGGTGTCTTGGTGTCAGGGGTTACTGAAATGGTCTCATGCTGTCAGGGGTCACTAGGTTTGGTCTGGGTGTCAGGGGTCACTGGGTTTGGACTCTCAGTGTCAGGGGTCACTGGATTTGGTCTCTTGCTGTCAGGGGTCACTTGGGTTTGGTCTCGGTGTGAGGGGTCACTGGGTTTGGTCTCTCGGAGTCAGGGGTCACTGTGTTTGGTCTCTCGGTGTCAGGGGTCACTGGGTTTGATCTCGGTGTCAGGGGTCACTGGGTTTGGTCTCAGTGTCAGGGGTCACTGGGTTTGGTCTCAGTGTCAGGGGTCACTGAGTTTGGTCTCAGTGTCAGGGGTCACTGGGTTTGGTTTCGGTGTCAGGGGTCACTGGGTTTGGTCTCAGTGTCAGGGGTCACTGGGTTTGGTCTCGATGTCAGGGGTCACTGTGTTTGGTTTCGGTGTCAGGGGTCACTGGATTCTGTCTCTCAGTGTGAGGGGTAAGTGGGTTTGGTCTCTCGGTGTGAGGGGTCACTCGGTTTGGTCTCGGTGTGAGGGGTCACTGGGTTTGGTCTCTCGGTGTCAGGGGTCACTGGAATTGGTCTCATGCTGTCGGGGTGAATAGGTTTGGTCTAGCTGTCAGGGGTCACTGGGTTTGGTCTCGGTGTCAGTGATGACTGGGTTTGGTCTCTTGCTGTCAGGGGTCATTGGTTTTGATCTCGGTTTCAGGGGTCACTGGATTTGGTCTCTTGCTGTCAGGGGTCACTGGGTTTGGTCTCTCGGTGTCAGGGGTCACTGGATTTCATCTCTCAGTTTGAGGGGTCATTGGGTTTGCTCTCCTGGTGTCAGGGGTCACTGGGTTTGGTCTCTCGCTGTCAGGGGTCACTGGGTTTGGTCTCGGTGTCAGGGGTCACTGGGTTTGGTCTCGGTGTCAGGGGTCACTGGGTTTGGTCTCGGTGTCAGGGGTCACTGGATTTGGTCTCGGTGTCAGGGGTCACTGGATTTTATCTCTCAGTGTGAGGGGTCATTGGGTTTGGTCTCTCGTTGTGAGGGGTCATTGGGTTTGGTCTCTCGTTGTGAGGGGTCATTGGGTTTGGTCTCTCAGTGTCAGGGGTCACTGGATTTGGTCTCTTGCTTTCAGGGGTTACTGGGTTTGATCTCAGTGTCAGGGGTCACTGGGTTTGGTCTCTCGGTGTGAGGGTCACTGGGTTTGATCTCAGTGTCAGGGGTCACTGGGTTTGGTCTCTCGCTGTCAGGGGTCACTGGATTCCGTCACTCAGTGTGAGGGGTCATTGGGTTTGGTCTCTCGGTGTGAGGGGTCACTGGGTTTGGTCTCTCAGTGTGAGGGGTCACTGGGATTGCTCTCTCGGTGTCAGGGGTCACTGGATTTCGTCTCAGTGCGAGGGGTCATTGGGCTTGGTCTCTCGGTGTGAGGGGTCACTGGGTTTGGTCTCTCAGTGTCAGGGGTCACTGGATTTGGTCTCTTGCTTTCAGGGGTTACTGGGTTTGATCTCAGTGTCAGGGGTCACTGGGTTTGGTCTCTCGGTGTGAGGGTCACTGGGTTTGATCTCAGTGTCAGGGGTCACTGGGTTTGGTCTCTCGCTGTCAGGGGTCACTGGATTCCGTCACTCAGTGTGAGGGGTCATTGGGTTTGGTCTCTCGGTGTGAGGGGTCACTCGGTTTGCTCTCTCGGTGTCAGGAGTCATTAGGTTTGGTCTCAGTCTCAGGTGTCACTGGGTTTGGTCTCTCGGTGTGAGGGGTCACTGGATTTGGTCTCTCAGTGTCAGGGGTTACTGGGTTTACGTCCTCAGTGTCAGGGGTCACTGGGTTTAGCTCTCAGTGTGAGGGATCACTGAGTTAGTTCTCTCGGTGTCAGAGGTCAGTGGGTTTGGTCTCTAGGTGTCAGGGGTCATTGGTTTTGGTCTCTCGGTGTCAGACGTCACTGGGTTTGATCTCGGTGTCAGGGGTCGCTGGGTTTGGTCTCTCAGTGTCAGGGGTCACTGGGTTTGATCTCGGTGTCGGAGGTCACTGGGTTTGATCTCGGTGTCGGGGTCGCTGGGTTTGGTCTCGGTGTCAGGGGTCACTGGGTTTGGTCTCGGTGTCAGGGGTCACTGGGTTTGGTTTCGGTGTCAGGGGTCACCGGATTCCGTCTCTCAGTGTGAGGGGTAAGTGGGTTTGGTCTCTCGGTGTGAGGGTCACTGGGTTTGGTCTCTTGGTGTCAGGGGTCACTGAAATGGTCTCATGCTCTCAGGGGTCACTAGGTTTGGTCTGGGTGTCAGGGGTCACTGGGTTTGGACTCTTGCTGTCAGGGGTCACTGGGTTTGACCTCGGTGTCAGGCGGTCACTGGATTAGGTCTCGGTGTCAGGGTTCACTGGATTTCGTCTCTCAGTGTGAGGGGTCACTGGGTTTGGTCTCGGTGTGAATGTTCACTGGGTTTGATCTCCCGGTGTCGGGGGTCACTGGGTTGGATCTCGGTGTCGGGGTCACTGGGTTTGGTCTCGGTGTCGGGGTCACTGGATTTGGTCTCGGTGTCAGGGGTCACTGGGTTTGGTCTCGGTGTCAGGGGTCACTGGGTTTGTTTTCGGTGTCAGGGGGCATCGGATTCCGTCTCTCAGTGTGAAGTGTAAATGGGTTGGGTCTCTCGGTGTGAGGGTCACTGGGTTTGATCTCTCGGTGTGAGCGGTCACTGGGTTTGGTCTCTCGCAGTCAGGGGTCACTGGGTTTGGTCTCGGTGTCAGGGGTCACTGGGTTTGGTCTCAGTGTCAGGGGTCACTGGGTTTGGTATCAGTGTCAGGGGTCACTGGGTTTGGTCTTGGTGTCAGGGGTCACTGGATTTGGTCTCGGTGTCAGGTTTGCGGGATTTCGTCCCTCAGTGTGAGGGGTCACAGGGTTTGGTCTCTCGGTGTGAGGGGTCACAGGGTTTGGTCTCTCGGTGTGAGGGGTCACAGGGTTTGGTCTCTCGGTGTGAGGGGTCACAGGGTTTGGTCTCTCGGTGTGAGGGGTCATTGGGTTTGGTCTCTCGGTGTCAGGGGTCACTGGGTTTGGTCTCTCGCAGTCAGGGGTCACTGGGTTTGGTCTCTCGGTGTCAGGGGTCACTGGATTTCATCTCTCAGTGTGAGGGGTCATTGGGTTTGGTCTCTCGGTGTGAGGGGTCATTGGGTTTGTTCTCTTGGTGTCAGGGGTCACTGGGTTTGGTCTCTCGCTGTCAGGGGTTACTGGGTTTGGTCTCGGTATCAGGGATCACTGGGTTTGGTCTCGGTGTCAGGGGTCACTGGGTTTGGTCTCAGTGTCAGGGGTCACTGGATTTCATCTCTCAATGTGAGGGGTCATTGGGTTTGGTCTCTCGTTGTGAGGGGTCATTGGGTTTGGTCTCTCAGTGTCAGGGGTCACTGGATTTGGTCTCTTGCTTTCAGGGGTTACTGGATTTCGTCTCAGTGTGAGGGGTCATTGGGCTTGGTCTCTCGGTGTGAGGGGTCACTGGGTTTGGTCTCTCGGTGTGAGGGGTCACTGGGTTTGGTCTCGGTGTCAGGGGTCACTGGGTTTGTTTTCGGTGTCAGGGGTCATCGGATTCCGTCTCTCAGTGTGAGGTGTAAATGGGTTGGGTCTCTCGGTGTGAGGGTCACTGGGTTTGATCTCTCGGTGTGAGAGGTCACTGGGTTTGGTCACTCGCAGTCAGGGGTCACTGGGTTTGGTCTCGGTGTCAGGGGTCATTGGGTTTGGTCTCAGTGTCAGGGGTCACTGGGTTTGGTATCAGTGTCAGGGGTCACTGGGTTTGGTCTTGGTGTCAGGGGTCACTGGATTTGGTCTCGGTGTCAGGTTTGCGGGATTTCGTCCCTCAGTGTGAGGGGTCACAGGGTTTGGTCTCTCGGTGTGAGGGGTCACAGGGTTTGGTCTCTCGGTGTGAGGGGTCACAGGGTTTGGTCTCTCGGTGTGAGGGGTCACAGGGTTTGGTCTCTCGGTGTGAGGGGTCATTGGGTTTGGTCTCTCGGTGTCAGGGGTCACTGGGTTTGGTCTCTCGCAGTCAGGGGTCACTGGGTTTGGTCTCTCGGTGTCAGGGGTCACTGGATTTCATCTCTCAGTGTGAGGGGTCATTGGGTTTGGTCTCTCGGTGTGAGGGGTCATTGGGTTTGTTCTCTTGGTGTCAGGGGTCACTGGGTTTGGTCTCTCGCTGTCAGGGGTTACTGGGTTTGGTCTCGGTATCAGGGATCACTGGGTTTGGTCTCGGTGTCAGGGGTCACTGGGTTTGGTCTCAGTGTCAGGGGTCACTGGATTTCATCTCTCAATGTGAGGGGTCATTGGGTTTGGTCTCTCGTTGTGAGGGGTCATTGGGTTTGGTCTCTCAGTGTCAGGGGTCACTGGATTTGGTCTCTTGCTTTCAGGGGTTACTGGATTTCGTCTCAGTGTGAGGGGTCATTGGGCTTGGTCTCTCGGTGTGAGGGGTCACTGGGTTTGGTCTCTCGGTGTGAGGGGTCACTGGGTTTGCTCTCTCGCTGTCGGGGTCACTGGATTCTGTCACTCAGTGTGAGGGGTCACTGGGTTTGGTCTCTCAGTGTGAGGGGTCACTCGGTTTGCTCTCTCGGTGTCAGGAGTCATTAGGTTTGTTCTCAGTGTCGGGGTCACTGGGTTTACGTTCTCAGTGTCAGGGGTCACTGGGTTTACGTTCTCAGTGTCAGGAGTCACTGGGTTTTGGTTCTCAGCGTGAGGGATCAATGAGTTAGGTCTCTCGGTGTCAGGGGTCAGTGGGTTTGGTCTCTCGGTGTCAGGGGTCATTGGGTTTGGTCTCTCGGTGTCAGGGGTCACTGGGTTTGATCTCGGTGTCAGGGGTCACTGGGTTTGGTCTCTCGGTGTCGGGGTCAATGGGTTTGGTCTCGTGTCGGGGGTCACTGGGTTTGATCTCGGTGTCGGGGTCACTGGGTTTGGTCTCGGTGTCAGGGGTCCCTGGGTTTGGTCTCGGTGTCAGGGGTCACTGGATTTCATCTCTCAGTGTGAGGGGTCATTGGGTTTGGTCTCTCGGTGTGAGGGGTCATTGGGTTTGGTCTCTCAGTGTCAGTGGTCACTGGATTTGGTCTCTCACTTTCAGGGGTCACTGGGTTTTGTCTCTCGGTGTGAGGGGTCACTGGGTTTGATCTCAGTGTCAGGGGTCACTGGGTTTGGTCTCTCGCTGTCAGGGGTCACTGGATTCCGTCACTCAGTGTGAGGGGTCACTGGGTTTGGTCTCTCAGTGTGAGGGGTCACTGGGTTTGCTCTCTCGGTGTCAGGAGTCATTAGGTTTGGTCTCAGTGTCAGGGGTCACTGGGTTTGATCTCGGTGTCAGGGGTCACTGGGTTTGGTCTCGGTGTCAGGGGTCACTGGGTTTGGTGTCAGTGTCAGGGGTCACTGGGTTTGGTCTCAGTGTCAGTGGTCACTGGGTTTGGTCTCGGTGTCAGGGGTCACTGGGTTTGATCTCGCTGTCAGGGGTCACTGGGTTTGGTCTCGGTGACAGGGGTCACTGGGTTTGGACTCTCGGTGTCAGGGGTCACTGGATTTGGTCTCGGTGTCAGGGTTCACGGGATTTCGTCCCTCAGTGTGAGGGGTCACAGGGTTTGGTCTCTCGGTGTGATGGGTCACAGGGTTTGGTCTCTCGGTGTGAGGGGTCACAGGGTTTGGTCTCTCGGTGTGAGGGGTCATTGGGTTTGGTCTCTCGGTGTCAGGGGTCACTGGCTTTGGTCTCTCGCAGTCAGGGGTCACTGGGTTTGGTCTCTCGGTGTCAGGGGTCACTGGATTTCATCTCTCAGTGTGAGGGGTCATTGGGTTTGGTCTCTCGGTGTGAGGGGTCATTGGGTTTGCTCTCCTGGTGTCAGGGGTCACTGGGTTTGGTCTCTCGCTGCCAGGGGTCACTGGGTTTGTTCTCGGTGTCAGAGGTCACTGGGTTTGGTCTCGGTATCAGGGATCACTGGGTTTGGTCTCGGTGTCAGGGGTCACTGGGTTTGGTCTCGGTGTCAGGGGTCACTGGGTTTGGTCTCAGTGTCAGGGGTCACTGGGTTTGGTCTCTCGGTGTCAGGCGTCACTGGATTCGGTCACTCAGTGTGAGGGGTCATTGGGTTTGGTCTCTCGGTGTGAGGGGTCACTGGGTTTGGTCTCTCAGTGCGAGGGGTCATTGGGCTTGGTCTCTCGGTGTGAGGGGTCACTGGGTTTGGTCTCTCGGTGTGAGGGGTCACTGGGTTGGCTCTCTCGCTGTCAGGGGTCACTGGATTCCGTCACTCAGTGTGAGGGGTCACTGGGTTTGGTCTCTCAGTGTGAGTTGTCACTGGGTTTGCTCTCTCGGTGTCAGGGGTCACTGGGTTTCGATTCTCAGTGTGAGGGATCACTGAGTTAGGTCTCTCGGTGTCGGGGTCAGTGGGTTTGGTCTCTCGGTGTCAGGGGTCATTGGGTTTGGTCTCGGTGTCGGGGGTCACTGGGTTTGACCTCGGTGTCGGGGTCACTGGGTTTGATCTCGGTGTCGGGGTCACTGGGTTTGGTCTCGGTGTCAGGGGTCACTGGGTTTGGTCTCGGTGTCAGGGGTCACTGGATTTCATTTCTCAGTGTGAGGGGTCATTGGGCTTGGTCTCTCGGTGTGAGGGGTCATTGAGGTGGTCTCTCAGTGTCAGGGGTCACTGGATTTGCTCTCTCGCTTTCAGGGGTCACTGGGTTTGGTCTCTCGGTGTGAGGGGTCACTGGGTTTGATCTCGGTGTCAGGAGTCACTGCATTTCGTCACTCAGTGTGAGGGGTCACTGGGTTTGGTCTCTCGGTATGAGGGGTCACTGGGTTTGATCTCAGTGTCAGGGGTCACTGGATTTGGTCTCTTGCTTTCAGGGGTTACTGGATTTCGTCTCAGTGTGAGGGGTCATTGGGCTTGGTCTCTCGGTGTGAGGGGTCACTGGGTTTGGTCTCTCGGTGTGAGGGGTCACTGGGTTTGCTCTCTCGCTGTCGGGGTCACTGGATTCTGTCACTCAGTGTGAGGGGTCACTGGGTTTGGTCTCTCAGTGTGAGGGGTCACTCGGTTTGCTCTCTCGGTGTCAGGAGTCATTAGGTTTGTTCTCAGTGTCGGGGTCACTGGGTTTACGTTCTCAGTGTCAGGGGTCACTGGGTTTACGTTCTCAGTGTCAGGAGTCACTGGGTTTTGGTTCTCAGCGTGAGGGATCAATGAGTTAGGTCTCTCGGTGTCAGGGGTCAGTGGGTTTGGTCTCTCGGTGTCAGGGGTCATTGGGTT
Source organism: Carcharodon carcharias (assembly GCF_017639515.1). Taxonomy (NCBI): domain Eukaryota; kingdom Metazoa; phylum Chordata; class Chondrichthyes; order Lamniformes; family Lamnidae; genus Carcharodon; species Carcharodon carcharias. Next base: position 15,565,064 of record NC_054478.1, on the reverse strand, counting down.
TGGTCTCTCGGTGTCAGGGGTCACTGGGTTTGATCTCGGTGTCAGGGGTCACTGGGTTTGGTCTCTCGGTGTCGGGGTCAATGGGTTTGGTCTCGTGTCGGGGGTCACTGGGTTTGATCTCGGTGTCGGGGTCACTGGGTTTGGTCTCGGTGTCAGGGGTCACTGGGTTTGGTCTCGGTGTCAGGGGTCACTGGATTTCATCTCTCAGTGTGAGGGGTCATTGGGTTTGGTCTCTCGGTGTGAGGGGTCATTGGGTTTGGTCTCTCAGTGTCAGTGGTCACTAGATTTGGTCTCTCACTTTCAGGGGTCACTGGGTTTTGTCTCTCGGTGTGAGGGGTCACTGGGTTTGATCTCAGTGTCAGGGGTCACTGGGTTTGGTCTCTCGCTGTCAGGGGTCACTGGATTCCGTCACTCAGTGTGAGGGGTCACTGGGTTTGGTCTCTCAGTGTGAGGGGTCACTGGGTTTGCTCTCTCGGTGTCAGGAGTCATTAGGTTTGGTCTCAGTGTCAGGGGTCACTGGGTTTGATCTCGGTGTCAGGGGTCACTGGGTTTGGTCTCGGTGTCAGGGGTCACTGGGTTTGGTGTCAGTGTCAGGGGTCACTGGGTTTGGTCTCAGTGTCAGTGGTCACTGGGTTTGGTCTCGGTGTCAGGGGTCACTGGGTTTGATCTCGCTGTCAGGGGTCACTGGGTTTGGTCTCGGTGACAGGGGTCACTGGGTTTGGACTCTCGGTGTCAGGGGTCACTGGATTTGGTCTCGGTGTCAGGGTTCACGGGATTTCGTCCCTCAGTGTGAGGGGTCACAGGGTTTGGTCTCTCGGTGTGATGGGTCACAGGGTTTGGTCTCTCGGTGTGAGGGGTCACAGGGTTTGGTCTCTCGGTGTGAGGGGTCATTGGGTTTGGTCTCTCGGTGTCAGGGGTCACTGGCTTTGGTCTCTCGCAGTCAGGGGTCACTGGGTTTGGTCTCTCGGTGTCAGGGGTCACTGGATTTCATCTCTCAGTGTGAGGGGTCATTGGGTTTGGTCTCTCGGTGTGAGGGGTCATTGGGTTTGCTCTCCTGGTGTCAGGGGTCACTGGGTTTGGTCTCTCGCTGTCAGGGGTCACTGGGTTTGTTCTCGGTGTCAGAGGTCACTGGGTTTGGTCTCGGTATCAGGGATCACTGGGTTTGGTCTCGGTGTCAGGGGTCACTGGGTTTGGTCTCGGTGTCAGGGGTCACTGGGTTTGGTCTCAGTGTCAGGGGTCACTGGATTTCATCTCTCAATGTGAGGGGTCATTGGGTTTGGTCTCTCGTTGTGAGGGGTCATTGGGTTTGGTCTCTCAGTGTCAGGGGTCACTGGATTTGGTCTCTTGCTTTCAGGGGTTACTGGGTTTGATCTCAGTGTCAGGGGTAACTGGGTTTGATCTCAGTGTCAGGGGTCACTGGGTTTGGTCTCTCGCTGTCAGGCGTCACTGGATTCTGTCACTCAGTGTGAGGGGTCATTGGGTTTTGTCTCTCGGTGTGAGGGGTCACTGGGTTTGGTCTCTCAGTGCGAGGGGTCATTGGGCTTGGTCTCTCGGTGTGAGGGGTCACTGGGTTTGGTCTCTCGGTGTGAGGGGTCACTGGGTTGGCTCTCTCGCTGTCAGGGGTCACTGGATTCCGTCACTCAGTGTGAGGGGTCACTGGGTTTGGTCTCTCAGTGTGAGTTGTCACTGGGTTTGCTCTCTCGGTGTCAGGGGTCACTGGGTTTCGATTCTCAGTGTGAGGGATCACTGAGTTAGGTCTCTCGGTGTCGGGGTCAGTGGGTTTGGTCTCTCGGTGTCAGGGGTCATTGGGTTTGGTCTCGGTGTCGGGGGTCACTGGGTTTGACCTCGGTGTCGGGGTCACTGGGTTTGATCTCGGTGTCGGGGTCACTGGGTTTGGTCTCGGTGTCAGGGGTCACTGGGTTTGGTCTCGGTGTCAGGGGTCACTGGATTTCATCTCTCAGTGTGAGGGGTCATTGGGCTTGGTCTCTCGGTGTGAGGGGTCATTGAGGTGGTCTCTCAGTGTCAGGGGTCACTGGATTTGCTCTCTCGCTTTCAGGGGTCACTGGGTTTGGTCTCTCGGTGTGAGGGGTCACTGGGTTTGATCTAGGTGTCAGGAGTCACTGGATTTCGTCACTCAGTGTGAGGGGTCACTGGGTTTGGTCTCTCGGTATGAGGGGTCACTGGGTTTGATCTCAGTGTCAGGGGTCACTGGGTTTGGTCTCTCGCTGTCAGGGGTCACTGGACTCCGTCACTCAGTGTGAGGGGTCACTGGGTTTGGTCTGTCAGTGTGAGGGGTCACTGGGATTGCTCTCTCGGTGTCAGGAGTCATTAGGTTTGGTATCTCGCTTTCAGGGGTCACTGGGTTTGGTCTCTCGGTGTGAGGGGTCACTGGGTTTGATCTCAGTGTCAGGGGTCACTGGGTTTGGTCTCTCGCTGTCAGGGGTCACTGGATTCCGTCACTCAGTGTGAGGGGTCACTGGGTTTGGTCTCTCAGTGTGAGGGTTCACTGGGTTTGGTCTCGGTGTCAGGGGTCACTGGATATCGTCTCAGTGTGAGGGGTCATTGGGTTTGGTCTCTCGGTGTGAGGGGTCACTCGGTTTGCTCTCTCGGTGTCAGGAGTCATTAGGTTTGGTCTCAGTCTCAGGTGTCACTGGGTTTGGTCTCTCGGTGTGAGGGGTCACTGGATTTGGTCTCAGTGTCAGGGGTTACTGGGTTTACGTCCTCAGTGTCAGGGGTCACTGGGTTTAACTCTCAGTGTGAGGGATCACTGAGTTAGGTCTCTCGGTGTCAGAGGTCAGTGGGTTTGGTCTCTAGGTGTCAGGGGTCATTGGTTTTGGTCTCTCGGTGTCAGGGGTCACTGGGTTTGATCTCGGTGTCAGGGGTCACTGGATATCGTCTCAGTGTGAGGGGTCATTGGGTTTGGTCTCTCGGTGTGAGGGGTCACTCGGTTTGCTCTCTCGGTGTCAGGAGTCATTAGGTTTGGTCTCAGTCTCAGGTGTCACTGGGTTTGGTCTCTCGGTGTGAGGGGTCACTGGATTTGGTCTCTCAGTGTCAGGGGTTACTGGGTTTACGTCCTCAGTGTCAGGGGTCACTGGGTTTAGCTCTCAGTGTGAGGGATCACTGAGTTAGGTCTCTCGGTGTCAGAGGTCAGTGGGTTTGGTCTCTAGGTGTCAGGGGTCATTGGTTTTGGTCTCTCGGTGTCAGAGGTCACTGGGTTTGATCTCGGTGTCAGGGGTCGCTGGGTTTCGTCTCTCAGTGTCAGGGGTCACTGGGTTTGATCTCGGTGTCGGAGGTCACTGGGTTTGATCTCGGTGTCGGTGTCACTGGGTTTGGTCTCGGTGTCAGGGGTCACTGGGTTTGGTCTCGGTGTCAGGGGTCACTGGGTTTGGTCTCGGTGTCAGGGGTCACTGGGTTTGGTTTCGGTGTCAGGGGTCACCGGATTCCGTCTCTCAGTGTGAGGGGTAAGTGGGTTTGGTCTCTCGGTGTGAGGGGTCATTGGGTTTGTTCTCTTGGTGTCAGGGGTCACTGGGTTTGGTCTCTCGCTGTCAGGGGTTACTGGGTTTGGTCTCGGTATCAGGGATCACTGGGTTTGGTCTCGGTGTCAGGGGTCACTGGGTTTGGTCTCAGTGTCAGGGGTCACTGGATTTCATCTCTCAATGTGAGGGGTCATTGGGTTTGGTCTCTCGTTGTGAGGGGTCATTGGGTTTGGTCTCTCAGTGTCGGGGTCACTGGATTTGGTCTCTTGCTTTCAGGGGTTACTGGATTTCGTCTCAGTGTGAGGGGTCATTGGGCTTGGTCTCTCGGTGTGAGGGGTCACTGGGTTTGGTCTCTCGGTGTGAGGGGTCACTGGGTTTGCTCTCTCGCTGTCGGGGTCACTGGATTCTGTCACTCAGTGTGAGGGGTCACTGGGTTTGGTCTCTCAGTGTGAGGGGTCACTCGGTTTGCTCTCTCGGTGTCAGGAGTCATTAGGTTTGTTCTCAGTGTCAGGGGTCACTGGGTTTACGTTCTCAGTGTCAGGGGTCACTGGGTTTACGTTCTCAGTGTCAGGAGTCACTGGGTTTTGGTTCTCAGCGTGAGGGATCACTGAGTTAGGTCTCTCGGTGTCAGGGGTCAGTGGGTTTGGTCTCTCGGTGTCAGGGGTCATTGGGTTTGGTCTCTCGGTGTCAGGGTCACTGGGTTTGATCTCGGTGTCAGGGGTCACTGGGTTTGGTCTCTCGGTGTCGGGGTCAATGGGTTTGGTCTCGTGTCGGGGGTCACTGGGTTTGATCTCGGTGTCGGGGTCACTGGGTTTGGTCTCGGTGTCAGGGGTCACTGGGTTTGGTCTCGGTGTCAGGGGTCACTGGATTTCATCTCTCAGTGTGAGGGGTCATTGGGTTTGGTCTCTCGGTGTGAGGGGTCATTGGGTTTGCTCTCCTGGTGTCAGGGGTCACTGGGTTTGGTCTCTCGCTGCCAGGGGTCACTGGGTTTGTTCTCGGTGTCAGAGGTCACTGGGTTTGGTCTCGGTATCAGGGATCACTGGGTTTGGTCTCGGTGTCAGGGGTCACTGGGTTTGGTCTCGGTGTCAGGGGTCACTGGGTTTGGTCTCAGTGTCAGGGGTCACTGGGTTTGGTCTCTCGCTGTCAGGCGTCACTGGATTCTGTCACTCAGTGTGAGGGGTCATTGGGTTTGGTCTCTCGGTGTGAGGGGTCACTGGGTTTGGTCTCTCAGTGCGAGGGGTCATTGGGCTTGGTCTCTCGGTGTGAGGGGTCACTGGGTTTGGTCTCTCGGTGTGAGGGGTCACTGGGTTGGCTCTCTCGCTGTCAGGGGTCACTGGATTCCGTCACTCAGTGTGAGGGGTCACTGGGTTTGGTCTCTCAGTGTGAGTTGTCACTGGGTTTGCTCTCTCGGTGTCAGGGGTCACTGGGTTTCGATTCTCAGTGTGAGGGATCACTGAGTTAGGTCTCTCGGTGTCGGGGTCAGTGGGTTTGGTCTCTCGGTGTCAGGGGTCATTGGGTTTGGTCTCGGTGTCGGGGGTCACTGGGTTTGACCTCGGTGTCGGGGTCACTGGGTTTGATCTCGGTGTCGGGGTCACTGGGTTTGGTCTCGGTGTCAGGGGTCACTGGGTTTGGTCTCGGTGTCAGGGGTCACTGGATTTCATTTCTCAGTGTGAGGGGTCATTGGGCTTGGTCTCTCGGTGTGAGGGGTCATTGAGGTGGTCTCTCAGTGTCAGGGGTCACTGGATTTGCTCTCTCGCTTTCAGGGGTCACTGGGTTTGGTCTCTCGGTGTGAGGGGTCACTGGGTTTGATCTCGGTGTCAGGAGTCACTGCATTTCGTCACTCAGTGTGAGGGGTCACTGGGTTTGGTCTCTCGGTATGAGGGGTCACTGGGTTTGATCTCAGTGTCAGGGGTCACTGGATTTGGTCTCTTGCTTTCAGGGGTTACTGGATTTCGTCTCAGTGTGAGGGGTCATTGGGCTTGGTCTCTCGGTGTGAGGGGTCACTGGGTTTGGTCTCTCGGTGTGAGGGGTCACTGGGTTTGCTCTCTCGCTGTCGGGGTCACTGGATTCTGTCACTCAGTGTGAGGGGTCACTGGGTTTGGTCTCTCAGTGTGAGGGGTCACTCGGTTTGCTCTCTCGGTGTCAGGAGTCATTAGGTTTGTTCTCAGTGTCGGGGTCACTGGGTTTACGTTCTCAGTGTCAGGGGTCACTGGGTTTACGTTCTCAGTGTCAGGAGTCACTGGGTTTTGGTTCTCAGCGTGAGGGATCAATGAGTTAGGTCTCTCGGTGTCAGGGGTCAGTGGGTTTGGTCTCTCGGTGTCAGGGGTCATTGGGTTTGGTCTCTCGGTGTCAGGGGTCACTGGGTTTGATCTCGGTGTCAGGGGTCACTGGGTTTGGTCTCTCGGTGTCGGGGTCAATGGGTTTGGTCTCGTGTCGGGGGTCACTGGGTTTGATCTCGGTGTCGGGGTCACTGGGTTTGGTCTCGGTGTCAGGGGTCACTGGGTTTGGTCTCGGTGTCAGGGGTCACTGGATTTCATCTCTCAGTGTGAGGGGTCATTGGGTTTGGTCTCTCGGTGTGAGGGGTCATTGGGTTTGGTCTCTCAGTGTCAGTGGTCACTAGATTTGGTCTCTCACTTTCAGGGGTCACTGGGTTTTGTCTCTCGGTGTGAGGGGTCACTGGGTTTGATCTCAGTGTCAGGGGTCACTGGGTTTGGTCTCTCGCTGTCAGGGGTCACTGGATTCCGTCACTCAGTGTGAGGGGTCACTGGGTTTGGTCTCTCAGTGTGAGGGGTCACTGGGTTTGCTCTCTCGGTGTCAGGAGTCATTAGGTTTGGTCTCAGTGTCAGGGGTCACTGGGTTTGATCTCGGTGTCAGGGGTCACTGGGTTTGGTCTCGGTGTCAGGGGTCACTGGGTTTGGTGTCAGTGTCAGGGGTCACTGGGTTTGGTCTCAGTGTCAGTGGTCACTGGGTTTGGTCTCGGTGTCAGGGGTCACTGGGTTTGATCTCGCTGTCAGGGGTCACTGGGTTTGGTCTCGGTGACAGGGGTCACTGGGTTTGGACTCTCGGTGTCAGGGGTCACTGGATTTGGTCTCGGTGTCAGGGTTCACGGGATTTCGTCCCTCAGTGTGAGGGGTCACAGGGTTTGGTCTCTCGGTGTGATGGGTCACAGGGTTTGGTCTCTCGGTGTGAGGGGTCACAGGGTTTGGTCTCTCGGTGTGAGGGGTCATTGGGTTTGGTCTCTCGGTGTCAGGGGTCACTGGCTTTGGTCTCTCGCAGTCAGGGGTCACTGGGTTTGGTCTCTCGGTGTCAGGGGTCACTGGATTTCATCTCTCAGTGTGAGGGGTCATTGGGTTTGGTCTCTCGGTGTGAGGGGTCATTGGGTTTGCTCTCCTGGTGTCAGGGGTCACTGGGTTTGGTCTCTCGCTGTCAGGGGTCACTGGGTTTGTTCTCGGTGTCAGAGGTCACTGGGTTTGGTCTCGGTATCAGGGATCACTGGGTTTGGTCTCGGTGTCAGGGGTCACTGGGTTTGGTCTCGGTGTCAGGGGTCACTGGGTTTGGTCTCAGTGTCAGGGGTCACTGGATTTCATCTCTCAATGTGAGGGGTCATTGGGTTTGGTCTCTCGTTGTGAGGGGTCATTGGGTTTGGTCTCTCAGTGTCAGGGGTCACTGGATTTGGTCTCTTGCTTTCAGGGGTTACTGGGTTTGATCTCAGTGTCAGGGGTAACTGGGTTTGATCTCAGTGTCAGGGGTCACTGGGTTTGGTCTCTCGCTGTCAGGCGTCACTGGATTCTGTCACTCAGTGTGAGGGGTCATTGGGTTTTGTCTCTCGGTGTGAGGGGTCACTGGGTTTGGTCTCTCAGTGCGAGGGGTCATTGGGCTTGGTCTCTCGGTGTGAGGGGTCACTGGGTTTGGTCTCTCGGTGTGAGGGGTCACTGGGTTGGCTCTCTCGCTGTCAGGGGTCACTGGATTCCGTCACTCAGTGTGAGGGGTCACTGGGTTTGGTCTCTCAGTGTGAGTTGTCACTGGGTTTGCTCTCTCGGTGTCAGGGGTCACTGGGTTTCGATTCTCAGTGTGAGGGATCACTGAGTTAGGTCTCTCGGTGTCGGGGTCAGTGGGTTTGGTCTCTCGGTGTCAGGGGTCATTGGGTTTGGTCTCGGTGTCGGGGGTCACTGGGTTTGACCTCGGTGTCGGGGTCACTGGGTTTGATCTCGGTGTCGGGGTCACTGGGTTTGGTCTCGGTGTCAGGGGTCACTGGGTTTGGTCTCGGTGTCAGGGGTCACTGGATTTCATCTCTCAGTGTGAGGGGTCATTGGGCTTGGTCTCTCGGTGTGAGGGGTCATTGAGGTGGTCTCTCAGTGTCAGGGGTCACTGGATTTGCTCTCTCGCTTTCAGGGGTCACTGGGTTTGGTCTCTCGGTGTGAGGGGTCACTGGGTTTGATCTAGGTGTCAGGAGTCACTGGATTTCGTCACTCAGTGTGAGGGGTCACTGGGTTTGGTCTCTCGGTATGAGGGGTCACTGGGTTTGATCTCAGTGTCAGGGGTCACTGGGTTTGGTCTCTCGCTGTCAGGGGTCACTGGACTCCGTCACTCAGTGTGAGGGGTCACTGGGTTTGGTCTGTCAGTGTGAGGGGTCACTGGGATTGCTCTCTCGGTGTCAGGAGTCATTAGGTTTGGTATCTCGCTTTCAGGGGTCACTGGGTTTGGTCTCTCGGTGTGAGGGGTCACTGGGTTTGATCTCAGTGTCAGGGGTCACTGGGTTTGGTCTCTCGCTGTCAGGGGTCACTGGATTCCGTCACTCAGTGTGAGGGGTCACTGGGTTTGGTCTCTCAGTGTGAGGGTTCACTGGGTTTGGTCTCGGTGTCAGGGGTCACTGGATATCGTCTCAGTGTGAGGGGTCATTGGGTTTGGTCTCTCGGTGTGAGGGGTCACTCGGTTTGCTCTCTCGGTGTCAGGAGTCATTAGGTTTGGTCTCAGTCTCAGGTGTCACTGGGTTTGGTCTCTCGGTGTGAGGGGTCACTGGATTTGGTCTCAGTGTCAGGGGTTACTGGGTTTACGTCCTCAGTGTCAGGGGTCACTGGGTTTAACTCTCAGTGTGAGGGATCACTGAGTTAGGTCTCTCGGTGTCAGAGGTCAGTGGGTTTGGTCTCTAGGTGTCAGGGGTCATTGGTTTTGGTCTCTCGGTGTCAGGGGTCACTGGGTTTGATCTCGGTGTCAGGGGTCACTGGATATCGTCTCAGTGTGAGGGGTCATTGGGTTTGGTCTCTCGGTGTGAGGGGTCACTCGGTTTGCTCTCTCGGTGTCAGGAGTCATTAGGTTTGGTCTCAGTCTCAGGTGTCACTGGGTTTGGTCTCTCGGTGTGAGGGGTCACTGGATTTGGTCTCTCAGTGTCAGGGGTTACTGGGTTTACGTCCTCAGTGTCAGGGGTCACTGGGTTTAGCTCTCAGTGTGAGGGATCACTGAGTTAGGTCTCTCGGTGTCAGAGGTCAGTGGGTTTGGTCTCTAGGTGTCAGGGGTCATTGGTTTTGGTCTCTCGGTGTCAGGGGTCACTGGGTTTGATCTCGGTGTCAGGGGTCACTGGATATCGTCTCAGTGTGAGGGGTCATTGGGTTTGGTCTCTCGGTGTGAGGGGTCACTGGGTTTGCTCTCTCGGTGTCAGGAGTCATTAGGTTTGGTCTCAGTCTCAGGTGTCACTGGGTTTGGTCTCTCGGTGTGAGGGGTCACTGGATTTGGTCTCTCAGTGTCAGGGGTTACTGGGTTTACGTCCTCAGTGTCAGGGGTCACTGGGTTTAGCTCTCAGTGTGAGGGATCACTGAGTTAGGTCTCTCGGTGTCAGAGGTCAGTGGGTTTGGTCTCTAGGTGTCAGGGGTCATTGGTTTTGGTCTCTCGGTGTCAGAGGTCACTGGGTTTGATCTCGGTGTCAGGGGTCGCTGGGTTTCGTCTCTCAGTGTCAGGGGTCACTGGGTTTGATCTCGGTGTCGGAGGTCACTGGGTTTGATCTCGGTGTCGGTGTCACTGGGTTTGGTCTCGGTGTCAGGGGTCACTGGGTTTGGTCTCGGTGTCAGGGGTCACTGGGTTTGGTCTCGGTGTCAGGGGTCACTGGGTTTGGTTTCGGTGTCAGGGGTCACCGGATTCCGTCTCTCAGTGTGAGGGGTAAGTGGGTTTGGTCTCTCGGTGTGAGGGGTCATTGGGTTTGTTCTCTTGGTGTCAGGGGTCACTGGGTTTGGTCTCTCGCTGTCAGGGGTTACTGGGTTTGGTCTCGGTATCAGGGATCACTGGGTTTGGTCTCGGTGTCAGGGGTCACTGGGTTTGGTCTCAGTGTCAGGGGTCACTGGATTTCATCTCTCAATGTGAGGGGTCATTGGGTTTGGTCTCTCGTTGTGAGGGGTCATTGGGTTTGGTCTCTCAGTGTCGGGGTCACTGGATTTGGTCTCTTGCTTTCAGGGGTTACTGGATTTCGTCTCAGTGTGAGGGGTCATTGGGCTTGGTCTCTCGGTGTGAGGGGTCACTGGGTTTGGTCTCTCGGTGTGAGGGGTCACTGGGTTTGCTCTCTCGCTGTCGGGGTCACTGGATTCTGTCACTCAGTGTGAGGGGTCACTGGGTTTGGTCTCTCAGTGTGAGGGGTCACTCGGTTTGCTCTCTCGGTGTCAGGAGTCATTAGGTTTGTTCTCAGTGTCAGGGGTCACTGGGTTTACGTTCTCAGTGTCAGGGGTCACTGGGTTTACGTTCTCAGTGTCAGGAGTCACTGGGTTTTGGTTCTCAGCGTGAGGGATCACTGAGTTAGGTCTCTCGGTGTCAGGGGTCAGTGGGTTTGGTCTCTCGGTGTCAGGGGTCATTGGGTTTGGTCTCTCGGTGTCAGGGTCACTGGGTTTGATCTCGGTGTCAGGGGTCACTGGGTTTGGTCTCTCGGTGTCGGGGTCAATGGGTTTGGTCTCGTGTCGGGGGTCACTGGGTTTGATCTCGGTGTCGGGGTCACTGGGTTTGGTCTCGGTGTCAGGGGTCACTGGGTTTGGTCTCGGTGTCAGGGGTCACTGGATTTCATCTCTCAGTGTGAGGGGTCATTGGGTTTGGTCTCTCGGTGTGAGGGGTCATTGGGTTTGGTCTCTCAGTGTCAGTGGTCACTGGATTTGGTCTCTCACTTTCAGGGGTCACTGGGTTTGGTCTCTCGGTGTGAGGGGTCACTGGGTTTGATCTCAGTGTCAGGGGTCACTGGGTTTGGTCTCTCGCTGTCAGGGGTCACTGGATTCCGTCACTCAGTGTGAGGGGTCACTGGGTTTGGTCTCTCAGTGTGAGGGGTCACTGGGTTTGCTCTCTCGGTGTCAGGAGTCATTAGGTTTGGTCTCAGTGTCAGGGGTCACTGGGTTTGGTCTCTGTGTCAGGGGTCACGGGATTTCGTCTCAGTGTGAGGGGTCATTGGGCTTGGTCTCTCGGTGTGAGGAGTCACTGAGTTTGGTCTCTCGGTGTCAGGAGTCATTAGGTTTGGTCTCAGTGTCAGGGGTCACTGGGTTTGGTCTCGGTGTCAGGGGTCACTGGATTTTGTCTCCGTGTGAGGGGTCATTGGGCTTGGTCTCTCGCTGTCAGGGGTCATTGGGTTTGGGCTCTCGGTGTCAGGGGTCACTGGATTTGATCTCGGTGTCAGGGGTCACTGGGGTTGGTCTCTCAGTGTCAGGGTTCACTGGGTTTGATCTCGGTGTCGGGGGTCACTGGGTTTGATCTCGGTGTCGGGGTCACTGGGTTTGGTCTCGGTGTCAGGGGTCACTGGGTTTGGTCTCGGTGTCAGGGGTCACTGGGTTTGGTCTCGGTGTCAGGGGTCACTGGGTTTGGTTTCGGTGTCAGGGGTCACCGGATTCCGTCTCACAGTGTGAGGGGTAAGTGGGTTTGGTCTCTCGGTGTGAGGGTCACTCGGTTTGACCTCTCGGTGTGAGGGTCAGTGGGTTTGATCTCCCGGTGTGAGAGGTCATTGGGTTTGGTGTCTTGGTGTCAGGGGTCACTGAAATGGTCTCATGCTGTCAGGGGTCACTAGGTTTGGTCTGGGTGTCAGGGGTCACTGGGTTTGGACTCTCAGTGTCAGGGGTCACTGGATTTGGTCTCTTGCTGTCAGGGGTCACTTGGGTTTGGTCTCGGTGTGAGGGGTCACTGGGTTTGGTCTCTCGCAGTCAGGGGTCACTGTGTTTGGTCTCTCGGTGTCAGGGGTCACTGGGTTTGATCTCGGTGTCAGGGGTCACTGGGTTTGGTCTCAGTGTCAGGGGTCACTGGGTTTGGTCTCAGTGTCAGGGGTCACTGAGTTTGGTCTCAGTGTCAGGGGTCACTGGGTTTGGTTTCGGTGTCAGGGGTCACTGGGTTTGGTCTCAGTGTCAGGGGTCACTGGGTTTGGTCTCGATGTCAGGGGTCACTGTGTTTGGTTTCGGTGTCAGGGGTCACTGGATTCTGTCTCTCAGTGTGAGGGGTAAGTGGGTTTGGTCTCTCGGTGTGAGGGGTCACTCGGTTTGGTCTCGGTGTGAGGGGTCACTGGGTTTGGTCTCTCGGTGTCAGGGGTCACTGGAATTGGTCTCATGCTGTCGGGGTGAATAGGTTTGGTCTGGCTGTCAGGGGTCACTGGGTTTGGTCTCGGTGTCAGTGATGACTGGGTTTGGTCTCTTGCTGTCAGGGGTCATTGGTTTTGATCTCGGTTTCAGGGGTCACTGGATTTGGTCTCTTGCTGTCAGGGGTCACTGGGTTTGGTCTCTCGGTGTCAGGGGTCACTGGATTTCATCTCTCAGTTTGAGGGGTCATTGGGTTTGCTCTCCTGGTGTCAGGGGTCACTGGGTTTGGTCTCTCGCTGTCAGGGGTCACTGGGTTTGGTCTCGGTGTCAGGGGTCACTGGGTTTGGTCTCGGTGTCAGGGGTCACTGGGTTTGGTCTCGGTGTCAGGGGTCACTGGATTTGGTCTCGGTGTCAGGGGTCACTGGATTTTATCTCTCAGTATGAGGGGTCATTGGGTTTGGTCTCTCGTTGTGAGGGGTCATTGGGTTTGGTCTCTCGTTGTGAGGGGTCATTGGGTTTGGTCTCTCAGTGTCAGGGGTCACTGGATTTGGTCTCTTGCTTTCAGGGGTTACTGGGTTTGATCTCAGTGTCAGGGGTCACTGGGTTTGGTCTCTCGGTGTGAGGGTCACTGGGTTTGATCTCAGTGTCAGGGGTCACTGGGTTTGGTCTCTCGCTGTCAGGGGTCACTGGATTCCGTCACTCAGTGTGAGGGGTCATTGGGTTTGGTCTCTCGGTGTGAGGGGTCACTCGGTTTGCTCTCTCGGTGTCAGGAGTCATTAGGTTTGGTCTCAGTCTCAGGTGTCACTGGGTTTGGTCTCTCGGTGTCAGGGTTCACTGGATTTCGTCTCTCAGTGTGAGGGGTCACTGGGTTTGGTCTCGGTGTGAAGGTTCACTGGGTTTGATCTCCCGGTGTCGGGGGTCACTGGGTTGGATCTCGGTGTCGGGGTCACTGGGTTTGGTCTCGGTGTCGGGGTCACTGGATTTGGTCTCGGTGTCAGGGGTCACTGGGTTTGGTCTCGGTGTCAGGGGTCACTGGGTTTGTTTTCGGTGTCAGGGGTCATCGGATTCCGTCTCTCAGTGTGAGGTGTAAATGGGTTGGGTCTCTCGGTGTGAGGGTCACTGGGTTTGATCTCTCGGTGTGAGAGGTCACTGGGTTTGGTCTCTCGCAGTCAGGGGTCACTGGGTTTGGTCTCGGTGTCAGGGGTCACTGGGTTTGGTCTCAGTGTCAGGGGTCACTGGGTTTGGTATCAGTGTCAGGGGTCACTGGGTTTGGTCTTGGTGTCAGGGGTCACTGGATTTGGTCTCGGTGTCAGGTTTGCGGGATTTCGTCCCTCAGTGTGAGGGGTCACAGGGTTTGGTCTCTCGGTGTGAGGGGTCACAGGGTTTGGTCTCTCGGTGTGAGGGGTCACAGGGTTTGGTCTCTCGGTGTGAGGGGTCACAGGGTTTGGTCTCTCGGTGTGAGGGGTCATTGGGTTTGGTCTCTCGGTGTCAGGGGTCACTGGGTTTGGTCTCTCGCAGTCAGGGGTCACTGGGTTTGGTCTCTCGGTGTCAGGGGTCACTGGATTTCATCTCTCAGTGTGAGGGGTCATTGGGTTTGGTCTCTCGGTGTGAGGGGTCATTGGGTTTGTTCTCTTGGTGTCAGGGGTCACTGGGTTTGGTCTCTCGCTGTCAGGGGTTACTGGGTTTGGTCTCGGTATCAGGGATCACTGGGTTTGGTCTTGGTGTCAGGGGTCACTGGGTTTGGTCTCAGTGTCAGGGGTCACTGGATTTCATCTCTCAATGTGAGGGGTCATTGGGTTTGGTCTCTCGTTGTGAGGGGTCATTGGGTTTGGTCTCTCAGTGTCAGGGGTCACTGGATTTGGTCTCTTGCTTTCAGGGGTTACTGGATTTCGTCTCAGTGTGAGGGGTCATTGGGCTTGGTCTCTCGGTGTGAGGGGTCACTGGGTTTGGTCTCTCGGTGTGAGGGGTCACTGGGTTTGCTCTCTCGCTGTCGGGGTCACTGGATTCTGTCACTCAGTGTGAGGGGTCACTGGGTTTGGTCTCTCAGTGTGAGGGGTCACTCGGTTTGCTCTCTCGGTGTCAGGAGTCATTAGGTTTGTTCTCAGTGTCAGGGGTCACTGGGTTTACGTTCTCAGTGTCAGGGGTCACTGGGTTTACGTTCTCAGTGTCAGGAGTCACTGGGTTTTGGTTCTCAGCGTGAGGGATCACTGAGTTAGGTCTCTCGGTGTCAGGGGTCAGTGGGTTTGGTCTCTCGGTGTCAGGGGTCATTGGGTTTGGTCTCTCGGTGTCAGGGGTCACTGGGTTTGATCTCGGTGTCAGGGGTCACTGGGTTTGGTCTCTCGGTGTCGGGGTCAATGGGTTTGGTCTCGTGTCGGGGGTCACTGGGTTTGATCTCGGTGTCGGGGTCACTGGGTTTGGTCTCGGTGTCAGGGGTCACTGGGTTTGGTCTCGGTGTCAGGGGTCACTGGATTTCATCTCTCAGTGTGAGGGGTCATTGGGTTTGGTCTCTCGGTGTGAGGGGTCATTGGGTTTGGTCTCTCAGTGTCAGTGGTCACTGGATTTGGTCTCTCACTTTCAGGGGTCACTGGGTTTGGTCTCTCGCTGTCAGGGGTCACTGGATTCCGTCACTCAGTGTGAGGGGTCACTGGGTTTGGTCTCTCAGTGTGAGGGGTCACTGGGTTTGCTCTCTCGGTGTCAGGAGTCATTAGGTTTGGTCTCAGTGTCAGGGGTCACTGGGTTTGGTCTCTGTGTCAGGGGTCACTGGATTTCGTCTCAGTGTGAGGGGTCATTGGGCTTGGTCTCTCGGTGTGAGGAGTCACTGAGTTTGGTCTCTCGGTGTCAGGAGTCATTAGGTTTGGTCTCAGTGTCAGGGGTCACTGGGTTTGGTCTCGGTGTCAGGGGTCACTGGATTTTGTCTCCGTGTGAGGGGTCATTGGGCTTGGTCTCTCGCTGTCAGGGGTCATTGGGTTTGGGCTCTCGGTGTCAGGGGTCACTGGATTTGATCTCGGTGTCAGGGGTCACTGGGGTTGGTCTCTCAGTGTCAGGGTTCACTGGGTTTGATCTCGGTGTCGGGGGTCACTGGGTTTGATCTCGGTGTCGGGGTCACTAGGTTTGGTCTCGGTGTCAGGGGTCACTGGGTTTGGTCTCGGTGTCAGGGGTCACTGGGTTTGGTCTCGGTGTCAGGGGTCACTGGGTTTGGTTTCGGTGTCAGGGGTCACCGGATTCCGTCTCACAGTGTGAGGGGTAAGTGGGTTTGGTCTCTCGGTGTGAGGGTCACTCGGTTTGACCTCTCGGTGTGAGGGTCAGTGGGTTTGATCTCCCGGTGTGAGAGGTCATTGGGTTTGGTGTCTTGGTGTCAGGGGTCACTGAAATGGTCTCATGCTGTCAGGGGTCACTAGGTTTGGTCTGGGTGTCAGGGGTCACTGGGTTTGGACTCTCAGTGTCAGGGGTCACTGGATTTGGTCTCTTGCTGTCAGGGGTCACTTGGGTTTGGTCTCGGTGTGAGGGGTCACTGGGTTTGGTCTCTCGCATCAGGGGTCACTGTGTTTGGTCTCTCGGTGTCAGGGGTTACTGGGTTTGATCTCGGTTTCAGGGGTCACATGGGTTTGGTCTCAGTGTCAGGGGTCACTGGGTTTGGTCTCAGTGTCAGGGGTCACTGAGTTTGGTCTCAGTGTCAGGGGTCACTGGGTTTGGTTTCGGTGTCAGGGGTCACTGGGTTTGGTCTCAGTGTCAGGGGTCACTGGGTTTGGTCTCGATGTCAGGGGTCACTGTGTTTGGTTTCGGTGTCAGGGGTCACTGGATTCTGTCTCTCAGTGTGAGGGGTAAGTGGGTTTGGTCTCTCGGTGTGAGGGGTCACTCGGTTTGGTCTCGGTGTGAGGGGTCACTGGGTTTGGTCTCTCGGTGTCAGGGGTCACTGGAATTGGTCTCATGCTGTCGGGGTGAATAGGTTTGGTCTGGCTGTCAGGGGTCACTGGGTTTGGTCTCGGTGTCAGTGATGACTGGGTTTGGTCTCTTGCTGTCAGGGGTCATTGGTTTTGATCTCGGTTTCAGGGGTCACTGGATTTGGTCTCTTGCTGTCAGGGGTCACTGGGTTTGGTCTCTCGGTGTCAGGGGTCACTGGATTTCATCTCTCAGTTTGAGGGGTCATTGGGTTTGCTCTCCTGGTGTCAGGGGTCACTGGGTTTGGTCTCTCGCTGTCAGGGGTCACTGGGTTTGGTCTCGGTGTCAGGGGTCACTGGGTTTGGTCTCGGTGTCAGGGGTCACTGGATTTGGTCTCGGTGTCAGGGGTCACTGGATTTTATCTCTCAGTGTGAGGGGTCATTGGGTTTGGTCTCTCGTTGTGAGGGGTCATTGGGTTTGGTCTCTCGTTGTGAGGGGTCATTGGGTTTGGTCTCTCAGTGTCAGGGGTCACTGGATTTGGTCTCTTGCTTTCAGGGGTTACTGGGTTTGATCTCAGTGTCAGGGGTCACTGGGTTTGGTCTCTCGGTGTGAGGGTCACTGGGTTTGATCTCAGTGTCAGGGGTCACTGGGTTTGGTCTCTCGCTGTCAGGGGTCACTGGATTCCGTCACTCAGTGTGAGGGGTCATTGGGTTTGGTCTCTCGGTGTGAGGGGTCACTCGGTTTGCTCTCTCGGTGTCAGGAGTCATTAGGTTTGGTCTCAGTCTCAGGTGTCACTGGGTTTGGTCTCTCGGTGTGAGGGGTCACTGGATTTGGTCTCTCAGTGTCAGGGGTTACTGGGTTTACGTCCTCAGTGTCAGGGGTCACTGGGTTTAGCTCTCAGTGTGAGGGATCACTGAGTTAGGTCTCTCGGTGTCAGAGGTCAGTGGGTTTGGTCTCTAGGTGTCAGGGGTCATTGGTTTTGGTCTCTCGGTGTCAGACGTCACTGGGTTTGATCTCGGTGTCAGGGGTCGCTGGGTTTGGTCTCTCAGTGTCAGGGGTCACTGGGTTTGATCTCGGTGTCGGAGGTCACTGGGTTTGATCTCGGTGTCGGGGTCACTGGGTTTGGTCTCGGTGTCAGGGGTCACTGGGTTTGGTCTCGGTGTCAGGGGTCACTGGGTTTGGTTTCGGTGTCAGGGGTCACCGGATTCCGTCTCTCAGTGTGAGGGGTAAGTGGGTTTGGTCTCTCGGTGTGAGGGTCACTGGGTTTGGTCTCTTGGTGTCAGGGGTCACTGAAATGGTCTCATGCTCTCAGGGGTCACTAGGTTTGGTCTGGGTGTCAGGGGTCACTGGGTTTGGACTCTTGCTGTCAGGGGTCACTGGGTTTGACCTCGGTGTCAGGCGGTCACTGGATTAGGTCTCGGTGTCAGGGTTCACTGGATTTCGTCTCTCAGTGTGAGGGGTCACTGGGTTTGGTCTCGGTGTGAAGGTTCACTGGGTTTGATCTCCCGGTGTCGGGGGTCACTGGGTTGGATCTCGGTGTCGGGGTCACTGGGTTTGGTCTCGGTGTCGGGGTCACTGGATTTGGTCTCGGTGTCAGGGGTCACTGGGTTTGGTCTCGGTGTCAGGGGTCACTGGGTTTGTTTTCGGTGTCAGGGGTCATCGGATTCCGTCTCTCAGTGTGAGGTGTAAATGGGTTGGGTCTCTCGGTGTGAGGGTCACTGGGTTTGATCTCTCGGTGTGAGAGGTCACTGGGTTTGGTCTCTCGCAGTCAGGGGTCACTGGGTTTGGTCTCGGTGTCAGGGGTCACTGGGTTTGGTCTCAGTGTCAGGGGTCACTGGGTTTGGTATCAGTGTCAGGGGTCACTGGGTTTGGTCTTGGTGTCAGGGGTCACTGGATTTGGTCTCGGTGTCAGGTTTGCGGGATTTCGTCCCTCAGTGTGAGGGGTCACAGGGTTTGGTCTCTCGGTGTGAGGGGTCACAGGGTTTGGTCTCTCGGTGTGAGGGGTCACAGGGTTTGGTCTCTCGGTGTGAGGGGTCACAGGGTTTGGTCTCTCAGTGTGAGGGGTCATTGGGTTTGGTCTCTCGGTGTCAGGGGTCACTGGGTATGGTCTCTCGCAGTCAGGGGTCACTGGGTTTGGTCTCTCGGTGTCAGGGGTCACTGGATTTCATCTCTCAGTGTGAGGGGTCATTGGGTTTGGTCTCTCGGTGTGAGGGGTCATTGGGTTTGTTCTCTTGGTGTCAGGGGTCACTGGGTTTGGTCTCTCGCTGTCAGGGGTTACTGGGTTTGGTCTCGGTATCAGGGATCACTGGGTTTGGTCTCGGTGTCAGGGGTCACTGGGTTTGGTCTCAGTGTCAGGGGTCACTGGATTTCATCTCTCAATGTGAGGGGTCATTGGGTTTGGTCTCTCGTTGTGAGGGGTCATTGGGTTTGGTCTCTCAGTGTGAGGGGTCACTGGATTTGGTCTCTTGCTTTCAGGGGTTACTGGATTTCGTCTCAGTGTGAGGGGTCATTGGGCTTGGTCTCTCGGTGTGAGGGGTCACTGGGTTTGGTCTCTCGGTGTGAGGGGTCACTGGGTTTGCCCTCTCGCTGTCGGGGTCACTGGATTCTGTCACTCAGTGTGAGGGGTCACTGGGTTTGGTCTCTCAGTGTGAGGGGTCACTCGGTTTGCTCTCTCGGTGTCAGGAGTCATTAGGTTTGTTCTCAGTGTCAGGGGTCACTGGGTTTACGTTCTCAGTGTCAGGGGTCACTGGGTTTACGTTCTCAGTGTCAGGAGTCACTGGGTTTTGGTTCTCAGCGTGAGGGATCACTGAGTTAGGTCTCTCGGTGTCAGGGGTCAGTGGGTTTGGTCTCTCGGTGTCAGGGGTCATTGGGTTTGGTCTCTCGGTGTCAGGGGTCACTGGGTTTGATCTCGGTGTCAGGGGTCACTGGGTTTGGTCTCTCGGTGTCGGGGTCAATGGGTTTGGTCTCGTGTCGGGGGTCACTGGGTTTGATCTCGGTGTCGGGGTCACTGGGTTTGGTCTCGGTGTCAGGGGTCACTGGGTTTGGTCTCGGTGTCAGGGGTCACTGGATTTCATCTCTCAGTGTGAGGGGTCATTGGGTTTGGTCTCTCGGTGTGAGGGGTCATTGGGTTTGGTCTCTCAGTGTCAGTGGTCACTGGATTTGGTCTCTCACTTTCAGGGGTCACTGGGTTTGGTCTCTCGGTGTGAGGGGTCACTGGGTTTGATCTCAGTGTCAGGGGTCACTGGGTTTGGTCTCTCGCTGTCAGGGGTCACTGGATTCCGTCACTCAGTGTGAGGGGTCACTGGGTTTGGTCTCTCAGTGTGAGGGGTCACTGGGTTTGCTCTCTCGGTGTCAGGAGTCATTAGGTTTGGTCTCAGTGTCAGGGGTCACTGGGTTTGGTCTCTGTGTCAGGGGTCACTGGATTTCGTCTCAGTGTGAGGGGTCATTGGGCTTGGTCTCTCGGTGTGAGGAGTCACTGAGTTTGGTCTCTCGGTGTCAGGAGTCATTAGGTTTGGTCTCAGTGTCAGGGGTCACTGGGTTTGGTCTCGGTGTCAGGGGTCACTGGATTTTGTCTCCGTGTGAGGGGTCATTGGGCTTGGTCTCTCGCTGTCAGGGGTCATTGGGTTTGGGCTCTCGGTGTCAGGGGTCACTGGATTTGATCTCGGTGTCAGGGGTCACTGGGGTTGGTCTCTCAGTGTCAGGGTTCACTGGGTTTGATCTCGGTGTCGGGGGTCACTGGGTTTGATCTCGGTGTCGGGGTCACTGGGTTTGGTCTCGGTGTCAGGGGTCACTGGGTTTGGTCTCGGTGTCAGGGGTCACTGGGTTTGGTCTCGGTGTCAGGGGTCACTGGGTTTGGTTTCGGTGTCAGGGGTCACCGGATTCCGTCTCACAGTGTGAGGGGTAAGTGGGTTTGGTCTCTCGGTGTGAGGGTCACTCGGTTTGACCTCTCGGTGTGAGGGTCAGTGGGTTTGATCTCCCGGTGTGAGAGGTCATTGGGTTTGGTGTCTTGGTGTCAGGGGTCACTGAAATGGTCTCATGCTGTCAGGGGTCACTAGGTTTGGTCTGGGTGTCAGGGGTCACTGGGTTTGGACTCTCAGTGTCAGGGGTCACTGGATTTGGTCTCTTGCTGTCAGGGGTCACTTGGGTTTGGTCTCGGTGTGAGGGGTCACTGGGTTTGGTCTCTCGCAGTCAGGGGTCACTGTGTTTGGTCTCTCGGTGTCAGGGGTCACTGGGTTTGATCTCGGTGTCAGGGGTCACTGGGTTTGGTCTCAGTGTCAGGGGTCACTGGGTTTGGTCTCAGTGTCAGGGGTCACTGAGTTTGGTCTCAGTGTCAGGGGTCACTGGGTTTGGTTTCGGTGTCAGGGGTCACTGGGTTTGGTCTCAGTGTCAGGGGTCACTGGGTTTGGTCTCGATGTCAGGGGTCACTGTGTTTGGTTTCGGTGTCAGGGGTCACTGGATTCTGTCTCTCAGTGTGAGGGGTAAGTGGGTTTGGTCTCTCGGTGTGAGGGGTCACTCGGTTTGGTCTCGGTGTGAGGGGTCACTGGGTTTGGTCTCTCGGTGTCAGGGGTCACTGGAATTGGTCTCATGCTGTCGGGGTGAATAGGTTTGGTCTGGCTGTCAGGGGTCACTGGGTTTGGTCTCGGTGTCAGTGATGACTGGGTTTGGTCTCTTGCTGTCAGGGGTCATTGGTTTTGATCTCGGTTTCAGGGGTCACTGGATTTGGTCTCTTGCTGTCAGGGGTCACTGGGTTTGGTCTCTCGGTGTCAGGGGTCACTGGATTTCATCTCTCAGTTTGAGGGGTCATTGGGTTTGCTCTCCTGGTGTCAGGGGTCACTGGGTTTGGTCTCTCGCTGTCAGGGGTCACTGGGTTTGGTCTCGGTGTCAGGGGTCACTGGGGTTTGGTCTCGGTGTCAGGGGTCACTGGGTTTGGTCTCGGTGTCAGGGGTCACTGGATTTGGTCTCGGTGTCAGGGGTCACTGGATTTTATCTCTCAGTATGAGGGGTCATTGGGTTTGGTCTCTCGTTGTGAGGGGTCATTGGGTTTGGTCTCTCGTTGTGAGGGGTCATTGGGTTTGGTCTCTCAGTGTCAGGGGTCACTGGATTTGGTCTCTTGCTTTCAGGGGTTACTGGGTTTGATCTCAGCGTCAGGGGTCACTGGGTTTGGTCTCTCGGTGTGAGGGTCACTGGGTTTGATCTCAGTGTCAGGGGTCACTGGGTTTGGTCTCTCGCTGTCAGGGGTCACTGGATTCCGTCACTCAGTGTGAGGGGTCATTAGGTTTGGTCTCTCGGTGTGAGGGGTCACTCGGTTTGCTCTCTCGGTGTCAGGAGTCATTAGGTTTGGTCTCAGTCTCAGGTGTCACTGGGTTTGGTCTCTCGGTGTGAGGGGTCACTGGATTTGGTCTCTCAGTGTCAGGGGTTACTGCGTTTACGTCCTCAGTGTCAGGGGTCACTGGGTTTAGCTCTCAGTGTGAGGGATCACTGAGTTAGGTCTCTCGGTGTCAGAGGTCAGTGGGTTTGGTCTCTAGGTGTCAGGGGTCATTGGTTTTGGTCTCTCGGTGTCAGACGTCACTGGGTTTGATCTCGGTGTCAGGGGTCGCTGGGTTTGGTCTCTCAGTGTCAGGGGTCACTGGGTTTGATCTCGGTGTCGGAGGTCACTGGGTTTGATCTCGGTGTCGGGGTCACTGGGTTTGGTCTCGGTGTCAGGGGTCACTGGGTTTGGTCTCGGTGTCAGGGGTCACTGGGTTTGGTCTCGGTGTCAGGGGTCACTGGGTTTGGTTTCGGTGTCAGGGGTCACTGGATTTGGTCTCTCGCTTTCAGGGGTTACTGGGTTTGATCTCAGTGTCAGGGGTCACTGGGTTTGGTCTCTCGGTGTGAGGGGTCACTGGGTTTGAGCTCAGTGTCAGGGGTCACTGGGTTTGGTCTCTCGCTGTCAGGGGTCACTGGATTTCGTCTCAGTGTGAGGGGTTATTGGGCTTGGTCTCTCGTTGTGAGGGGTCACTGGGTTTGGTCTCTCGGTGTGAGGGGTCACTGGGTTTGCTCTCTCGGTGTCAGGAGTCATTAGGTTTGGTCTCAGTGTCAGGGGTCACTGGGTTTGGTCTCTCGGTGTGAGGGGTCACTGGATTTGGTCTCTCGGTGTCAGGGGTCACTGGGTTTGATGTCGGTGTCAGGGGTCACTGGGTTTGGTCTCTCGGTGTCAGGGGTCACTGGGTTTGATCTCGGTGTCGGAGGTCACTGGGTTTGATCTCGGTGTCAGTGGTCACTGGGTTTGATCTCTCGGTGTGAGAGGTCACTGGGTTTGGTCTTTGGTGTCAGGGGTCACTGAAATGGTCTCATGCTGTCAGGGGTCACTAGGTTTGGTCTGGTGTCCGGGGTCACTGGGTTTGGACTCTCGGTGTCGGGGGGTCACTGGGTTTGGTCTGTCGGTGTCAGGTGTCACGGGGTTTGGTCTCTCGGTGTCAGGGGTCACTGGGTTTGATCTCGGTGTCAGTGGTCACTGGGTTTGGTCTTGGTGTCAGGGGTCACTGGGTTTGGTCTCAGTGTTAGTGGTCACTGGGTTTGGTCTCAGTGTTAGGGGTCACTGGGTTTGGTTTCGCTGTCAGGGGTCACTGGGTTTGGTCTCGCTGTCAGGGGTCACTGGGTTTGGTCTCAGTGTCAGGGGTCACTGGGTTTGGTCTCAGTGTCAGGGGTCACTGGGTTTGGTCTCAGTGTCAGGGGTCACTGGGTTTGGTTTCGGTGTCAGGGGTCACTGTGTTTGGTCTCAGTGTCAGGGGTCACTGGGTTTGGTCTCGGTGTCAGGGTTCACTGTGTTTGGTTTTGGTGTCAGGGGTCACTGGATTCCATCTCTCAGTGTGAGGGGTAAGTGGGTTTCGTCTCTCGGTGTGAGGGGGTCACTCGGTTTGGTCTCGGTGTGAGGGGTCACTGGGTTTGGTCTCTTGGTGTCAGGGGTCACTGGAATTGGTCTCATGCTGTCGGGGTGAATAGGTTTGGTCAGGGTGTCAGAGGTCACTGGGTTTGGTCTCGGTGTCAGGGGTCACTGGGTTTGGTCTCTTGCTGTCAGGGGTCACTGGGTTTGATCTCGGTTTCAGGGGTCACTGGATTTGGTCTCCTGCTGTCAGGAGTCACTGGGTTTGGTCAGTGTCAGGGGTCACTACAGTTGATCTCGGTGTCAGGGGGTCACTGGGTTTGGTCTCGGTGTCAGGGGGTCACTGGGTTTGGTCTCTCGGTGTCAGGGATCACTGGGTTTGGTCTTTCTGTGTCAGGGGTCACTGGGTTTAGGTTCTCAGTGTCAGGGGTCACTGGTTTTGGTCTCGGTGTCAGGGGTCACTGGGTTTGATCTCGGTGTCAGGGGTCACTGGGTTTGGTCTCAGTGTCAGGGGTCACTGGTTTTGATTTTGGTGTCAGGGGTCACTGGATTTGGTCTCAGTGTCAGGGGTCACTGGGTTTGGACTCTCGGTGTCAGCGGTCACTGGGTTTGGACTCTCGGTGTCAGGGGTCACTGGATTAGGTCTCGGTGTCAGGGTTCACTGGATTTTGTCTCTCCATGTGAGGGGTCACTGGGTTTGTTCTCTCGGTGTGAGGGGTCAATGGGTTTGCTCTCTCGCAGTCTGGGGTCACTGTGTTTGCTCCCTCGGTATCAGAGGTCACTGGGTTTGGTCTCTCGCTGTCAGGAGTTACTAGTTTTGGTCTCAGTGTCAGGGGTCACTGGGTTTGGTCTCGGTGTCAGGAGTCACTGGATTTCATCCCTCAGTGTGAGGGGTCATTGGGTTTGGTCTCTCGGTGTGAGGGGTCACTTGGTTTTGTCTCTCATTGTGAGGGGTCACTGAAATTTGTCTCTCGCTGTGAGGGGTCACTGGGTTTGGTCTCTCGGTGTCAGGAGTCATTGCGTTTGGTCTCAGTGTCAGGGGTCACTGGGTTTGGTCTCAGTGTCAGTGGTCACTGGATTTTGTCTCTCAGTGTGAGGGGTCATTGGGTTTGGTCTCTTGCTGTCAGGGGTCACTGGGTTTGAGCACAGATTCAGGGGGTCACTGGGTTTGGTCTCAGTGTCAGGGGTCACTGGGTTTGGTCTCTTGCTGTCAGGGGTCACTGGGTTTGATCTCGGTTTCAGGGGTCACTGGATTTGGTCTCTTGCTGTCAGGAGTCACTGGGTTTGGTCAGTGTCAGGGGTCACTGCGTTTGATCTCGCTGTCAGGGGGTCACTGGATTTGGTCTCTCGGTGTCAGGGATCACTGGGTTTGGTCTTTCTGTGTCAGGGGTCACTGGGTTTAGGTTCTCAATGTCAGTGGTAACTGGGTTTGGTCTCTCGGTCTGAGGGGTCACTGGGTTTGGTCTCTCGGTGTCGGGGGTCACTGGGTTTGCACTCTCGGTGTCAGGGGTCACTGGATTTGGTCTCAGTGTCAAGGGTCACTGGGTTTGGTCTCAGTGTCAGGGGTCATCCGGTTTGGTCTCTCGCCGTCAGGGGTCACTGGGTTTGTTCTCTAGGTGTCAGGGGTCACTGGGTTTGGTCTCTCGGTGTCAGGGGTCACTGGGTTTGATCTCTCGGTGTCAGGGGTCATTGGGTTTGCTCTCTCAGTGTCAGGGGTCACTGGGTTTGGTCTCAGTGTCAGGGATCACTGGGTTTGGTCTCGGTGTCGGGGTCACTGGGTTTGGTCTCGGTGTCAGGTGTCACTGGATTTAATCTCTCAGTGTGAGGGTCATTGGGTTTGGTCTCTCGCTGTCAGGGGTCACTGGGTTTGGTCTCGTTGTCAGGGGTCACTGGGTTTGGTCTCTCGGTGTCAGGGGTCACTGCGTTTGATCTCAGTGTCAGGGTTCACTGGTTTTGGTCTCGGTGTCAGGGGTCACTGGGTTTGGTCTCAGTGTCAGGGGCGACCGGGTTTGGTCTCTCGCCTTCAGTGTTCACTGGGTTTGGTCTCTAGGTGTCAGGGGTCACTGGGTTTGCACTCTCGGTGTCAGGGGTCACTGGGTTTAGTCTCGGTGTCAGGGGTCACTGGATTTGGTCTCGGTGTCAGGGGTCACTGGATTTGGTCTCTTGCTGTTGGGGGTCACTGGGTTTGATCTCGGTTTCAGGGGTCACTGGATTTGGTCTCTTGCTGTCGGGGGTCGCTGGGTTTGCACTATCGGTGTCAGGGATCACTGGATTTGGTCTCGGTGTCAGGGTTCACTGGATTTCGTCTCAGTGTGAGGGGTCACTGGGTTTGGTCTATCGGTGTGAGGGGTCATTGTGTTTGGTCTCTCGGTGTGAGGGGTCACTGGGTTTGGTTTCTCGCAGTCAGGGGTCACTGGGTTTGGTCTCTCGGTGTGAGGTGTCACTGGGTTTGGTTTCTCGCAGTCAGGAGTCACTGGGTTTGGTCTCTCGGTGTGAGGGGTCACTGGGTTTGGTCTCTCGGTGTGTGGGGTCACTGGGTATGGTCTCTCGGTGTCAGGGGTCTCTGGGTTTTGTCTCGATGTCGGGGTCACTGGGTTTGGTCTCTCGGTGTGAGGGGTCACTGGGTTTGGTCTCTCGGTGTGAAGGGTCACTGGGTTTGGTCTCTCGGTGTCAGGGGTCACTGGATTTCATCTCTCAGTGTGAGGGGTCATTGGGTTTGGTCTCTCGGTGTGACGGGTCACTGGGTTTGGTCTCTCGGTGTCAGGGGTCACTGGATTTCATCTCTCAGTGTGAGGGGTCATTGGATTTGGTCTCTCGGTGTGAAGCGTCACTGGGTTTGGTCTCTCGCTGTCAGGGGTCACTGGATTTCATCTCTCAGTGTGAGGGGTCATTGGGTTTGGTCTCTCGGTGTGAGGGGTCATTGGGTTTGCTCTCTTGGTGTCAGGGGTCACTGGGTTTGGTCTCTCGCTGTCAGGGGTCACTGGGTTTGGTCTCGGTGTCAGGGGTCACTGGGTTTGGTCTCGGTGTCAGGGGTCACTGGGTTTGGTCTCAGTGTCAGGGGTCACTGGGTTTGGTCTCGGTGTCAGGGGTCACTGGGTTTGGTCTCGGTGTCAGGGGTCACTGGATTTCATCTCTCAGTATGAGGGGTCATTGGGTTTGGTCTCTCGTTGTGAGGGGTCATTGGGTTTGGTCTCTCAGTGTCGGGGTCACTGGGTTTGGTCTCAGTGTCAGGGATCACTGGGTTTGGTCTCAGTGTCAGGGGTCACTGGGTTTGGTCTCAGTGTCAGGAGTCACTGGGTTTGGTCTCGGTGTCAGGGGTCACCGGGTTTGGTATCAGTGTCAGGGGTCACTGTGTTTGGTTTCGGTGTCGGGGTCACTGGATTCCGTCTCTCAGTGTGACGGGTAAGTGGGTTTGGTCTCTCGGTGTGAGGGGTAACTTAGTTTGGTCTCGGTGTGAGGGGTCACTGGGTTTGGTCTCTCGGTGTCAGGGGTCACTGGAATTGGACTCATGCTGTCGGGGTGAATAGGTTTGGTCTCGGTGTCAGGGGTCACTGGGTTTGGA
The DNA here is from genome assembly GCF_017639515.1 of Carcharodon carcharias. Classification (NCBI taxonomy): domain Eukaryota; kingdom Metazoa; phylum Chordata; class Chondrichthyes; order Lamniformes; family Lamnidae; genus Carcharodon; species Carcharodon carcharias. The sequence goes on along the minus strand of NC_054478.1, from coordinate 15,538,766 downwards.
CTCGGTGTCAGGGGTCACTGGGTTTGGTCTCGGTGTCAGGGGACACTGGGTTTGGTCTCTTGCTGTCAGGGGTCACTGGGTTTCATCTCGGTTTCAGGGGGTCACTGGGTTTGGACTCGGTGTCAGGGGTCACTGGGTTTGGTCTCTTGCTGTCAGGGGTCACTGGGTTTGATCTCGGTTTCAGGGGTCACTGGATTTGGTCTCTTGCTGTCAGGAGTCACTGGGTTTGGTCAGTGTCAGTGGTCACTGCGTTTGATCTCGTTGTCAGGGGGTCACTGGGTTTGGTCTCGGTGTCAGGGGCTCACTGGGTTTGGTCTTTCTGTGTCAGGGGTCACTGGGTTTAGGTTCTCAGTGTCAGGGGTCTCTGGGTTTGGTCTCTCGGTCTGAGGGGTCACTGGGTTTGGTCTCTCGGTGTCGGGGGTCACTGGGTTTGATCTCGGTGTCAGGGGGTCACTGGATTAGGTCTCGGTGTCAGGGTTCACTGGATTTCGTCTCTCAGTGTGAGGGGTCACTGGGTTTGGTCTCTCGGTGTGAGGGGTCATTGGGTTGGGTCTCTCGGTGTGAGGGGTCACTGGGTTTGGTTTCTCGCAGTCAGGGGTCACTGGGTTTGGTCTCTCAGTGTGAGGGGTCATTGGGTTTGGTCTCTCGGTGTGAGGGGTCACTGGGTTTGGTCTCTCGGTTTCAGGGGTCACTGGGTTTTGTCTCATTGTAGGGGTCACTGGGTTTGGTCTGTCGCTGTCAGGGGTCACTGTGTTTGGTCTCAGTGTCAGGGGTCACTGGGTTTGGTCTGTCGCTGTCAGGGGTCACTAGGATTGGGCTCAGTGTCAGGGGTCACTGGGTTTGAACTCGGTGTCAGGGGGTCACTGGATTTGAAGTCGGTGTCAGGGTTCACTGGATTTCGTCTCAGTGTGAGGGGTCACTGGGTTTGGTCTCTCGGTGTGAGGGGTCATTGTGTTTGGTCTCTCGGTGTGAGGGGTCACTGGGTTTGGTTTCTCGCAGTCAGGGGTCACTGGGTTTGGACTACGGGTGTGAGGGGTCATTGGGTTTGGCCTCTCGGTGTGAGGGGTCACTGGGTTTGATTTCTCGCAGTCAGGAGTCACTGGGTTTGGTCTCTCGGTGTGAGGGTCACTGGGTTTGGTCTCTCGGTGTGAGAGGTCACTGGGTTTGGTCTCTCGCTGTCAGGGGTCACTCGGTTTAGTCTCAGTGTGAGGGGTCATGGGGTTTGGTCTCTCGGTGTCAGGTGTCACTGGAATTGGTCTCATGCTGTCGCGGTGAATAGGTTTGGTCTGGGCGTCAGGGGTCACTGGGTTTGCACTCTCGGTGTCAGGGGTCACTGGGTTTAGTCTCGGTGTCAGGGGTCACTGGATTTGGTCTCTTGCTGTCGGGGGTCACTGGGTTTGATCTCGGTTTCAGGGGTCACTGGATTTGGTCGCTTGCTGTCGGGGGTCGCTGGGTTTGCACTATCGGTGTCAGGGGTCACTGGATTTGGTCTCAGTGTCAGGGGTCACTGGGTTTGATCTCGGTGTCAGGGGGTCACTGGATTTCATCTCTCAGTGTGAGGGGTCATTGGGTTTGGTCTCTCGGTGTGAGGGGTCACTGGGTTTGGTCTCTCGGTGTCAGGGGTCACTGGATTTCATCTCTCAGTGTGAGGGGTCATTGGATTTGGTCTCTCGGTGTGAAGCGTCACTGGGTTTGGTCTCTCGCTGTCAGGGGTCACTGGATTTCATCTCTCAGTGTGAGGGGTCATTGGGTTTGGTCTCTCGGTGTGAGGGGTCATTGGGTTTGCTCTCTTGGTGTCAGGGGTCACTGGGTTTGGTCTCTCGCTGTCAGGGGTCACTGGGTTTGGTCTCTCGCTGTCAGGGGTCACTGGGTTTGGTCTCGGTGTCAGGGGTCACTGGGTTCGGTCTCGGTGTCAGGGGTCACTGGGTTTGGTCTCGGTGTCAGGGGTCACTGGGTTTGGTCTCAGTGTCAGGGGTCACTGGGTTTGGTCTCGGTGTCAGGGGTCACTGGGTTTGGTCTCGGTGTCAGGGGTCACTGGATTTCATCTCTCAGTATGAGGGGTCATTGGGTTTGGTCTCTCGTTGTGAGGGGTCATTGGGTTTGGTCTCTCAGTGTCGGGGTCACTGGGTTTGGTCTCAGTGTCAGGGATCACTGGGTTTGGTCTCAGTGTCAGGGGTCACTGGGTTTGATCTCAGTGTCAGGAGTCACTGGGTTTGGTCTCGGTGTCAGGGGTCACCGGGTTTGGTATCAGTGTCAGGGGTCACTGTGTTTGGTTTCGGTGTCGGGGTCACTGGATTCCGTCTCTCAGTGTGACGGGTAAGTGGGTTTGGTCTCTCGGTGTGAGGGGTAACTTAGTTTGGTCTCGGTGTGAGGGGTCACTGGGTTTGGTCTCTCGGTGTCAGGGGTCACTGGAATTGGACTCATGCTGTCGGGGTGAATAGGTTTGGTCTCGGTGTCAGGGGTCACTGGGTTTGGACTCGGTGTCAGGGGTCACTGGGTTTGGTCTCGGTGTCAGGGGACACTGGGTTTGGTCTCTTGCTGTCAGGGGTCACTGGGTTTCATCTCGGTTTCAGGGGGTCACTGGGTTTGGACTCGGTGTCAGGGGTCACTGGGTTTGGTCTCTTGCTGTCAGGGGTCACTGGGTTTGATCTCGGTTTCAGGGGTCACTGGATTTGGTCTCTTGCTGTCAGGAGTCACTGGGTTTGGTCAGTGTCAGTGGTCACTGCGTTTGATCTCGTTGTCAGGGGGTCACTGGGTTTGGTCTCGGTGTCAGGGGCTCACTGGGTTTGGTCTTTCTGTGTCAGGGGTCACTGGGTTTAGGTTCTCAGTGTCAGGGGTCTCTGGGTTTGGTCTCTCGGTCTGAGGGGTCACTGGGTTTGGTCTCTCGGTGTCGGGGGTCACTGGGTTTGATCTCGGTGTCAGGGGGTCACTGGATTAGGTCTCGGTGTCAGGGTTCACTGGATTTCGTCTCTCAGTGTGAGGGGTCACTGGGTTTGGTCTCTCGGTGTGAGGGGTCATTGGGTTGGGTCTCTCGGTGTGAGGGGTCACTGGGTTTGGTTTCTCGCAGTCAGGGGTCACTGGGTTTGGTCTCTCAGTGTGAGGGGTCATTGGGTTTGGTCTCTCGGTGTGAGGGGTCACTGGGTTTGGTCTCTCGGTTTCAGGGGTCACTGGGTTTTGTCTCATTGTAGGGGTCACTGGGTTTGGTCTGTCGCTGTCAGGGGTCACTGTGTTTGGTCTCAGTGTCAGGGGTCACTGGGTTTGGTCTGTCGCTGTCAGGGGTCACTAGGATTGGGCTCAGTGTCAGGGGTCACTGGGTTTGAACTCGGTGTCAGGGGGTCACTGGATTTGAACTCGGTGTCAGGGTTCACTGGATTTCGTCTCAGTGTGAGGGGTCACTGGGTTTGGTCTCTCGGTGTGAGGGGTCATTGTGTTTGGTCTCTCGGTGTGAGGGGTCACTGGGTTTGGTTTCTCGCAGTCAGGGGTCACTGGGTTTGGACTACGGGTGTGAGGGGTCATTGGGTTTGGCCTCTCGGTGTGAGGGGTCACTGGGTTTGATTTCTCGCAGTCAGGAGTCACTGGGTTTGGTCTCTCGGTGTGAGGGTCACTGGGTTTGGTCTCTCGGTGTGAGAGGTCACTGGGTTTGGTCTCTCGCTGTCAGGGGTCACTCGGTTTAGTCTCAGTGTGAGGGTGCATGGGGTTTGGTCTCTCGGTGTCAGGTGTCACTGGAATTGGTCTCATGCTGTCGCGGTGAATAGGTTTGGTCTGGGCGTCAGGGGTCACTGGGTTTGCACTCTCGGTGTCAGGGGTCACTGGGTTTAGTCTCGGTGTCAGGGGTCACTGGATTTGGTCTCTTGCTGTCAGGGGTCACTGGGTTTGATCTCGGTTTCAGGGGTCACTGGATTTGGTCGCTTGCTGTCGGGGGTCGCTGGGTTTGCACTATCGGTGTCAGGGGTCACTGGATTTGGTCTCAGTGTCAGGGGTCACTGGGTTTGATCTCGGTGTCGGGGGTCACTGGATTAGGTCTCGGTGTCAGGGTTCACTGGATTTCGTCTCAGTGTGAGGGGTCACTGGGTTTGGACTCTCGGTGTGAGGGGTCATTGTGTTTGGTCTCTCGGTGTGAGGGGTCACTGGGTTTGGTTTCTCGCAGTCAGGGGTCACTGGGTTTGGTCTCTCGGTGTGAGGTGTCACTGGGTTTTGTTTCTCGCAGTCAGGGGTCACTGGGTTTGGTCTCTCGGTGTGAGGGGTCATTGGTTTTGGTCTCTCAGTGTGAGGGGTCACTGGGTTTGGTCTCTCGGTGTGAAGGGTCACTGGGTTTGGTCTCTCGCTGTCAGGAGTTACTAGGTTTGGTCTCGTTGTCAGGGGTCACTGGGTTTGGTCTCTCGGTGTCAGGGGTCACTGCGTTTGATCTCAGTGTCAGGGGTCACTGGGTTTGGTCTCTCGGTGTGAGGGGTCACTGGGTTTGGTCTCTCGGTGTGTGGGATCACTGGGTATGGTCTCTCGGTGTCAGGGGTCTCTGGGTTTTGTCTCGATGTCGGGGTCACTGGGTTTGGTCTCTCGGTGTGAGGGGTCACTGGGTTTGGTCTCTCGGTGTGAAGGGTCACTGGGTTTGGTCTCTCGGTGTCAGGGGTCACTGGATTTCATCTCTCAGTGTGAGGGGTCATTGGGTTTGGTCTCTCGGTGTGAGGGGTCACTGGGTTTGGTCTCTCGGTGTCAGGGGTCACTGGATTTCATCTCTCAGTGTGAGGGGTCATTGGATTTGGTCTCTCGGTGTGAAGGGTCACTGGGTTTGGTCTCTCGCTGTCAGGGGTCACTGGACTTCATCTCTCAGTGTGAGGGGTCATTGGGTTTGGTCTCTCGGTGTGAGGGGTCATTGGGTTTGCTCTCTTGGTGTCAGGGGTCACTGGGTTTGGTCTCTCGCTGTCAGGGGTCACTGGGTTTGGTCTCGGTGTCAGGGGTCACTGGGTTTGGTCTCGGTGTCAGGGGTCACTGGGTTTGGTCTCAGTGTCAGGGGTCACTGGGTTTGGTCTCGGTGTCAGGGGTCACTGGATTTCATCTCTCAGTATGAGGGGTCATTGGGTTTGGTCTCTCGTTGTGAGGGGTCATTGGGTTTGGTCTCTCAGTGTCGGGGTCACTGGGTTTGGTCTCAGTGTCAGGGATCACTGGGTTTGGTCTCAGTGTCAGGGGTCACTGGGTTTGGTCTCAGTGTCAGGGGTCACTGGGTTTGGTCTCAGTGTCAGGAGTCACTGGGTTTGGTCTCGGTGTCAGGGGTCACTGTGTTTGGTTTTGGTGTCAGGGGTCACTGGATTTGGTCTCAGTGTTAGGGGTCATTGGGTTTGGTCTCAGAGTCAGGGGACACTGGGTTTGGTCTCGGTGTCAGGGGTCACCGGGTTTGGTATCAGTGTCAGGGGTCACTGTGTTTGGTTTCGGTGTCGGGGTCACTGGATTCCGTCTCTAAGTGTGACGGGTAAGTGGGTTTGGTCTCTCGGTGTGAGGGGTAACTCGGTTTGGTCTCGGTGTGAGGGGTCACTGGGTTTGGTCTCTCGGTGGCAGGGGTCACTGGAATTGGTCTCATGCTGTCGGGGTGAATAGGTTTGGTCTAGGTGTCAGGGGTCACTGGGTTTGGACTCGGTGTCAGGGGTCACTGGGTTTGGTCTCGGTGTCAGGGGACACTGGGTTTGGTCTCTTGCTGTCAGGGGTCACTGGGTTTCATCTCGGTTTCAGGGGGTCACTGGGTTTGGACTCGGTGTCAGGGGTCACTGGGTTTGGTCTCTTGCTGTCAGGGGTCACTGGGTTTGATCTCGGTTTCAGGGGTCACTGGATTTGGTCTCTTGCTGTCAGGAGTCACTGGGTTTGGTCAGTGTCAGTGGTCACTGCGTTTGATCTCATTGTCAGGGGGTCACTGGGTTTGGTCTCGGTGTCAGGGGCTCACTGGGTTTGGTCTTTCTGTGTCAGGGGTCACTGGGTTTAGGTTCTCAGTGTCAGGGGTCTCTGGGTTTGGTCTCTCGGTCTGAGGGGTCACTGGGTTTGGTCTCTCGGTGTCGGGGGTCACTGGGTTTGATCTCGGTGTCAGGGGGTCACTGGATTAGGTCTCGGTGTCAGGGTTCACTGGATTTCGTCTCTCAGTGTGAGGGGTCACTGGGTTTGGTCTCTCGGTGTGAGGGGTCATTGGGTTGGGTCTCTCGGTGTGAGAGGTCACTGGGTTTGGTTTCTCGCAGTCAGGGGTCACTGGGTTTGGTCTCTCAGTGTGAGGGGTCATTGGGTTTGGTCTCTCGGTGTGAGGGGTCACTGGGTTTTGTCTCATTGTAGGGGTCACTGGGTTTGGTCTTTCTCTGTCAGGGGTCACTGTGTTTGGTCTCAGTGTCAAGGGTCACTGGGTTTGGTCTGTCGCTGTCAGGGGTCACTGGGATTGGTCTCAGTGTCAGAGGTCACTGGGTTTGAACTCGGTGTCAGGGGGTCACTGGGTTTGAACTCGGTGTCAGGGTTCACTGGATTGCGTCTCAGTGTGAGGGGTCACTGTGTTTGGTCTCTCGGTGTGAGGGGTCATTGTGTTTGGTCTCTCGGTGTGAGGGGTCACTGGGTTTGGTCTTTCGCTGTCAGGGGTCACTGTGTTTGGTCTACGGGTGTGAGGGGTCATTGGGTTTGGCCTCTCGGTGTGAGGGGTCACTGGGTTTGATTTCTCGCAGTCAGGAGTCACTGGGTTTGGTTTTGGTGTCAGGGGACACTGTGTTTGGTTTCGGTGTCGGGGTCACTGGGTTCCGTCTCTAAGTGTGACGGGTAAGTGGGTTTGGTCTCTCGGTGTGAGGGGTAACTCGGTTTGGTCTCGGTGTGAGGGGTCACTGGGTTTGAACTCGGTGTCAGGGGGTCACTGGGTTTGAACTCGGTGTCAGGGTTCACTGGATTTCGTCTCAGTGTGAGGGGTCACTGGGTTTGGTCTCTCGGTGTGAGGGGTCATTGTGTTTGGTCTCTCGGTGTGAGGGGTCACTGGGTTTGGTTTCTCGCAGTCAGGGGTCACTGGGTTTGGTCTACGGGTGTGAGGGGTCATTGGGTTTGGCCTCTCGGTGTGAGGGGTCACTGGGTTTGATTTCTCGCAGTCAGGAGTCACTGGGTTTGGTCTCTCGGTGTGAGGGTCACTGGGTTTGGTCTCTCGGTGTGAGAGATCACTGGGTTTGGTCTCTCGCTGTCAGGGGTCACTCGGTTTAGTCTCAGTGTGAGGGGTCATGGGGTTTGGTCTCTCGGTGTCAGGTGTCACTGGAATTGGTCTCATGCTGTCGCGGTGAATAGGTTTGGTCTGGGCGTCAGGGGTCACTGGGTTTGCACTCTCGGTGTCAGGGGTCACTGGGTTTAGTCTCGGTGTCAGGGGTCACTGGATTTGGTCTCTTGCCGTCGGGGGTCACTGGGTTTGATCTCGGTTTCAGGGGTCACTGGATTTGGTCTCTTGCTGTCGGGGGTCGCTGGGTTTGCACTATCGGTGTCAGGGGTCACTGGATTTGGTCTCAGTGTCAGGGGTCACTGGGTTTGATCTCGGTGTCAGGGGGTCACTGGATTAGGTATCGGTGTCAGGGTTCACTGGATTTCGTCTCAGTGTGAGGGGTCACTGGGTTTGGTCTCTCGGTGTGAGGGGTCATTGTGTTTGGTCTCTCGGTGTGAGGGGTCACTGGGTTTGGTTTCTCGCAGTCAGGGGTCACTGGGTTTGGTCTACGGGTGTGAGGGGTCATTGGGTTTGGCCTCTCGGTGTGAGGGGTCACTGGGTTTGATTTCTCGCAGTCAGGAGTCACTGGGTTTGGTCTCTCGGTGCGAGGTGTCACTGGGTTTGGTTTCTCGCAGTCAGGGGTCACTGGGTTTGGTCTCTCGGTGTGAGGGGTCATTGGTTTTGGTCTCTCAGTGTGAGGGGTCACTGGGTTTGGTCTCTCGGTGTGAAGGGTCACTGGGTTTGGTCTCTCGCTGTCAGGAGTTACTAGGTTTGGTCTCGTTGTCAGGGGTCACTGGGTTTGGTCTCTCGGTGTCAGGGGTCACTGCGTTTGATCTCAGTGTCAGGGGTCACTGGGTTTGGTCTCTGTGTCAGGAGTCACTGGATTACGTCTCTCAGTGTGAGGGGTCACTGGGTTTGGTCTCTCGGTGTGAGGGGTCACTGGGTTTGGTCTCAGTGTTAGGGGTCACTGGGTTTGGTCTCAGTGTCAGGGGACACTGGGTATGGTCTCGGTGTCAGGGGTCACCGGGTTTGGTATCAGTGTCAAGGGTCACTGTGTTTGGTTTCGGTGTCAGGGGTCACTGGATTCCGTCTCTCAGTGTGAGGGGTAAGTGGGTTTGGTCTCTCAGTGTGAGGGGTAACTCGGTTTGGTCTCGGTGTGAGGGGTCACTGGGTTTGGTCTCTCGGTGTCAGGGGTCACTGGAATTGGTCTTATGCTGTCGGGGTGAATAGGTTTGGTCTCGGTGTCAGGGGTCACTGGGTTTGGTCTCGGTGTCAGGGGACACTGGGTTTGGTCTCTTGCTGTCAGGGGTCACTGGGTTTGGTCTCGGTGTCAGGGGTCACTGGGTTTGGTCTCTTGCTGTCAGGGGTCACTGGGTTTGATCTCGGTTTCAGGGGTCACTGGATTTGGTCTCTTGCTGTCAGGAGTCACTGGGTTTGGTCAGTGTCAGTGGTCACTGCATTTGATCTCGTTGTCAGGGGGTCACTGGGTTTGGTCTCGGTGTCAGGGGGTCACTGGGTTTGGTCTCTCGGTGTCAGGGATTACTGGGTTTGGTCTTTCTGTGTCAGGGGTCACTGGGTTTAGGTTCTCAGTGTCAGGGGTCTCTGGGTTTGGTCTCTCGGTCTGAGGGGTCACTGGGTTTGGTCTCTCGGTGTCGGGGGTCACTGGGTTTGATCTCGGTGTCAGGGGGTCACTGGATTACGTCTCGGGGTCACTGGGTTTGGTCTCTCGGTGTCAGGGATCACTGGGTTTGGTCTTTCTGTGTCAGGGGTCACTGGGTTTAGGTTCTCAGTGTCAGGGGTCACCGGGTTTGGGCTCTCGGTGTGAGGGGTCACTGGGTTTGGTCTCTCGGTGTGAAGGGTCACTGGGTTTGGTCTCTCGCTGTCAGGAGTTACTAGGTTTGGTCGCAGTGTCAGGGGTCACTGGGTTTGGTCTCGGTGTCAGGGGTCACTGGATTTGGTCTCTCGCTTTCAGGGGTCACTGGGTTTGGTCTCGGTGTCAGGGGTCACTGGGTTTGGTCTCTCAGTGTGAGGTGTCACTTGGCTTTGTCTCTCAGTGTGAAGGGTCGCTGGGTTTGCACTATCGGTGTCAGGGGGTCACTGGATTAGGTCTCGGAGTCAGGGTTCTCTGGATTTCGTCTCAGTGTGAGGGGTCACTGGGTTTGGTCTCTCGGTGTGAGGGGTCATTGTGTTTGGTCTACGGGTGTGAGGGGTCATTGGGTTTGTCCTCTCGGTGTGAGGGGTCACTGGGTTTGATTTCTCGCAGTCAGGAGTCACTGGGTTTGGGCTCTCGGTGCGAGGTGTCACTGGGTTTGCTTTCTCGCAGTCAGGGGTCACTGAGTTTGGTCTCTCGGTGTGAGGGGTCATTGGTTTTGGTCTCTCAGTGTGAGGGGTCACTGGGTTTGGTCTCTCGGTGTGAAGGGTCACTGGGTTTGGTCTCTCGCTGTCAGGAGTTACTGGGTTTGGTCTCATTGTCAGGGGTCACTGGGTTTGGTCTCTCGGTGTCAGGGGTCACTGCGTTTGATCTCAGTGTCAGGGGTCACTGGGTTTGGTCTCTGTGTCAGGAGTCACTGGATTACGTCTCTCAGTGTGAGGGGTCACTGGGTTTGGTCTCTTGGTGTGAGGGGTCACTGGGTTTGGTCTCTCGGTGTGTGGGGTCACTGGGTATGGTCTCTCGGTGTCAGGGGTCTCTAGGTTTTGTCTCGATGTCGGGGTCACTGGGTTTGGTCTCTCGGTGTGAGGGGTCACTGGGTTTGGTCTCTCGGTGTGAAGGGTCACTGGGTTTGGTCTCTCGGTGTCAGGGGTCACTATATTTCATCTCTCAGTGTGAGGGGTCATTGGGTTTGGTCTCTCGGTGTGAGGGGTCACTGGGTTGGTCTCTCGGTGTCAGGGGTCACTGGATTTCATCTCTCAGTGTGAGGGGTCATTGGATTTGGTCTCTCGGTGTGAAGGGTCACTGGGTTTGGTCTCTCGCTGTCAGGGGTCACTGGATTTCATCTCTCAGTGTGAGGGGTCACTGGGTTTGGTCTCTCGGTGTGAGGGGTCATTGTGTTTGGTCTCTCGGTGTGAGGGGTCACTGGGTTTGGTTTCTCGCAGTCAGGGGTCACAGGGTTTGGTCTACGGGTGTGAGGGGTCATTGGGTTTGGCCTCTCGGTGTGAGGGGTCACTGGGTTTGATTTCTCGCAGTCAGGAGTCACTGGGTTTGGGCTCTCGGTGCGAGGTGTCACTGGGTTTGCTTTCTCGCAGTAAGGGGTCACTGGGTTTGGTCTCTCGGTGTGAAGGGTCACTGGGTTTGGTCTCTCGCTGTCAGGAGTTACTGGGTTTGGTCTCATTGTCAGGGGTCACTGGGTTTGGTCTCTCGGTGTCAGGGGTCACTGCGTTTGATCTCAGTGTCAGGGGTCACTGGGTTTGGTCTCTGTGTCAGGAGTCACTGGATTACGTCTCTCAGTGTGAGGGGTCACTGGGTTTGGTCTCTCGGTGTGTGGGGTCACTGGGTATGGTCTCTCGGTGTCAGGGGTCTCTAGGTTTTGTCTCGATGTCGGGGTCACTGGGTTTGGTCTCTCGGTGTGAGGGGTCACTGGGTTTGGTCTCTCGGTGTGAAGGGTCACTGGGTTTGGTCTCTCGGTGTCAGGGGTCACTATATTTCATCTCTCAGTGTGAGGGGTCATTGGGTTTGGTCTCTCGGTGTGAGGGGTCACTGGGTTGGTCTCTCGGTGTCAGGGGTCACTGGATTTCATCTCTCAGTGTGAGGGGTCATTGGATTTGGTCTCTCGGTGTGAAGGGTCACTGGGTTTGGTCTCTCGCTGTCAGGGGTCACTGGATTTCATCTCTCAGTGTGAGGGGTCATTGGGTTTGGTCTCTCGGTGTGAAGGGTCATTGGGTTTGCTCTCTTGGTGTCAGGGGTCACTGGGTTTGGTCTCTCGCTGTCAGGGGTCACTGGGTTTGGTCTCGGTGTCAGGGGTCACTGGGTTTGGTCTCGGTGTCAGGGGTCATTGGGTTTGGTCTCAGTGTCAGGGGTCACTGGGTTTGGTCTCGGTGTCAGGGGTCACTGGATTTCATCTCTCAGTATGAGGGGTCATTGGGTTTGGTCTCTCGTTTTGAGGGGTCATTGGGTTTGATCTCTCAGTGTCGGGGTCACTGGGTTTGGTCTCAGTGTCAGGGATCACTGGGTTTGGTCTCAGTGTCAGGAGTCACTGGGTTTGGTCTCGGTGTCAGGGGTCACTGGGTTTGGTTTTGGTGTCAGGGGTCACTGGATTTGGTCTCTGTGTTAGGGGTCACTGGGTTTGGTCTCAGTGTCAGGGGACACTGGGTTTGGTCTCGGTGTCAGGGGTCACCGGGTTTGGTATCAGTGTCAAGGGTCACTGTGTTTGGTTTCGGTGTCAGGGGTCACTGGATTCCGTCTCTCAGTGTGACGGGTAAGTGGGTTTGGTCTCTCGGTGTGAGGGGTAACTCGGTTTGGTCTCGGTATGAGGGGTCACTGGGTTTGGTCTCTCGGTGTCAGGGGTCACTGGAATTGGTCTCATGCTGTCGGGGTGAATAGGTTTGGTCTAGGTGTCAGGGGTCACTGGGTTTGGACTCGGTGTCAGGGGTCACTGGGTTTGGTCTCGGTGTCAAGGGACACTGGGTTTGGTCTCTTGCTGTCAGGGGTCACTGGGTTTGGTCTCGGTTTCAGGGGGTCACTGGGTTCGGACTCGGTGTCAGGGGTCACTGGGTTTGGTCTCTTGCTGTCAGGGGTCACTGGGTTTGATCTCGGTTTCAGGGGTCACTGGATTTGGTCTCTTGCTGTCAGGAGTCACTGGGTTTGGTCAGTGTCAGTGGTCACTGCGTTTGATCTCGTTGTCAGGGGGTCACTGGTTTTGGTCTCGGTGTCAGGGGTCACTGGATTTCATCTCTCAGTGTGAGGGGTCATTGGGTTTGGTCTCTCGGTGTGAGGGGTCACTGGGTTTGGTCTCTCGGTGTCAGGGGTCACTGCGTTTGATCTCAGTGTCAGGGGTCACTGGGTTTGGTCTCTGTGTCAGGAGTCACTGGATTACGTCTCTCAGTGTGAGGGGTCACTGGGTTTGGTCTCTCGGTGTGAGGGGTCATTGTGTTTGGTCTCTCGGTGTGAGGGGTCACTGGGTTTGGTTTCTCGCAGTCAGGGGTCACTGGGTTTGGTCTACGGGTGTGAGGGGTCATTGGGTTTGGCCTCTCGGTGTGAGGGGTCACTGGGTTTGATTTCTCGCAGTCAGGAGTCACTGGGTTTGGTCTCTCGGTGTGAGGGTCACTGGGTTTGGTCTCTCGGTGTGAGAGATCACTGGGTTTGGTCTCTCGCTGTCAGGGGTCACTCGGTTTAGTCTCAGTGTGAGGGGTCATGGGGTTTGGTCTCTCGGTGTCAGGTGTCACTGGAATTGGTCTCATGCTGTCGCGGTGAATAGGTTTGGTCTGGGCGTCAGGGGTCACTGGGTTTGCACTCTCGGTGTCAGGGGTCACTGGGTTTAGTCTCGGTGTCAGGGGTCACTGGATTTGGTCTCTTGCCGTCGGGGGTCACTGGGTTTGATCTCGGTTTCAGGGGTCACTGGATTTGGTCTCTTGCTGTCGGGGGTCGCTGGGTTTGCACTATCGGTGTCAGGGGTCACTGGATTTGGTCTCAGTGTCAGGGGTCACTGGGTTTGATCTCGGTGTCAGGGGGTCACTGGATTAGGTCTCGGTGTCAGGGTTCACTGGATTTCGTCTCAGTGTGAGGGGTCACTGGGTTTGGTCTCTCGGTGTGAGGGGTCATTGTGTTTGGTCTCTCGGTGTGAGGGGTCACTGGGTTTGGTTTCTCGCAGTCAGGGGTCACTGGGTTTGGTCTACGGGTGTGAGGGGTCATTGGGTTTGGCCTCTCGGTGTGAGGGGTCACTGGGTTTGATTTCTCGCAGTCAGGAGTCACTGGGTTTGGTCTCTCGGTGCGAGGTGTCACTGGGTTTGGTTTCTCGCAGTCAGGGGTCACTGGGTTTGGTGTCTCGGTGTGAGGGGTCATTGGTTTTGGTCTCTCAGTGTGAGGGGTCACTGGGTTTGGTCTCTCGGTGTGAAGGGTCACTGGGTTTGGTCTCTCGCTGTCAGGAGTTACTAGGTTTGGTCTCGTTGTCAGGGGTCACTGGGTTTGGTCTCTCGGTGTCAGGGGTCACTGCGTTTGATCTCAGTGTCAGGGGTCACTGGGTTTGGTCTCTGTGTCAGGAGTCACTGGATTACGTCTCTCAGTGTGAGGGGTCACTGGGTTTGGTCTCTCGGTGTGAGGGGTCACTGGGTTTGGTCTCAGTGTTAGGGGTCACTGGGTTTGGTCTCAGTGTCAGGGGACACTGGGTTTGGTCTCGGTGTCAGGGGTCACCGGGTTTGGTATCAGTGTCAAGGGTCACTGTGTTTGGTTTCGGTGTCAGGGGTCACTGGATTCCGTCTCTCAGTGTGAGGGGTAAGTGGGTTTGGTCTCTCAGTGTGAGGGGTAACTCGGTTTGGTCTCGGTGTGAGGGGTCACTGGGTTTGGTCTCTCGGTGTCAGGGGTCACTGGAATTGGTCTTATGCTGTCGGGGTGAATAGGTTTGGTCTCGGTGTCAGGGGTCACTGGGTTTGGTCTCGGTGTCAGGGGACACTGGGTTTGGTCTCTTGCTGTCAGGGGTCACTGGGTTTGGTCTCGGTGTCAGGGGTCACTGGGTTTGGTCTCTTGCTGTCAGGGGTCACTGGGTTTGATCTCGGTTTCAGGGGTCACTGGATTTGGTCTCTTGCTGTCAGGAGTCACTGGGTTTGGTCAGTGTCAGTGGTCACTGCATTTGATCTCGTTGTCAGGGGGTCACTGGGTTTGGTCTCGGTGTCAGGGGGTCACTGGGTTTGGTCTCTCGGTGTCAGGGATTACTGGGTTTGGTCTTTCTGTGTCAGGGGTCACTGGGTTTAGGTTCTCAGTGTCAGGGGTCTCTGGGTTTGGTCTCTCGGTCTGAGGGGTCACTGGGTTTGGTCTCTCGGTGTCGGGGGTCACTGGGTTTGATCTCGGTGTCAGGGGGTCACTGGATTACGTCTCGGGGTCACTGGGTTTGGTCTCTCGGGGTCAGGGATCACTGGGTTTGGTCTTTCTGTGTCAGGGGTCACTGGGTTTAGGTTCTCAGTGTCAGGGGTCACCGGGTTTGGGCTCTCGGTGTGAGGGGTCACTGGGTTTGGTCTCTCGGTGTGAAGGGTCACTGGATTTGGTCTCTCGCTTTCAGGGGTCACTGGGTTTGGTCTCGGTGTCAGGGGTCACTGGGTTTGGTCTCTCAGTGTGAGGTGTCACTTGGCATTGTCTCTCAGTGTGAAGGGTCGCTGGGTTTGCACTATTGGTGTCAGGGGGTCACTGGATTAGGTCTCGGAGTCAGGGTTCTCTGGATTTCGTCTCAGTGTGAGGGGTCACTGGGTTTGGTCTCTCGGTGTGAGGGGTCATTGTGTTTGGTCTCTCGGTGTGAGGGGTCACTGGGTTTGGTTTCTCGCAGTCAGGGGTCACAGGGTTTGGTCTACGGGTGTGAGGGGTCATTGGGTTTGTCCTCTCGGTGTGAGGGGTCACTGGGTTTGATTTCTCGCAGTCAGGAGTCACTGGGTTTGGGCTCTCGGTGCGAGGTGTCACTGGGTTTGCTTTCTCGCAGTCAGGGGTCACTGAGTTTGGTCTCTCGGTGTGAGGGGTCATTGGTTTTGGTCTCTCAGTGTGAGGGGTCACTGGGTTTGGTCTCTCGGTGTGAAGGGTCACTGGGTTTGGTCTCTCGCTGTCAGGAGTTACTGGGTTTGGTCTCATTGTCAGGGGTCACTGGGTTTGGTCTCTCGGTGTCAGGGGTCACTGCGTTTGATCTCAGTGTCAGGGGTCACTGGGTTTGGTCTCTGTGTCAGGAGTCACTGGATTACGTCTCTCAGTGTGAGGGGTCACTGGGTTTGGTCTCTTGGTGTGAGGGGTCACTGGGTTTGGTCTCTCGGTGTGTGGGGTCACTGGGTATGGTCTCTCGGTGTCAGGGGTCTCTAGGTTTTGTCTCGATGTCGGGGTCACTGGGTTTGGTCTCTCGGTGTGAGGGGTCACTGGGTTTGGTCTCTCGGTGTGAAGGGTCACTGGGTTTGGTCTCTCGGTGTCAGGGGTCACTATATTTCATCTCTCAGTGTGAGGGGTCATTGGGTTTGGTCTCTCGGTGTGAGGGGTCACTGGGTTGGTCTCTCGGTGTCAGGGGTCACTGGATTTCATCTCTCAGTGTGAGGGGTCATTGGATTTGGTCTCTCGGTGTGAAGGGTCACTGGGTTTGGTCTCTCGCTGTCAGGGGTCACTGGATTTCATCTCTCAGTGTGAGGGGTCACTGGGTTTGGTCTCTCGGTGTGAGGGGTCATTGTGTTTGGTCTCTCGGTGTGAGGGGTCACTGGGTTTGGTTTCTCGCAGTCAGGGGTCACAGGGTTTGGTCTACGGGTGTGAGGGGTCATTGGGTTTGGCCTCTCGGTGTGAGGGGTCACTGGGTTTGATTTCTCGCAGTCAGGAGTCACTGGGTTTGGGCTCTCGGTGCGAGGTGTCACTGGGTTTGCTTTCTCGCAGTAAGGGGTCACTGGGTTTGGTCTCTCGGTGTGAAGGGTCACTGGGTTTGGTCTCTCGCTGTCAGGAGTTACTGGGTTTGGTCTCATTGTCAGGGGTCACTGGGTTTGGTCTCTCGGTGTCAGGGGTCACTGCGTTTGATCTCAGTGTCAGGGGTCACTGGGTTTGGTCTCTGTGTCAGGAGTCACTGGATTACGTCTCTCAGTGTGAGGGGTCACTGGGTTTGGTCTCTCGGTGTGTGGGGTCACTGGGTATGGTCTCTCGGTGTCAGGGGTCTCTAGGTTTTGTCTCGATGTCGGGGTCACTGGGTTTGGTCTCTCGGTGTGAGGGGTCACTGGGTTTGGTCTCTCGGTGTGAAGGGTCACTGGGTTTGGTCTCTCGGTGTCAGGGGTCACTATATTTCATCTCTCAGTGTGAGGGGTCATTGGGTTTGGTCTCTCGGTGTGAGGGGTCACTGGGTTGGTCTCTCGGTGTCAGGGGTCACTGGATTTCATCTCTCAGTGTGAGGGGTCATTGGATTTGGTCTCTCGGTGTGAAGGGTCACTGGGTTTGGTCTCTCGCTGTCAGGGGTCACTGGATTTCATCTCTCAGTGTGAGGGGTCATTGGGTTTGGTCTCTCGGTGTGAAGGGTCATTGGGTTTGCTCTCTTGGTGTCAGGGGTCACTGGGTTTGGTCTCTCGCTGTCAGGGGTCACTGGGTTTGGTCTCGGTGTCAGGGGTCACTGGGTTTGGTCTCGGTGTCAGGGGTCACTGGGTTTGGTCTCAGTGTCAGGGGTCACTGGGTTTGGTCTCGGTGTCAGGGGTCACTGGATTTCATCTCTCAGTATGAGGGGTCATTGGGTTTGGTCTCTCGTTTTGAGGGGTCATTGGGTTTGATCTCTCAGTGTCGGGGTCACTGGGTTTGGTCTCAGTGTCAGGGATCACTGGGTTTGGTCTCAGTGTCAGGAGTCACTGGGTTTGGTCTCGGTGTCAGGGGTCACTGGGTTTGGTTTTGGTGTCAGGGGTCACTGGATTTGGTCTCTGTGTTAGGGGTCACTGGGTTTGGTCTCAGTGTCAGGGGACACTGGGTTTGGTCTCGGTGTCAGGGGTCACCGGGTTTGGTATCAGTGTCAAGGGTCACTGTGTTTGGTTTCGGTGTCAGGGGTCACTGGATTCCATCTCTCAGTGTGACGGGTAAGTGGGTTTGGTCTCTCGGTGTGAGGGGTAACTCGGTTTGGTCTCGGTATGAGGGGTCACTGGGTTTGGTCTCTCGGTGTCAGGGTTCACTGGAATTGGTCTCATGCTGTCGGGGTGAATAGGTTTGGTCTAGGTGTCAGGGGTCACTGGGTTTGGACTCGGTGTCAGGGGTCACTGGGTTTGGTCTCGGTGTCAAGGGACACTGGGTTTGGTCTCTTGCTGTCAGGGGTCACTGGGTTTGGTCTCGGTTTCAGGGGGTCACTGGGTTCGGACTCGGTGTCAGGGGTCACTGGGTTTGGTCTCTTGCTGTCAGGGGTCACTGGGTTTGATCTCGGTTTCAGGGGTCACTGGATTTGGTCTCTTGCTGTCAGGAGTCACTGGGTTTGGTCAGTGTCAGTGGTCACTGCGTTTGATCTCGTTGTCAGGGGGTCACTGGTTTTGGTCTCGGTGTCAGGGGTCACTGGATTTCATCTCTCAGTGTGAGGGGTCATTGGGTTTGGTCTCTCGGTGTCAGGGGTCACTGCGTTTGATCTCAGTGTCAGGGGTCACTGGGTTTGGTCTCTGTGTCAGGAGTCACTGGATTACGTCTCTCAGTGTGAGGGGTCACTGGGTTTGGTCTCTTGGTGTGAGGGGTCACTGGGTTTGGTCTCTCGGTGTGTGGGGTCACTGGGTATGGTCTCTCGGTGTCAGGGGTCTCTAGGTTTTGTCTCGATGTCGGGGTCACTGGGTTTGGTCTCTCGGTGTGAGGGGTCACTGGGTTTGGTCTCTCGGTGTGAAGGGTCACTGGGTTTGGTCTCTCGGTGTCAGGGGTCACTATATTTCATCTCTCAGTGTGAGGGGTCATTGGGTTTGGTCTCTCGGTGTGAGGGGTCACTGGGTTGGTCTCTCGGTGTCAGGGGTCACTGGATTTCATCTCTCAGTGTGAGGGGTCATTGGATTTGGTCTCTCGGTGTGAAGGGTCACTGGGTTTGGTCTCTCGCTGTCAGGGGTCACTGGATTTCATCTCTCAGTGTGAGGGGTCATTGGGTTTGGTCTCTCGGTGTGAAGGGTCATTGGGTTTGCTCTCTTGGTGTCAGGGGTCACTGGGTTTGGTCTCTCGCTGTCAGGGGTCACTGGGTTTGGTCTCGGTGTCAGGGGTCACTGGGTTTGGTCTCGGTGTCAGGGGTCACTGGGTTTGGTCTCAGTGTCAGGGGTCACTGGGTTTGGTCTCGGTGTCAGGGGTCACTGGATTTCATCTCTCAGTATGAGGGGTCATTGGGTTTGGTCTCTCGTTTTGAGGGGTCATTGGGTTTGATCTCTCAGTGTCGGGGTCACTGGGTTTGGTCTCAGTGTCAGGGATCACTGGGTTTGGTCTCAGTGTCAGAGGTCACTGGGTTTGGTCTCAGTGTCAGGAGTCACTGGGTTTGGTCTCGGTGTCAGGGGTCACTGGGTTTGGTTTTGGTGTCAGGGGTCACTGGGTTTGGTCTCAGTGTTAGGGGTCACTGGGTTTGGTCTCAGTGTCAGGGGACACTGGGTTTGGTCTCGGTGTCAGGGGTCACCGGGTTTGGTATCTGTGTCAAGGGTCACTGTGTTTGGTTTCGGTGTCAGGGGTCACTGGATTCCGTCTCTCAGTGTGACGGGTAAGTAGGTTTGGTCTCTCGGTGTGAGGGGTAACTCGGTTTGGTCTCGGTGTGAGGGGTCACTGGGTTTGGTCTCTCGGTGTCAGGGGTCACTGGGTTTGGTCTCATGCTGTCGGGGTGAATAGGTTTGGTCTAGGTGTCAGGGGTCACTGGGTTTGGACTCGGTGTCAGGGGTCACTGGGTTTGGTCTCGGTGTCAAGGGACACTGGGTTTGGTCTCTTACTGTCAGGGGTCACTGGGTTTGGTCTCGGTTTCAGGGGGTCACTGGGTTTGGACTCGGTGTCAGGGGTCACTGGGTTTGGTCTCTTGCTGTCAGGGGTCACTGGGTTTGATCTCGGTTTCAGGTGTCACTGGATTTGTTCTCTTGCTGTCAGGAGTCACTGGGTTTGGTCAGTGTCAGTGGTAACTGCGTTTGATCTCGTTGTCAGGGGGTCACTGGTTTTGGTCTCGGTGTCAGGGGTCACTGGATTTCATCTCTCAGTGTGAGGGGTCATTGGGTTTGGTCTCTCGGTGTCAGGGGTCACTGGGTTTGGTCCCTCGGTGTCAGGGGTCACTGGATTTCATCTCTCAGTGTGAGGGGTCATTGGGTTTGGTCTCTCGGTGTGAAGGGTCACTGGGTTTGGTCTCTCGCTGTCAGGAGTCACTGGATTTCATCTCTCAGTGTGAGGGGTCATTGGGTTTGGTCTCTCGGTGTGAGGGGTCATTGGGTTTGCTCTCTAGGTGTCAGGGGTCACTGGGTTTGGTCTCTCGCTGTCAGGGGTCACTGGGTTTGGTCTCGGTGTCAGGGGTCACTGGGTTTGGTCTCGGTGTCAGGGGTCACTGGGTTTGGTCCCGGTGTCAGGGGTCACTGGGTTCGGTCTCGGTGTCAGGGGTCACTGGGTTCGGTCTCGGTGTCAGGGGTCGCTGGATTTCATCTCTCAGTGTGAGAGGTCATTGGGTTTGGTCTCTTGTTTTCAGGGGTTACTGGGTTTGATCTCAGTGTCAGGGGTCACTGTGTTTGGTCTCTCGGTGTGAGGGAAAACTGGGTTTGATCTCAGTGTCATGGGTCATTGGGTTTGGTCCCTCGCTGTCAGGCGTCACTGGATTCCGTCACTCACTGTGAGGGGTCATTGGGTTTGGTCTCTCGGTGTGAGGGGTCACTGGGTTTGGTCTCTCAGTGTGAGGGATCACTGGGTTTGCTCTCTCGGTGTCAGGGGTCACTGGATTTCGTCTCAGTGTGAGGGGTCATTGGGCTTGGTCTGTCGGTGTGAGGGGTCACTGGGTTTGGTCTCTCGGTGTGAGGGGTCACTGGGTTTGCTCTCTCGGTGTCAGGAGTCATTAGGTTTGGTCTCAGTGTCAGGGGTCACTGGGTTTGCTCTCTCGGTGTCAGGGATCACTGGGTTTGGTCTCTCGGTGTCAGGGGTCACTGGATTTGGTCTCTCGCTTTCAGGGGTTACTGGGTTTGATCTCAGTGACAGGGGTCACTGGGTTTGGTCTCTCGGTGTGAGGGGTCACTGGGTTTGATCTCAGTGTCAGGGGTCACTGGGTTTGGTCTCTCGCTGTCAGGGGTCACTGGATTCCGTCACTCAGTGTGAGGGGTCACTGGGTTTGGTCTCTCAGTGTGAGGGGTCACTGGGTTTGCTCTCTCGGTGTCAGGAGTCATTAGGTTTGGTCTCAGTGTCAGGGGTCACTGGGTTTGGTCTCGGTGTCAGGGGTCACTGGATTTTGTCTCAGTGTGAGGGGTCATTGGGCTTGGTCTCTCGGTGTGAGGGGTCACTGGGTTTGGTCTCTCGGTGTGAGGGGTCACTGGGTTTGCTCTCTCGGTGTCAGGTGTCATTAGGTTTGGTCTCAATCTCAGGGGTCACTGGATTTGGTCTCTCGCTGTCAGGGGTCACTGGGTTTAGTCTCGGTGTGAGGGGTCACTGGGTTTGGTCTCTCAGTGTGAAGGGTCACTGGGTTTGGTCTCTCGCTGTCAGGAGTTACTAGGTTTGGTCTCAGTGTCAGGGGTCACTGGGTTTGGTCTCGGTGTCAGGGGTCACTGGATTTGGTCTCTCGCTTTCAGGGGTCACTGGGTTTGGTCTCGGTGTCAGGGGTCACTGGGTTTGGTCTCTCAGTGTGAGGTGTCACTTGACTTTGTCTCTCAGTGTGAGGGGTCATTGGGTTTGGTCTCTCGTTGTGAGGGGTCATTGGGTTTGGTCTCTCAGTGTCAGTGGTCACTGGGTTTGGTCTCTCGGTGTGAGGGGTCACTGGGTTTGGTCTCTCGCTGTCAGGGGTCACTGGATTCCGTCACTCACTGTGAGGGGTTATTCGGTTTGGGCTCTCGGTGTCAGGGGTCACTGGGTTTGCTCTCTCGCTGTCAGGAGTCATTAGGTTTGGTCTCAGTGTCAGGGGTCACTGGGTTTGCTCTCTCGGTGTCAGGGATCACTGGGTTTGGTCTCTCGGTGTCAGGGGTCACTGGATTTGGTCGCTCGCTGTCAGGGGTCACTGGGTTTACGTTCTCAGTGTCAAGGGTCACTGGGTTTCGGTTCTCAGTGTGAGGGATCACTGAGTTAGGTCTCTCGGTGTCAGGGGTCAGTGGGTTTGGTCTCTCGGTGTCAGGGGTCATTGGGTTTGGTCTCTCGGTGTCAGGGGTCATTAGGTTTGGTCACAATCTCAGGGGTCACTGGGTTTGGTCTCTCGGTGTGAGGGGTCACTGGGTTTGGTCTCTCGGTGTGTGGGGTCACTGGGTTTGGTCTCTCGGTGTCAGGGGTCTCTGGGTTTTGTCTCGATGTCGGGGTCACTGGGTTTGGTCTCTCGGTGTGAGGAGTCACTGGGTTTGGTCTCTCGGTGTGAAGGGTCACTGGGTTTGGTCTCTCGCTGTCAGGAGTTACTAGGTTTGGTCTCAGTGTCAGGGGTCACTGGGTTTGGTCTCGGTGTCAGGGGTCACTGGATTTGGTCTCTCGCTTTCAGGGGTCACTGGGTTTGGTCTGGGTGACAGGGGTCACTGGGTGTGGACTCTCGGTGTCGGGGGTCACTGGGTTTGGTCTCTCGCTGTCAGGGGTCACTGGGTTTGGTCTCTTGGTGTCAGGGGTCACTGACATGGTCTCATGCTGTCAGGGGTCACTAGGTTTGGTCTGGGTGTCAGGGGTCACTGGATTTGGTCTCTTGCTGTCAGGGGTCACTGGGTTTGGTCTCAGTGTCAGGGGTCACTGGGTTTGATCTCGGTGTCGGGGGTCATTGGGTTTGGTCTCGGTGTCAGGGGTCACTGGATTTCATCTCTCAGTGTGAGGGGTCATTGGGTTTGGTCTCTCGTTGTGAGGGGTCATTGGGTTTGGTCTCTCAGTGTCAGTGGTCACTGGGTTTGGTCTCTCGGTGTGAGGGGTCACTGGGTTTGGTCTCTCGCTGTCAGGGGTCACTGGATTCCGTCACTCACTGTGAGGGGTTATTCGGTTTGGGCTCTCGGTGTGAGGGGTCACTGGGTTTGGTCTCTCAGTGTGTGGGATCACTGGGTTTGCTCTCTCGGTGTCAGGGGTCACTGGATTTCATCTCAGTGTGAGGGGTCATTGGGCTTGGTCTCTCGGTGTGAGGGGTCAATGGGTTTGCTCTCTCGGTGTCAGGGGTCACTGGGTTTGCTCTCTCGCTGTCAGGAGTCATTAGGTTTGGTCTCAGTGTCAGGGGTCACTGGGTTTGCTCTCTCGGTGTCAGGGATCACTGGGTTTGGTCTCTCGGTGTGAGGGGTCACTGGATTTGGTCGCTCGCTGTCAGGGGTCACTGGGTTTACGTTCTCAGTGTCAAGGGTCACTGGGTTTCGGTTCTCAGTGTCAGGGATCACTGAGTTAGGTCTCTCGGTGTCAGGGGTCAGTGGGTTTTGTCTCTCGGTGTCAGGGGTCATTGGGTTTGGTCTCTCGGTGTCAGGGGTCACTGGATTTCGTCTCAGTGTGAGGGGTCACTGGGTTTGGTCTCTCGGTGTGAGGGGTCACTGGGTTTGGTCTCTCGCTGTCAGGAGTTACTAGGTTTGGTCTCAGTGTCGGGGTCACTGGGTTTGGTCTCGGTGTCAGGGGTCACTGGATTTGGTCTCTCGCTTTCAGGGGTCACTGGGTTTGGTCTCGGTGTCAGGGGTCACTGGGTTTGGTCTCTCAGTGTGAGGTGTCACTTGGCTTTGTCTCTCAGTGTGAGGGGTCTCTGGGTTTGGTCTCTCGGTGTCAGGGGTCAGTGGGTTAGGTCTCTCGATGTGAAGGGTCGCTTGGTTTTGTCTCTCAGTGTGACGGGTCACTGGGTTTCGTCTCTCGGTGTGAGGGGTTACTGGGTTTGGTCTCTTGGTGTCAGGCGTCACTGAAATGGTCTCATGCTGTCAGGGGTCACTAGGTTTGGTCTGGGTGACAGGGGTCACTGGGTGTGGACTCTCGGTGTCGGGGGTCACTGGGTTTGGTCTCTCGCTGTCAGGGGTCACTGGGTTTGGTCTCTTGGTGTCAGGGGTCACTGACATGGTCTCTTGCTGTCAGGGGTCACTGGGTTTGGTCTCAGTGTCAGGGGTCACTGGGTTTGATCTCGGTGTCGGGGGTCACTGGGTTTGGTCTCGGTGTCAGGGGTCACTGGATTTCATCTCTCAGTGTGAGGGGTCATTGGGTTTGGTCTCTCGTTGTGAGGGGTCATTGGGTGTGGTCTCTCAGTGTCGGGGTCACTGGATTTGGTCTCTTGCTTTCAGGGGTTACTGAGTTTGATCTCAGTGTCAGTGGTCACTGGGTTTGGTCTCTCGGTGTGAGGGGTCACTGGGTTTGGTCTCTCGCTGTCAGGGGTCACTGGATTCCGTCACTCACTGTGAGGGGTTATTCGGTTTGGGCTCTCGGTGTGTGGGATCACTGGGTTTGCTCTCTCGGTGTCAGGGGTCACTGGATTTCGTCTCAGTGTGAGGGGTCATTGGGCTTGGTCTCTCGGTGTGAGGGGTCAATGGGTTTGCACTCTCGCTGTCAGGAGTCATTAGGTTTGGTCTCAGTGTCAGGGGTCACTGGGTTTGCTCTCTCGGTGTCATGGATCACTGGGTTTGGTCTCTCGGTGTGAGGGGTAACTGGATTTGGTCGCTCGCTATCAGGGGTCACTGGGTTTACGTTCTCAGTGTCAAGGGTCACTGGGTTTCGGTTCTCAGTGTGAGGGATCACCGAGTTAGGTCACTCGGTGTCAGGGGTCAGTGGGTTTGGTCTCTCGGTGTCAGGGGTCATTGGGTTTGGTCTCTCGGTGTCAGGGGTCACTAGATTTCGTCTCAGTGTGAGGGGTCACTGGGTTTGGTCTCTCGGTGTGAGGGGTCACTGGGTTTGCTCTCTCGGTGTCAGGAGTCATTAGGTTTGGTCTCAATCTCAGTGGTCACTGGGTTTGGTCTCTCGCTGTGAGAGGTCACTGGATTTGGTCTCTCGCTGTCAGGGGTCACTGGGTTTTGTCTCGATGTCGGGGTCACTGGGGTTGGTCTCTCGGTGTGAGGGGTCACTGGGTTTGGTCTCTCGGTGTGAAGGGTCACTGGGTTTGGTCTCTCGCTGTCAGGAGTTACTAGGTTTGGTCTCGGTGTCAGGGTCACTGGGTTTGGTATCTCGGTGTCAGGGGTCAATAGGTTTGGTCTTGGTGTCGGGGGTCACTGGGTTTGATCTCGGTGTCAGGGGTCACTGGGTTTGGTCTCGGTGTCAGGGGTCACTGGGTTTGGTCTCTCGCTTTCAGGGATTACTGGGTTCGATCTCAGTGACAGGGGTCACTGGGTTTGGTCTCTCAGTGTGAGGCGTCATTGGGTTTGGTCTCTCGGAGTGAGGGGTCATTGGGTTTGGTCTCTCGGTGTCAGGGGTCACTGGATTTGGTCTCTCGCTTTCAGGGGTTACTGGGTTTGATCTCAGTGACAGGGGTCACTGGGTTTGGTCTCGCGGTGTGAGGGGTCACTGGGTTTGATCTCAGTGTCAGGGGTCACTGGGTTTGGTCTCTCGCTGTCAGGGGTCACTGGATTCCGTCACTCAGTGTGAGGTGTCACTGGGTTTGGTCTCTCAGTGTGAGGGGTCACTGGGTTTGCTCTCTCGGTGTCAGGAGTCATTAGGTTTGGTCTCAGTGTCAGGGGTCACCGGGTTTGGTCTCGGTGTCAGGGGTCAATGGATTTCGTCTCAGTGTGAGGGGTCATTGGGCTTGGTCTCTCGGTGTGAGGGGTCACTGGGTTTGGTCTCTCGGTGTGAGGGGTCACTGGGTTTGCTCTCTCGGTGTCAGGACTCATTAGGTTTGGTCTCAATCTCAGGGGTCACTGGGTTTGGTCTCTCGCTGTGAGAGGTCACTGGATTTGGTCTCTCGCTGTCCGGGGTCACTGGGTTTACGTTCTCAGTGTCAGGGGTCACTGGGTTTAGGTCTCAGTGTGAGGGATCACTGAGTTAGGTCTCTCGGTGTCAGGGGTCACTGGGTTTGGTCTCTCGGTGTCAGGGGTCACTGGGTTTGATCTCGGTGTCAGGGGTCACAGGGTTTGGTCTCGGTGTCAGGAGTCACTGGATTTCGTCTCTCAGTGTGGGGGGTCACTGGGTTTGGTCTCTCGGTGCGAGGGGTCACTGGGTTTGGTCTCTCGGTGCGTGGGGTCACTGGGTTTGGTCTCTCGGTGTCAGGGGTCTCTGGGTTTTGTCTCGATGTCGGGGTCACTGGGTTTGGTCTCTCGGTGTGAGGGGTCACTGGGTTTGGTCTCTTGGTGTCAGGGGTCACTGACATGGTCTCATGCTGTCAGGGGTCACTAGGTTTGGTCTGGGTGACAGGGGTCACTGGGTGTGGACTCTCGGTGTCGGGGGTCACTGGGTTTGGTCTCTCGCTGTCAGGGGTCACTGGGTTTGGTCTCTTGGTGTCAGGGGTCACTGACATGGTCTCATGCTGTCAGGGGTCACTAGGTTTGGTCTGGGTGTCAGGGGTCACTGGATTTGGTCTCTTGCTGTCAGGGGTCACTGGGTTTGGTCTCAGTGTCAGGGGTCACTGGGTTTGATCTCGGTGTCGGGGGTCACTGGGTTTGGTCTCGGTGTCAGGGGTCACTGGATTTCATCTCTCAGTGTGAGGGGTCATTGGGTTTGGTCTCTCGTTGTGAGGGGTCATTGGGTTTGGTCTCTCAGTGTCAGGGGTCACTGGATTTGGTCTCTTGCTTTCAGGGGTTACTGGGTTTGATCTCAGTGTCAGTGGTCACTGGGTTTGGTCTCTCGGTGTGAGGGGTCACTGGGTTTGGTCTCTCGCTGTCAGGGGTCACTGGATTCCGTCACTCACTGTGAGGGGTTATTCGGTTTGGGCTCTCGGTGTGAGGGGTCACTGGGTTTGGTCTCTCAGTGTGTGGGATCACTGGGTTTGCTCTCTCGGTGTCAGGGGTCACTGGATTTCGTCTCAGTGTGAGGGGTCATTGGGCTTGGTCTCTCGGTGTGAGGGGTCAATGGGTTTGCTCTCTCGGTGTCAGGGGTCACTGGGTTTGCTCTCTCGCTGTCAGGAGTCATTAGGTTTGGTCTCAGTGTCAGGGGTCACTGGGTTTGCTCTCTCGGTGTCAGGGATCACTGGGTTTGGTCTCTCGGTGTGAGGGGTCACTGGATTTGGTCGCTTGCTGTCAGGGGTTTACGTTCTCAGTGTCAAGCGTCACTGGGTTTCGGTTCTCAGTGTGAGGGATCACTGAGTTAGGTCTCTCGGTGTCAGGGGTCAGTGGGTTTTGTCTCTCGGTGTCAGGGGTCATTGGGTTTGGTCTCTCGGTGTCAGGGGTCACTGGATTTCGTCTCAGTGTGAGGGGTCACTGGGTTTGGTCTCTCGATGTGAGGGGTCACTGGGTTTGCTCTCTCGGTGTCAGGAGTCATTAGGTTTGGTCACAATCTCAGGGGTCACTGGGTTTGGTCTCTCGCTGTGAGAGGTCACTGGATTTGGTCTCTCGCCGTCAGGGGTCACTGGGTTTACGTTCTCAGTGTCAGGGGTCACTGGGTTTAGGTCTCAGTGTGAGGGATCACTGAGTTAGGTCTCTCGGTGTCAGGTGTCACTGGGTTTGGTCTCTCGGTGTCGGGGTCACTGGGTTTGATCTCGGTGTCAGGGGTCACAAGGTTTGGTCTCGGTGTCAGGAGTCACTGGATTTCGTCTCTCAGTGTGAGGGGTCACTGGGTTTGGTCTCTCGGTGTGAGGGGTCACTGGGTTTGGTCTCTCGGTGTGTGGGGTCACTGGGTTTGGTCTCTCAGTGTCAGGGGTCTCTGGGTTTTGTCTCGATGTCGGGGTCACTGGGTTTGGTCTCTCGGTGTGAGGGGTCACTGGGTTTGGTCTCTCGGTGTGAAGGGTCACTGGGTTTGGTCTCTCGCTGTCAGGAGTTACTAGGTTTGGTCTCAGTGTCAGGGGTCACTGGGTTTGGTCTCGGTGTCAGGGGTCACTGGATTTGGTCTCTCGCTTTCAGGGGTCACTGGGTTTGGTCTCGGTGTCAGGGGTCACTGGGTTTGGTCTCTCAGTGTGAGGTGTCACTTGGCTTTGTCTCTCAGTGTGAGGGGTCTCTGGGTTTGGTCTCTCGGTGTCAGGGGTCAGTGGGTTAGGTCTCTCGATGTGAAGGGTCACTTGGTTTTGTCTCTCAGTGTGACGGGTCACTGGGTTTCGTCTCTCGGTGTGAGGGGTCACTGGGTTTGGTCTCTTGGTGTCAGGCGTCACTGAAATGGTCTCATGCTGTCAGGGGTCACTAGGTTTGGTCTGGGTGACAGGGGTCACTGGGTGTGGACTCTCGGTGTCGGGTGTCACTGGGTTTGGTCTCTCGCTGTCAGGGGTCACTGGGTTTGGTCTCTTGGTGTCAGGGGTCACTGACATGGTCTCATGCTGTCAGGGGTCACTAGGTTTGGTCTGGGTGTCAGGGGTCACTGGATTTGGTCTCTTGCTGTCAGGGGTCACTGAGTTTGGTCTCAGTGTCAGGGGTCACTGGGTTTGATCTCGGTGTCGGGGGTCACTGGGTTTGGTCTCGGTGTCAGGGGTCACTGGATTTCATCTCTCAGTGTGAGGGGTCATTGGGTTTGGTCTCTCGTTGTGAGGGGTCATTGGGTGTGGTCTCTCAGTGTCAGGGGTCACTGGATTTGGTCTCTTGCTTTCAGGGGTTACTGGGTTTGATCTCAGTGTCAGTGGTCACTGGGTTTGGTCTCTCGGTGTGAGGGGTCACTGGGTTTGGTCTCTCGCTGTCAGGGGTCACTGGATTCCGTCACTCACTGTGAGGGGTTATTCGGTTTGGGCTCTCGGTGTGAGGGGTCACTGGGTTTGGTCTCTCAGTGTGTGGGATCACTGGGTTTGCTCTCTCGGTGTCAGGGGTCACTGGATTTCGTCTCAGGGTGAGGGGTCATTGGGCTTGGTCTCTCGGTGTGAGGGGTCAATGGGTTTGCTCTCTCGGTGTCAGGGGTCACTAGGTTTGCTCTCTCGCTGTCAGGAGTCATTAGGTTTGGTCTCAGTGTCAGGGGTCACTGGGTTTGCCCTCTCGGTGTCAGGGATCACTGGGTTTGGTCTCTCGGTGTGAGGGGTCACTGGATTTGGTCGCTCGCTGTCAGAGGTCACTGGGTTTACATTCTCAGTGTCAAGGGTCACTGGGTTTCGGTTCTCAGTGTGAGGGATCACTGAGTTAGGTCTCTCGGTGTCAGGGGTCAGTGGGTTTGGTCTCTCGGTGTCAGGGGTCATTGGGTTTGGTCTCTCGGTGTCAGGGGTCACTGGATTTCGTCTCAGTGTGAGGGGTCACTGGGTTTGGTCTCTCGGTGTGAGGGGTCACTGGGTTTGCTCTCTCGGTGTCAGGAGTCATTAGGTTTGTTCTCAATCTCAGGGGTCACTGGGTTTGGTCTCTCGCTGTGAGAGGTCACTGGATTTGGTCTCTCGCTGTCAGGGGTCACTGGGTTTTGTCTCGATGTCGGGGTCACTGGGTTTGGTCTCTCGGTGTGAGGGGTCACTGGGTTTGGTCTCTCGGTGTGAAGGGTCACTGGGTTTGGTCTCTCGCTGTCAGGAGTTACTAGGTTTGGTCTCGGTGTCAGGGGCACTGGGTTTGGTATCTCGGTGCCAGGGGTCAATAGGTTTGGTCTTGGTGTCGGGGGTCACTGGGTTTGATCTCGGTGTCAGGGGTCACTGGGTTTGGTCTCGGTGTCAGGGGTCACTGGGTTTGGTCTCTCGCTTTCAGGGGTTACTGGGTTTGATCTGAGTGACAGGGGTCAATGGGTTTGGTCTCTCAGTGTCAGGGGTCATTGGGTTTGGTCTCTCGGAGTGAGGGGTCATTGGGTTTGGTCTCTCGGTGTCAGGGGTCACTGGGTTTGGTCTCTCGCTGTCAGGAGTTACTAGGTTTGGTCTCGGTGTCAGGGGTCACTGGGTTTGGTCTCTTGTTTTCAGGGGTTACTGGGTTTGATCTCAGTGTCAGGGGTCACTGTGTTTGGTCTCTCGGTGTGAGGGAAAACTGGGTTTGATCTCAGTGTCATGGGTCATTGGGTTTGGTCTCTCGCTGTCAGGCGTCACTGGATTCCGTCACTCACTGTGAGGGGTCATTGGGTTTGGTCTCTGGGTGTGAGGGGTCACTGGGTTTGGTCTCTCAGTGTGAGGGATCACTGGGTTTGCTCTCTCGGTGTCAGGGGTCACTGGATTTCGTCTCAGTGTGAGGGGTCATTGGGCTTGGTCTGTCGGTGTGAGGGGTCACTGGGTTTGGTCTCTCGGTGTGAGGGGTCACTGGGTTTGCTCTCTCGGTGTCAGGAGTCATTAGGTTTGGTCTCAGTGTCAGGGGTCACTGGGTTTGCTCTCTCGGTGTCAGGGATCACTGGGTTTGGTCTCTCGGTGTCAGGGGTCACTGGATTTGGTCTCTCGCTTTCAGGGGTTACTGGGTTTGATCTCAGTGACAGGGGTCACTGGGTTTGGTCTCTCGGTGTGAGGGGTCACTGGGTTTGATCTCAGTGTCAGGGGTCACTGGGTTTGGTCTCTCGCTGTCAGGGGTCACTGGATTCCGTCACTCAGTGTGAGGTGTCACTGGGTTTGGTCTCTCAGTGTGAGGGGTCACTGGGTTTGCTCTCTCGGTGTCAGGAGTCATTAGGTTTGGTCTCAGTGTCAGGGGTCACTGGGTTTGGTCTCTCGCTGTGAGAGGTCACTGGATTTGGTCTCTTGCTGTCAGGGGTCAATGGGTTTACGTTCTCAGTGTCAGGGGTCACTGGGTTTAGGTCTCAGTGTGAGGGATCACTGAGTTAGGTCTCTCGGTGTCAGGGGTCACTGGGTTTGGGCTCTCGGTGTCGGGGTCACTGGGTTTGATCTCGGTGTCAGGGGTCACAAGGTTTGGTCTCGGTGTCAGGAGTCACTGGATTTCGTCTCTCAGTGTGAGGGGTCACTGGGTTTGGTCTCTCGGTGTGAGGGGTCACTGGGTTTGGTCTCTCGGTGTGTGGGGTCACTGGGTTTGATCTCTCGGTGTCAGGGGTCTCTGGGTTTTGTCTCGATGTCGGGGTCACTGGGTTTGGTCTCTCGGTGTGAGGGGTCACTGGGTTTGGTCTCTCGGTGTGATGGGTCACTGGGTTTGGTCTCTCGCTGTCAGGAGTTACTAGGTTTGGTCTCAGTGTCAGGGGTCACTGGGTTTGGTCTCGGTGTCAGGGGTCACTGGATTTGGTCTCTCGCTTTCAGGGGTCACTGGGTTTGGTCTCGGTGTCAGGGGTCACTGGGTTTGGTCTCTCAGTGTGAGGTGTCACTTGGCTTTGTCTCTCAGTGTGAGGGGTCTCTGGGTTTGGTCTCTCGGTGTCAGGGGTCAGTGGGTTAGGTCTCTCGATGTGAAGGGTCACTTGGTTTTGTCTCTCAGTGTGACGGGTCACTGGGTTTCGTCTCTCGGTGTGAGGGGTCACTGGGTTTGGTCTCTTGGTGTCAGGCGTCACTGAAATGGTCTCATGCTGTCAGGGGTCACTAGGTTTGGTCTGGGTGACAGGGGTCACTGGGTGTGGACTCTCGGTGTCGGGGGTCACTGGGTTTGGTCTCTCGCTGTCAGGGGTCACTGGGTTTGGTCTCTTGGTGTCAGGGGTCACTGACATGGTCTCATGCTGTCAGGGGTCACTAGGTTTGGTCTGGGTGTCAGGGGTCACTGGATTTGGTCTCTTGCTGTCAGGGGTCACTGGGTTTGGTCTCAGTGTCAGGGGTCACTGGGTTTGATCTCGGTGTCGGGGGTCACTGGGTTTGGTCTCGGTGTCAGGGGTCACTGGATTTCATCTATCAGTGTGAGGGGTCATTGGGTTTGGTCTCTCGTTGTGAGGGGTCATTGGGTTTGGTCTCTCAGTGTCAGGGGTCCCTGGATTTGGTCTCTTGCTTTTAGGGGTTACTGGGTTTGATCTCAGTGTCAGTGGTCACTGGGTTTGGTCTCTCGGTGTGAGGGGTCACTGGGTTTGGTCTCGGTGTCAGGGGTCACTGGGTTTGGTCTCTCGCAGTCAGGAGTTACTAGGTTTGGTCTCAGTGTCGGGGTCACTGGGTTTGGTCTCGGTGTCAGGGGTCACTGTGTTTGGTCTCTCAGTGTGAGGTGTCACTTGGCTTTGTCTCTCAGTGTGAGGGGTCTCTGGGTTTGGTCTCTCGGTGTCAGGGGTCAGTGCGTTAGGTCTCTCGATGTGAAGGGTCACTTGGTTTTGTCTCTCAGTGTGACGGGTCACTGGGTTTCGTCTCTCGGTGTGAGGGGTCACTGGGTTTGGTCTCTTGGTGTCAGGCGTCACTGAAATGGTCTCATGCTGTCAGGGGTCACTAGGTTTGGTCTGGGTGACAGGGGTCACTGGGTGTGGACTCTCGGTGTCGGGGGTCACTGGGTTTGGTCTCTCGCTGTCAGGGGTCACTGGGTTTGGTCTCTTGGTGTCAGGGGACACTGACATGGTCTCATGCTGTCAGGGGTCACTAGGTTTGGTCTGGGTGTCAGGGGTCACTGGATTTGGTCTCTTGCTGTCAGGGGTCACTGGGTTTGGTCTCAGTGTCAGGGGTCACTGGGTTTGATCTCGGTGTCGGGGGTCACTGGGTTTGGTCTCGGTGTCAGGGGTCACTGGATTTCATCTCTCAGTGTGAGGGGTCATTGGGTTTGGTCTCTCGTTGTGAGGGGTCATTGGGTTTGGTCTCTCAGTGTCAGGGGTCACTGGATTTGGTCTCTTGCTTTCAGGGGTTACTGGGTTTGATCTCAGTCTCAGGGGTCACTGGGTTTGGTCTCTCGGTGTGAGGGGTCACTGGGTTTGGTCCCTCGGTGTCAGGGGTCACTGGATTTCTTCTCTCAGTGTGAGGGGTCATTGGGTTTGGTCTCTCGGTGTGAAGGGTCACTGGGTTTGGTCTCTCGCTGTCAGGGGTCACTGGATTTCATCTCTCAGTGTGAGGGGTCATTGGGTTTGGTCTCTCGGTGTGAGGGGTCATTGGGTTTGCTCTCTTGGTGTCAGGGGTCACTGGGTTTGGTCTCTCGCTGTCAGGGGTCACTGGGTTTGGTCTCGGTGTCAGGGGTCACTGGGTTTGGTCTCGGTGTCAGGGGTCACTGGGTTTCATCTCTCAGGATGAGGGGCCATTGGGTTTGGTCTCTCGTTGTGAGGGGTCATTGGGTTGGGTCTCTCAGTGTCAGGGGTCACTGGATTTGGTCTCTTGCTGTCAGGGGTCACTGGGTTTGGTCTCAGTGTCAGGGGTCACTGGGTTTGATCTCGGTGTCGGGGGTCACTGGGTTTGGTCTCGGTGTCAGGGGTCACTGGATTTCATCTCTCAGTGTGAGGGGTCATTGGGTTTGGTCTCTCGTTGTGAGGGGTCATTGGGTTTGGTCTCTCAGTGTCAGGGGTCACTGGATTTGGTCTCTTGCTTTCAGGGGTTACTGGGTTTGATCTCAGTGTCAGGGGTCACTGGGTTTGGTCTCTCGGTGTGAGGGGTCACTGGGTTTGGTCCCTCGGTGTCAGGGGTCACTGGATTTCTTCTCTCAGTGTGAGGGGTCATTGGGTTTGGTCTCTCGGTGTGAAGGGTCACTGGGTTTGGTCTCTCGCTGTCAGGGGTCACTGGATTTCATCTCTCAGTGTGAGGGGTCATTGGGTTTGGTCTCTCGATGTGAGGGGTGATTGGGTTTGCTCTCTTGGTGTCAGGGGTCACTGGGTTTGGTCTCTCGCTGTCAGGGGTCACTGGGTTTGGTCTCGGTGTCAGGGGTCACTGGGTTTGGTCTCGGTGTCAGGGGTCACTGGGTTTCATCTCTCAGGATGTGGGGCCATTGGGTTTGGTCTCTCGTTGTGAGGGGTCATTGGGTTGGGTCTCTCAGTGTCAGGGGTCACTGGATTTGGTCTCTTGTTTTCAGGGGTTACTGGGTTTGATCTCAGTGTCAGGGGTC
The DNA here is from genome assembly GCF_017639515.1 of Carcharodon carcharias. Classification (NCBI taxonomy): domain Eukaryota; kingdom Metazoa; phylum Chordata; class Chondrichthyes; order Lamniformes; family Lamnidae; genus Carcharodon; species Carcharodon carcharias. The sequence goes on along the minus strand of NC_054478.1, from coordinate 15,506,011 downwards.
ACTGTGTTTGGTCTCTCGGTGTGAGGGAAAACTGGGTTTGATCTCAGTGTCATGGGTCATTGGGTTTGGTCTCTCGCTGTCAGGCGTCACTGGATTCCGTCACTCACTGTGAGGGGTCATTGGGTTTGGTCTCTGGGTGTGAGGGGTCACTGGGTTTGGTCTCTCAGTGTGAGGGATCACTGGGTTTGCTCTCTCGGTGTCAGGGGTCACTGGATTTCGTCTCAGTGTGAGGGGTCATTGGGCTTGGTCTGTCGGTGTGAGGGGTCACTGGGTTTGGTCTCGGTGTGAGGGGTCACTGGGTTTGCTCTCTCGGTGTCAGGAGTCATTAGGTTTGGTCTCAGTGTCAGGGGTCACTGGGTTTGCTCTCTCGGTGTCAGGGATCACTGGGTTTGGTCTCTCGGTGTCAGGGGTCACTGGATTTGGTCTCTCGCTTTCAGGGGTTACTGGGTTTGATCTCAGTGTCAGGGGTCACTGGGTTTGGTCTCTCGGTGTGAGGGGTCACTGGGTTTGATCTCAGTGTCAGGGGTCACTGGGTTTGGTCTCTCGCTGTCAGGGGTCACTGGATTCCGTCACTCAGTGTGAGGTGTCACTGGGTTTGGTCTCTCAGTGTGAGGGGTCACTGGGTTTGCTCTCTCGGTGTCAGGAGTCATTAGGTTTGGTCTCAGTGTCAGGGGTCACTGGGTTTGGTCTCTCGCTGTGAGAGGTCACTGGATTTGGTCTCTTGCTGTCAGGGGTCACTGGGTTTACGTTCTCAGTGTCAGGGGTCACTGGGTTTAGGTCTCAGTGTGAGGGATCACTGAGTTAGGTCTCTCGGTGTCAGGGGTCAGTGGGTTTGGGCTCTCGGTGTCGGGGTCACTGGGTTTGATCTCGGTGTCAGGGGTCACAAGGTTTGGTCTCGGTGTCAGGAGTCACTGGATTTCGTCTCTCAGTGTGAGGGGTCACTGGGTTTGGTCTCTCGGTGTGAGGGGTCACTGGGTTTGGTCTCTCGGTGTGTGGGGTCACTGGGTTTGATCTCTCGGTGTCAGGGGTCTCTGGGTTTTGTCTCGATGTCGGGGTCACTGGGTTTGGTCTCTCGGTGTGAGGGGTCACTGGGTTTGGTCTCTCGGTGTGATGGGTCACTGGGTTTGGTCTCTCGCTGTCAGGAGTTACTAGGTTTGGTCTCAGTGTCAGGGGTCACTGGGTTTGGTCTCGGTGTCAGGGGTCACTGGATTTGGTCTCTCGCTTTCAGGGGTCACTGGGTTTGGTCTCGGTGTCAGGGGTCACTGGGTTTGGTCTCTCAGTGTGAGGTGTCACTTGGCTTTGTCTCTCAGTGTGAGGGGTCTCTGGGTTTGGTCTCTCGGTGTCAGGGGTCAGTGGGTTAGGTCTCTCGATGTGAAGGGTCACTTGGTTTTGTCTCTCAGTGTGACGGGTCACTGGGTTTCGTCTCTCGGTGTGAGGGGTCACTGGGTTTGGTCTCTTGGTGTCAGGCGTCACTGAAATGGTCTCATGCTGTCAGGGGTCACTAGGTTTGGTCTGGGTGACAGGGGTCACTGGGTGTGGACTCTCGGTGTCGGGGGTCACTGGGTTTGGTCTCTCGCTGTCAGGGGTCACTGGGTTTGGTCTCTTGGTGTCAGGGGTCACTGACATGGTCTCATGCTGTCAGGGGTCACTAGGTTTGGTCTGGGTGTCAGGGGTCACTGGATTTGGTCTCTTGCTGTCAGGGGTCACTGGGTTTGGTCTCAGTGTCAGGGGTCACTGGGTTTGATCTCGGTGTCGGGGGTCACTGGGTTTGGTCTCGGTGTCAGGGGTCACTGGATTTCATCTATCAGTGTGAGGGGTCTTTGGGTTTGGTCTCTCGTTGTGAGGGGTCATTGGGTTTGGTCTCTCAGTGTCAGGGGTCCCTGGATTTGGTCTCTTGCTTTCAGGGGTTACTGGGTTTGATCTCAGTGTCAGTGGTCACTGGGTTTGGTCTCTCGGTGTGAGGGGTCACTGGGTTTGGTCTCGGTGTCAGGGGTCACTGGGTTTGGTCTCTCGCAGTCAGGAGTTACTAGGTTTGGTCTCAGTGTCGGGGTCACTGGGTTTGGTCTCGGTGTCAGGGGTCACTGGATTTGGTCTCTCGCTTTCAGGGGTCACTGGGTTTGGTCTCGGAGTCAAGGGTCACTGGGTTTGGTCTCTCGGTGTGAGGGGTCACTGGGTTTGGTCTCTCGCTGTCAGGGGTCACTGGATTCCGTCACTCACTGTGAGGGGTTATTCGGTTTGGGCTCTCGGTGTGAGGGGTCACTGGGTTTGGTCTCTCAGTGTGTGGGATCACTGGGTTTGCTCTCTCGGTGTCATGGGTCACTGGATTTCGTCTCAGTGTGAGGGGTCATTGGGCTTGGTCTCTCGGTGTGAGGGGTCAATGGGTTTGCTCTCTCGGTGTCAGGGGTCACTGGGTTTGCTCTCTCACTGTCAGGAGTCATTAGGTTTGGTCTCAGTGTCAGGGGTCACTGGGTTTGCCCTCTCGGTGTCAGGGATCACTAGGTTTGGTCTCTCGGTGTGAGGGGTCACTGGATTTGGTCGCTCGCTGTCAGGGGTCACTGGGTTTACGTTCTCAGTGTCAAGGGTCACTGGGTTTCGGTTCTCAGTGTGAGGGATCACTGAGTTAGGTCTCTCGGTGTCAGTGGTCAGTGGGTTTGGTCTCTCGGTGTCAGGGGTCATTGGGTTTGGTCTCTCGGTGTCAGGGGTCACTGGGTTTGATCTCGGTGTCAGGGGCACTGGGTTTGGTATCTCGGTGTCAGGGGTCAATAGGTTTGGTCTTGGTGTCGGGGTCACTGGGTTTGATCTCGGTGTCAGGGGTCACTGGGTTTGGTCTCAGTGTCAGGGGACACTGGGTTTGGTCTCTCGCTTTCAGGGGTTACTGGGTTTGATCTCAGTGACAGGAGTCACTGGGTTTGGTCTCTCAGTGTGAGGGGTCATTGGGTTTGGTCTCTCGGAGTGAGGGGTCATTGGGTTTGGTCTCTCGGTGTCAGGGGTCACTGGGTTTGGTCTCTCGGTGTCAGGGGTCACTGGGTTTGGTCTCTCAGTGTGAGGTGTCACTTGGCTTTGTCTCTCAGTGTGAGGGGTCTCTGGGTTTGGCCTCTCGGTGTCAGGGGTCAGTGGGTTAGGTCTCTCGATGTGAAGGGTCACTTGGTTTTGTCTCTTAGTGTGACGGGTCACTGGGTTTCATCTCTCGGTGTGAGGGGTCACTGGGTTTGGTCTCTTGGTGTCAGGCGTCACTGAAATGGTCTCATGCTGTCAGGGGTCACTAGGTTTGGTCTGGGTGACAGGGGTCACTGGGTGTGGACTCTCGGTGTCGGGGGTCACTGGGTTTGGTCTCTCGCTGTCAGGGGTCACTGGGTTTGGTCTCTTGGTGTCAGGGGTCACTGACATGGTCTCATGCTGTCAGGGGTCACTAGGTTTGGTTTGGGTGTCAGGGGTCACTGGATTTGGTCTCTTGCTGTCAGGGGTCACTGGGTTTGGTCTCAGTGTCAGGGGTCACTGGGTTTGATCTCGGTGTCGGGGGTCACTGGGTTTGGTCTCAGTGTCAGGGGTCACTGGATTTCATCTCTCAGTGTGAGGGGTCATTGGGTTTGGTCTCTCGTTGTGAGGGGTCATTGGGTTTGGTCTCTCAGTGTCAGGGGTCACTGGATTTGGTCTCTTGCTTTCAGGGGTTACTGGGTTTGATCTCAGTGTCAGTGGTCACTGGGTTTGGTCTCTCGGTGTGAGGGGTCACTGGGTTTGGTCTCGGTGTCAGGGGTCACTGGATTTCATCTCTCAGTGTGAGGGGTCATTGGGTTTGGTCTCTCGTTGTGAGGGGTCATTGGTTTGGTCTCTCAGTGTCAGGGGTCACTGGATTTGGTCTCTTGCTTTCAGGGGTTACTGGGTTTGATCTCAGTGTCAGGGGTCACTGGGTTTGGTCTCTCGGTGTGAGGGGTCACTGGGTTTGGTCTCTCGCTGTCAGGGGTCACTGGATTCCGTCACTCACTGTGAGGGGTCATTCGGTTTGGTCTCTCGGTGTGAGGGGTCACTGGGTTTGGTCTCTCGATCTGAGGGATCACTGGGTTTGCGCTCTCGGTGTCAGGGGTCACTGGATTTCGTCTCAGTGTGAGGGGTCATTGGGCTTGGTCTCTCGGTGTGAGGGGTCAATGGGTTTGCTCTCTCGGTGTCAGGGGTCACTGGGTTTGCTCTCTCGCTGTCAGGAGTCATTAGGTTTGGTCTCAGTGTCAGGGGTCACTGGGTTTGCTCTCTCGGTGTCAGGGATCACTGGGTTTGGTCTCTCGGTGTGAGGGGTCACTGGATTTGGTCGCTCGCTTTCAGGGGTCACTGGGTTTACGTTCTCAGTGTCAAGGGTCACTGGGTTTCGGTTCTCAGTGTGAGTGATCACTGAGTTAGGTCTCTCGGTGTCAGGGGTCAGTGGGTTTGGTCTCTCGGTGTCAGGGGTCATTGGGTTTGGTCTCTCGGTGTCAGGGGTCACTGGGTTTGATCTCGGTGTCAGGGGCACTGGGTTTGGTATCTCGGTGTCAGGGGTCAATAGGTTTGGTCTTGGTGTCGGGGGTCACTGGGTTTGATCCCGGTGTCGGGGTCACTGGGTTTGGTCTCGGTGTCAGGGGTCACTGGGTTTGGTCTCTCGCTTTCAGGGGTTACTGGGTTTGATCTCAGTGACAGGGGTCACTGGGTTTGATCTCAGTGACAGGGGTCACTGGGTTTGGTCTCTCAGTGTGAGGGGTCATTGGGTTTGGTCTCTCGGAGTGAGGGGTCATTGGGTTTGGTCTCTCGGTGTCAGGGGTCACTGGATTTGGTCTCTCGCTTTCAGGGGTTACTGGGTTTGATCTCAGTGAAAGGGGTCACTGGGTTTGGTCTCTCGGTGTGAGGGGTCACTGGGTTTGATCTCAGTGTCAGGGGTCACTGGGTTTGGTCTCTCGCTGTCAGGGGTCACTGGATTCCGTCACTCAGTGTGAGGGGTCACTGGGTTTGGTCTCTCAGTGTGAGGGGTCACTGGGTTTGCTCTCTCGGTGTCAGGAGTCATTAGGTTTGGTCTCAGTGTCAGGGGTCACTGGGTTTGGTCTCGGTGTCAGGGGTCACTGGATTTCGTCTCAGTGTGAGGGGTCATTGGGTTTGGTCTCTTGGTGTGAGGGGTCACTGGGTTTGGTCTCTCGGTGTGAGGGGTCACTGGGTTTGCTCTCTCGGTGTCAGGACTCATTAGGTTTGGTCTCAATCTCAGGGGTCACTGGGTTTGGTCTCTCGCTGTGAGAGGTCACTGGATTTGGTCTCTCGCTGTCAGGGGTCACTGGGTTTACGTTCTCAGTGTCAGGGGTCACTGGGTTTAGGTATCAGTGTGAGGGATCACTGAGTTAGGTCTCTCGGTGTCAGGGGTCACTGGGTTTGGTCTCTCGGTGTCAGGGGTCACTGGGTTTGATCTCGGTGTCAGGGGTTACAGGGTTTGGTCTCGGTGTCAGGAGTCACTAGATTTCGTCTCTCAGTGTGAGGGGTCACTGGGTTTGGTCTCTCGGTGTGAGGGGTCACTGGGTTTGGTCTCTCGGTGCGTGGGCTCACTGGGTTTGGTCTCTCGGTGTCAGGGGTCTCTGGGTTTTGTCTCGATGTCGGGGTCACTGGGTTTGGTCTCTCGGTGTGAGGGGTCACTGGGTTTGGTCTCTCGGTGTGAAGGGTCACTGGGTTTGGTCTCTCGCTGTCAGGAGTTACTAGGTTTGGTCTCGGTGTCAGGGGTCACTGGGTTTGGTCTCGGTGTCAGGGGTCACTGGATTTGGTCTCTCGCTTTCAGGGGTCACTGGGTTTGGTCTCGGTGTCAGGGGTCACTGGGTTTGGTCTCTCAGTGTGAGGTGTCACTTGGCTTTGTCTCTCAGTGTGAGGGGTCTCTGGGTTTGGCCTCTCGGTGTCAGGGGTCAGTGGGTTAGGTCTCTCGATGTGAAGGGTCACTTGGTTTTGTCTCTTAGTGTGACGGGTCACTGGGTTTCATCTCTCGGTGTGAGGGGTCACTGGGTTTGGTCTCTTGGTGTCAGGCGTCACTGAAATGGTCTCATGCTGTCAGGGGTCACTAGGTTTGGTCTGGGTGACAGGGGTCACTGGGTGTGGACTCTCGGTGTCGGGGGTCACTGGGTTTGGTCTCTCGCTGTCAGGGGTCACTGGGTTTGGTCTCTTGGTGTCAGGGGTCACTGACATGGTCTCATGCTGTCAGGGGTCACTAGGTTTGGTTTGGGTGTCAGGGGTCACTGGATTTGGTCTCTTGCTGTCAGGGGTCACTGGGTTTGGTCTCAGTGTCAGGGGTCACTGGGTTTGATCTCGGTGTCGGGGGTCACTGGGTTTGGTCTCAGTGCCAGGGGTCACTGGATTTCATCTCTCAGTGTGAGGGGTCATTGGGTTTGGTCTCTCGTTGTGAGGGGTCATTGGGTTTGGTCTCTCAGTGTCAGGGGTCACTGGATTTGGTCTCTTGCTTTCAGGGGTTACTGGGTTTGATCTCAGTGTCAGTGGTCACTGGGTTTGGTCTCTCGGTGTGAGGGGTCACTGGGTTTGGTCTCGGTGTCAGGGGTCACTGGATTTCATCTCTCAGTGTGAGGGGTCATTGGGTTTGGTCTCTCGTTGTGAGGGGTCATTGGTTTGGTCTCTCAGTGTCAGGGGTCACTGGATTTGGTCTCTTGCTTTCAGGGGTTACTGGGTTTGATCTCAGTGTCAGGGGTCACTGGGTTTGGTCTCTCGGTGTGAGGGGTCACTGGGTTTGGTCTCTCGCTGTCAGGGGTCACTGGATTCCGTCACTCACTGTGAGGGGTCATTCGGTTTGGTCTCTCGGTCTGAGGGGTCACTGGGTTTGGTCTCTCGGTGTGAGGGATCACTGGGTTTGCGCTCTCGGTGTCAGGGGTCACTGGATTTCGTCTCAGTGTGAGGGGTCATTGGGCTTGGTCTCTCGGTGTCGGGGGTCAATGGGTTTGCTCTCTCGGTGTCAGGGGTCACTGGGTTTGCTCTCTCGCTGTCAGGAGTCATTAGGTTTGGTCTCAGTGTCAGGGGTCACTGGGTTTGCTCTCTCGGTGTCAGGGATCACTGGGTTTGGTCTCTCGGTGTGAGGGGTCACTGGATTTGGTCGCTCGCTTTCAGGGGTCACTGGGTTTACGTTCTCAGTGTCAAGGGTCACTGGGTTTCGGTTCTCAGTGTGAGGGATCACTGAGTTAGGTCTCTCGGTGTCAGGGGTCAGTGGGTTTGGTCTCTCGGTGTCAGGGGTCATTGGGTTTGGTCTCTCGGTGTCAGGGGTCACTGGGTTTGATCTCGGTGTCAGGGGCACTGGGTTTGGTATCTCGGTGTCAGGGGTCAATAGGTTTGGTCTTGGTGTCGGGGGTCACTGGGTTTGATCCCGGTGTCGGGGTCACTGGGTTTGGTCTCGGTGTCAGGGGTCACTGGGTTTGGTCTCTCGCTTTCAGGGGTTACTGGGTTTGATCTCAGTGACAGGGGTCACTGGGTTTGATCTCAGTGACAGGGGTCACTGGGTTTGGTCTCTCAGTGTGAGGGGTCATTGGGTTTGGTCTCTCGGAGTGAGGGGTCATTGGGTTTGGTCTCTCGGTGTCAGGGGTCACTGGATTTGGTCTCTCGCTTTCAGGGGTTACTGGGTTTGATCTCAGTGAAAGGGGTCACTGGGTTTGGTCTCTCGGTGTGAGGGGTCACTGGGTTTGATCTCAGTGTCAGGGGTCACTGGGTTTGGTCTCTCGCTGTCAGGGGTCACTGGATTCCGTCACTCAGTGTGAGGGGTCACTGGGTTTGGTCTCTCAGTGTGAGGGGTCACTGGGTTTGCTCTCTCGGTGTCAGGAGTCATTAGGTTTGGTCTCAGTGTCAGGGGTCACTGGGTTTGGTCTCGGTGTCAGGGGTCACTGGATTTCGTCTCAGTGTGAGGGGTCATTGGGTTTGGTCTCTTGGTGTGAGGGGTCACTGGGTTTGGTCTCTCGGTGTGAGGGGTCACTGGGTTTGCTCTCTCGGTGTCAGGACTCATTAGGTTTGGTCTCAATCTCAGGGGTCACTGGGTTTGGTCTCTCGCTGTGAGAGGTCACTGGATTTGGTCTCTCGCTGTCAGGGGTCACTGGGTTTACGTTCTCAGTGTCAGGGGTCACTGGGTTTAGGTCTCAGTGTGAGGGATCACTGAGTTAGGTCTCTCGGTGTCAGGGGTCACTGGGTTTGGTCTCTCGGTGTCAGGGGTCACTGGGTTTGATCTCGGTGTCAGGGGTCACAGGGTTTGGTCTCGGTGTCAGGAGTCACTGGATTTCGTCTCTCAGTGTGAGGGGTCACTGGGTTTGGTCTCTCGGTGTGAGGGGTCACTGGGTTTGGTCTCTCGGTGTGTGGGGTCACTGGGTTTGGTCTCGGTGTCAGGGGTCTCTGGGTTTTGTCTCGATGTCGGGGTCACTTGGTTTTGTCTCTCAGTGTGAGGGGTCTCTGGGTTTGGTCTCTCGGTGTCAGGGGTCACTGGGTTTGGTCTCTCGGTGTGAGGTGTCACTTGGCTTTGTCTCTCAGTGTGAGGGGTCTCTGGGTTTGGTCTCTCGGTTTCAGGGTTCAGTGGGTTAGGTCTCTCGATGTGAAGGGTCACTTGGTTTTGTCTCTCAGTGTGACGGGTCACTGGGTTTCATCTCTCGGTGTGAGGGGTCACTGGGTTTGGTCTCTTGGTGTCAGGCGTCACTGAAATGGTCTCATGCTGTCAGGGGTCACTAGGTTTGGTCTGGGTGACAGGGGTCACTGGGTGTGGACTCTCGGTGTCGGGGGTCACTGGGTTTGGTCTCTCGCTGTCAGGGGTCACTGGGTTTGGTCTCTTGGTGTCAGGGGTCACTGACATGGTCTCATGCTGTCAGGGGTCACTAGGTTTGGTCTGGGTGTCAGGGGTCACTGGATTTGGTCTCTTGCTGTCAGGGGTCACTGGGTTTGGTCTCAGTGTCAGGGGTCACTGGGTTTGATCTCGGTGTCGGGGGTCACTGGGTTTGGTCTCGGTGTCAGGGGTCACTGGATTTCATCTCTCAGTGTGAGGGGTCATTGGGTTTGGTCTCTCGTTGTGAGGGGTCATTGGGTTTGGTCTCTCAGTGTCAGGGGTCACTGGATTTGGTCTCTTGCTTTCAGGGGTTACTGGGTTTGATCTCAGTGTCAGTGGTCACTGGGTTTGGTCTCTCGGTGTGAGGGGTCACTGGGTTTGGTCTCGGTGTCAGGGGTCATTGGGTTTGGTCTCTCGCAGTCAGGAGTTACTAGGTTTGGTCTCAGTGTCGGGGTCACTGGGTTTGGTCTCGGTGTCAGGGGTCACTGGATTTGGTCTCTCGCTTTCAGGGGTCACTGGGTTTACGTTCTCAGTGTCAGGGGTCACTGGGTTTAGGTCTCAGTGTGAGGGATCACTGAGTTAGGTCTCTCGGTGTCAGGGGTCACTGGGTTTGATCTCGGTGTCAGGGGTCACAGGGTTTGGTCTCGGTGTCAGGAGTCACTGGATTTCGTCTCTCAGTGTGAGGGGTCACTGGGTTTGGTCTCTCGGTGTGAGGGGTCACTGGGTTTGGTCTCTCGGTGTGTGGGGTCACTGGGTTTGGGCTCGGTGTCAGGGGTCTCTGGGTTTTGTCTCGATGTCGGGGTCACTGGGTTTGGTCTCGGTGTGAGGGGTCACTGGGTTTGGTCTCTCGCTGTCAGGAGTTACTAGGTTTGGTCTCAGTGTCAGCGGTCACTGGGTTTGGTCTCGGTGTCATGGGTCACTGGATTTGGTCTCTCGCTTTCAGGGGTCACTGGGTTTGGTCTCGGTGTCAGGGGTCACTGGGTTTGGTCTCTCCGTGTGAGGTGTCACTTGGCTTTGTCTCTCAGTGTGAGGGGTCTCTGGGTTTGGTCTCTCGGTTTCAGGGTTCAGTGGGTTAGGTCTCTCGATGTGAAGGGTCACTTGGTTTTGTCTCTCAGTGTGATGGGTCACTGGGTTTCATCTCTCGGTGTGAGGGGTCACTGGGTTTGGTCTCTTGGTGTCAGGCGTCACTGAAATGGTCTCATGCTGTCAGGGGTCACTAGGTTTGGTCTGGGTGACAGGGGTCACTGGGTGTGGACTCTCGGTGTCGGGGGTCACTGGGTTTGGTCTCTCGCTGTCAGGGGTCACTGGGTTTGGTCTCTTGGTGTCAGGGGTCACTGACATGGTCTCATGCTGTCAGGGGTCACTAGGTTTGGTCTGGGTGTCAGGGGTCACTGGATTTGGTCTCTTGCTGTCAGGGGTCACTGGGTTTGGTCTCAGTGTCAGGGGTCACTGGGTTTGATCTCGGTGTCGGGGGTCACTGGGTTTGGTCTCGGTGTCAGGGGTCACTGGGTTTGGTCTCGGTGTCAGGGGTCACTGGGTTTGGTCTCGGTGTCAGGGGTCACTGGATTTGGTCTCGGTGTCAGGGGTCACTGGATTTTATCTCTCAGTGTGAGGGGTCATTGGGTTTGGTCTCTCGTTGTGAGGGGTCATTGGGTTTGGTCTCTCAGTGTCAGGGGTCACTGGATTTGGTCTCTTGCTTTCAGGGGTTACTGGGTTTGATCTCAGTGTCAGGGGTCACTGGGTTTGGTCTCTCGGTGTGAGGGGTCACTGGGTTTGGTCTCTCGCTGTCAGGGGTCACTGGATTCCGTCACTCACTGTGAGGGGTCATTCGGTTTGGTCTCTCGGTGTGAGGGGTCACTGGGTTTGGTCTCTCGATGTGAGGGATCACTGGGTTTGCGCTCTCGGTGTCAGGGGTCACTGGATTTCGTCTCAGTGTGAGGGGTCATTGGGCTTGGTCTCTCGGTGTGAGGGGTCAATGGGTTTGCTCTCTCGGTGTCAGGGGTCACTGGGTTTGCTCTCTCGCTGTCAGGAGTCATTAGGTTTGGTCTCAGTGTCAGGGGTCACTGGGTTTGCTCTCTCGGTGTCAGGGATCACTGGGTTTGGTCTCTCGGTGTGAGGGGTCACTGGATTTGGTCGCTCGCTTTCAGGGGTCACTGGGTTTACGTTCTCAGTGTCAAGGGTCACTGGGTTTCGGTTCTCAGTGTGAGTGATCACTGAGTTAGGTCTCTCGGTGTCAGGGGTCAGTGGGTTTGGTCTCTCGGTGTCAGGGGTCATTGGGTTTGGTCTCTCGGTGTCAGGGGTCACTGGGTTTGATCTCGGTGTCAGGGGCACTGGGTTTGGTATCTCGGTGTCAGGGGTCAATAGGTTTGGTCTTGGTGTCGGGGGTCACTGGGTTTGATCCCGGTGTCGGGGTCACTGGGTTTGGTCTCGGTGTCAGGGGTCACTGGGTTTGGTCTCTCGCTTTCAGGGGTTACTGGGTTTGATCTCAGTGACAGGGGTCACTGGGTTTGATCTCAGTGACAGGGGTCACTGGGTTTGGTCTCTCAGTGTGAGGGGTCATTGGGTTTGGTCTCTCGGAGTGAGGGGTCATTGGGTTTGGTCTCTCGGTGTCAGGGGTCACTGGATTTGGTCTCTCGCTTTCAGGGGTTACTGGGTTTGATCTCAGTGAAAGGGGTCACTGGGTTTGGTCTCTCGGTGTGAGGGGTCACTGGGTTTGATCTCAGTGTCAGGGGTCACTGGGTTTGGTCTCTCGCTGTCAGGGGTCACTGGATTCCGTCACTCAGTGTGAGGGGTCACTGGGTTTGGTCTCTCAGTGTGAGGGGTCACTGGGTTTGCTCTCTCGGTGTCAGGAGTCATTAGGTTTGGTCTCAGTGTCAGGGGTCACTGGGTTTGGTCTCGGTGTCAGGGGTCACTGGATTTCGTCTCAGTGTGAGGGGTCATTGGGTTTGGTCTCTTGGTGTGAGGGGTCACTGGGTTTGGTCTCTCGGTGTGAGGGGTCACTGGGTTTGCTCTCTCGGTGTCAGGACTCATTAGGTTTGGTCTCAATCTCAGGGGTCACTGGGTTTGGTCTCTCGCTGTGAGAGGTCACTGGATTTGGTCTCTCGCTGTCAGGGGTCACTGGGTTTACGTTCTCAGTGTCAGGGGTCACTGGGTTTAGGTCTCAGTGTGAGGGATCACTGAGTTAGGTCTCTCGGTGTCAGGGGTCACTGGGTTTGGTCTCTCGGTGTCAGGGGTCACTGGGTTTGATCTCGGTGTCAGGGGTCACAGGGTTTGGTCTCGGTGTCAGGAGTCACTGGATTTCGTCTCTCAGTGTGAGGGGTCACTGGGTTTGGTCTCTCGGTGTGAGGGGTCACTGGGTTTGGTCTCTCGGTGTGTGGGGTCACTGGGTTTGGTCTCGGTGTCAGGGGTCTCTGGGTTTTGTCTCGATGTCGGGGTCACTTGGTTTTGTCTCTCAGTGTGAGGGGTCTCTGGGTTTGGTCTCTCGGTGTCAGGGGTCACTGGGTTTGGTCTCTCGGTGTGAGGTGTCACTTGGCTTTGTCTCTCAGTGTGAGGGGTCTCTGGGTTTGGTCTCTCGGTTTCAGGGTTCAGTGGGTTAGGTCTCTCGATGTGAAGGGTCACTTGGTTTTGTCTCTCAGTGTGACGGGTCACTGGGTTTCATCTCTCGGTGTGAGGGGTCACTGGGTTTGGTCTCTTGGTGTCAGGCGTCACTGAAATGGTCTCATGCTGTCAGGGGTCACTAGGTTTGGTCTGGGTGACAGGGGTCACTGGGTGTGGACTCTCGGTGTCGGGGGTCACTGGGTTTGGTCTCTCGCTGTCAGGGGTCACTGGGTTTGGTCTCTTGGTGTCAGGGGTCACTGACATGGTCTCATGCTGTCAGGGGTCACTAGGTTTGGTCTGGGTGTCAGGGGTCACTGGATTTGGTCTCTTGCTGTCAGGGGTCACTGGGTTTGGTCTCAGTGTCAGGGGTCACTGGGTTTGATCTCGGTGTCGGGGGTCACTGGGTTTGGTCTCGGTGTCAGGGGTCACTGGATTTCATCTCTCAGTGTGAGGGGTCATTGGGTTTGGTCTCTCGTTGTGAGGGGTCATTGGGTTTGGTCTCTCAGTGTCAGGGGTCACTGGATTTGGTCTCTTGCTTTCAGGGGTTACTGGGTTTGATCTCAGTGTCAGTGGTCACTGGGTTTGGTCTCTCGGTGTGAGGGGTCACTGGGTTTGGTCTCGGTGTCAGGGGTCATTGGGTTTGGTCTCTCGCAGTCAGGAGTTACTAGGTTTGGTCTCAGTGTCGGGGTCACTGGGTTTGGTCTCGGTGTCAGGGGTCACTGGATTTGGTCTCTCGCTTTCAGGGGTCACTGGGTTTACGTTCTCAGTGTCAGGGGTCACTGGGTTTAGGTCTCAGTGTGAGGGATCACTGAGTTAGGTCTCTCGGTGTCAGGGGTCACTGGGTTTGATCTCGGTGTCAGGGGTCACAGGGTTTGGTCTCGGTGTCAGGAGTCACTGGATTTCGTCTCTCAGTGTGAGGGGTCACTGGGTTTGGTCTCTCGGTGTGAGGGGTCACTGGGTTTGGTCTCTCGGTGTGTGGGGTCACTGGGTTTGGTCTCGGTGTCAGGGGTCTCTGGGTTTTGTCTCGATGTCGGGGTCACTGGGTTTGGTCTCGGTGTGAGGGGTCACTGGGTTTGGTCTCTCGCTGTCAGGAGTTACTAGGTTTGGTCTCAGTGTCAGCGGTCACTGGGTTTGGTCTCGGTGTCATGGGTCACTGGGTTTGGTCTCTCGCTTTCAGGGGTCACTGGGTTTGGTCTCGGTGTCAGGGGTCACTGGGTTTGGTCTCTCCGTGTGAGGTGTCACTTGGCTTTGTCTCTCAGTGTGAGGGGTCTCTGGGTTTGGTCTCTCGGTTTCAGGCGTCAGTGGGTTAGGTCTCTCGATGTGAAGGGTCACTTGGTTTTGTCTCTCAGTGTGATGGGTCACTGGGTTTCATCTCTCGGTGTGAGGGGTCACTGGGTTTGGTCTCTTGGTGTCAGGCGTCACTGAAATGGTCTCATGCTGTCAGGGGTCACTAGGTTTGGTCTGGGTGACAGGGGTCACTGGGTGTGGACTCTCGGTGTCGGGGGTCACTGGGTTTGGTCTCTCGCTGTCAGGGGTCACTGGGTTTGGTCTCTTGGTGTCAGGGGTCACTGACATGGTCTCATGCTGTCAGGGGTCACTAGGTTTGGTCTGGGTGTCAGGGGTCACTGGATTTGGTCTCTTGCTGTCAGGGGTCACTGGGTTTGGTCTCAGTGTCAGGGGTCACTGGGTTTGATCTCGGTGTCGGGGGTCACTGGGTTTGGTCTCGGTGTCAGGGGTCACTGGGTTTGGTCTCGGTGTCAGGGGTCACTGGGTTTGGTCTCGGTGTCAGGGGTCACTGGATTTGGTCTCGGTGTCAGGGGTCACTGGATTTTATCTCTCAGTGTGAGGGGTCATTGGGTTTGGTCTCTCGTTGTGAGGGGTCATTGGGTTTGGTCTCTCAGTGTCAGGGGTCACTGGATTTGGTCTCTTGCTTTCAGGGGTTACTGGGTTTGATCTCAGTGTCAGGGGTCACTGGGTTTGGTCTCTCGGTGTGAGGGGTCACTGGGTTTGGTCTCTCGCTATCAGGGGTCACTGGATTCCGTCACTCACTGTGAGGGGTCATTCGGTTTGGTCTCTCGGTGTGAGGGGTCACTGGGTTTGGTCTCTCGATGTGAGGGATCACTGGGTTTGCGCTCTCGGTGTCAGGGGTCACTGGATTTCGTCTCAGTGTGAGGGGTCATTGGGCTTGGTCTCTCGGTGTGAGGGGTCAATGGGTTTGCTCTCTCGGTGTCAGGGGTCACTGGGTTTGCTCTCTCGCTGTCAGGAGTCATTTGGTTTGGTCTCAGTGTCAGGGGTCACTGGGTTTGCTCTCTCGGTGTCAGGGATCACTGGGTTTGGTCTCTCGGTGTGAGGGGTCACTGGATTTGGTCGCTCGCTTTCAGGGGTCACTGGGTTTACGTTCTCAGTGTCAAGGGTCACTGGGTTTCGGTTCTCAGTGTGAGTGATCACTGAGTTAGGTCTCTCGGTGTCAGGGGTCAGTGGGTTTGGTCTCTCGGTGTCAGGGGTCATTGGGTTTGGTCTCTCGGTGTCAGGGGTCACTGGGTTTGATCTCGGTGTCAGGGGCACTGGGTTTGGTATCTCGGTGTCAGGGGTCAATAGGTTTGGTCTTGGTGTCGGGGGTCACTGGGTTTGATCCCGGTGTCGGGGTCACTGGGTTTGGTCTCGGTGTCAGGGGTCACTGGGTTTGGTCTCTCGCTTTCAGGGGTTACTGGGTTTGATCTCAGTGACAGGGGTCACTGGGTTTGATCTCAGTGACAGGGGTCACTGGGTTTGGTCTCTCAGTGTGAGGGGTCATTGGGTTTGGTCTCTCGGAGTGAGGGGTCATTGGGTTTGGTCTCTCGGTGTCAGGGGTCACTGGATTTGGTCTCTCGCTTTCAGGGGTTACTGGGTTTGATCTCAGTGAAAGGGGTCACTGGGTTTGGTCTCTCGGTGTGAGGGGTCACTGGGTTTGATCTCAGTGTCAGGGGTCACTGGGTTTGGTCTCTCGCTGTCAGGGGTCACTGGATTCCGTCACTCAGTGTGAGGGGTCACTGGGTTTGGTCTCTCAGTGTGAGGGGTCACTGGGTTTGCTCTCTCGGTGTCAGGAGTCATTAGGTTTGGTCTCAGTGTCAGGGGTCACTGGGTTTGGTCTCGGTGTCAGGGGTCACTGGATTTCGTCTCAGTGTGAGGGGTCATTGGGTTTGGTCTCTTGGTGTGAGGGGTCACTGGGTTTGGTCTCTCGGTGTGAGGGGTCACTGGGTTTGCTCTCTCGGTGTCAGGACTCATTAGGTTTGGTCTCAATCTCAGGGGTCACTGGGTTTGGTCTCTCGCTGTGAGAGGTCACTGGATTTGGTCTCTCGCTGTCAGGGGTCACTGGGTTTACGTTCTCAGTGTCAGGGGTCACTGGGTTTAGGTCTCAGTGTGAGGGATCACTGAGTTAGGTCTCTCGGTGTCAGGGGTCACTGGGTTTGGTCTCTCGGTGTCAGGGGTCACTGGGTTTGATCTCGGTGTCAGGGGTCACAGGGTTTGGTCTCGGTGTCAGGAGTCACTGGATTTCGTCTCTCAGTGTGAGGGGTCACTGGGTTTGGTCTCTCGGTGTGAGGGGTCACTGGGTTTGGTCTCTCGGTGTGTGGGGTCACTGGGTTTGGCCTCGGTGTCAGGGGTCTCTGGGTTTTGTCTCGATGTCGGGGTCACTTGGTTTTGTCTCTCAGTGTGAGGGGTCTCTGGGTTTGGTCTCTCGGTGTCAGGGGTCACTGGGTTTGGTCTCTCGGTGTGAGGTGTCACTTGGCTTTGTCTCTCAGTGTGAGGGGTCTCTGGGTTTGGTCTCTCGGTTTCAGGGTTCAGTGGGTTAGGTCTCTCGATGTGAAGGGTCACTTGGTTTTGTCTCTCAGTGTGACGGGTCACTGGGTTTCATCTCTCGGTGTGAGGGGTCACTGGGTTTGGTCTCTTGGTGTCAGGTGTCACTGAAATGGTCTCATGCTGTCAGGGGTCACTAGGTTTGGTCTGGGTGACAGGGGTCACTGGGTGTGGACTCTCGGTGTCGGGGGTCACTGGGTTTGGTCTCTCGCTGTCAGGGGTCACTGGGTTTGGTCTCTTGGTGTCAGGGGTCACTAACATGGTCTCATGCTGTCAGGGGTCACTAGGTTTGGTCTGGGTGTCAGGGGTCACTGGATTTGGTCTCTTGCTGTCAGGGGTCACTGGGTTTGGTCTCAGTGTCAGGGGTCACTGGGTTTGATCTCGGTGTCGGGGGTCACTGGGTTTGGTCTCGGTGTCAGGGGTCACTGGATTTCATCTCTCAGTGTGAGGGGTCATTGGGTTTGGTCTCTCGTTGTGAGGGGTCATTGGGTTTGGTCCCTCAGTGTCAGGGGTCACTGGATTTGGTCTCTTGCTTTCAGGGGTTACTGGGTTTGATCTCAGTGTCAGTGGTCACTGGGTTTGGTCTCTCGGTGTGAGGGGTCACTGGGTTTGGTCTCGGTGTCAGGGGTCATTGGGTTTGGTCTCTCGCAGTCAGGAGTTACTAGGTTTGGTCTCAGTGTCGGGGTCACTGGGTTTGGTCTCGGTGTCAGGGGTCACTGGATTTGGTCTCTCGCTTTCAGGGGTCACTGGGTTTACGTTCTCAGTGTCAGGGGTCACTGGGTTTAGGTCTCAGTGTGAGGGATCACTGAGTTAGGTCTCTCGGTGTCAGGGGTCACTGGGTTTGGTCTCTCGGTGTCAGGGGTCACTGGGTTTGATCTCGGTGTCAGGGGTCACAGGGTTTGGTCTCGGTGTCAGGAGTCACTGGATTTCGTCTCTCAGTGTGAGGGGTCACTGGGTTTGGTCTCTCGGTGTGAGGGGTCACTGGGTTTGGTCTCTCGGTGTGTGGGGTCACTGGGTTTGGGCTCGGTGTCAGGGGTCTCTGGGTTTTGTCTCGATGTCGGGGTCACTGGGTTTGGTCTCGGTGTGAGGGGTCACTGGGTTTGGTCTCTCGCTGTCAGGAGTTACTAGGTTTGGTCTCAGTGTCAGCGGTCACTGGGTTTGGTCTCGGTGTCATGGGTCACTGGATTTGGTCTCTCGCTTTCAGGGGTCACTGGGTTTGGTCTCGGTGTCAGGGGTCACTGGGTTTGGTCTCTCCGTGTGAGGTGTCACTTGGCTTTGTCTCTCAGTGTGAGGGGTCTCTGGGTTTGGTCTCTCGGTTTCAGGCGTCAGTGGGTTAGGTCTCTCGATGTGAAGGGTCACTTGGTTTTGTCTCTCAGTGTGATGGGTCACTGGGTTTCATCTCTCGGTGTGAGGGGTCACTGGGTTTGGTCTCTTGGTGTCAGGCGTCACTGAAATGGTCTCATGCTGTCAGGGGTCACTAGGTTTGGTCTGGGTGACAGGGGTCACTGGGTGTGGACTCTCGGTGTCGGGGGTCACTGGGTTTGGTCTCTCGCTGTCAGGGGTCACTGGGTTTGGTCTCTTGGTGTCAGGGGTCACTGACATGGTCACATGCTGTCAGGGGTCACTAGGTTTGGTCTGGGTGTCAGGGGTCACTGGATTTGGTCTCTTGCTGTCAGGGGTCACTGGGTTTGGTCTCAGTGTCAGGGGTCACTGGGTTTGATCTCGGTGTCGGGGGTCACTGGGTTTGGTCTCGGTGTCAGGGGTCACTGGGTTTGGTCTCGGTGTCAGGGGTCACTGGGTTTGGTCTCGGTGTCAGGGGTCACTGGATTTGGTCTCGGTGTCAGGGGTCACTGGATTTTATCTCTCAGTGTGAGGGGTCATTGGGTTTGGTCTCTCGTTGTGAGGGGTCATTGGGTTTGGTCTCTCAGTGTCAGGGGTCACTGGATTTGGTCTCTTGCTTTCAGGGGTTACTGGGTTTGATCTCAGTGTCAGGGGTCACTGGGTTTGGTCTCTCAGTGTGAGGGGTCACTGGGTTTGGTCTCTCGCTGTCAGGGGTCACTGGATTCCGTCACTCACTGTGAGGGGTCATTCGGTTTGGTCTCTCGGTGTGAGGGGTCACTGGGTTTGGTCTCTCGATGTGAGGGATCACTGGGTTTGCGCTCTCGGTGTCAGGGGTCACTGGATTTCGTCTCAGTGTGAGGGGTCATTGGGCTTGGTCTCTCGGTGTGAGGGGTCAATGGGTTTGCTCTCTCGGTGTCAGGGGTCACTGGGTTTGCTCTCTCGCTGTCAGGAGTCATTAGGTTTGGTCTCAGTGTCAGGGGTCACTGGGTTTGCTCTCTCGGTGTCAGGGATCACTGGGTTTGGTCTCTCGGTGTGAGGGGTCACTGGATTTGGTCGCTCGCTTTCAGGGGTCACTGGGTTTACGTTCTCAGTGTCAAGGGTCACTGGGTTTCGGTTCTCAGTGTGAGGGATCACTGAGTTAGGTCTCTCGGTGTCAGGGGTCAGTGGGTTTGGTCTCTCGGTGTCAGGGGTCATTGGGTTTGGTCTCTCGGTGTCAGGGGTCACTGGGTTTGATCTCGGTGTCAGGGGCACTGGGTTTGGTATCTCGGTGTCAGGGGTCAATAGGTTTGGTCTTGGTGTCGGGGGTCACTGGGTTTGATCCCGGTGTCGGGGTCACTGGGTTTGGTCTCGGTGTCAGGGGTCACTGGGTTTGGTCTCTCGCTTTCAGGGGTCACTGGGTTTGATCTCAGTGACAGGGGTCACTGGGTTTGATCTCAGTGACAGGGGTCACTGGGTTTGATCTCAGTGACAGGGGTCACTGGGTTTGGTCTCTCAGTGTGAGGGGTCATTGGGTTTGGTCTCTCGGAGTGAGGGGTCATTGGGTTTGGTCTCTCGGTGTCAGGGGTCACTGGATTTGGTCTCTCGCTTTCAGGGGTTACTGGGTTTGATCTCAGTGAAAGGGGTCACTGGGTTTGGTCTCTCGGTGTGAGGGGTCACTGGGTTTGATCTCAGTGTCAGGGGTCACTGGGTTTGGTCTCTCGCTGTCAGGGGTCACTGGATTCCGTCACTCAGTGTGAGGGGTCACTGGGTTTGGTCTCTCAGTGTGAGGGGTCACTGGGTTTGCTCTCTCGGTGTCAGGAGTCATTAGGTTTGGTCTCAGTGTCAGGGGTCACTGGGTTTGGTCTCGGTGTCAGGGGTCACTGGATTTCGTCTCAGTGTGAGGGGTCATTGGGTTTGGTCTCTTGGTGTGAGGGGTCACTGGGTTTGGTCTCTCGGTGTGAGGGGTCACTGGGTTTGCTCTCTCGGTGTCAGGACTCATTAGGTTTGGTCTCAATCTCAGGGGTCACTGGGTTTGGTCTCTCGCTGTGAGAGGTCACTGGATTTGGTCTCTCGCTGTCAGGGGTCACTGGGTTTACGTTCTCAGTGTCAGGGGTCACTGGGTTTAGGTCTCAGTGTGAGGGATCACTGAGTTAGGTCTCTCGGTGTCAGGGGTCACTGGGTTTGGTCTCTCGGTGTCAGGGGTCACTGGGTTTGATCTCGGTGTCAGGGGTCACAGGGTTTGGTCTCGGTGTCAGGAGTCACTGGATTTCGTCTCTCAGTGTGAGGGGTCACTGGGTTTGGTCTCTCGGTGTGAGGGGTCACTGGGTTTGGTCTCTCGGTGTGTGGGGTCACTGGGTTTGGCCTCGGTGTCAGGGGTCTCTGGGTTTTGTCTCGATGTCGGGGTCACTTGGTTTTGTCTCTCAGTGTGAGGGGTCATTGGGTTTGGTCTCTCGTTGTGAGGGGTCATTGGGTTTGGTCTCTCAGTGTCAGGGGTCACTGGATTTGGTCTCTTGCTTTCAGGGGTTACTGGGTTTGATCTCAGTGTCAGTGGTCACTGGGTTTGGTCTCTCGGTGTGAGGGGTCACTGGGTTTGGTCTCGGTGTCAGGGGTCATTGGGTTTGGTCTCTCGCAGTCAGGAGTTACTAGGTTTGGTCTCAGTGTCGGGGTCACTGGGTTTGGTCTCGGTGTCAGGGGTCACTGGATTTGGTCTCTCGCTTTCAGGGGTCACTGGGTTTACGTTCTCAGTGTCAGGGGTCACTGGGTTTAGGTCTCAGTGTGAGGGATCACTGAGTTAGGTCTCTCGGTGTCAGGGGTCACTGGGTTTGGTCTCTCGGTGTCAGGGGTCACTGGGTTTGATCTCGGTGTCAGGGGTCACAGGGTTTGGTCTCGGTGTCAGGAGTCACTGGATTTCGTCTCTCAGTGTGAGGGGTCACTGGGTTTGGTCTCTCGGTGTGAGGGGTCACTGGGTTTGGTCTCTCGGTGTCAGGGGTCACTGGGTTTGGTCTCGGTGTCAGGGGTCTCTGGGTTTTGTCTCGATGTCGGGGTCACTGGGTTTGGTCTCGGTGTGAGGGGTCACTGGGTTTGGTCTCTCGCTGTCAGGAGTTACTAGGTTTGGTCTCAGTGTCAGCGGTCACTGGGTTTGGTCTCGGTGTCATGGGTCACTGGATTTGGTCTCTCGCTTTCAGGGGTCACTGGGTTTGGTCTCGGTGTCAGGGGTCACTGGGTTTGGTCTCTCCGTGTGAGGTGTCACTTGGCTTTGTCTATCAGTGTGAGGGGTCTCTGGGTTTGGTCTCTCGGTTTCAGGCGTCAGTGGGTTAGGTCTCTCGATGTGAAGGGTCACTTGGTTTTGTCTCTCAGTGTGATGGGTCACTGGGTTTCATCTCTCGGTGTGAGGGGTCACTGGGTTTGGTCTCTTGGTGTCAGGCGTCACTGAAATGGTCTCATGCTGTCAGGGGTAACTAGGTTTGGTCTGGGTGACAGGGGTCACTGGGTGTGGACTCTCGGTGTCGGGGGTCACTGGGTTTGGTCTCTCGCTGTCAGGGGTCACTGGGTTTGGTCTCTTGGTGTCAGGGGTCACTGACATGGTCTCATGCTGTCAGGGGTCACTAGGTTTGGTCTGGGTGTCAGGGGTCACTGGATTTGGTCTCTTGCTGTCAGGGGTCACTGGGTTTGGTCTCAGTGTCAGGGGTCACTGGGTTTGATCTCGGTGTCGGGGGTCACTGGGTTTGGTCTCGGTGTCAGGGGTCACTGGGTTTGGTCTCGGTGTCAGGGGTCACTGGGTTTGGTCTCGGTGTCAGGGTTCACTGGATTTGGTCTCGGTGTCAGGGGTCACTGGATTTTATCTCTCAGTGTGAGGGGTCATTGGGTTTGGTCTCTCGTTGTGAGGGGTCATTGGGTTTGGTCTCTCAGTGTCAGGGGTCACTGGATTTGGTCTCTTGCTTTCAGGGGTTACTGGGTTTGATCTCAGTGTCAGGGGTCACTGGGTTTGGTCTCTCGGTGTGAGGGGTCACTGGGTTTGGTCTCTCGCTGTCAGGGGTCACTGGATTCCGTCACTCACTGTGAGGGGTCATTCGGTTTGGTCTCTCGGTGTGAGGGGTCACTGGGTTTGGTCTCTCGATCTGAGGGATCACTGGGTTTGCGCTCTCGGTGTCAGGGGTCACTGGATTTCGTCTCAGTGTGAGGGGTCATTGGGCTTGGTCTCTCGGTGTGAGGGGTCAATGGGTTTGCTCTCTCGGTGTCAGGGGTCACTGGGTTTGCTCTCTCGCTGTCAGGAGTCATTAGGTTTGGTCTCAGTGTCAGGGGTCACTGGGTTTGCTCTCTCGGTGTCAGGGATCACTGGGTTTGGTCTCTCGGTGTGAGGGGTCACTGGATTTGGTTGCTCGCTTTCAGGGGTCACTGGGTTTACGTTCTCAGTGTCAAGGGTCACTGGGTTTCGGTTCTCAGTGTGAGGGATCACTGAGTTAGGTCTCTCGGTGTCAGGGGTCAGTGGGTTTGGTCTCTCGGTGTCAGGGGTCATTGGGTTTGGTCTCTCGGTGTCAGGGGTCACTGGGTTTGATCTCGGTGTCAGGGGCACTGGGTTTGGTATCTCGGTGTCAGGGGTCAATAGGTTTGGTCTTGGTGTCGGGGGTCACTGGGTTTGATCCCGGTGTCGGGGTCACTGGGTTTGGTCTCGGTGTCAGGGGTCACTGGGTTTGGTCTCTCGCTTTCAGGGGTTACTGGGTTTGATCTCAGTGACAGGGGTCACTGGGTTTGATCTCAGTGACAGGGGTCACTGGGTTTGGTCTCTCAGTGTGAGGGGTCATTGGGTTTGGTCTCTCGGAGTGAGGGGTCATTGGGTTTGGTCTCTCGGTGTCAGGGGTCACTGGATTTGGTCTCTCGCTTTCAGGGGTTACTGGGTTTGATCTCAGTGAAAGGGGTCACTGGGTTTGGTCTCTCGGTGTGAGGGGTCACTGGGTTTGATCTCAGTGTCAGGGGTCACTGGGTTTGGTCTCTCGCTGTCAGGGGTCACTGGATTCCGTCACTCAGTGTGAGGGGTCACTGGGTTTGGTCTCTCAGTGTGAGGGGTCACTGGGTTTGCTCTCTCGGTGTCAGGAGTCATTAGGTTTGGTCTCAGTGTCAGGGGTCACTGGGTTTGGTCTCGGTGTCAGGGGTCACTGGATTTCGTCTCAGTGTGAGGGGTCATTGGGTTTGGTCTCTTGGTGTGAGGGGTCACTGGGTTTGGTCTCTCGGTGTGAGGGGTCACTGGGTTTGCTCTCTCGGTGTCAGGACTCATTAGGTTTGGTCTCAATCTCAGGGGTCACTGGGTTTGGTCTCTCGCTGTGAGAGGTCACTGGATTTGGTCTCTCGCTGTCAGGGGTCACTGGGTTTACGTTCTCAGTGTCAGGGGTCACTGGGTTTAGGTCTCAGTGTGAGGGATCACTGAGTTAGGTCTCTCGGTGTCAGGGGTCACTGGGTTTGGTCTCTCGGTGTCAGGGGTCACTGGGTTTGATCTCGGTGTCAGGGGTCACAGGGTTTGGTCTCGGTGTCAGGAGTCACTGGATTTCGTCTCTCAGTGTGAGGGGTCACTGGGTTTGGTCTCTCGGTGTGAGGGGTCACTGGGTTTGGTCTCTCGGTGTGTGGGGTCACTGGGTTTGGCCTCGGTGTCAGGGGTCTCTGGGTTTTGTCTCGATGTCGGGGTCACTTGGTTTTGTCTCTCAGTGTGAGGGGTCTCTGGGTTTGGTCTCTCGGTGTCAGGGGTCACTGGGTTTGGTCTCTCGGTGTGAGGTGTCACTTGGCTTTGTCTCTCAGTGTGAGGGGTCTCTGGGTTTGGTCTCTCGGTTTCAGGGTTCAGTGGGTTAGGTCTCTCGATGTGAAGGGTCACTTGGTTTTGTCTCTCAGTGTGACGGGTCACTGGGTTTCATCTCTCGGTGTGAGGGGTCACTGGGTTTGGTCTCTTGGTGTCAGGTGTCACTGAAATGGTCTCATGCTGTCAGGGGTAACTAGGTTTGGTCTGGGTGACAGGGGTCACTGGGTGTGGACTCTCGGTGTCGGGGGTCACTGGGTTTGGTCTCTCGCTGTCAGGGGTCACTGGGTTTGGTCTCTTGGTGTCAGGGGTCACTGACATGGTCTCATGCTGTCAGGGGTCACTAGGTTTGGTCTGGGTGTCAGGGGTCACTGGATTTGGTCTCTTGCTGTCAGGGGTCACTGGGTTTGGTCTCAGTGTCAGGGGTCACTGGGTTTGATCTCGGTGTCGGGGGTCACTGGGTTTGGTCTCGGTGTCAGGGGTCACTGGATTTCATCTCTCAGTGTGAGGGGTCATTGGGTTTGGTCTCTCGTTGTGAGGGGTCATTGGGTTTGGTCTCTCAGTGTCAGGGGTCACTGGATTTGATCTCTTGCTTTCAGGGGTTACTGGGTTTGATCTCAGTGTCAGTGGTCACTGGGTTTGGTCTCTCGGTGTGAGGGGTCACTGGGTTTGGTCTCGGTGTCAGGGGTCATTGGGTTTGGTCTCTCGCAGTCAGGAGTTACTAGGTTTGGTCTCAGTGTCGGGGTCACTGGGTTTGGTCTCGGTGTCAGGGGTCACTGGATTTGGTCTCTCGCTTTCAGGGGTCACTGGGTTTACGTTCTCAGTGTCAGGGGTCACTGGGTTTAGGTCTCAGTGTGAGGGATCACTGAGTTAGGTCTCTCGGTGTCAGGGGTCACTGGGTTTGGTCTCTCGGTGTCAGGGGTCACTGGGTTTGATCTCGGTGTCAGGGGTCACAGGGTTTGGTCTCGGTGTCAGGAGTCACTGGATTTCGTCTCTCAGTGTGAGGGGTCACTGGGTTTGGTCTCTCGGTGTGAGGGGTCACTGGGTTTGGTCTCTCGGTGTGTGGGGTCACTGGGTTTGGTCTCGGTGTCAGGGGTCTCTGGGTTTTGTCTCGATGTCGGGGTCACTGGGTTTGGTCTCGGTGTGAGGGGTCACTGGGTTTGGTCTCTCGCTGTCAGGAGTTACTAGGTTTGGTCTCAGTGTCAGCGGTCACTGGGTTTGGTCTCGGTGTCATGGGTCACTGGATTTGGTCTCTCGCTTTCAGGGGTCACTGGGTTTGGTCTCGGTGTCAGGGGTCACTGGGTTTGGTCTCTCCGTGTGAGGTGTCACTTGGCTTTGTCTCTCAGTGTGAGGGGTCTCTGGGTTTGGTCTCTCGGTTTCAGGCGTCAGTGGGTTAGGTCTCTCGATGTGAAGGGTCACTTGGTTTTGTCTCTCAGTGTGATGGGTCACTGGGTTTCATCTCTCGGTGTGAGGGGTCACTGGGTTTGGTCTCTTGGTGTCAGGCGTCACTGAAATGGTCTCATGCTGTCAGGGGTCACTAGGTTTGGTCTGGGTGACAGGGGTCACTGGGTGTGGACTCTCGGTGTCGGGGGTCACTGGGTTTGGTCTCTCGCTGTCAGGGGTCACTGGGTTTGGTCTCTTGGTGTCAGGGGTCACTGACATGGTCTCATGCTGTCAGGGGTCACTAGGTTTGGTCTGGGTGTCAGGGGTCACTGGATTTGGTCTCTTGCTGTCAGGGGTCACTGGGTTTGGTCTCAGTGTCAGGGGTCACTGGGTTTGATCTCGGTGTCGGGGGTCACTGGGTTTGGTCTCGGTGTCAGGGGTCACTGGATTTCATCTCTCAGTGTGAGGGGTCATTGGGTTTGGTCTCTCGTTGTGAGGGGTCATTGGGTTTGGTCTCTCAGTGTCAGGGGTCACTGGATTTGGTCTCTTGCTTTCAGGGGTTACTGGGTTTGATCTCAGTGTCAGTGGTCACTGGGTTTGGTCTCTCGGTGTGAGGGGTCACTGGGTTTGGTCTCGGTGTCAGGGGTCACTGGGTTTGGTCTCTCGCAGTCAGGAGTTACTAGGTTTGGTCTCAGTGTCGGGGTCACTGGGTTTGGTCTCGGTGTCAGGGGTCACTGGATTTGGTCTCTCGCTTTCAGGGGTCACTGGGTTTGGTCTCGGTGTCAAGGGTCACTGGGTTTGGTCTCTCGGTGTGAGGTGTCACTTGGTTTTGTCTCTCAGTGTGAAGGGTCACTTGGTTTTGTCTCTCAGTGTGAGGGGTCACTGGGTTTGGTTTCTCGCAGTCAGGGGTCACTGGGCTTGGTCTCTCGGTGTGAGGGGTCATTTGTTTTGGTCTCGCGGTGTGAGGGGTCACTGGGTTTTTTCTCTCGGTGTCAGGAGTCACTGGGTTTTGTCTCGTTGTAGGGGTCACTGGGTTTGGTCCGTCGCTGTCAGGGGTCACTGGGTTTGGTCTCAGTGTCAGGGGTCACTGGGTTTGGTCTGTCGCTGTCAGGGGTCACTGTGTTTGGTCTCAGTGTCAGGGGTCACCGGGTTTGGTCTCTCGCCGTCAGTGGTCACTGGGTTTTCTCTCTCGGTGTCAGGGGTCACTGGGTTTGCTCTCTCGGTGTCAGGGGTCACTGGGTTTGGTCTCAGTGTCAGGGATCACTGGGTTTGGTCTCGGTATCTGGGTCACTGGGTTTGGTCTCGGTGTCAGGTGTCACTGGATTTAATCTCTCAGTGTGAGGGGTCATTGGGTTTGGTCTCATGCTGTCAGGGGTCACTGGGTTTGGTCTCTCGGTGTCAGGGGTCACTGGGTTTGGTCTCTCGGTGTGAGGGGTCACTGGATTTGGTCTCTTGCTGTCAGGGGTCACTGGGTTTGGTCTCGTTGTCAGGGGTCACTGGGTTTGGTCTCGTTGTCAGGGGTCACTGGGTTTGGTCTCTCGGTGTCAGGGGTCACTGCGTTTGATCTCAGTGTCAGGGGTCACTGGGTTTGGTCTCGGTGTCAGGGGTCACTGGGTTTGGTCTCGGTGTCAGGGGTCACTGGGTTTGGTCTCTCGGTGTCAGGGGTCACTGGAATTGGTCTCATGCTGTCGGGGTGAATAGGTTTGGTCTGGGTGTCAGGGGTCACTGGGTTTGGACTCGGTGTCAGGGGTCACTGGGTTTGGTCTCGGTGTCAGGGGTCACTGGTTTGGTCTCTTGCTGTCAGGGGTCACTGGGTTTGATCTCGGTTTCAGGGGTAACTGGATTTGGTCTCTTGCTGTCAGGAGTCACTGGGTTTGGTCAGTGTCAGTGGTCACTGCGTTTGATCTCGGTGTCAGGGGGTCACTGGGTTTGGTCTCGGTGTCAGGGGGTCACTAGGTTTGGTCTCTCGGTGTCAGGGATCACTGGGTTTGGTCTTTCTGTGTCAGGGGTCACTGGGTTTAGGTTCTCAGTGTCAGGGGTCACTGGGTTTGGTCTCTCGGTCTGAGGGGTCACTGGGTTTGGTCTCTCGGTGTCAGGGGTCACTGGATTTGGTCTCAGTGTCAGGGGTGACTGGGTTTGATCTCGGTGTCAGGGGGTCACTGGATTAGGTCTCGGTGTCAGGGTTCACTGGATTTCGTCTCTCAGTGTGAGGGGTCACTGGGTTTGGTCTCTCGGTGTGAGGGGTCATTGGGTTTGGTCTCTCGGTGTGAGGGGTCACTGGGTTTGGTTTTTCGCAGTCAGGGGTCACTGGGTTTGGTCTCTCGGTGTGAGGGCTCATTGGGTTTGGTCTCTCGGTGTGAGGGGTCACTGCGTTTGGTTTCTCGCAGTCAGGGGTCACTGGGTTTGGTCTCTCGGTGTGAGGGGTCACTGGGCTTGGTTTCCCGCAGTCAGGGGTCACTGGGCTTGGTCTCTCGGTGTGAGGGGTCATTGGTTTTGGTCTCTCGGTGTGAGGGGTCACTGGGTTTGGTCTCTCGGTGTCAGGGGTCACTGGGTTTTGTCTCGTTGTAGGGGTCACTGGGTTTGGTCTGTCGCTGTCAGGGGTCACTGGGTTTGGTCTCAGTGTCAGGGGTCACCGGGTTTGGTCTCCCGCCGTCAGTGGTCACTGGGTTTTCTCTCTCGGTGTCAGGGGTCACTGGGTTTGCTCTCTCGGTGTCAGGGGTCACTGGGTTTGGTCTCAGTGTCAGGGATCACTGGGTTTGGTCTCGGTATCGGGGTCACTGGGTTTGGTCTCGGTGTCAGGTGTCACTGGATTTAATCTCTCAGTGTGAGGGGTCATTGGGTTTGGTCTCATGCTGTCAGGGGTTACTGGGTTTGGTCTCTCGGTGTCAGGGGTCACTGGGTTTGGTCTCTTGGTGTGAGGGGTCACTGGGTTTGGTCTCTCGGTGTCAGGGGTCACTGCGTTTGATCTCAGTGTCAGGCGTCACTGGGTTTGGTCTCGGTGTCAGGAGACACTGGATTTCGTCCCTCAGTGTGAGGGGTCACTGGGTTTGGTCTCTCGGTATGAGCGGTCACTGCGTTTGGTCTCGGTGTGAGGGGTCACTGGGTTTGGTCTCTCGCAGTCAGGGGTCACTGGGTTTGGTCTCTCGCAGTCAGGGGTCACTGGGTTTGGTCTCGGTGTCAGTGGTCACTGGGTTTGGTCTCGGTGTCAGGGGTCACTGGGTTTGGTCTCGGTGTCAGGGGTCACTGGGTTTGGTCTCAGTGTCAGGGGTCACTGTGTTTGGTTTCGGTGTCAGGGGTCACTGGATTCCGTCTCTCAGTGTGAGGGGTAAGTGGGTTTGGTCTCTTGGTGTGAGGGGTCACTCGGTTTGGTCTCGGTGTGAGGGGTCACTGGGTTTGGTCTCTCGGTGTCAGGGGTCACTGGGTTTGGTTTCTCGCAGTCAGGGGTCACTGGGTTTGGTCTCTCGGTGTGAGGGGTCATTGGTTTTGGTCTCTCGGTGTGAGGGGTCACTGGGTTTGGTCTCTCGGTGTCAGGGGTCACTGGGTTTTGTCTCGCTGTAGGGGTCACTGGGTTTGGCCTGTCGCTGTCAGGGGTCACTGGGTTTGGTCTCAGTGTCAGGGGTCACTGGGTTTGGTCTCTCGCCGTCAGTGGTCACTGGGTTTGGTATCTCGGTGTCAGGGGTCACTGGGTTTGTTCTCGGTGTCGGGGTCACTGGGTTTGGTCTCGGTGTCAGGTGTCACTGGATTTAATCTCTCAGTGTGAGGGGTCATTGGGTTTGTTCTCATGCTGTCAGGGGTCACTGGGTTTGGTCTCTCGGTGTCGGGGTCACTGGGTTTGGTCTCTCGGTGTGAGGGGTCACTGGATTTGGTCTCTCGCTGTCAGGGGTCACTGGGTTTGGTCTCGTTGTCAGGGGTCACTGGCTTTGGTCTCTCGGTGTCAGGGGTAAGTGGGTTTGGTCTCTTGGTGTGAGGGGTCACTCGGTTTGGTCTCGGTGTGAGGGGTCACTGGGTTTGGTCTCTCGGTGTCAGGGGTCACTGGGTTTGGTCTCTCAGTGTGAGGGGTCATTGGTTTTGGTCTCTCGGTGTCAGGGGTCACTGGGTTTGGTCTCTCGGTGTCAGGGGTCACTGGGTTTTGTCTCGTTGTAGGGGTCACTGGGTTTGGCCTGTCGCTGTCAGGGGTCACTGGGTTTGGTCTCAGTGTCAGGGGTCACTGGGTTTAGTCTCTCGCCATCAGTGGTCACTGGGTTTGGTATCTCAGTGTCAGGGGTCACTGGGTTTGTTCTCGGTGTCGGGGTCACTGGGTTTGGTCTCGGTGTCAGGTGTCACTGGATTTAATCTCTCAGTGTGAGGGGTCATTGGGTTTGTTCTCATGCTGTCAGGGGTCACTGGGTTTGGTCTCTCGGTGTCGGGGTCACTGGGTTTGGTCTCTCGGTGTGAGGGGTCACTGGATTTGGTCTCTCGCTGTCAGGGGTCACTGGGTTTGGTCTCGTTGTCAGGGGTCACTGGCTTTGGTCTCTCGGTGTCAGGGGTCACCTCATTTGATCTCAGTGTCAGGGGTCACTGGGTTTGGTCTCGGTGTCAGGAGTCACTGGATTTCGTCTCTCAGTGTGAGGGGTCACTGGGTTTGGTCTCTCGGTGTGAGGGGTTACTGGGTTTGGTCTCTCAGTGTGAGGGGTCGCTGGGTTTGGTCTCTTAGTGTCAGGGTTCACTGTGTTTGGTCTCTCGGTGTCATGGGTCACTGGGTTTGGTCTCTCGGTGTCAGGGGTCACTGGGTTTGGTCTCTCGGTGTCAGTGGTCACTGGGTTTGGTCTCTTGGTGTCAGGGGTCACTGGGTTTGGTCTCAGTTTCCGGGGTCACTGTGTTTGGTCTCAGTGTCTGGAGTCACTAGGTTTGGTCTTGGTGTCAGAGGTCACTGGATTTCGTCTCTCAGTGTGAAGTGTCACCGGGTTTGGGCTCATGTCAGGGATCACTGGGTTTGGTCTCCCAGTGTGAGGGGTCACTGGGTTTGGTCTGTCGCTGTCAGGGGTCACTGGGTTTGGTCTCAGTGTGAGGGGTCACTGGTTTTGGTCTCTCAATGTCACAGGAAGCATTAGATACAAATTTGACACTGAACCACACAAGGTGATATTTGTGGTATAGGTTTTAAGGAGTGAACTAAAGGTAGAAAGTGAGGTGAAGAGGTTTAAGGAGGAAATTCCTGAGCTTGGGGCTCAGACAGCTAAAGGCACGGCTGCCAATGGTGGAGCAATTGAAATTTGGGGATTTCCAAGAGGCCAGAATTGGAGGAGCGTATATATCTTGGAGGGTTGTGGTGCTGGAGGAGATGGAAGGCCATGGATAGATTTGAAAACAAGGAAGAGAATTTTAAAATAAAGATGGTGGTATTTTGTCACTGGACTAGTAAGCCAAAGGTGCAGGTTATTGCTCTTGGGACACGGGTTCAAATCCCACCATGGTAGCTGGATGCAATTTGGATTTAATTAATAAATCTAGAATTGAAAGCTAGTCTCAGTAATGGTGACCATGTCCTGAATTTTACGTGCCCTGGGTGGGCGTGCGCCCCACCCGAACAGGTGTAAAATCGCGCGAGATGATGTCGGACAAGTGTTCCAACATCATTGCATACTTGTGTAGGCACGCAAGGCAATCAGAAAAGCATCTGCCAACAATTAAGCTCATTATCAGCCCAAATGTAAGTAACTTTTCATGGCCCATCCAACCTTACAGTTGGCGGACGGGCCAATCGGCCAGGCGGTCTTTAGATTTTTGATTAAACCTCATCCAAGAGCAGGATGAAACCTCCATTAGGATATAAAATAAAAAGAATTGTCTTAGGACTGCATTTTTTATGAGCTATACTTTCAGGTGCTTGACTGTGCTGCATGGACATTTTTTGCATCATTTTTGGGCTTTTTTTTATTATTTGGAGGTCTGCAGCTCCCTGAGGCAACTGTCTGCTGAACAAATGCTGTCCTTGCCAGCAACATCCATATCCCATGAAAGAATAACTGAAATTAAGACGTTGCTTAATCAGAGCCAAAGTAAATTGGTGAGCCCAGGGGTGATGGGGGACAGGGCTTGGTGTGAGTTAGGATATAGACAGCAGAGTTTTATTTTGACTTAAGTCTAGAGGGTAAAAGGTGAGTTATCACACAATCACAGAATTGTTATGATGCAGAAGGAGGCCATTCGGCCCATCGTGTCTGCACCGGCTCCCTGAGCATTTTAACTTAGTGCCAATCTCCTGCCTTTTCCCCATAACCCTGCACATTGTTTCTATATAAACAATCATCCAATGCCCTCTTGAAAGCCCCAAGCGAACCAGCCTCCATCACACTTCCAGGCACTGCATTCCAAACCCCAACTACTCGCTGTGTAAAAAAAAAAAAATTCTCATTTTGCATTTGCTTTTTTTGCAAAGCGCTTAAAAACTGTGCCCTCTGGTTCTTGGTTAGTTTACAAGCAGGACAGTTTCTCCCTAGCTACTCTGTCCAGAGCCCTCATAATTTTGAAAACTTCTATCAAGTCTCCTCTTGCCTTCTCCTCTCCAAGGAAAACAGTCCCAACTTCTCCAATCTTTCCTCATAACTTAAATGTCTCATCCCTGGAACCATTCTCATAGACCTCTTCTGCACTCTCTCCAATGCGTTCACATCCTTCCAATAGTGTGGTGCCCAGAACTGTACACAATACTCCAGCTGAGGTCTAACCAGTGTCTTATATAAGTTCATCATAACCTCCCTGCTCTTGTACTCTATGCCTTTATTAATGAAGCCTAGAATACTGTATGCTTTAGAAACAGCTCTCTCTACCTGTTCTGTCATCTTTAATGACTCATGTACATATACACCCAGGTCTCTCTACTCCTGCACACCCTTTAGAATAGGAATCTTTATTTTATACTGTCTCTCCATGTTCTTTATACCAAAGTGCATCACCTCACATTTCTCCTCATTGAACTTCATCTTCCACCTATCTGCCCACTCCACCAATGTGTCAATGTCCTTTTGAAGTTCCACCATCCTCCTCACAGTTTACAATTCTCTCAAGTTTTGTGCCATCTGCAAACTTTGAAATTGTCCCTTGCACACCAAGATCTAGATCATTTATATATATCAGGAAAAGCAAGGGTACCAATACCGACCCCTGGGGAACTCTACTACAAACTTTCTCCCAACGCGATATGTCTGCAAAAGTGCTTGCAAAATGGCTCTGATATGAACAGAACATTCTAGAAAGGAATAGAGCAACAAGGAGTTCAAATCTGACTGGAAGGCAGAGGCTCTACCCCCTTCACAAAACTTTTACTCTCCTCGAATTTGTCTGCATAAACAAACATGTTATTTAACATGCTGTACTCTATCTTTTCCACCCGCCTCACCCCATCCCCCACCACCCCCAGCGCACCCCCCTCCCCCCCCCAACAACTTTCAGTCTCCTCTGGTTTTGAGATTAATCTCCCTGAGGATCAGGTTGTCACAGAATATGGTTTAATTGGTCAAAGGTGGTCACTTCAATCACCAAGATCACAAATCTATATTATTGTGATGCAATACTAGCTCACAACCTCTCGAATGCACAGTCCACCCACCTGCTTATCAGTTCCTCATTCTACCACCAATTACTGGGGAACAGTCACAAAACAGCCCTCCCTGAAGTTGCTGTGACAACATCAACAGACCTAGGGCTTTCTCAATGCACACAACCAGTAAAACTGTCAGCGTCACTCAGACCCTGTTAAATCACAATTTACAGATCATCATTACTGTTCCCTTAATCTCCAATACAGTGAGAGAAAGAGAGAGACCCTCCACCAAGAGAAAGACCCTCCAATAGAGAGGAAGAGAGAGACTCCAACAGAGAGATGGGGAGAGAGAAAGACACTCCAATAGAGAGATGGTCCCTTAACAGAGAGAGACACTCCAACAGAGAAATGAGAGAGACACCCCAATAGAGATAGATAGAGAGAGACACTCCAAGAGGGAGTTAGAGAGAGAGATACTCCATAGCGAGAGATAGATAGAGAAATAGAGAGAGACACACTCCAAGAGAGAGAGTTGGAGAGAGAGAGTGAGAGACGCTCCAATCGAGTGAGACAGATAGAAAAAGAGACACTTCAATAGAGAGGGATAGATAGAGAAAGAGTGTGTGAGAGAGAGAGAGAGAGACGACAATAGAGGGAGGGAAAGAGAGAGACTCCAACAGAGAGGTAGATAGATAGAGAGAGAGATAGAGAGAGAGACTCCAATAGAGAGAGAGAGAGATAGAGAGAGACTCCAATAGAGAGAGAGCGAGAGCGAGATACAATCTAATAGAGAGAGAGAGAGGGACTCCAATAGAGAGGGAGAGATAATCCAATAAACAGAGAGAGAGAGACACTCCAGTAGAGAGCAACACTCCAATAAAGAGAGAGAGAGAGAGACACCCCAATAGAGAGAGAGAGAGACCCCAATAGAGAGAGAGGGGGGAGGGAGAGATAGAGAGAGAGAGTCCAATACAGAGAAAGAGAGAGAGACAGTCCAATACAGACAGAGAGAGACAGAGAGAGGCACACCAATGGAGAGAGATAGATAGATAGAGGGAGAGAGAGAAAGAAAGAGAAATAGAGACACTCCAATAGAGACATAGAGAAAGAGAGAGAGAGGGAGACACTCCAATAGAGAGAGAGAAAGAAAGAGATAGAGACACTCTGATAGAGAGAGATAGAGAGACAAAGAGAGAGAGGCACTCCAATGGAGGGAGATAGAGAGAGAGAGAGAGAAAGAGAGAGAGAAAGAGACACTCCAACAGAGGGATAGAGAAAGAGAGAGAGGGAGACACTCCAGTAGGGAAATAGAGAGAGAGACACTCTAATAGAGAGAGAGAGACACTCCAATAAAGAGAGAGAGAAACACTCTAATAGAGCAAGAGGGAGAGACATTCCAATAGAGAGACAGAAAGAGAGAGAGACATTCCAATGGAGAGAAAGAGACACACCAATAGTGAGACAGAGACACTCCAAAAGAGGGAGATAGATGTAGAGAGAGAGACACTCCAATGGACAGAAATAAACACGGAGAGAGACTCCAATAGAGAGAAAGAGAGAGAGATAGAGACACTCCAATAGACTCATAGAGAAAGAGAGAGGGGGAGACACTCCAATAGAGAGAGAGAGAGAGAGACAATCCAATAGACAGAAATAAATAGAGAGAGAGAGGCTCCAGTAAAGAGAGAGATATATATAGAGGGAGAGACACTCTCCAATAGAGAGAGAGAGAAACACTCCAATAGAAAGAGAGAGAGAGACACTCCAATAGAAAGAGAGATACACCCCAATAGACAGAAATAGAGAGAGAGAGACACTCCAATAGAGAGAGATAGAGAGACAGACAGAAAGAGAGACACTCCAATAGACATAAATAAATACAGAGAGAGAGAGACACTCCAATATATATAGAGAGAAACACTCCAATAGAGAGAGAGGGAGAGACACACGAATAGACATTCCAATAGAGAGAGTGAGAGACCAATAGAGATAGAGACACTCCAATAAAGAGAGATAGATATATATATATAGAGAGAGAGATCCACACACACAGAGATCGACACTCCAATAGAGAAAGAGAGACACTCCAATGGACAGAAATAAATAGAGAGAAAGAGAAAAAATCCAAGAGAGAGAGAGATATATATATAGAGGGAGAGACACACTCCAATAGAGAGAGAGAGAAACACTCCACTAGAGAGAGTCAATTCAATAGAGAGAGAGACAATCCAATAGAGAGTGAGACAGAAAGAGAGAGAGAGACATTCCGATAGAGAGAGACACACCAATAGAGATAGAGAGACACTCAAATAGAGAGAGATAGATAGAGAGAGAGATACTCCAATAGAGAGAGATAGAGAGAGAGAAACACTCCAATAGCGAGAGATAGGTAGATAGAAAGACACATTCAAATAGAGTGAGAGACACTGCAATAGAGAGAGAGAGAGAGAGAGACACTCCAACAGAGGGAAAGAGAGGCACTCCAATAGGGAGGGAGAGAGACTCCAATAGAGAGAGAGGGAGACACTCCAGTAGAGATAGAGAGAGAGAGAAAGAGAGGGTCCAATGGAGAGAGATAAAGACAGAAAGGGAGAGAAAGGAAGAGACACTCAAAGATAGAGAGATAGTTAGAGAGAGAGAGAGAAACTCCAATAGAGAGAGAGAGAGAGAGAGGAGGGGGGAGAGACATTCCAATAGAGGGAGATAGAGAGAGAGGAAGAGAGAGAAAGAGAGAGAAAGACACTCTAATAGAGAGATAGAGAGAGAGAGAGAGAGAGACACTCCAATAGAGAGAGACACACACACACTCCAATAGAGAGAGAGAGACACTCCAATAGAGAGATAGAGAGGGACAATTCAATAGAGAGAGACACTCCAATAGAGAGAGACACAGAAAGAGAGAGAGACATTCCAATAGAGAGAGAGATGCACACCAATAGAGATGGAGAGGCACTCCAATAGAGAGATATAGATAGATAGAGAGAGAGAGAGACACTCCAATAGAGAGAGAGAGAGCAACACTCCAATAAAGAGGGAGAGAGAGCGACACTCCAATAAAGAGGGAGAGAGAGCGACACTCCAATAGAGAGAGATAAAGATAGAGACACTCCAACAGAGGAAAATAGAGGCACTCCAATAGAGAGAGAGGGAGACACTCCAATAGAGAGAGAGAGAGAGTCCAATGGAGAGAGATAAAGAGAGAGAGGGAGAAAAAGGAAGAGACACTCAAAGAGAGAGAGAGAGAAACTCCAATAGAGAGAGAGAGGGAGAGAGAGAAAGAGAGAAAGAGAGAAAAAGACACTAATAGAGAGATAGATTGAGAGAGACTCCAATAGAGTTAGAGAGAGACACTCTAATAGAGAGCGAGAGAGAGAGGCACTCCAATTGAGAGCCAGAGAGAGAGGCACTCCAATACAGAGAGATAGAGATAGATAGAGAGAGAGAAAGGAGAGAAACACTCCAATAGAGAGAGAGAGAGAGGGAGTGACAGTCACTCCAATAGAGAGAGAGAGTTCTATAGAGAGAGAGAGAGAGACACTCCAATAGAGAGAGAAAGAGAGACACTCCAATAGAGATAAAGAGAGAGAGAGGGAGAGAGAAGCACTCCAATAGAGAGATCAATTGATAGAGAAAGAGAGAGAGACAGTCACTCCAATAGAGAGAAAGACACACTCCAATAGGGGGAGATAGATAGATAGAGAGATAAAGAGTCCTATAGAGAGAGAGAGACGCTCCAATAGAGTGAGAGACATTCCAATAGAGAGAGGCTTTCCAATAGAGAGAGAGACAGAGAGTGACAGACAGTCACTCCAACAGAGAGAGAGAGAGACACCAATAGGGGGAGATAGATAGAGAGTCCTATAGAGAAAGAGAGAGAGAGACACCCCAACAGAGAGTGAGGAAGAGAGACATTCCATTAGAGAGACTTTCCAATAGAGAGACACTTCAATAAAGATAAAGAGAGAGAAAGGAAGAGAGAAATGCTCCAATAAAGAGATCGATTGATAGAGAGAGACACTCCAATAGAGAGGGAGAGAGAGAGAGAGACACTCCAGTAGAGAGAGAGATACTCTAATAGAGAGAGATAATTAGAGAGAAGGAGAAAAAGAGAGAGATACTCAAATAGAGAGAGATAGATAGCTAGAGAGAGAGGAAGTGAGACTCCAATAGAGAGAGATAGAGGGAAACAATCCAATAGGGTGAGATAGATAGACAGAGAGAGAGAAAGAGAGAGGCACCACAATAGAGAGACACACTCCAATATAGATGCAGATAGAAAGAGAGAGACAGAGAGAGACTCCAATAGAGAGTAAGAGAGAGAGAGATTGATAGAGAGAGAGAGAGGCACACCAATAGAGAGAGAGATACAGAAAAAGACACACTCCAATAGAGAGGTAGAGAGAAAGAGAGAGAGAGATATTCCAATCGAGAGAGACACCATAAGAGAGAGAGACACACTCCAATAGAGAGAGACATATATAGAGAGAGAGACACACACAGTCCAATAGACAGAGAGAGACTCCAAATAGAGACAAAGAGAGAGAGAGAGACACTCCAGTAGAGATAAAGAATGAGAGAGGGATAGAAACATTCCAATAGAGAGAGATAGACTGGCAGAGAGAGAGAGAGAGACACTCCAATTGAGAGAGAGAGAGAGGGAGAGAGAGAGACTCCGATAGAGAGAGAGATAAAGAGAGAGGGAGAAAGAGAGACACTCAAATAGAGAGAGAAAGATAGAGAAACAGAGAAACACTCCAATAGAGAGAGATAGAGAGAGGGAGAGAGAGAAATACCCCAAAAGAAAGAGATAGTTAGAGAGTGAGAGACACACTCTAATCAAGAAAGAGAGCAACACTCCATTAGAGATAAAGAGAGAGAGGGAGAGAGGGAGAGAGAAGCACTCCAAACACTCCAATAGAGAGAGAGATAGAGAGAGAGACACACACTCCAATAGCGAGAGAGGCACTCCAATAGAGAGAGAGCTCCAATAGATAGAGAGATAGGGAGAGAGAGACAGAGAGGCACCCCAAAAGAGAGATAGAGTGAGGTAGAGAGAGAGAAAGTGGAATAGTGAGAGAGGGAGAGAGACACTCGAATAGAGCAAGAGAGAGAGAGAGACACTCCTGTAGAGAGATAGAAAGAGAGAGAGACTCCAATAGAGAGATAAAGAGAGAGGGAGAAAAAGGGAGAGACACTCAAATAGACAGAGTTGGATATAGAGAGAGAGGGAGACTCCAATAGAGACACAAAGAGACACTCCAATAGAAAGAGATAGCTAGAGAGAGAGACACACACACACTCCTATATAGAGAGAGAGGGGCACTCAGGTAGAGGGAGAGAGACACAATCCAATAGAGAGAGATAGAGAGAGAGAGAGAGAGAGAGATACACACACACACACTCCATTAGAGAGAGAGAGAGGGAAAGAGAGAGATAGAGAGAGAGAGAGAGAGACTCCAATCAAGAGTGAGAGAGACACTCCATTAGAGGTAAAGAGAGAGAGGGAGATAGAGAAACATTCCAATAGAGAGAGATAGATTGATAGAGACAGAGAGAGACACTCCAATTGAGAGAGACAGAAAGAGAGACACTCCAACACAGAGAGAGAGAGAGCGAAACACTCCAGTGGAGAGAGAGAGAGAGAGAGAGAGTGGGACACTCCAATAGAGATAAAGAGAGAGAGGGAGAGAGAGAAACATTCCAATTGAGAGATACAAAAACAAAAATAGCTGGAAAAATTCAGCAGGGTCTGACAGCATCTGTGGAGTGGAAGACAGAGTTAACGTTAACTGATGAAGAATCATCCGGACTCGAAACATTAACAGATGCTGTCAGACCTGCTGAGTTTTTCCAGCTATTTTTGTTTTTGCTTCAGATTTCCAGCATCTGCAGTATTTTGCTTTTATCCAATAGATTGATAGAGAGAGAGGGGAGACACTCCAATTGAGAGAGAGAGACAGAAAGAGAAATGCTCCAATAGAGAGAGAGATAGGGAGAGAGAGAGATAAAGGGAGAGAAACACTCCAATAGAGGTATAGATTGATAGAGAGAGAGACTCCAGTTGAGAGAAAGAGACAGAAAGAGAGACACTCCAATAGAGAGATAAAGAGAGAGACACACACACTCCAATAGAGAGAGAGAGAGACACTCCAATAAAGAGATAGATTGATAGAGAGAGACACTCCAATCAAGGTAGAGGGAGACACTCCAATAGAGATAGATTGATAGAGAGATAGAGAGGGAGACACTCCAATTGAGAGAGAGCGACAGAAAGAGAGACACTCCAATAGAGAGATATAGAGAGAGAGATACACACTCCAATACAGAGAGAGATACACTCCAATAGAGAGAGAGAGATGTTCCAATAGAGAGAGGGAGACACTCCAATTGAGAGAGAGTGACAGAAAGAGAGACACTCCAATAGAGAGATATAGAGAGAGAGATACACACTCCAATACAGAGAGAGATACACTCCAATAGAGAGAGAGAGATGTTCCAATAGAGAGAGATATAGAGAGAGAGGGAGACACTCCAATTGAGAGAGAGAGAGAGACAAAAAGAGAGACACTCCAGTAGAGAGATAGGGAAAGAGAGGCACACACTCCAATAGAGAGAGAGACACTCCAAGAGAGAGAGAGACGCTCCAATAGAGAAAGTGATAAGGAGAGAGAGAGAGACTCCAATCGAGAGAGAGAGAGAGTCACTCCAATAGAGATAAAAAATAGAGAGGGAGAGAGAAAAATGCTCCAATAGAGAGATGATTGATAGTGACACAGAAAGAGAGAGAGACACTCCAATCAAGGGAGAGACAGTCCAATAGAGAGATAGATTGATAGAGAGAGAGGGGGAGACACTCCAATTGAGAGAGAGAGACAGAGTGACACTCCGATAGAGAGAGAGATAGAGAGAGAGACACACACTCCAAAAGAGAGAGAGAGAGACAGACACTCCAATCGAGGGAGAGAGAGAGACACTTCAATAGAGATAAAGGGAGAGAAACACTCCAATAGAGAGATAGATTGATAGTGAAAGAGAGACACTCCAACTGAGAGAGACAGAAAGAGAGACACTCCAATAGAGAAGACAGAGAGAGACACACACACACACTCCAATAGAGAGAGAGAGAGAGACACTCCAATAGAGAGAGAAAGAGACACTCCAATAGAGAGATAGATTGATAGAGAGAAAAAGAGAGAGAGAGACACTTCAACACAGAGAGAGAGAGAGAGATTCCAATCAAGAGTGAGAGAGACACTTAGAGGTAAGGAGAGAGAGAGAGGGAGAGAGAGAAACACTCCAATACAGAGAGATAGACTGATAGAGACAGAGAAAGACGCTCCAATTGAGAGAGAGAGACAGAAAGAGAAATACCCCAATATATATATATAGAGAAAGAGGGAAACACTCCAGTGGAGAGTGATAGACAGAGAGAAAGAAAGAGAGAGAGAGAGAGACTCCAATAGAGATAAAGAGAGCTAGGGAGAGAGAGAAACATTCCAATAGAGAGATAAAAAAACAAAAATAGCTGGAAAAACTCAGCAGGGTCTGACAGCATCTGTGGAGTGGAAGACAGAGTTAATGTTAACTGATGAAGAGTCATGCGGACTCGAAACGTTAACTCTGCCTTCCACTCCACAGATGCTGTCAGACCTGCTGAGTTTTTCCAGCAATTTTTGTTTTTGTTTCAGATTTCCAGTATCTGCAGTATTTTGCTTTTATCCAATAGAGAGATGGATTGATAGAGAGAGACAGAGAGAGAGAGACACTCCAATCAAGGGAAAGAGAGAGGCTCCAATAGAGATAAAGAGAGAGAGGGAGAGAGAGAAACACTCCAATAGAGAGATAGATTGATAGAGAGAGAGGGAGACACTCCAATAGAGAGATAGATTGATAGAGAGAGAGAGACACTCCAATTGAGGGAGAGAGAGACACTCCAATAGAGATAAAGAGAGGGAGCGAAAAAACACTCCAATAGAGCTAGATTGATAGAGAGAGAGAGAGAGGGAGACACTCTAATCGAGGGAGAGAGAATCACTCCAATAGAGATAAAGAGAGGGAGAGAGAGAAACACTCCAATAGAGAGATAGATTGATAGAGAGTGAGAGAGAGAGAGAGAGACATTCCAATCGAGGGAGAGAGAGACACCAATAGAGAAATAAATTGATAGAGAGAGAGAGAGAGAGGAGATACTCCAATAGAGAGATAGATTGATAGAGAGAGACATTCCAATCGAGGGAGAGAGAGATACTCCAATAGAGATAAAGAGAGGGAGAGAAAAACCACTCCAATAGAGCTAGATTGATAGAGAGAGAGAGGGAGACAGAAAGAGAGACA
Source organism: Carcharodon carcharias (assembly GCF_017639515.1). NCBI lineage: Eukaryota > Metazoa > Chordata > Chondrichthyes > Lamniformes > Lamnidae > Carcharodon > Carcharodon carcharias. The sequence continues at coordinate 15,465,454 of NC_054478.1, read as the reverse complement.
CTCCAATAGAGAGATATAGAGAGAGAGAAACACACTCCAATAGAGAGAGAGAGGGAGACACTCCAATTGAGAAAGAGAGAGACATAAAGAGAGACACTCCAATAGAGAGATAGGGAGAGATACACACTCCAATAAAGTGAGAGAGAGACATTCCAATAGAGAGAAAGAGAGACACTCCAATCGAAGGAGAGAGAGACACTCCAATAGAGATAAAGAGAGAGAGATAGAGAGAGACACACACGCCAAAAGAGAGAGAGAAACACTCCAATAGAGAGAGAGAGAGACTCTAATAGAGAGAGAGAGAGAGAGAGAGACGCTCCAATAGAGATTGAGATAGGGAGAGAAAGAGAGAGAGAGAGACACTCCATTCGAGGGAGAGAGAGACACTCCAATAGAGATAAAGGAAGAGAAACACTCCAACAGAGGGATAGATTGAGAGAGAGAGAGAGACACTCCAATTGAGAGAAAGAGACAGAAAGAGAGACACTCCAATAGAGAGATAGAGAGAGAGAGACACACACACACTCCAATAGAGAGAGAAAGAGAGACACTCCAATAAAGAGAGAGAGACACTCCAATAGAGGGATAGAGAGAGAGAGAGAGAGACACACACACACACACTCCAGTAGAGAGAGAGAGAGACACCCCAATAGAGAGGGAGAGAGAGAGAGAGACATACACACACACTCCAATAGAGAAGGAGAGTGACACTCCAATAGAGAGACAGAGAGAGAGAGAGAAAGAGCCACTCCAATAGAGAGAGACACTCCAATCAAGAGAGAGAGCAACACGCCAATAGAGATAAAGATAGAGAAGGAGAGAAACACTCCAATAGAGAGATAGATTGATGGGGAGAGAGAGAGAGGGAGAGAGAGACACTCCAATAGAGAGATAGAGAGAGAGAGACACACACACTCCAATAGAGAGAGAGAGGTACTCCAATAGAGAGAAAGAGGGAGAGAGATGCTCCAATAGAAAGAGAGGAATAGGGAGAGAGAGGGAGAGACACTCCAATGGAGAGAGAGTGGGATAAGCACTCCAATAGAGAGAGAGAGAGGGACACTCCAATGGAGATAAAGGGAGAGAGGGAGAGAGAGAATGAAACACTCCAATTGAGAGAGAGAGACAGAAAGAGAGACACTCCAATAGAGAGACGCTCCAACAGAGAGAGAGAGAGAGAGAGATCCCAATAGAGACAAGAAAGAGAGAAAGAAAGAGACACTCCAATAGAGGGAAAGAAAGAGAGACACACTCCAATAGAGAGAGAGAGAGAGACTCCAATGGAGAGAGAGAGAGGGAGGTGCTCCAATAGAAAGAGAGAGAGAAACTCCAATACAGAGAGAGAAAGAGAGAGAGAGACTCAAATTGGGAGATAGAGAGAGAGAGAGAGAGAAACTCCATTCGCGAGAGAGAGAGAGACTCCAATAGAGAGAGATAGAGAGAGAGAGAGACACTCCAATAGAGAGAAAGATAGAGAGAGAGTGTCTCCCCTGACCTAAGGCTCCCTCCCTCTCACTGTAAGCACAGAGAGCCACTTTTAATTCTGCATGGTAAGGGTTAATGTCTGGTAACATCTTCAAAGTGAACAGATTAATCCTTCAGATTGGAGGCTCTTGATTTTTTGGATGGCTGTGAGTGAATTTAGTTTATATTTATTTAAAATCTTTGCTCAGAACAAGTCAAGATTTTTAAGATCAATGCAGGCAATGTTAGCTCTTTAGTCTGCATTGGCAGAACCTGTTTCCTGAACCACTTCAGAAATTTGCTAGGTCAGAAAAAAATCAACAATTTTTAAAGTCAGGAACCGCTTAATCATGGCAGCTGATTACAGAGGAGCCTTGGTGAATGGCGCCAAACACTGACTCACTCAAAGACACATGGGATCAGCGAACAGTGAAACACAGACAATCAATTTATACAGAATGGGATCCACTTCATAAACAATCTCCAGACTTCACTGGGGCAAGAGATCAAATAAAAGGAAGACTTTCAAACATTTAGGATGTCCTCAGCACCCTTCACAGTCATTGAATTACTGGCATAATTGTTGGCAAATGTGGCAGCCAATTTCTGCACAGCAAGATCCCAGAAATAGCAGTGAATCTGCTTCCATTGCTCTTTCAGGCAGTGCATTCCAGGTCACAACAACTCACTGTATAAAAAAAAAATTAACTCCTGCTTCTGTTGCCAATTACTTTAAATCTGTCTCCTCTGGTTACTGACCCTCCTGCCAGTGGAAAGTTTCTCCTTATTTACTCTACCAAAACCCTTCATTATTCTGAACACCTCTATTAAGTCTCCTCTTAACCTTCTCTGCTCTAAGGAAAACAATCCCAGCTTCTCCAGTCTCTCCACATTAACTGAACTCCCTCATCCCTAGTCCCATTCTAGTAAATCTCCTCCGCACCCTCTCCAAGATCTTTTGACAGAGACCTGGAGAACTTCTCTGTATGTATTTCATTAGGGCAGTTGAATTTTTCACATCCAGGTGAACAGGACGCTATTCAGCCCCTTGAGTCTGTTACACAGGAACCCTCAAGCCTGTCACACAGGAATAGGGGAGGCCATTCAGTCCCTTGAATCTGTTACACAAGAACCCTCAAGCCTGTCACACAGGAATAGGGGGTGGCCATTCAGCCCCTCAAGTCTGTTACACAGGAACAGGAGGAAGCCATTCAGCCCCTCAAGTCTGTTTCAAGGAAGAGGTGGAAGCAATTCAGCCCCTCAGGCCTGTTACACAGGAATAGGAGGAGGCCATAAAGCCCCTCAAGCCTGTTACAAGGAAGAGGTGGAGGCAATTCAGCCCCTCGAGTCTGTTTCACCAAAGAGAATGAGATCATTCAGCCCTCAAGTCTGTTACACAGGAACAGGAGGAGGCTATTCAGCCCCTTGAGTCTGCTACATGGGAACAGGAGGAAGCCATTCAGCCCCTCGAGCCTGTTACACAGGAACAGGAGGAGGCCACTCAGCACCTTGAGTCTATCCCATGGGTACCGGAAGTGGCAGATTCAGCCCCTTTAGGTTGTTTCAACATTCAGTCAGATTATGGTGGATCTTTTTCAACTCCATTGTTCATGTCCCTAATGCCCTTATCAAGAAAAAGGTATCAATCTCAGCCTTGATAATTTCAAGTGAAGTCCATCCACAACAGCCTTTTGGTACAGAAAATTTCAGATTTCCACTACCTTTTGCTTGAAGAATTCCTCCCAGATTTGACCCCTGGAAAAGCCTATTCTAATTTTAATCAGGCAGCCCTTCAGATGAAGAACATCATCTCTGCTAATGCAGATTTTCCACTGGGAATTTTACTGTGGATTATGCCATCATCCCAATTGGCTTCCAAAACCTGAGCTGCAGAGTAGCATCAACCAGGTAACCAGATCGCCTTTACAATAACTGATCGGGGGAGCCCATGAGGAGATTGCCATTGTTTGCATTGAAGTCCACTGTGGGATTTAAGCCCATTTCAAGCGAGACTGATTCACTGATCCTCCCATCATTTGGTGATGGAGAGTGGATTAACGGACAGAGTGCTAAACATCTTGCGGCGTTTTACTAAGGACATTCAATAAAAGCTGTTGTGGTTGGATCCCAGTTTACAACATTGTCAGTGATTTGTACAGTGGTCTCACTGTGGCCTTGCTGTCCTTCCCTGCTCCTCCCTGGACAGTAGTCAAATGTTTCAGTTTCACACAGTCTTGATTCAACCAGGAATCTTATCGAAAGTCTCATTGCAATATGGGGGTATGAGTAGCATTCTACAATTTCACTTCAGCACTGAAATTCCTATCACAACCTGTTGGCAGCAGAGTTCTATGCTTCTGATGGATAATGAATAGCCAGTTCCACTCTCCTTTCCCTCCAATGCTTCAAATTGTCCATATCCTGCATGTTCCATCCCAGAAAGCTAGTTAGTGAAGATTGATGCTAGAGCCAAACTTTACTCAGCCTTATATTTATTTATAGAGTGAAACATTTCAAGCATGTACCTCCTAACCCTACCATGCCACTGTTTCACTGTCTCTGAATACCTCTATAAACCAACATTTTAGAAATTGAGTGCCATGCTGGAAAGGGATATCACATCTGTAACAGAAACACCAAACTATGAAGGAAACTTATCAACTTAAATTAAGATTGTTGTTCCTGGGTTGATGTCCAGCACCCACCATCCCCCACCGCCCCACATGTCCCCATTGGTTGCAGAAGGCCTCCAGCATACCGGCAGATGCCACGTGCTCCGTCTCCAGGGACACACGGGCGCAGACATAACAATGGAAGAGAGGCAGGCAGCCAGGACAAATGATCCCCTTGACCAGATTCCTCGGACTGTTGATGACCATCTTGGCCAGACCCAGAAGCAGTTCCACAGGGACTTCTCCCAATCTGCCCACCCCTCCCACCCCCAACCAACCCCACCACCCCCTCCACGTCGGGTGACCAAAGATCAGGAGAGCAGGGCTTAAATGCAATCAAAAATGGCTTCATACTGGAATTAGAGCTGGAACCTCCCACACTCAGTATCAATATGAAACGCTGTCTCCTTCAGGCTGCAGGAATTGCAAGTGGCTCAGGAGTCCATGAATTGGCTCATCTAATGGTTGGGACTGCATATGCAACATCCTCCATACCAAATCCCAGCATCTCTTTATATGTGTTCAAGTGAAACCCTAATTAATACCCTCTACCTGTACATGATTAAACACAATTAATAAACAATTAACACTACACAGTCTTCCTCCTCTCTGTATCCACACAATGTTGAAACCAAGACTCACCATATTTTCTCTAACTGACACTTAACCTAGGCCTCCAAACTGTGGGACTCCTCCCCTCCCTCACTCCCCCCTCAAACTGTGGGACTCCTCCTCTTCTTCACTCCTCCCTCAAACTCTGGGACTCCTCCCCTCCCTCACTCCCCCCTCAAACTGTAGGATTCCTCCCCTCCCTCACTCCCCCCTCAAACTGTGGGACTCCTCCTCTTCTTCACTCCTCCCTCAAACTGTAGGACTCCTCCCTTTCCTCACTCCCCTCAAATTGTGGGACCCGTCCCCTCCTTCACTCTCCCCTCAAACTTGAGACTCCTCACCTCGCCCTGACATCCCCTGCCCACCCCCCACCACCCCCCCCCCCCACCCCCCCAACCCCCTTCACCCACTTCCCCACAACATTTCAGTCTCTCCTCCAACTGTGGTTGTCAAATCAGATATGATACTGCGAGTTCTGTTACTGGACCATTCATCCAGAGAAGATGATTTCGACATGGCAGTTTGAGAACTTGAATCAGCTTAAATAAAAATAACTGCTTCACTGATATCCTTTCGGGAGGCTAACCTGCCCCCTGTCTCACCTACATGGCTCCAATCCTACATCAGTGCAGTTGACTCCAAGCTGCCCTCTAAGCCTCATAAGACACTCAGATTGTGTAAACACACTGGCAGGTATTCAAGAAGGTAGCTCACTACTTTCTCAACATAACTAGTAATAGGCAACAAATGCCAGCCTTGTCAGCAATGCCCACATCACAAGAATGGTTCAGTGTTCTGAGGAATCCTCTTTTGAAGAACAAAAATTGCCTGTACACCACAGAGAGAGACAGGAAAGCTCGGAGCGTGGAATCACTTTGCTGCATTTCAACACATATAAAGTCTTTTCTATCAAACACCCCGGATCACCTCCAGCTGGAAACACGATCTGGATGTAACAGATGTGATTTGCTACATCACCAAGCGGGAATGAAGTGAAGTAGAAGTGAACTCGATCCATAATCAGTGTATTGGAAGAAGCTCAGAGACAATTCAAATTGGATCTGGGCTTCCCCCTCCCATGGGGAAGAAACTGCTTGGGTGATTTTTTTTAATATAGTGTTGTTCCTGTCCACTAGAAGGATCATGCTCAGGGATATCCGGAGATATCCCAGTTTTTCCTGCGAACCATCCCACAGCCATGTACAATCTGCCCCTCCCCCCTCCCCACTTTAATCTTTCCGCCTTTCTGTATATTTGATCTTCAGCTCCTGCGTCCAGCACCATGCACATGCAACTGACTGACTGTTGACAGGCTCATACAGGATGCGACAACTGTCCACACCGTCACAGGTTAAAAGAGAACAGACAGTTGAAGGTGGGATACAGGTAACAGCAGACACGGAGGAGGTACTCACCCACAGCATACAGGACATGCAGATCCATCGCACTCTGTTACCAGTCCGAACCCTTGGCAGACCCACGGTAAAGGAGGGCATGGTGATCCCAGTTAGCAATTCTGGCAAAGTTAGTAGCCACAGGCGAGTGCCAGCACAATAAAATCTTGTCAAGCTAATAGTGGTAAAGGGTTATGGCCATTCTTCTGAGTTCCTTCTCTCTCTCTGCTGATCTCTGTTTTTATGATCAGTTTCTGAGCAGGCTGAGGGAGACTGAAACCCCTATCTGCCCTCCCCTTGGAAGCTCCTTCAACTCCTGTGTAGCAATAGACCACTCCCCTCACTCATTCACTTCACAGACCATAACCACTCAATGAGGAAAAAAGTCCTTGACTATTCCGTCTGCTAGTCTTCTTTTCAATTTAAAAAAACTAGATGTTTCAGAAGAGATTGTGGGAGGCGGGCGGTGAAATCTCACAAACGGATTTCTTTCAAGCTATGTGTGTCCCTCTTTCCCTTTCTTTCAAACTGTGGGCCTCCCAAGCTCAGTACCAGGATCTCACTACATTTGCCTGGGTGGATATAAAAATAAACAAAAAACAGCCGCCCCCCTCCACCCCCACCCCCCCACCCCCCCAGGGAATTGGGAAAAGAGGAGAGAGGGAGAAGCAAAAGGTTCTCAAATCTTTGGGACAAAGCTTGTCTTTATACTGTGCAGCAGAACACGGAACTGTTGGCGGTTTTAAGCGCATTGCTTCAGACACAAACCGGCCGCAACACCACCCCCCACCACCCTCCACCCCCCCCACCCCAGCCTATAAAAGAAAACATATTTATTTCAGTGGCTCTGACTCCAGTTTATAGCTGGCTTGCCTCAAAGTACTCCACTGCTATAATATTAAGTTTGACTCCGTTCATGTTAACCCTTAAAACATTACAACTGTTCATCCAGTCACCTCACACAGCCTCAAAAAGAAATCAGCAAATTTCTGCAAGTGGCCAGTATATATTCTTGGGGTTGGTCTCTCAGTCACTCCAATTCTCACACTGAGATTCTTCAGGCATTGTGGGGACAAGGTCATTATAATGAACTCTACTGCTCTTTCAGGTCAGGCTCTGTCTAGCGCCAGGATCAAACCTAGGACTGATGGTATCATGCCCATTTTACAGGCACCTAATGAGGATGGAAACATGCACTCTTTACAAGCCAGAAGTTCTCCACCTGCAATATTGGATAATAAATTAGTCATCCAGGATCCAGGGCCTAGGACTTGAAACAGGCATCGGGCCTTTTACATATTCAATAATGTGTCTAATGTCTTTTATGTCCGTAATGTTAGAATGCCCTGAGGCAATCGACACCACTGCATTCAAGAAAATCAGATCAACATGTAACCTTATACTGACCACTGCAGGCCCCAACTAACAGGACAACTAGTTAAATATACTTCCCTGAATGTGCAGTTGGGAGGTCTTCCCAAGCCCAGATTAAAACCATGTGGGCTGCTGCCAGCAACCAATATCCTTCTGATCGCTTTCACTTCACTACCCTCCCTCCCCATTGCCTCTGCTACCCTCCCCATAGTCCTTCCCTTCCCCTCCCCATCCCCCCATCCTGGTCTCATTTAAGGACTTAGCCATGGGCTGCTGCCGGTGTAGTATGGCCCAATATTCTAGTTCTCCTAGCTAGTGAACTACCTATCACATACCTGCATCTCGCTAGCTTGATGATAATGAGGTCCAATATTAGGTTTGCATTGGGCCTATCCATTCAGGTGGGGAAATTGGTCCTACCAAGTCATAGTTTGGGCATGCTCAAATTTCTAGGCTTTTATCTTACTAAATATTTTACAATTTCATTATGCACAGACCAAAAACAAAACCTGCCCTCCCCCAATAGAGGAACAGAAAGAAGAGATACAAGTCAAGAGATGGAAAGTGAAAGAGAAACCGGGTAAAGAGAAGTCAATATGTGAGGGGTGAGAGAGAGGTTAGAGTGCCTGGACTCTATTATTCTTCTATTTTCGCAGGTCCCTAGTTCTGCCTTTTCCTCTCCCTTTTATACATGAGAGTCACGGCATGAATGAATAAAATAAATCCCTCAGGAGAGTAAGTGGGCGGGAATAAGTTCCATAACAGGATAGGTCAGACATGGAATGTGGGAGCAGATTGACCATGTGTGCTTGAGACAACAGAAAGAAAACAGTGAGGAATGAGGAGGGAGAGAAGTAGGGAACTTCACTTGAAAATGAGAAAGGAAAACAAAGGGGGGAGAGAGTGCAGATAAAAGAAAGAAATCAAGAAAAAGGGGATGATCAGAGAACAGGAAGAGAGGAGGTTTCAGAACTCTCAGGGACCTGAACAAAAGGTTCCAGCTGCTCTCAATGTGTCCGGCTCACTAATGCACACTCACTAATACACACATAACGCTCACTGATACACACAACACTCACTAATGCCCACTCACAGCACTCACTGATACACATTCACTAATACCCACTCACAACTCTCACTGATACACATTCACTAATACCCACTCACAACTCTCACTGATACACATTCACTAATAGACATACAACACTCACTAATACACACTCACAACACTCACTAATACACACACAGCACACACACAGCACTCACCAATACACACACAACTCTCACTAATACACACACAACTCTCACTAATACACACACAACTCTCACTAATACACACACAACTCTCACTAATACACACACAACTCTCACTAATACCCATTCACAACACTCACTGATACACACTCACTAATACCCAAACACTCACTAATACACACTCACAACACTCATTAATACATACACAGCTTTCACTATTACACAGGCAACACTCACTGATACACATTCACAACACATCACTAATACGCACACGCAACACTCACTAATACACACACAGCACTCACTAATACACACTCACAGCACTCACTGATACACACTCACAACACTCACTGGTACACATTCACAACACATCACTAATACGCACACGCAACACTCACTAATACACACACAGCACTCACTGATACACACTCACAGCACTCACTGATACACACTCACAGCACTCACTGATACACACTCACAGCACTCACTGATACACACTCACAGCACTCACTGATACACACTCACAACACTCACTGATACACACTCACAACACTCACTGATACACACTCACAACACTCACTGATACACACTCACAACACTCACTGATACACACTCACAACACTTACTAATACACACTCACAACACTTACTAATACACACTCACTAATATACACTCACAACACTCATTAATACACTAAAATAAAAGCAAAATACTTCAGCTGCTGGAGATCTGAAATAAAAACAGAAAATTCTGGAAAAACTCTGCAGGTCTGGCAGCATCTGTGGAGAGAGAAGAAGAGTTAACGTTTCAAGTCCGTATGGCTCTTCTTCAGAGGGCAGAAGAAGTGTAATTCAGGTATTCATCCAATTCCCTCTTGAATCCCTTGACTGAATCTGCCTCCACCGCACTCTCAGACAGTGCATTCCAGATCCTAGGCACTCACTGCGTAAATAAATTTTTCCTCAGGTGCTCCTACCTCCAATGGGAACAGGTTCACCCTATCTACTCTTCCAGACCCCTCATGATTTTGCACATCTCTGTCAAATCTCCTCTCAGCCTCTCTTCTCTAAGAAGAACAATCCCAGCTTCTCCAATCCCTCCTCATAACTAAAATTTCTCATTTTTAGAACCATACTTGTAAATCTTTTCTGTACTCTGTCCAATGCTTTCATGTCCTTCCTAAAGTGCAGTGTTCAGAATTGGACACAATACTCCAGTTGAGGCTGAACCAGTGTTTTGTAACGGTTCACTATAATGTCCTTGTTTTTGTGTTCAATGCCTTTAATTCACTATTTTCTCAACCTGTCCTGCCATCTTCAACAATTTAAGCACATATGCCCCAGGTCCTTCTGCTCCTGCACTCCTTTTAGAATTATACCCTTGATTTTATATCATCTCTGTGTTCTTCCTACTAAAATGAATCATTTCACGGTTCTCTGCATTAAATTTCATCTGCCACCTGGCGGCCCATTTCACCAGCCTGCCTGTGTCCTTTTGAAGTTCTATCACTATCTTCCTCACAGTTCAAAATACTCATACACACATGTACAAAGAAACTCACTAAGTCATAAATACACCCACACACAAGCACTGGCGTGCACATTCATGTACACAAATAGATAAGTACACATATGGGTGTGTGCACCAATTCATAAGTACACACAAACTCGTGCATGCATGCAGCCACAGACACAGGCATACACATGGTTCAGAAAGGGTTACCTTTGTCTAACTCAGAACAGCAAACCCTGCTGGCAACTCCTCCAACTCACATACATTCTGCAAACAATTTAGATGTAATATTATAAAACCCTTTGTCTCTCCTGAGGCTAGGCTCCAATGACAGACTATAAAAAGTTCCAACAAGCAAATTTAACTGGGCTTTTTATAGGGTAGAGGGGGAGGGATGAGAGCGAAAGTTTCAGAGAAATTCATGGTTCCTGTCTGGTTACCTTTGACCAGAGTAAGAAAAGACAGTGAAAGCTGGCTCTCAGTGCTGGCTCTTTACCGGAAACCTTTCATTTTTGATGTTGCTGAGGCCCAGTAATGAGTTTTATCTTACCATGAACTTATTGGATTCTGCTTTACCACATCTGTCACGTGGCATAGGGTAGGCCTGATGCCTGAGAGTTGGAGGCCACAATCACCAGAAAAGGAGGTGATCAATGTGGCTGAGATCCAATCAGGAAGAAAATTGCATTCTGCCTGCCTCACGAGTGTCAGCCATGAGTCAGTGCCCAAATTCACCCTTCTGAATTAGAGTGATGTGGATTTAAGGCCAACTCCAGGGACTTCAGCCATTGATGCAGACTAACACTCGCAATGCAATACTGAGGCCATGGTGCACTATTAGAGCATCTGTATTGAGAAGGTGCTGCACTGACAGAAGGTCAGGAGCGAGAGAGCTTTGCGCTATCAGAGTGTCAGTATTGAGGGAGTGCTGCACTGATGGAGGGTCAATACTGAGGGAGTGCTGCACTGTCGGAGGGTCAGTACTGAGGGAATGCTGCACTGTCGGAATGTCAGTTCAGAGGGAATGTGACACTGTTGGAGGGTCAGTACTGAGGGAGTGCTGCACTGTCAGAGGGTCAGTACTGAGGGAGTGCTGCACTGTCAGAGGGTCAGTACTGAGGGAGTGCGGCACGGTTGCAGTGGAAGTACAGAATGAGCGCTGCACTGTCAGAGGGTCAGTATTGAGGCAGTGCTGCACTGTCAGTGGGTCAGTACTGAGGGAGTGCTGCATTGTCAGAGGGTCAGTATTGAGGCAGTGCTGCACTGTCACAGGGCCAGTACTGAGGGAGTGCTGCACTGTCAGAGGGTCGGTACTGAGGTTGTGCTGCACTGTCACAGGGCCAGTACTGAGGTAGTGCTGCACTATCACAGGGGCAGTACTGAGGGAATGCTGCACTGTCAGGGGGTCAGTACTGAAGGAGTATTTCACTGTTGGCGGTGCTATCTTTTGGGTAAGGCATTAAACCAAGCCCTTCTCAGGTGGATGTAAAAAATCCCACGGCCACTCTTTGACAGAAGCGCAGTGTTCTTCCCAGTCTCCTGGGCCAGCATTGACCCTCAACCAACATTTTCTGATCATTATCACATTGCTGTTTGGGGGGGCTTGCTGTGCACAAATTGACTGCTGCATTTCCTACATTGCAACAGTCCCCTTGACAGTAATGCACTTTGGGATGTCCCAATCTTTTTAAAGATGTGACAGAAATGCAAGATCTTTCTTTTCTCTTTTACATCTCAAAGCAAGTTTGAGCATTACTGTCCAAACACTAACAAACAAGGTCACATCAGACGAAACTACCCAGAGAAGGGTCACTTCTGACTATTAAAGTTCTATGGAGCTAGTGCAGAACATTTAACCAGAGTTATGTAGCCAATCATGGTACATTATTAATCCATTGACATTACAAGCTTAAAGGCGGTCATCCCCCCACAAACATAACTCAGCCAAGATCCAGTTTTAGACACGAAAAGAAGAATAATGGCTTCTTTCAGCCAAGGCCAGGCAGATATTTACAGAGACACCCAGGGGAAGGGCCCAGTCCCACAGGGCAGGACACCAGGGGAAGGGCCCAGTCCCACAGGGCAGGACACCAGGGGTAGGGCCCAGTCCCACAGGGCAGGATAACAGGGGAAGGGCCCAGTCCCACAGGGCAGGACACCAGGGGAACGGCCCAGTCCCACAGGGCAGGATAACAGGGGAAGGGCCCAGTCCCACAGGGCAGGACACCAGGGGAAGGGCCCAGTCCCACAGGGCAGGACACCAGGAGAAGGGCCCAGTCCCACAGTGCAGGATAACAGGGGAAGGGCCCAGTCCCACAGGGCAGGATAACAGGGGAAGGGCCCAGTCCCACAGGGCAGGACACCAGGGGAAGGGCCCAGTCCCACAGGGCAGGACACCAGGGGAAAGGCCCAGTCCCACAGGGCAGGACACCAGGGGAAAGGCCCAGTCTCAGAGTGCCAAAGAGACAAAAGGGAAAAGGGAGTCTTTGGGAGGAGAGAAATTTCACTGTTTAGGATGCTGAGAAAGATTGAGTTTGAGTAGGCGACTGTGATGTAGATGCCCACCTTTTTAGAACAGCAATTGGATGGCAATATAAAGCTTCAGGTCTTTAAAAGGGCAGAAGGTCATGAGGTTAATGATTTGATGATATCATTGCAACCCTGGACAGCCTGATTCCAATCAAAGCTCCATCTCAGAGCCTTGTCTCCAGTAACGACCTTGCTGACAGGTTCGCTATTTCAACAAACAATTGGGGATTTGGGAAATAATTAGACTGCCCAACACAAATCACTGGAATCTTTGGCCATTATTGCACTTTCACTAGCCTTGGCTTCCCATTCATCTGTTGGCACCTGCTGGGAGGTCCATTAAACCGGCCTTCGCAAAGCTGTGTCCTAGCAACAATGGCAAGAGAAATGCATTCATTCACAGTGGTGCCCTGCTAATCAGGAGTTATTGGGCCTGGTCTGTCCTAGGCAAGAACAGGAGCTGAGCATTTTAGGAATGCCATTAGGCTCTTTATTATCACTTTTAATGCAGTATATTTTGGATTATTTCCACTGCCTCAACTCATTCAAACCTCTTCATCTACTTGGCCCATTTATTGTATTTAACCATGGTTGGGAGGTGACGTCAGGGCAATGTCAGCACTTGTTGCCCATTGCTGAATGCACAACATAGTTTGATCCAATTGACTATCTTGCTGGGCACCATTGGAGGGCACTTGAGACCAACGCCATCGGTGTGGAGCTGGTGTCACATTTAAGCCCAGACCGGGTAAGGACAGCAGGTTTCCTTCCCTAAAGGACATTAGTGAACCACCTACCCACCGACTTCCCATGCCCCTCTACCCCATCTACCCACCCTCTCCCCATATCCCTCAATCCCACCTACCCACCGACTCCCCATATCCCTCAATCCCTACCCTCTCCCCATATCCCTCAGTCTCACCTACCCACTTTCTCCCCTTATCCCTCAATCCCCACCCTCTCCCCATATCCCTGATTGAGAGATTAAGGGATATGGGGAGAAGGTGGGCAGGCAGGACTGAGGGAGAAAGTGGAAAGGTGAATTGAGAGATGTGGGAAAAAGGTTGGTGGGATTGAGGGATATTGGGAGAAGGTGGCTCAGGTTGGGTGGTATAGTCAGAAAATAGGTAAATGAAGTGTGAAAGAGACCATGACACTGTTGGATTCTCATAAAGCTCCAACAGGTTCACTAATGTCCTTTAGGGAAGAAAATCTACCATCCTTACCCGTTCTGGACCTATATGTGACACCAGCTCCACACTGATGGTGTTGGTCTCAAGTGCCCTTGGTCTCAAGTGCCCTCCAAATGTGCCCAGCAAGATAGTCAATTGATCAAACTATGTTGTGCATTGAGCAATGGGCAACAAGTGCTGACATTGCCCTGACATCACCTCCCGAACATGGGTCACCACCTTCTCCCAATATCCCTCAATCCCACCTACCCAACTTCTCCCCATATCCCTCAATCCCACCTACCCACCTTCTCCCCATATCCCTCAATCCAACCTACCCACCCTCTCCCCATAGCCCTCAATGTGAAGGTCACAACTCAGAAAACATCTCCTGTATTTTCAGACATGTGATGTAATGGGTTTAGCTGTTTTATGAAATCACTAATCTTGAGCACAAGATTGGTCCATTTAGAGGGAACAGGCAGATTTTCTTCACTTGCTGCGTATTAAGTGCAATATACAAGATGACAGGGATGAAAATAGTGAGCATATGTTAGTGGGCGGTATTGCTTGCTGATCATTCAGTGGGGCAGCAGTGTGGGTGGTTCTCCCGATTGTCCACTGTAGGCAGAAGATGCACGGAGCTTGGCAAAACACCCAAGGTACAGCCAACAATAAAAATTAAAGCTTTGTATTCATACAGCACCTTTCATGAGCACCAGACATCTCAAAGGGCTTTACAGCCAATGAATACTTTTTGACATACAACCACAGTTGTAATTTAAGAAATATGGCAGCCAATTTATGCACAAGCTCCCACAAACAGCAACATGATAATGACCAGATAATCTAGATTTTGTGATGTTGATTGAGGGATAAATATTGGCCAGATCACCAGGGATAATTCCCCTGCTCTTCTTTGAAATAATGGCATGGGATCTTTTACATACACCTGAGAAGCCAGATTAGGCCTCGGTTTAATGTCTCCTCCAAAAGACAGCACCCCCAACAGTGTTCCACTAATGAGGAATTAATGGTGAGAGTTAAGGAGCAATAAGCACTTCAGTTATCAATTCATTATATAGGAAAGGATTTGATACATTGGGATTGTGTACAATCAGAGTTAACGGGAAGGAGTTTGATCCATTGGGATTGTGTACAATGGGAGTGGATGGGAAGGGGTTTGATCCATTGGGATTATGTACAATAGGAGTTAACGGGAAGGAGTTGATCCATTGGGATTGTGTACAATGGGAGTGAATGGGAAGGGGTTTGATCCATTGGGATTCTGTATAATGCGATTGAATGGAAAGGAGTTTGATCCATTGGGATTGTGTACAATGGGAATGGATGGGAAGGCGTTTGATCCACTGGGATTAAATACAATGGGAGTGAATGGGAAAGGATTGGTCCATTGGAATTGTGTACAATGGAAGTGAATGGGAAGGGGTTTCATCTACTGGGATTCTGTACAGTGAGTATAGGCTCATATCAATTGTGATGCCATTCGTGGCTGAATACTCCACTGGTGCACTCTCACTGATACCTGAAGAATGACAAATTGGATGAGGTAGCAGAGGGTGAGTAGTCACAGTGCGTATGTACACCACTCAGATCCCACATGGTGAGGGAAGCTAGGGCTAAAGACTTGGGTCTGTCCAAGAGCTTCAAGTTATCAGGAAGGGATTCACATACCAACCCAGGGGTGTAGAGATAATTATTTAATTGCAACTTTCTAATGAGCACTTTGGGTCCTTCATTTCAGGGGGAGGGAGATTGGTTAATGGAGTGTGGGAATTTAGGAGTGAGGATGAATTAATGTCCCCATCACGGGGAGGACAGAGTGCAACAGATCACTGAGCTGTAGTCCTTTGTGGGGATGTTATCAATTGCACTCTAACTAGACAGGCTGACTTAGCCTATTGTAAGCTCACTGTCAGCTCCAACTATATCCTTAATTAAAAAAAGGCATTCAGCTTTCAAGAACTCTTTTATGAGGCAAATTATTGGTGAGTAAATGAGAGATCAGTTAACATTAATCTTCAGTGCCTCAAATCTATCTTGTGGTGTATTGACACTTTTATGAGCTCAGCTGGTATCTTGTTTCGACTAGACTGAAAGGAAAAAAAATGGAAAATTACTGCGCCTGTGGCCAGTTTGGATCTAGGCTAAAGCCTGCAGCACATCCCCAATGGCCAGCTCAGAATGAAACTTTAAAAATAGGGGCTGCCTTGTTGAGTAAATGGAATTTGGGATAATTCAGATTCCCTCAAGTATAGAAGATTGAGGGTTGATCTAATCGAGTCCAGAAGGAAAAGAACAGTTCAGACCGGTACTCTTATTTCCCAGTTTTTACTGGTGTTCCATTTTAAGGAATATAAGACCAGTTCAGACGAATATTCTTATTTCCCGGCTTTTACTGTTTTCTTCCTGCTGGGGGGG
The DNA here is from genome assembly GCF_017639515.1 of Carcharodon carcharias. Taxonomy (NCBI): domain Eukaryota; kingdom Metazoa; phylum Chordata; class Chondrichthyes; order Lamniformes; family Lamnidae; genus Carcharodon; species Carcharodon carcharias. Next base: position 15,449,029 of record NC_054478.1, on the reverse strand, counting down.
TTTTAAAATAGTAGAGGGATTTGATAGAGTTGATAGAGAGAAACTGTTCCCTCTGCAGGGAGGAGTCCAGAATGCAGGGGGCTTGGGGGGGTGGGGGGGGCGGGGTTGATGCAGAACCTTCAAATTAGAGCCAGGCTGTTCAAGGGTGATGTCAGGAAGAACTTCTTCACACAGAGGGTCAGGGAAATCTGGAATTCTCTTCCCCTAAAAGCTGTGGGTGCTGAGGGGTCAGTTACAATTTTTAAGGCTGTTCAATAGATTTCTGGCAGGTAAGGGTATTCAGGGATCAGGAGCAAAGGCGGCAAAGTCAAGTTGAGACAGAGATCAGCCATTATATGGCAAAGAAGGTTTAAGGAGTTGGCAATACAGCTATTCCAGGTGCACCCAAGAAGAGAAGTCATGGCTTTGATTCACAGTTAGTGTGGAGTTATTGTCAAGTTGTGCAGAGGTTATATTACTGGACTAACAATCCAGGAGTGTGGGCTAATGTAGTAACTGAAGGTATAGCCTCTCCCACTGTCAATCAGGGGTCACGTGATGTTCTGGGAGGCTCTGACCAATGAGCCCTTAGCATGGGCAATCCAGGGGGTGGGGCTTCCTGACAAGAGTTTTGATCGAGCATGTAGAGCCTGAAAAGCTCTCTGTAATAAAGTTTATCTGTTTCTTGTTGAAATCTGTCCACTCTGTCGAGCCATTACATTTGGCAAGGAGGGTAAGATAGCTCCGATGCTGCACCTCGTCTTGTGAGTACATCAAATCTTAAGAAAAAGAAAAGACTACTCATCAATCATACCACTCTTCGGCAGAATTGATCCTTACGATGTGACTATGGAAGACTGGAGCCAGAATGTAGAGTCTCGGATTTTATTTCATTGTGAGTGAAATTACCATGGAGGAAAAGCAGAAAGCCATCCTTTTGAGTTCACATGGCAGTCAGACATACAATCTCATTCGCAATCTGACAGCCCTGAGGGCGCCCAATTCTAAGTCTAATAATGAATTAGTGGACTTCATGAAAATGCACTTCCAGCCGAAGCTATCCGTAAATAATGTAGCGTTTTAAATTTAATTCCAGAGTTTTGGCCCTGGGGAGAGTCCATCACAATCTGTGTAGTGAACCTTAAGCAGCTGACAGAGCACTGTGACTTCGGGGTAAATGGTATGCTGCGGGCCAATTCATTTGTGGAGTTCAGAACCCCACAAAGTGCCGTTTGCTCGCTGAGGTCGACATCAACTTTAAGCGCACCATGGAAATCTCCCTCAACATGGGCATCATCCAACCCGTCCAATTCTCGGAATGGGCCACGCCCATAGTTCCAGTGGTTAAGCCTGACCAAACCATAAGCATTTGCGGGGGCTATAAATTGACCATAAATAAGACAGCAAAACTAGACAAATACCCCATTCCAAGGATAGATGACTTATATGCAAAGCTAGCTGGAGGCAAGTCCTATACAAAATTGGATATGAGCCACGCCTACAAACAATTAGAGCTGGGTAGCAAGTCAAGAGAATATGAGACTATCATCACACACAAGAGTGTTTATTAGTACCCTCACCTACCCTTTGGAGTATCGTCTACATGCACTATCTTCCAGAGAAAAATGGAGTCTATTGCCAGGACTTCCCCGAGTGGTAGTATACCTAGATGATGTTCTGATCACAGGGTCAACCAAGCCCGAACACTTAGTCAACCTAGAGGAGGTGCTAAGAAGGTTCATGGAAGGTGGCGTACAGTTAAAGAAGGAAAAATGCACATTTTAAGCACCAGAAGTCAAGCACCAGGAGTCTGAAGAAGAGTCATACAGACTTGAAACATTAACTTTGTTTCTCTCTCCACAGATGCTGCTAGACCTGCTGAGATTTTCCAGCATTTTCTATCTTTGTCCCAGAAGTCACTTATCTAGGTCAAAGGGTGGGCGCCATGAACTTGCATCCAGTAGAAGAGAAAGTTCGGACAATAAAAGTTGCACCCTTACCATTCAATGTAACCAAACTCAAGTCCTTCCTGGGTATGATCAACTACAATAGCCATTTCTTACCTAACTTTTCAATAGTGTTGGAACCATTATACATGTTAAAAAAGAATCACTATTGGTTGCAGAATTCACAACAGGATGAAGCCTTTGTGAAAGTAAAGGAACTGTTGCATTCGTCGTGTTTATTGGTACACTACGACCCATCAAAAGAGTTGTTATTAACATGTGATGCCTCTCCTTATGGTGTAGGAACTGTGTTATCACATAGAATGGAAGATGGATCAGAAAGGCCCATTGGCTATGTCTCCAGAACCTTCTCCACAGCCAAGAAGGGTTATTCCCAACTAGAAAAGGAAGGTTTATTGGTGGTATTTGGAGTGAAGAAATTCCACCAATGCCTGCATGGAGGACATTTCACCATTGTGTCATACCATAAACCATTAATGGATTTATTCAGTGAGCAGAAGTCCATTCCGCCAACAGCATCAGCAAGAATACAACGCTGGGGTCTGACATTATCTGCATATGAGTATACTTTTATGTACTGTCCTGGCTTATACAATGCAAATGCAGACACACTCAGTTATTTCCCGTTACCAGATAGCATTGTACATGCTCTTGTTCCACGAGAAGTCGTGCTATTACTGAATTTCTTGGATTCTTTGCCTGTGTGTGTGAAACAAATTAGAAACAGAGATCCAATATTATCAAAAGTCAAGGACTTTGTTTTGCAAGGATGGGCAAATTCGCCTGTATCTGAAGAATTGAGACCATTCCATGCCAGAAGCACAGAGTTAAGCTGTCAAGATGGATATTGTTGTGGGGGTCAAGAGCTGTTGTCCCACCACAAAGTAGAGAACTGCTCTTCACAGAGCTTCACAATGCGCATCCAGGCATTTCGAAGATGAAAATGCTTGCGCGAAGCTCTGTCTGGTGGCCAGGCATTGACAGTGACATTGAGAGCATGGTCAAGCACTGTTTTCATTGTCAGCAACAACAGAAGTTGTCTGTTTTAGCTCACCCCCCTGCATCCGTGGGAGTGCATTCTTAGGTACCATGCTCTTGTTGATTATAAATGCACATCCTAAATGGGTGTATACAAAGTCAAATCACCAACATCAAGCACAACTATCGAAAAGCTGCATCACTATTTTAGCATACATGGCCTACCTGAAATCGTTGTTTCTGATAAAGGTACAGCTTTTACCAGCACAGTGGTTCAGGAGTTCATGAATCTGAATGGAATCCAACATATTAAAACAGCCCCTTACCATCCCTCATTGAATGATTTAGCTGAGAGAGCTGAACAAACTTTCAAGTCTGGTATGAAAAGGTTATCAGAAGGTACTCTAGAGCCTTGACTTTCCCACTTTTTTCTCAGTTATAGTACAACTCCACATTCGACACTGTCAAAATTACTGATGAAATGCCGCCGATGTACAAGGTTAAGCCCGGTGGTTCCAAACTTAGAGGGGAAGGTAGAGTGGAATCAGAGTAATCAAAAATATACACAGCAAAGCTTGCACACTTAGTGTAAGTGACATGGTATTCGTGTGAAATTTTGGAAGTGAACCTTGTTGGGTTCCTGGAACCATTGTCTCAGAGACTGGTTGTTGGATCCTGGTCGCTGGTTTAGTTGGACTAATGGATCCGGGTTGCATGTTTGTTTCTGGATGACTGAGTTGATACTATAGACAGGGTAGATCAGCAGATAGTTCTTATGTAGAACACATCCTATTTATTTACAAAGGAACTCAGCAGCTACACTTGTGTGCTTACAACTCACCCTGGGTGGGATTTTCTACACCCACCCACCGCCGGAATCGCCCGGTCCCGCCGCAAGTCAATGGACTTCAGGCTGGTCCTGCCCTTGATGGGACCAGGAAATCCCGGCCCCTATCTCTACATTACAGATTCTAACTCTAGACCATTCCTATTGGCTACTGATGACTAAGGTAGCCCGTGCTACTCTGCTATTGGATATTAAGATCTTGTGATCTTTCATTGTAACATTCCTTTTAAAGGTATATTATACATCAGATTACCACATCTCTCCCCCTTTACTCAGAAATACATTTTACTGTTACAATTACAATTTTTCTCATAATATCAATTTATTTACACAGATAAGTAATTTACTAATTCAGTCTTTCTGGGAGTTTCCTAATGTGTGTAGAGCATCTCAGCTCTACAGCTTCAGACGTTTTGTCAGGAACCTCCTTTTCTGGTGTTGTCTGAACATCCGGTTATTCGGTGGGCACCTGCAAATCTGTTACTTCAACTCTTGCAGGTATGGCGCCCCCCCCCCCAATCCTTCAGGCACATCTGCACTCAGTTGAGTTCTTTCAACAGGTGATGTTGTCAATGGACTTCGGGCTGGTCCCGCCCTCGATGGGGCCAGGAAATTCCGGCCCCTGTCTCTACATTACAGATCCTAACTCTAGACTACTTCTACTGACTACTGACTACTAAGGTAGCCCGTGCTACTCTGCTACTGGATACTAAGATCATGTGATCTTCCATTATAACATTCTTCTTAAAGGTACATTACACATCAGATTACCACAGTGGTCCATTCTCTTTCCAAGTACACGTGGAAGATGGAATCGTTCATAAGCAAGTAGATCATATTCATGCTAGAGAGACATTCCAATAACCAACTATTCCGCCTGTGATTAACGTCGAACCATCAATTCCTGAGGTGACAGATTGACCTAGAATAGCCCAATGTCTCTGCAAGAGACGTAGCCCAAGGTTAATGCTGACAAACCCAGAATTGCCACGTTTTAATGATGTATCTCGTGGTGCAGTTCCAGATGCCTCAACTTTTTGTTGACGACACAAAGATGGGTAGGAAAGTAAATTGTGAAGAGGACGTAAGGAGGCTACAAAGTGACATTGATAGGTTAAGCAACTGGGCAAAGATCTGGAAAATGGGATATAATGTGGGCAAAAGTAAAATTGTTCATTTTGCCAGGAAGAATGAAAAAAAAAGCTTATTATCTAAATGGTGAGAGATTGCAGCATGAGTCACAAAAGGTTAGTATGCAGGTACAGCAGGTAATTAGGAAAGCGGATAGAATGTTATCATTTATTGTGAGGTGAATTAATGACAAAAATATGTAGGATGGCTATGCTTCAGTTGTACAGGGCATTGGTGAGGCTGCATCTGGAATGTTGTGTACAGTATTGGTTTCTTTATTTAAAGAAAGATGTAAATGCATTAGAAGCAGTTCAGAAATGGTTTACTAGATTAATACTAGGAATGGGCTGGTTGTCTTATGAGGAAAGGCTTGTGTCCACTGGAATTTAGAATAATAAGAGGCGACTTAATTGAAATCTTTAAGACCCTGAAGGGTCTTGACAGGATGGATGTGGAGAGGATGTTTCCTCTTGTAGGAGAATCTAGAACTAAGGGTCACTGTTTAAAAAGGGGTCGATCATTTAAGACAGAGATGAGGAGAAATTTTTTCGCTCAGAGGGTTGTGAGTCTTTGGAACTCTCTTCCTCAAAATGTGGTGGAAGAAGAGTCTTTGAATATTTTTAAGGCAGAGCAAGATAGATTCCTTTTTTCTATTCAATCATGGGCTCTGGGATTTACTGGCTGGGCCAGCATTTATTGCACATCCCTAATTGCCCTTGAGAAGGTGGTGGTGAGCTGCCTTCTTAACCGCTCCAGTCCTTGTGGTGTAGGTATCCACCGTGCTGTTAGGGAGGGCATTCCAGGATATTGACCCAACGACAGTGAAGGAACAGTGATATATTTCCAAGTCAGGAAGGTGAATGAGTTGGAGGGGAACTTCCAAGTGCTGGTGTTCCCATCTATCTGCTGCCCTTGTCCTTCCAGATGGTACTGGTCGTGGGTTGATTAACAAGGGGGTGAAAGGTTATCAGGGTAGGCAGGAATGTGGGATTAAGGTTACATTCAGATCAGCCATGGTCTTATTGAATGGCGGAGCAGGCTCGAGGGGCCGAATGGCCTACTCCTGGTTCTAATTTGTATGTTCGTATCCTGTCGATCCTGTTGAGGGACCTCAAGTGGTGGGGCTGTGCCACTCTGGCCATATAAGGAGCACCTTAGAGATCTTTAATCTCCTGAAGTTGTATATATATATATAAATGTTGTTGGGTTTTCAAATGTTTCCCTGTAAATAGAAATTGTAAAAACCTAAAGGGGGAGAAAATGTAGTAACTGAAGATATAGCCTCTCCGGCTATCTATCAGGGGTCACATGATGTTCTGGGAAGGTCTGACCAATGAGCCCTAAGGACGGGCAATTCCGGAGGGTGGGGCTTCCTGATGAGAGTCCTGATCTCACATTTAACATCTGAAAAGCGCTCAGTAATAAGGTTTATCTGTTTCTTGTTGAAACCTGTCTACTCTATCAGGTCATTACAATTAATAATTCAGAGAACTTTCAAATTCCATGATGGCAGCTTTAAATTTTACATTCAGTTAAAAAAAAATGTGGAATCAGTGAAAATTATCACAAAGCTGCGAAGCTGTCAGATTGTCATAAAAACCCAACTGTCCTTTCGGGAAGGAAACCTGTCATCCTTACCCAATCCGGGCCTATATGAGACTCTAGTCCCACATCAATGTGGTTGACCCTTCAACCACTAAAGGGATCATCAGTTGTATCAGCATCTTTTCACGGCAATAGGGATGGACATTAAATGCCAGCCTTCCCCATATAGTGTCCACATCCCAAGAGAAAATTAATAAAATGTTGACCTCAGTTGGAGCACCTAAAAGTGCACTTTAATTACTTGAATGGGCCCTAGAAGAGGGGCAAACTAATCCTGATCCTATCTGATTATCTGTGTTTGGACTCTGACTGCAAAGTGCAGACATAGGGGAGGTGATGGCGTGGCGGTATTGTCACTGCACTAGTGTTCCAGCGACCCAGGGTAATGCTCTAGGGATCCGGGTTTTGAATCTCCCAACGGCAGATGGTGGTATTTGAATTCAATAAAAATCTCCAATTAAAAGTCTAATGAAGGCCATGAAACCATTGTCAATTATTGTAAAAACCCATCTGGTTCACTAATGTCCTTTAGGGAAGGAAATCTGTCAACCTTACCTGGTCTGGCCTACATGTGACTCCAGACCCACAGCAACGTGGTTAACTCTGAAATGCAACAGAATTTTGTGTAACAAAGTTACGCAAAAGAAATGAGCCCTGACGGACCACCCAGCATAAACCTCGGTTCGGAAATGACAACGGCAATCTCAGACCTGTCGACTCTGCAAAGTCCTCCTTACTAACATCTTGGGGCTAATGCCAAAATTGGGAGAGCTCTCTCACAGACTAGACAAGCAAGCAACAGCCTGACATAGTCATCCTCATGGAATCATAACTTACAGATAATGCCCTAGACTCCACCATCGCCATCCCTGGGTATGTCCTGTCCCACCGGCAGGACAGACCCAGCAGAGGTGGTGGCACAGTAGTATACAGTCAGGAGGGAGTTGCACTGGGAATCCTCAACATCAACCCTGGACCCCATGAAGTCTCATGGTATCATGTCAAACATGGGCAAGGAAACCTCCTGCTGAATACCACGTACTGCCCTCCCTCAGCTGATGAATCAGTGCTCCTCCATGTTGAATACCACTTGGAGGAAGCACTGAGGGTGGCAAAGGCGCAGAATGTACTCTGGGTGGGGGACTTCGATGTCCATCACCAAGAGTGGCTCGGTAGCACCACAACTGACCAAGCTGGCTGAGTACTAAAGGACATAGGTGCTAGGCTGGGTCTGCAGAAGGTGGTGAGGGAGCCAACAAGAGGGAAAAACATACATGACCCCATCCTCACCAACCTACCTGCCGCATGACAGTATTGGCAGGAGTGACCACCGCACAAGTCATGGTGGAGACAAAGTCCCGCCTTCACATTGAGGATACCGTCCATCATGTTGTGTGGTACTAAATGGGATAGATTTCGAACAGATCTAGTAACTCAAGACAAGGAACCCATGAGGCACTGTGGGCCATCAACAGCAGCAAAATTGCACTCGAACAGAATCTGTAACCTCATGGCCTGGCATATCCCCCACTCTACCATTACCATCAAGCCAGAGGATCAACCCTGGTTCAATGACGAGTGCAGGAGGGTATTCCAGGAGCAGCACCAGCCATACCTAAAAATGAGGTGTCAACCTGGTGAAGCTATAACACAGGACTACCTGTGTGCCAAACATCATAAGCAGCAAACCACAAACACGGCTAAGCGATCCCAAAACCAACTGATCAGATCTAAAACAAAAACAAAAACAGAATTACCTGGAAAAACTCAGCAGGTCTGGCAGCATCGGCGGAGAAGAAAAGAGTTGACGTTTTGAGTCCTCATCACCCTTCGACAGAACTTGAGTTCGAGTCCAAGAAAGAGTTGAAATATAAGTTTTGGATTTCCAGCATCCGCAGTTTTTTTGTTTTGATAAGATCTAAGCTCTGCAGTCCTGCCACATCCAGTCGTGAATGGTGGTGGACAATTAAACAGCTCACTGGAGGAGGCTCCACGAATATCCCCATCCTCAATGATGGAGGAGCCCAGCACACAAGTCCAAACGATAAGGCTGAAGCATTTGCTATGATCTACTGCCATAAGTGCCAAGCAGATGATCCATCTTGGACTCCTCTGAAGGTCCCCAGCATCACAGATGCCAGTCTTCAGCCAATTCGATTCACTCCACGTGATATCAAGAAGCAGCTGAAGGCACTGGATACTGCAAAGGCTATGGGCCCTGACAATGTTCTGGCAATAGTACTGAAGGCTTGTGCTCCAGAACTTGCCGTGCCCCTAGCCAAACTGTTCCAGTACAGCTACAGCCCTGGCATCTACCTGGCTATGTGGAAAATTGCCCAAAAATTGCACAAAAAGCAGGACACATCCAACCTGGCCAATTACCGTTCCATCAGTCTACTTTCAATCATCAATAAAGTAATGGAAGGGGTCATCAACAGTGCTATCAAGCAGCACTTGCTTAGCAATAACCTGCTCACTAATGCCCAGTTTGGGTTCTGCCAGGGCCACTCAGCTTCTGATTTCATTACAGCCTTGATTCAAACATGAACAAATGAGCTGAACTCCCGAGGTGAGAGTGAGTGCCCTTGACATCAAGCCAGCATTTGACAGAGTGTGGCATCAAGGAGCCCTAGCAAAACTGGAGTCAATGGGAATCAGGGGTAAAGCTCTCCACTGGTTGGAGGCATATCTAGCAGAAAGGAAGATGGTTGTGGTTGTTGGAGGTCAGTCATCTCAGCTCCAGGACATCACCGCGGGAGCTCCTCAGTGTAGTGTCCTAGGCCCAACCATTTTCAGCTGCTTCATCAATGCCCTTCCTTCCATCATAATGTCGGAAGTGGGGATGTTCGCTGATGATTGCACAATGTTCAGCACCATTTCCAACTCCACATATACTGAAGCAGTCTAGGTCCAAATGCAGCAAGACCTGGACAATATTCAGGCTTGGGCTGACAAGTGGCAAGTAACATTTGCACCACAGAAGTGTCAGGTAATGACCATCTCCAACAAGAGAGAATCCAACCATCACCCATTGATGTTCAATGGCATTACCATCACTGAATCCCCCACTATCAACATCTTGGGGGTTGACCAGAAACTGAACTGAACTAGCCATATAAATACTGTGGCTGCAAGAGCAGGTCAAAGGTTAGGAATATTGCAATTAATAACCCACCTCCAAACTCCCCAAACTCTGTCCACCATCTACAAGACATAAGTCAGGAGTTTGATGAAATACTCCCCACTTGCCTGGAAGAGTGCAGCTCCCACAACACTCAAGAAGCTTGACGCCATCCAGGACAAAGCAGCCCACTTGATTGGTGCCACATCCACAAGCATTCACTCCGTCCATCACCAATGCACAGCAGCAGCAGTGCGTACCATCTACAAGATGCACTGCAGGAATTCACCAAGGCTCCTTCGACAGCACCTTCTAAACCCACGACCAATACCATCTAGAAGGACAAGGGCAGCAGATACATGGGAACACCACCACCTGGAGGTTCCCCTCCAAGTCACTCACGATCCTAACTTGGAAATATATCGCCGTTCTTTCACTGTCGCTGAGTCAAAATCCTGGAACTCCCTTCCTAACAGTGCTGTGAGTGTACCCACACTACATAGACTGCAACGGTTCAAGAAGGCAGCTCACCACCACCTTCTCAAGCGCAATTAGGGATGAGCAATAAATGCTGGCCCAGCCAGCGACATCCCATGAATGAATTAAAAAAAAGACATAAGACAAGGTCAGGGTGAGGCTCAGCTCTGAGGCTGAACCATTCCTACCCCACTCACTTCCCTGAATAAGATTACAGCAGACACCTATGGAACTACCCCAATGTCCAGCAGCTGGAGAAGATGCAACATCAGGAAACTCAATGAACTGTCTGAGGTCTGGAAATTTAAACAAACTACCTGCCAGGAGAAAATGTCAAGTCAATGATTAAGAAAAATCCATTAGAACGCAGCATGGTCTGACTGATGAGCTGTAATTAAACAAAACACTGGCACTTAAAAGAGATTATCATCCGTTTTCTTTTAAAGCCGACGCTTACTGGAATGGTCCAAACAGAGAGCTGTAATTAGCCGGGTCACAGTGCTTTTACCATCTACTGCTCACTCACTGTGAATTGCAGACATGGAGCTGCATCTAAATAAGAGAGCTGCATTTAAACTCATCATTTTCTCCCGCTCTCCCCTCTATCTTCTTACCGCTTTAAGCATTTAAACCTTTGCTGTTCATTCTAATGGCTATTGGATCTACCTGTTCAAGCACAGGAATTGTTCCCCTACACCTACGTCAAGCCATTGGGACAGTACAAGTTCATTTCATTATCACACTGTACAGATCTTTTATTTGTTTGGTTTCAAGTCTCGTGAACACAGGATGCACACTCTGTACATCAGGTAACAACCAGTTGCATAATATTATAACCAATCTACAGTCCAGAAACAGGCAATTCAGCATGTCTGGTCCATGCCGATGTTATGAACCTCCACCCATACTGTCTCTTTATCCTCTCTCCCCATGTGTGCATCAATGCTCAAATACATCAATCCTCTCTCCCTTAACCACTCCATGTGGCAATGAGCTCCACAGTCTCACCACTCTCTCAGTAAAGAAATTCCTCCTCCGTAACCAAAATGAATCACCAAAGAGGAAAATATTTCATTCCAGCTTTTGACAAATAAAACCTCGTGCTGTGGTTAACTCTTCTGTTTAAAAACTCTCAGGAATGCTGTGCAGTCTTGTCCTACTCCAGTCCCATCAGTGATGGCAACCCCTGGACATGACACCCAATGCCCAACAGCAGCTTGCATTCTTAAGCACCTTTAGATAGTAAATGGCCCAAAGGACATCACAGGAGCGAATATCAAACAAAAATTAACACTGAGCTACATGAGGAAATACTGAAATTAAAGAGAAAATGCTGGAAATACTCAGCAACTTTTCTCCCTTTATTTTGGATTTCCAACATCTGCACTATTTTGCTTTTGTAAGGAGCTGTTAGGACAGGTGACCAAAAGCTGAGACTTAAAGGAGGAAAGAGACGTGGAGAGATTTAGGGAGGGAATTCCAGAGCTTAGGGCCCAGACAGCTGAAGGCACAGACGCCAATGGTGCAGCGATTAAAATCAGGAATGTACAAGAGACCTGAATTGGAGAAGTGCCGTTTTCTCAGAGAAGGTCCAATGTGAAAATATGTTTGGCTTTTAATTTGGAAAATCCCCCAAGAATCAATCCTTGGCCCCCTCCTATTTCACATCCACATTCTGCCCCTCAGCAAAATCAACTGAAGGCACTGCTTTAATTTTCACATGTACTCTGATGACACCCAGCTCAACCTCACCACCACCTCTCCTGACTCCTCCACTGTTGCTAAATCGTCAGTCAACTTATCAGACATCCAGTACTGAATGAACAGAAATTCCCTCCAAATTAAATATCAGGAAGACTGAAGTCGTTGGCTTTGGTTACTGCTCCAATCGCCATTTCATAGCCACTGATACCATCCGTTTCCCTGGCAACTGTCTGAGGCTGAATTAGACTGATTGCAACCTTAATAACATCATTGACCCCAAGTTGAGCTTCCAATCATATATCTGCGTCGTCACTCAGACCATCTATCTATCTAAGACCATATATCTGTGCCATCACTAAGACTATCTATTTCCACCTCTGTAACCTTACCCAACTTCACTCCTGTCTCAGCTCAACTGCTGCTGAAACCCTCACCTTCATTAGCTCTAGGTTTGACTAATCCAACTCACTTCTGGACAACCTCAACTCACTCCTGGACAACCTCTCAGAATTCCACCTTCCTAAACTCTTCCTGCTTATAATCTAACTCACACCAAGTCCTGTACCCCTATCACCCCTGTGTTCTCTGAACTACATTGTCTCCCAGTTAAACAATACCTCAATTTTAAAAATCACAAACTTGTTTTCAAATACCTCCTTGGCCTCCTCCCTATCTCTGTAATCTCCCCAGCTCTGCAGCTTTCCTAAATCTCAGTGCTCATTTAATTCTGGCCCCTTCTGCATGCCTGATTTTAATCGCTTCACCATTGGCAGCCGGGTCTGCAGTTTTCTGGGCTCTAAGTTCGGAAAACCCCTTCCTAAACTTCTCCACATCTCTGTCTCTCTCTCCTCCTTTAAGACACTCCTTAAAACCCACTTCTTTGACCAAACTTTTGGTTATTTCTCTTCCATCACTTTGGTGTCAAATCTTGTCTGATAATAACCTGTGAAGCACCTTGGGGTGTTTTACTATGTTAAAGGTGCTATCTAAATACAAGTTATTGTTGGAAATGGAAAATGAAGAAATGAGACGATACAAAGATGCTGGGAGGAGTTTGCTCATTGTGAACTAGAACAAGCAAACAGCAATCTTTCAGACCAGCCCTTAGTATCTGACTCTGAGCTCTTACGAATGACAGTAAGCCTCTTATTTGACAAAACGCACACTCAAAGTAATTTATGGATGCTTTTAGCATTGCACTGAGTCACATGTTTCCGATATGTTCCTGCAAATGACTATCCAATTTGCCTCTCAGGTCCTGTTTAAATATTGCAGAAAATGTGAACCATATGTTAAACTCAGTAACTGAGACCAGCTGGAGGAACAACTCATTGAAGGGGTGGGGAGGGGGAGCTGCTTTTACTCTTTCTGCCAGTGTAAAGCTATCCCAACTCAGAGAATCTCAAGATTCATTTGATGCAGCAATTAAAAATTTGAAGGGTCAGTACTGAGGAAGCACTGCACTGTCGGAGGGTCAGTACTAAGGGAACACTGCACTGTTGGAAGGTCAGTACTGAGGGACCACTGCAATGTCAGAGGGCCAGTACTACAGGACTGCTGCACTGTCAAAGGGGCAGTACTGAGGGGCTGCTGCACAGTCAGAGGGTCAGTGCTGAGGGAGTGCTGCACTGCCAGAGGGTCAGTACTGAGGGAGTGCTGCACTGTCAGAGGGTCAGTACTAAGGCAGTGCTGCACTCTCAGAGGGTCAGTACTGAGGGAGCACTGCGCTGTTGGAGGTCAGTACTGAGGGGCTGCTGCACTGTCCGAGGGTCAGTGCTGAGGGAGTGCTGCACTGTCCGAGGGTCAGTACTGAGGGAATGCTGCACTGTCAGAGGGTCAGTACTAAGGCAGTGCTGCACTCTCAGAGGGTCAGTACTGAGGGAGCACTGCACTGTTGGAGGGTCAGTACTGAGGGGCTGCTGCACTGTCCGAGGGTCAGTACTGAGGGAGTGCTGCACTGTCCGAGGGTCAGTACTGAGGGAGTGCTGCACTGTCAGAGGGTCAGTACTGAGGGAGTGCTGCACTGTCAGAGGGTCAGTACTGAGGGAGTGCTGCACTGTCAGAGGGTCAGTACTGAGGGAGTGCTGCACTGTCAGAGGGTCAGTACTGAGGGAGTGCTGCACTGTCAGAGGGTCAGTACTGAGGGAGTGCTGCACTGTCAGAGGGTCAGTACTGAGGCAGTGCTGCACTGTCAGAGGGTCAGAACTGAGGCAGTGCTGCACTGTCAGAGGGTCAGAACTGAGGCAGTGCTGCACTGTCAGAGGGTCAGAACTGAGGCAGTGCTGCACTGTCAGAGGGTCAGAACTGAGGCAGTGCTGCACTGTCAGAGGGTCAGTACTGAGGGGCTGCTGCACTGTCAGAGGCTTAGCACTGAGGCAGTGCTGCCTTGACAGAATGTCAGTACTAAGGGAGTGCGCACAGTTGGAGGTGCCATCTTTCTGATGTGGCATTATCCGAGGCCGTGTCTGCCCTCTCTGGTGGATGTAAAAGATCGGAAAAAGGCAGGGGAGTCCTTTCTGGTATCCTGGCCCAATATTTATCCCTCAACCAACATCATTAAAACAGATTATCTGGTACTTATCTAATTGCTGTTTGTGGGATGTTGCTGTGCGCAACTTGTTTGCTAGGATTCCCACATCACAAGGGGCAAGCAAACTATACTCCAAACACAGTTACGTAGCTGTAAAAGTGCTCTGGGCTGTCCTGAATTCATGCAACGTACTAGAAAAATGTAAGTTGTCTTCACACTTATCATGCTATATAATTAAATGAACCCTAATTTACACAAACCTGCCAATAAACACATGCCCAGGCAAACAGTATTACAAAGGATGTTCCTCTGTGAATAAACATCAGCTTATGAATACCTGAGAAGTCTGCAGTGAATAACTCATCTCCTGACTCCCCAATCCTATCCACAAGGCACAAGTCAGGAGTGTAATAGAATACTCTCTCCTGGCCTGGATGAGTACAACTCCAACAACACTCAAGAAGCTAGACACCATCCAGGACAAAGCAGCCTGCTTGATTGACATCACATCCATCACTTTAAACATTCATTCTTGTACACTGTGCTTGCACTGAGTTCTGTTCACAGGGTATACTGCAGCAATTAACCAATACTTCTTAATCAACACCTTCTAAATCTATAAACATCACCACTAAAAGGACAGGGAAAGCCAGCGTATGGAACGCCATCATCTCCAAATCGCACACCATCCACACTTAGAACTATATCGCTGTACCTTCACTGTCACTGGGTCAAAAACCTGGGACTCCCTCCCTAACAGCACTATGGGTGTACCTGCACCACATGGACTGCAGTGGTTCAGAAGGCAGCTCATCACCTCCTTCTCAAGGGCAATTGAATGGCAGAACCTCAGCACTTCAGAAGTTAGACAACTCTCCTCAATGGTGAAAGAAGCATGTTTTTTTAAAAAAGCATAAAATACCAAATATAGCCTCATTTTCAGCACTAGAATTGTGAATTATTCATCATTTGCAACTACAGTAGGTCATAGCAAAATGAAATAATACATGCTGTATTATATCAACTGTTCACTGTTGTGTTGTTGTGTCAGAAGTTTACTTGGGAGTCTAAGTGAAGTCACTGTGCAATGTTATATAACTGCCATCCTGAACATGAGGAGGATCTACTGCAGAAACAGCATTGCGAATCAACATCCAATTCATCTGAAAAATATATTAGTTGAATTGAAACCTACGTACAGGAGTTCACACAGAGATGCACGCAATACAACGCAGGAATACATCATTCCTTTTTACCCACTGTATATTGCACATGTACAGGAGCTGAGACTGAAACATAAATACACACAGTATCAAGACATGAATGAATTATTCCTTTTTACTCCTTCTGCACTGATCCAGTGAAATCCACACAGAGTGATGTGCTATCGGGATAAAAACCCAGGCTGTAGTCAGATGGCATCAGGAGCCTCAGACGGAAACTGAAATAGTTTATAAACATCATCCCAGATGGAGAATAATTACAGTTCTGAATCTCCTTTGCTGGCCCTTAATTTTATCTAAATATAACTCTTGATTCTGGCCGTGGTTGAGATTTTCCCACATTGTAATGGGACAATTGTAAGAATTGTTGCCCTCCTCTCATAATGAAAGTCTGTGCTTAACCTCTTTGAGCACAGTCAACTTCTATTGTATTGAAAACAAAAACAGAATTACCTGGAAAGACTCAGCAGGTCTGGCAGCATCGGCGGAGAAGAAAAGAGTTGACGTTTCGAGTCCTCATGACCCTTCGACAGATGCTGCCAGACCTGCTGAGTTTTTCCAGGTAATTCTGTTTTTGTTTTGGATTTCCAGCATCCGCAGTTTTTTTGTTTTTATTTCTATTGTATTGAAATCTCCAACTCCCTTTCTCTCCAGAACTTCTCTCGCTGACCCCTCCCTTCTTCCTACAATTTGCTGGCTCCTAAAGCTCATGATTGCTGTCAGCTGACCACTGCATCCTGAGTTTCCATATCAGCACTAGTTCAGTGGAATCCTGAGGTCTGGAAGGTACAAAAGGAATGAAAGTCCTTTTCTTTCACTCATTCACACAGTGTGTGTGTGGAATTCTCAATAAATTAAACTCCAGGTTTGTTGGGTGCCCAAGGCTTCAGGCAATTTAGCTCCCTCATGCTTTTGTAGTTTTTAATTTCATTGGGAGATGCTGTTTGCTTAGGCAAAAAGTGCACCTTGAAAAAGACAAGGTGAACCTGGACTCATTCAGGAGTTGTGCAGTTTTGAGGCAAGGCAAGTTAGAATAGACAAGGTGGCAGTTGTGGTGATGTCAAGTTCAGGAGTGTGCATGACAATGGGATTTGCAGCTTCATAGGAACAAGAGAGAACTGAGCAGAGCAGTTGCAATAAACAGGCAGAGGTTGAGGTGCCATAAACCACAGGGCTACGGAGCAAGAGCTGGAAGGCAGAATTAGACTGAATAGTTCTTTTTGGCCAGCACAAATATGACTGGCTGAATGGCATCCCTCTGTGTTGTAAATCCTCCTATGTTTTTATGTTCTAACAGAGGCTGGAGGTGGCAGACGTTCAGACAGCAATCCCAGATAAAATGAAATTGCATCTCATATAAATTATACTGTCCATTAAATAGCAGATGTTTAGCTAGAAGTTTAAGACAGTCCCAGTAAATTGGTTCTGGTTTGGACTCTATAAATCCTACATCTGTTTTCCAGCTTCATGCATTCATTGTTCTTCCTGCTCTGTCAGTTTGTTTTTCACTGATATTAATTACTCGCATCTCTGGGTGTTGGTGAAACCGCTGGCTCATTTGGGATTGATGTAGCCAAACCCCGGCTGCAATACATGGCTGTCCTCCAGGTGTCGCCAGCTCTCCACCATCATCCGTACAGTCATTCGCCAAGACTTTGGACACTGCCTTCCACCTAATGGATGGTTGGAGTTTTGTTCCAGTCAGACCACAGGATGTGCTTTGGAGAAGTGTTTTTTTATTATTGATTCTTGGAGTGTGTGCACCACTGGCAAGGCCACCATTTAACCCTACCATTCGAATTTGCCCTGAAAAGCTGGTGGCGAGCTTGAACGGCTGCTAAGGCTCTGACACAACTGAGGGGTTTGCTAGGCCCATTCAGAGGACAGTTAAGAATCAGTCACACTAGTGTGTGACTGCAGCCAGGCAGGATGAGGACATTAATGAGCCAATTGGGTTTTTGCACCAACCTGATAGCTTCATGGTCACTCCAACTGATAACCAGCTTTTTAATTTCAGACACTTGTTTTTTAAAAACTGGATTTAAATTCTCAAGCTGCCCCACTGGGATTTGAACTCTCAGTCTCTGGATTACTAACACAGCAAGATATCCAGTAAACTACTGTCTAGATAAGGGCTTAATCATTGAGTGGTGAGCTGAGCTAGGGACAGTCCAGGGTAATGTAGCAAAGTCAAAAATTGGGATTGAGGACAAAAATTACAAAAATCATAGAAACTTTACGAGGCAGAAGGAGGCCTAATCCTACCTTCCTGCACTCAGTCTGCAGCCCTGCAGGTCACAAACAGACATTCAAGTACTTTTTAAATATGGTGAGAGTATCTGCCTCTGCTACCATTTCAGGCAGCGAGTTCCAGATCCCTGCTACCCTCTGGGTGAAAAGATGTTCTCTCATGTCCCCTCTAATCCTTTTACCAATGACTATAAATCTGAAGCTCAGCTCAGAGTAGACTGAAACACTGAGAGGCTCCCACACCCTGCAGTGGGAGGACACCGGTCTTAAGCAGGCTGCAGGGCAGGGGAAAGGGGAGAAGGTTGTGATGTGAATTTAATAAGTAGGTTCTGGGTTTGTTGAGTGTTCAGCTGGAGAAAGACTACCCACACTCCTGGACCTGAGCTCAGGCAGGCGGAGAGCAGCGGTGTTGGTGAATGGCAGCAGCTAATATCCCTGCTGGGCATCTTGCCAATGAGGAAGGAGAGGGGAGCCAGATGAAAGGCTGGATCCTGTCAATCTTTGGAAGCTGAGAAACTATTTTTTTTTCATTTACTTATCTCTTGGTCAGAGGGCATTTAAAAGACAACCACATTGCTGTGGGTCTGGATTCATATGTAGGCCAGACCAGGTAAGGATGGCAGATTTCCTTCCCTAAAGGACATTAGTGAACCAGGTGGCGTTTTTATATCAATTGGCAATGGTTTCAAGGGCATTTTTTAAATTGAATTTTAATGCCACCGTCTGCCGTAGCAGGATTCAAACCCAGGTTCCCAAAGCATTACCCTGGGTCTCTGGATTACTAGCCCAGCAACAATACCACTATGCCACTGTCATCGCCATCACTTCCCCCTATATGAATAGGGTTATTCTGAGTGCAGTACAGCAAAGGTTCACAAGATTGGTCCCTGGAATGCGTGGGTTGTCCCATGATGAGAGACTGAGTAAATTTGACTGTACTCTCTGAAGCTTAGCAGAATGAGAGGTGATCTTGTACAAGATGCTGAAGGGGCATGACAGGGCATTCACTGAGGTGTTTTCCTCTGGCTGCAGAATCAGGGGTTCACAGTCTCAGGATAAGGAGCCAATCATTTAGGACTGAGATGAGGAGAAATTTCTTCATTCAAAGGGTTGTAAATCTTTGGAATTGTCTACCCCAGAGGGTTGTGGATTCTCCTTTGTTGAATTGAAATATTTAAGGCTGGGGCAGACAGATGTTTGGTCTCTCAGAGAATCAAGGGATATGGGGAGTGGTTGTGAAAGTGGAGTTGAAGACAAAGCTTTAATCATATTGAATGGCGCAGCAGGCTTGACAAGCTGTATGGTCTACTGCTCCTATTTTTTGTGTTCTTATGCAAACTCTAATTGGATATATTCCTGCAAATTCATCATATAATCTCTCATTATCAACCCATACCATCCAGTCAAACAGACATACTCGAGTTTCTTTTAAAATGTGGCCCAGTGAAAGAAAAGCTCTCTTGCCTCCAAATCAGAAAGTCGTGGGTTCAAGCCCCAATTCAGAGACTTCAACCCTTAGTCCAGGTTGATGCTTCAGTGAAGTGCTGCACTGTTGAAAGTCCTGTCTTTCGGATGAGACTTTAACCCAAGGCTGCTCTCTCATGTAGATATAAAAGATCCTATGGTATTATTTGAAGAAGAGCAGATAAGATTCCCAGGTGTCCTGAGGCCAACATTCATACTTCAACTAACATCATTCTTTTATATTTGTCTCATCTTCTGGGATCTTGCTGTGCATAAATTGGCTCTCATTGGCCAGCGCTTTGGGATATCCAGAGGTTGTAAACTATTTTTAAAACTAATAATCAAAAAGTTGCAAAAAGAAAATGAAATAAATATAGAATGTGTTTTAAAGCTCCTTTGCCTTCTCTCCCAGGTTATAGAGAGCAGTGTCCAGAAGATTAATCTTTAATTCCTGAAGACTTCAGGGTAATCCTGCATATGCAACAACCAAATAAGGAAATGTAGGAGTGGAATCAGGTGTGGCGGTCCCATTGAAAGTTAACATACCATCCAAATGAAAACCCATAGCCCAGCATTAACAACTGAGCTGATATTAGCTGACAGAGCACAGATCAGCACTGCACACAATAATCTGGGGCTGCACTGCAAGTCACATTTACCCCAAGGGTTCATTGGTGACTAATAAAAAAACAATTTGCACACAGCAGACAGACAAATATAATTTTCAGCATCTGGGCAGGAGTGAGGAGTCAAATGGAAAACCAGGAGTAATGGAAATAGCAAATAAAATTTACTGAAAATCTGTCTGAAGGCAATAAACCTGCTGAGATGCATCATGAAAATTGGGTTCGGATGAAGTGTCAAACTTCCAAGCTTCACCTGAGCTCCCTCTTCCTGACATGAAATGCTATATACTTCCAGGTCCTTCTGTTTATAGTTTAGCAAAAATAAGGGACTTAACAATCTGTTTTAGTAGGAAGAATGAAGAGAGGCAACATAAACTAAACAGAATAATTTGAACAGAGAGACATCGGGGGTGGCAGTGTCCCTATCCAAATCGTTGAAGATAGCAGGACAAGTTCAGAAGGGAATAAAGGTATACAAGACCCTGGCCTCTATAAATAAAGGAATAGAATACAAAAGCAAGGAAGTTATGTAGACCTTTAAAAGTCACTGGTTAGGCCCCAGCTAGAGCACTGTGTCAATTGCTGGGCACCACAATTTAGGAAGGATGTAGTGAAGGAAGACAGTAGTAGAGTGGTAATGTCACTAGACTACTAATCCAAAGGCCCAGGCTCATGTGCTGGGGAACATGATTTCAAATCCCACCATGGCAGCTTCTGGAATTTAAATTCAACTAATAATCTGGAATATAAAGTTAGTCTTAGTAACGGTGACTGCCCACCTCCTGCCATCCATCAAATGTACTTCAGGGAAGGAAATCTGCTGTCCTTACCTGGTCAGGCCTACATATGACTCCAGACCCACAGCAATGTGGGTTGACTCTGAAATGGCTGAGCAAGTCACTCAGTTCAAGGGCAATTAGGGATGGGGCAACAAATGCTGGCATTGCCAGTGATGCCCAGATCCCATGAAAGAAAAAAATATTGAAGTGGCAAAGAGAGAATAATGCCAGTGATGAAGGACTTCAGTTTTGTAGGGGAGCTGGGATTGTTCTCCTTAGAGCAGAGAAGGTTAAGGGGAGATTTAATGGAGGGGTTCAAAATCATGAAGAGTTTCAACATAGAAGATAAGGCAAAATTGTCTCCACTGGCATCAGGGTTGGTAACCAGAGGACAAGATTGTAACTGGCAGGAGGATCAGAGACAAGATAGGAAGGGATTTCTTTTTATACAGCAAATTATGATGATCTGGAATGCGCTGCCTGGAAAGATGGTGGAAGCAGATTTGACAGAAACTTTCAAAAGTGAATTGGATAAGTACTTCCAGAGGAAGAAAAGAATCTGCAGGGCTGTGGAGAAAGTGGTCTGGAGAATGGGACTAATTGGATAGCTCTTTCAAGGAGCTGGTACAAGCACAATGGGCTGAATGGCCTCCTCCTGTGCTGCATCATTCTATAATTCTAATAAAGAAACAGTATCCAAAGTGCATTGTCAGTGAAACCAGAGCCCATCTTATCTAAGACACATTCCAGTCTCCCATACATTACAACGTATTCCAGTCGCTGTCATGTTATTCACTGAGCACCAAAGTCCCTATAAATTTATAACTTATTTCCGTCTCTGTTACTTTATCCATAACAGAACCCAGTCCCTGTTCCTTATCGACAACACACACAGGCCTAGGTTACATCATCTTTAACACATCTTCTACCCCGTAAAATGATCTAAGACTCACTCCATTCCCTGCTATGTTATCTATACCACACTCTAGTCCCTGATTCATTACCTATAAACATGCTCCAGTCCCTGATACATTATCTGTAACACACTACATTCTCTGTTATATTTGGCTCTAACTTAAGGTTGTCAGGCCAGTGAAACACCATTCACCATCATGCACTGTGAAAAAGACAGCCACCTCTGGGGTCTGCATACACACAGTTAGAAATGCATATTCAGAAGTTGCAGTCAGTGATTCTTCACCCCACTCTAGTGTGCATTGTTGAAATCCTCACAAATGGTAATCTTTAGAAATCACTGAAATGTCGAGAATTTCCCCTGCTATGCTGTAATATCGTGTTAAAGATCATAAGTCCATAAGACATAAGAGAAGTAGGCCATTCGGCCCATTGAATCTGCTCTGCCATTCAATGAGATCATAGCTGATCTGATAATCCTCAACCCCACTTTACTGCCTTTACCCTATAATCATTGATTCCCTTACTGATTAAAAATCTGTCTATCTCAGCCTTGAATATACTTAATGACCCAGCCTCTACAGCCCTCTGTGGTAAAGAATTCCATAGATTCACTACCCTCAGAGGAGAAATTCCTCTTCATCTCTTAAATGGACGATCCCTTACTCTGAGATTAGGTTCCCTGGTCCTAGACTGTCCCACAAGATGAAACAACCTCTCAGCATCTACCCTGTCAAGCCCCCTAAGAATCTTATATGTTTCAATAAAGTCGCCTCTCATTCTTCTAAACTCCAATTAGTACAGGTCCAATCTACTCAACCTCTCCTGATAAGAAAATCCTACCATACCTAGGATCAACCTAGTGAACCTTCTCTGAACTGCATCCTTAAATAAAAGGACCAAAACTGTTCACAGTATTCAAGGTGTGGTCCAACTAGTGCTTTTTTTAGTTTTAGCAAGACTTCCCTATTTTTATACTCCAGTTCCTTTGAAATAAAGGCCATTTGCCTTACCTTTTACCTGCTGTACCTGAATGCTAGCCTTTTGTGATTCATACACGAGGACGCCCAAATCCCTCTGTGCTGCAGCTTTCTGCCATCTTTCTCCTTTTAAATACTATTCAGCTCCTCTATTCTTCTTGCCAAAGTTTAAAGATGTGCATAGACCTGCATTCCATCGTGGCAGCCATGGGTGAGTTCCTCAATGACAACACGAGGAGGAAACAGAGCACCCCAACATCCCTCCAGGTGCTCCTTCCCTTCAAAGGATGGGATTTTCCATGCCCACTGGTGTCAGGCATCAGGGCGGGCATGAGCAGGCAATTTGGCGGGAAGGCCAAAAATCATTGTGAAACTAGTTTACAACTGTCCACTCCGCCAGTCAATGGTGGGCCATGTTTCCCACCGCCGCATGTCAGGAACTTCACTGTAATATATCTGCATGTCATTATAAACCCAGCTCGCCAGAATCATCCCCCCACACTGGATCATCCGAGCACACCAGCATGTTTCACAGCTGAACATAAGCAACGTGCATCTGGCGAGCTGCACTTCACTCCAGACTTTGAGGTTTGTTTGCCAATCTTGCTTTGGGCAGCACTTGCAGCCATCAACACCAGGCTTCACAGGCAGCACAACATCACTTTTAGGGGGGCTCACGGGCAGGTTTCTGCTTATGAGACAAGCTGTAAGGTGGGTGTGGCTTTTCAATGGCTGCAGGGCTAGGGCTTGCTTGGAGAAGGGGGAGAAGTGGCCTCTGGCAAGGGAAGAGACTGCAGAGCAAGGACATTACTGGAGAAGAGGGGTATCCCAGAATTTGTGTTGGAGCACATATTAATCTGTGCAAGTGGCCTCAAGAGGGTGAGGGCTGAGGAGCAGTCTCCAGAGGATATGAGTCCATTGGAGATGTGAGGGTGTGTGAGTGAGTGGTAATGTCCTTTGAGCTGGCAGTGAGTGAGATGAAGATATGATGGGCTTATGAGTGTGTGAGTTTAGACTGATGAGATGATTGCCTTACCCTGGCAGCACAGGTGAGATCATTCATCCTCTTTCTGCACTGGTTGGCCTTCGGTGCAGTATTGGCACTGACCACCGCTGCCACTGCTTCCCAAGCCAGAGTGGTGACACTGATGGTCCTCCTGCTACCAGAGCGGGGTAAAGGACATTGCGGCGGGCTCCAACAGTGTCCTGAAGGTGTCCCAGGGATGCATCACTGATTTGGGGGGGCTGCAGTCTTCTTGCCTTTCGGGGCCATGTCTTCTGTGCAGCAGTCTGGGCTGGAAGCTCTGAGAGGTGTGTGCGTGGCTGTCACCATCACCCAGCACGAGAAAGTGGCAAGGTGACAGCGTGACTGGCGAATGGGAGCCCGCCCGCCATTGAAACAGCATGTTTCCCAGGAATGCAGGATTAATGAGGCAGGATTGGGATGATACAGTGTGAAAAGCCACCATTGCGGCTGACAGGTAAAATATTCTTTTTTCCGCCCATTTAGTACAAATCTTAGACTATTCCACCCAAACAGTCAGGCCAAGGCCCTCAGGCACCTGAAGGGAGGAGGAGCAGCATCTCAACGCCCCTGCGTCATCACTCAGGAATCTCAAAGGCTGTCCACTCCCTCTGACTCCCCTTTGCCTGTAACCCACCTCCACTTGTCCTCTGTCAGCACAGAGAGAGAGCAGCTGGCCCACAGGAGGACAGCCAAAGCAATCCGGGGCCCCCTTGGTTCTCCAGGGGACCCATGATGAAGTCATCAGAGACAACAGGGCTAATCATTGCACAGGCTGTCTCCACACATGCTGCAGATGTCAGGGCAGCACCTAAAAGTGGTAGGCCTGGAAAAATTAAGAAATTCTGATGACAAGTGTCTGCATGGGTCAACACATTTTGTAACTTTATAATCTGAAAATATATTTGCTTTCACTGAAAAATGTGTAATGTTATCTTTCAGCTTCGTTGACAGGCTTCGTAAATCCTCCCACAGCATCCCTCCCCCAATAGCAGTTCAGCTACACACAGCCAGACCACGAGTGATTCCGGAGGAAGTGAGTGTGCAGCAGGACTTCCCACACATGCAGAGCCTTCATCCATCACACTTATTTCACTGTCTGGAGCATTTTAAATGTTGCCTGCTGGGGTTCTCTTTCAGTGGTCCATCTGAGCTGAGCTGTATCTCCACCTACCCACTGATCACATTGCCATACAGCACCTGTGCCCGTGCAACACGAGGCTACGCTCGATTTTGATTTAGACAGCCATGGTCACAGTCCAGTATATGGTCAGGTCCCCCATCCTTTCCCCTCCCCCAGTCACCCATGTTCATTCCCCCATCACTGTCGACCTCCCTGGCATCACCTTCCACTTACCCACCATCACCTACCAATCTGAACCCTTTTCTTTTCCAGCATGTCCAAGCGAATGTGTATGTTCTCTATCTCCCAAGAATACCACCCACTTCCACATTGGCCTCCTGAGCTCCTCCTTCCCACACCCAGGGTCCATGTCTACCCCTGGGTGCCCCCCAACCACCCACGCCGTCCCTTCTGCCGATGAGTGTGATGGATGAAGGCTCCGCGTGTGAGGGAGAGGCTTGCACGAGGCTCTGAAAGGCCCTGTCACACACACTTCTCCCTCCAGAATCACTCATGGGCCGGCTGTGTGCAGCTGAACTGCTAGTGGGGGAGGGGTGCAGTAGGAGGACTCACAAAACCTGTCAATGAAGCTGAAAAACAACATGTTGTACCATCATCCTCCCACCCTACCAGCTCACTCTGCCCCCCCCCTCACACTCACCATTCCCTCCTACCACACTCACCCTCAGTTCACTCCCCAGGAGGCAGTCATTGACTTTGTACATTCACTCGGACGTTCACCTCCTTACTGCCTCCTCGCCCTGAACACTTTCTCCCCTCCTAACTCCCTCCTCCCCCAGGAAACCTTCCCCCCTCCGTACTCGCTCCTCTTCTCAGACAGCAACTCCCACCAAACTCCTCCTCCCCCTGGACACCTACCCCCCCCGCAAACTCCCTCCTTTCCCAGGACAAATTCCCCCCTCCGAACTCTCCCCCTTAAACCTTTCTCCCCTTAAACTTACCTCTCTGCTTTCTGCATTCTCGTCTGTTACACAGTCCTCTGCCCATACTTCCTCTTCCCCCTTCCAAACCTCACCCCCTCCAGGCACCTTTGCCTTGCCCCCTCCCAACCTTACTCCCCACCCCAGGTACACCTTACTCCCACAGTCAGACCTAAACTTTCCTCTCCCACCACATCCCGCCCCTCCCCCCAACCCAGTACACCTTCCCCTCCCAGTCACAGCTGGACCGTTCTCTACCCCCATTCGCCAATCATCCATAGCAGCCTACGGCCAAGACCGTGATGTTCCAAAGCAACAATGGAGACATTCCATCCTCAGAGAGCTGCTTTGTGGCAGAGCCATGTCACTAGACCCAGCACATGATGCACATGTTCCTCCAGGGTCCAGTAGCTATAAGGCACCAGCGTCCTCTTCTCCTTGGCTGTTCACAATCTGAGCAAGGCCCTAATGGTAAGTCCCCACTTCTGCACATCACACTTGTTCAGACAAGTTCTGAGCCACTGTGTTTTCCCAGTGGCGTACCGGTAAATCTGGCATGATGGAACGATTCCGGCTGGGTCCTACTCTGCATCCCATTACCGGGATGCAAACCGGGTTCTCGCCGGCCGCCAGCAGGATTGGCATTCCACCATGGTGGACGCCATCACATGATCTCAGTGTGCTTTCATACCAGCGTAAAACCGATTTCTGCCCCTCCCACCAAATTGTCGTCGCCGCCCCCCCCCCCACCCCCCACCCCCCAAACCACCCGGCATGGCGCCCATCGCCATCAGGACTGGAAGATTCCACCCATTATCTATAACACACTCCAGTCTCCTATGCATCATCAATGACATACTCCAATCACTGATACATTCACAATAACACACCACATTCCCTGATGCATTATTAACACTCACACCCTAATCCCTGATACATTATTAACAATACATCACAGTCTCTGATATATTATCAATACCCATGCCCCAATCCCTGATATGTTATCAATAACATACTCCAGTCTCTAATGCATTATCAATAATACACTCCAGGCTCTGATACATTATCAATAACACACTCCAGACACTGAAACATTAGCTAAAAATTTTCGATCAGAGTCAGAACACTGGTGTCCAACACAGAAGGCAATGCCCTCAAGAGCGCCATGCTCCTGGTAGGGCCACCCTTGGCAGCAAGGTTGGGGGGAGGTGCCAGACAAAATGTGATCCAAAAACTCCCCAACTGCAAGTCACTGGCTGTGGAGGCGGAGGAAGGCTACAGTGGCAAGGTAGTCTTAGTCACCATGGTTCAACACATCACCAAAATCTGACCATTAAACCCTCTGGCCATTAACCCGTCAGTGTCGTGTGGACAATGATGGTGCCCCAAGGTCCCCATGTTAAACAAAGTAATGGGGAGATCTTTTCAGCATCTGAACTATGCCGGTACCAATGCTCTGGCAAGTTGTATAACTAGGAGGTTAGAGAGGGATTTAAACTAAATAGTTGGGATGGGAGATCCAGTAAGGCAAGAAGTGATAAATTAAAGGAAGAGGGCAAGGCAAGAGACCAAGGTGGCAACAAGGGTAATTATAATCAGGGCTAAGCAGGCAGGGGGAGATTGTACAGAAGATAAGGCCAGTGGTTCCAAATAGTAAAAGACAGAACTAATGGCTTTGTATCTGAACATGTGTAGCATTCATAAGGAAATAGGTGAATTGTCAGCTCACATTGAAATAAATATGTATGACCTGACAGTCACAGTGTTACTGCAAGTAAGGCAGGCACAAGTGGAGTGTAGCTAAGGTAACTGAGTGAAAACTTGGAGTTTGGTGAGAGGGGAGTTTTAAGTGATAATTTTGTTCTCAAATTTTGTCCTTAAAGTCTAATCTAGTCTATAATTAGCAGTAACTGGAAAGTACTGTGTAAACAGGTTAAGTTCTTGCAATTTAGACAGGGTATGCGAGGTAATGCATTTTGGAAGGTCTAATACAAGCAGGAATTACACGATAAATGGCAGAACCCTTAAGTGCATCGACGGGCAGAGGGATCTGGGTGTACAGGTCCACAGGTCACTGAAAGTGGCAATGCAGGTGGATAAGGCACTCATTGGCAAATTCATTGGCAGGGGTATTGAGTATAAAAGCTGGGAAGTCATGCTGCAACTGTATAGAAACTTGGTTAGGCCACACTTGGAATATTGCATGCAATTCCGGTCACCACATTACCAGAAGGATATGGAGGCATTGGAGAGGGTGCAGAGGAGGTTTACCAGGATGCTGCCTGGACTGGAGGTTATTAGCTATGAGGAGAGGTTGGAGAAACTCGGATTGTTCTCACTAGACCGACGGAGATTGAGGGGCGACTTGATAGAAGTTTACAAAATTATGAGTGGCATGGACAGAGTAGATAGTCAGAAGTTTTTTCCCTGGGTGGAAGAGTCAATTACTAAGGGACATAGATTTAAGGTGAGAGGAGAAAACTATAAAGGTGATGTGCGGGGCAAGTTTTTTTACGCAGAGAGTAGTGAGTGTCTCAAATTCGCTGCCAGAGGAGGTGGTGGAAGCAGGAACAATAGTGGGGTTTAAGAGGCAGCTTGACAAATACATGAATAGGATGGGAATAGAGGGATACGGACCCCGGAAGTGCAAAATGTTTTAGATGACGGGAAATATGATCGGCGCAGGCTTGGAGGGCTGAAGGGCCTGTTCCTGTGCTGTACTTTTCTTTGTTCTTTGTTCTTAAACTCACTCTCAGCTGTAGGAGCTGAGTAGTTAATTAATTGACTGGCTGAATCTGGTTACTGTAGCCCCAGTTCAGTTAACTATAAATTTAGGATTCTTCAGTGCAGCTGAGCTAACTGAGCGAATACTCGGAGTTTGGTGAATTTTGGGGAGGGAGGTGATTGTTTCCTTTTTCTATCTTTCTCACCCTGTAGGAATTAGTTCTTGCTCTACTATAGGGAAAGAAGCTGTTTGGTGAATATCTGGCAAGTGGGCAAGTTCTATTCTATCCTTATGGTTTAAAATAGTACACAAGTTAATGGTAAAGTTAGTAATATATATAAAAAGCAACTTAAGTGATTAGTATAATTAAGTAATTATTTAAAACATATTTAGGATGGTTGGACAGGTAATGTGTGAAGGCTGCAGCATATGGGAGCTCATGGTTAACACTGTGATCCAGGACAAACATGTCTGCTGTAAGTGTTTGCAGCTTGAGGAACTTCAGCTCATTGAGCTGGAGGTTGAGCTGAAGACTTTGCGACACATCAGGGAGGGGGAAAGTTACCTGGATGCTTTGTACCAGGAGGTAGTCACACCACTTAGAATAGGGTCTTCTGATTTGGTCAGTGGTCAGGAACAAGAGGGTGTGACTGAGTGAAGAAGATAAGGGGACACAGCGAGCAAGAATGCAGGAGTATGAGCCTCTGCAATTGTCCAATCGGTCTGAGGTTCTAAAATAAAAGCAAAAAACTGTGGATGCTGGAAATCCAAAACAAAAATAAAAAATGCCTGGAAAAACTCAGCAGGTCTGACAGCATCTGCGGAGAGGAACACAGTCTGAAGTTCTCTCAGCTTGTTTGGATGAGAGTGGGGTCTGCAGGGTGGATGAGCAAATTGACCATGGCATCGTGATACAGGAAGCCATCCAAGTGGGGGGAGCAAAAAGGAATGTAGTGGTAGTAGGGGACAGTATAGTAAGGGGGATTGACACTGTTCTCTGTGGCAGAAAGTGAGATTCCAGATGGCTGTGTTGCCTGCCCAGTGCCAGTGTTCGCGTCATTGCTCAGGGCTGGAGAAGAGCTTGCAATGGGAGGGTTCCAGTTCGTGGGGCACTGGCATCAGTACTGGGAAAAGTCAGGGGGGTGGTGGTGTGGCTGTACCATTGGAACAGTCTACACCTGAACTGCGCTGGGACCAGTGTTCTTGTGAATCGCATAATTAGGGAAGTAGAGAGGGTTTTAAACTAAATAATGGGGAAAAGGGATCAAATGTGGAAAGATTTGGTATATCAAAGAGTAGAGACAAGGTAAGAGAGGAAAACAGTACTATGGGAAAAGAAGGAACAGAGAGAAAAAAACCTAAGAGTGCACGAAGAATCAAGGCTAGATGTCACAAAGGTAACAAAAAGACTAAAGTAAATGCTCAATAACATTCATAACAAAGTAAACTCATCAATAGTGCACATTGACTTAAATAAATATTACCTGATAGCCATTTCGGGGACCTGACTACAAAATGACAAGGACTGGGTTCTGATATTAAGGGGCATATGATCTTCAAGAAGAATAGGAAGCTACATAAAGGCAGAGGAGTAGCACTGTTAATCAAGGATGATATTTGTGCAATAGTTAGAGATGACCTTGGTTCAAGAGATCAGGATGTAGAATCAGTTTGGGTGGAGATGAGGAATAGCAGGGGAATGAAGTCACTCGTGGGAGTGATCTACAGGCCCCCGAAAAGTAACCACAATGTAGGACAAAGTATACAAGAAGAAATATTGAGTGCTTGTGACAAAGGGACAGCAATAATCATGGGTGACTTTAATCTACATATGAACTCGAAGAATCCGATTGGCAGCAGTAATCAGGATGAGACGTTCATAGAACGCTTTCGAGAGTTTCTTAGTGCAGCGTGTTCTGGAACCAACCAGAGAGCAGATATGTTAGATTTGATATTGTGTAACGTGGACAGGATTAATTAATGACCTCAGGGTAAAGGCACCCTTGGTAGCAGCGACCACTATGATTAAATTTTACATCCAGTTTGAAAGAGAGGAGAATGGGTCTAAGACAAGTTTTGTAACTTAAATAAGTGCAACTACGTGGGTGTGAAAGCTGAGCTAGCTGAAGTGAACTAGGATACCAGGCTAGGGGATAGATCAAAAGAGAAGCAGCAGCAGACATTTAAGGGGATGTTACAGAATAAGCAGAGTAGGTATTTCTTACTATAAAGAAAAACTCTAAAGGGAGGACTCCCCATCCATGGTTCATTACAGAAGTTAAGGAAAGCATCAAACTTAAGGAAAAAGCATATAACTGTGCAAGGATGAGTGGCAGATTAGATGATTGGTCAGAATATAAAGAACGGCAGAGAATGACTAAAAGATTAATCAGGAGAAAGAAATTTTAGTATGAGGGAAAGCTAGCTAGAAATGTAAAAGCAGATAGCCTTAAACAGGAAAAGAGTAAGTAAACTGAGTGTTGGTCCTCTAGAGAGTGAGAATGGGGAGTTAATAGTAGATAATAAAGAAATGGCAGGCGAAAATAACAAATAATTTGTTTCTATCTCTAGTATAGAGGATACAAAAATCATTCCAGTAATATCTGTAAATCAGGAGGTGGAAGGAAGAGGTGAACTTTGGTGAAATTACGATCACTAGGGAAGCGGTACTGTGCAAACTGATGCAGCTGCGGGCTGAAAATCTCTGGATCCTGATGGACTTCATCCTGGGGTCTTACAAGAGATGGCTAATGAGGTAGTAGATGAGTTGGTATCAATTTTCCAAAATTCCCCAGATTCTGGAAAGATTCCATCAGACTGGAAAGTAGCAAATATAACACCCATCTTCAAGAAAGGAGGGAGGCAGAAAACAGGAACCTCTAGGCCAGTTAGCTTGACATCTGTTGTGGGGAAGGTGCTAGGGTTGATCATTAAAGAGGTTATAGCTGGATACTTAGAAAGCTCAAGGTAATCGGGAAGAGTCAGCATGGTTTTATGAAAAGGAAACCATGTTTAACCAATTTATTAGAGTTCCTTGAAGGAGCAACATGTGCGGTGATAGAGGGGAGCCTGTGGATGTTCTGTATTTGGACTTCCAGAAAGCATTTGATAAGGTGGTACATCAAAAGATATTGAGGAAAATAAAGGGCCATAGTGTAGGGAGTAACATATTAGCCTGGACAGAAAGCTGGCTGGCAAAAAATAGTATGCATAAATGGGTCTTTGTGTGATTGGCAGGATGTGATGAGTGGAGTCCTGTAGGGGTCTGTGCTGGGGCCTCAACATTTTACAATGTACATCGATGACTTAGATGAGGGGAGTGAAGACAATGGTAGCTAAATTTGCAGATGTCACAAAGAAAGGTTAGTATGTTGTGAAGAAGACATAAAGAGTTTGCAGATGGATATTGATAAACTGAGTGAATGGGCAAAAATCTGGCAGATGGAGTATAATGTGGGAAATGTGAAGTTGGTCACGTTGGCAGGAAGAATAAAAAAGCAGAGCATTACTTCGACGGAGATTGACTGCAGAATTCCGAGGTGCAGAGGGATCTTGGTGTTCTTATGCATGAGTCACTAAAAGTTAGAATGCAGGTACAGCATGTGATCAAGAAGGCGAATGGAATGCTATTTTTTATTATGAGAGGGATTGAACATTAAAGTAAGAATGTTAAGCTTCAGTTATATTGGACATTAGTGAGACCACATCTCGAATACTGTGTGCAGTTTTGGTCTCCTTACTTAAAGAAGGGTATAAGTGCATTGGAGGTGGTTCACAGGAGATTTACTAGATTGATATCTGCATTGAGTGGGTTGTCTTATGAAGATAGGTTGGACAGACTGGACCTGCTTTCACTGGAGTGAGGGGTGACTTGATTGAAGTATACAAGATCCTGAACTGTATTGACAAGGTGAATGTGGAAAGGATGTTTCTTCTTCTGGGTAACTCCAGAACTAGGGGGTACTGTTTTAAAATTAGGGGTTGCCCTAATTGGACAGAGATGAGGAGAATTTTTCTTTCCAGAGGGTTGTGCAACTTTGGTATTCTCTGCCCCAGAAGGCGGTGGAGGCGGGGTCATTTTTTCTTATTCATTTATGGGATGTGGGCTTCGCTGGCTGGGCCAGCATTTATTGCCAATCCCTAGTTGCCCTTGAGAAGGTGGTGGTGAGCTGTCTCCTTGAACCGCTGCAATCCATGTAGTGCAGGTACACCCACAGTGCTGTTAGGGAGGGAGTTCCAGGATTTTGACCCAGCGACAGTGAAGGAACAGTGATATATTTCCAAGTCAGGATGGTGAGTGACTTGGAGGGGAACTTCCAGGTGGTGGTGTTCCCATCTGCTGCCCTTGTCCTTCTAGATGGCCCACAGCCCCTCATGGATGCCCAGTCTTGAGTTGCTAGATCTGTTTAAAATCTATACCATTTAGCACAGCGATAGTGCCACACAACATGATGGAGGGTATCCTCAATGTGAAGGCAGGACTTTGTCTCCAAAACGACTGTGCGGTGGTCACTCCTACTGATACTGTCATGGACAGATGCATCTGCGGCAGGCAGGTTGGTGAGGATGCGGTCAAGTATGTTTTTCCCTCTTGTTGGTTCCCTCACCACCTGCTGCAGACCCAGTCTAGCAGCTTTGTCATTTAGCACTCAGCCAAAATTCACCAGATTCTGGAAAGGTCCCATCAGATTGGAAAATAGCAAATGTGACTTCTCTATTCAAGAAAGGAAGGAGGCAGAAAGCAGGAAACTACAGGCCAGCTAGATTAACATCTGTCATAGGGAATATAATGGTACCTATTATTAAAGAGTGTATAGCAGGGCAAGAAGTTCTTGTGGTGCAGTGCGTAACATCCCACGCTTTGAGCCAGAAGGTCTGGGTTTGAGTCCCATTCCAGGACTTGGTGGCCAAAGAAGATGCATTCATAACATGGCCAAACAGGTTGAGTATTAACCTGGAAATGCTTCCAACACACACCAATGGCAGGTGGTAAGAGCAGGAGAGATATAATTGCTCCAACAATGGTGAGACCTAAGCTCGGAATTCCCTCCCTAAAGTTCTTTTTGCAATTCTACCTCACTTTCCTCCTTTAAGACACTTCTTAAAACCTAGTACTTTGACCAAGCTTTTGGTCATCTTGACTAATTTACCCTATGTGGCTCGGTGTCATGATTTGCTTCATAGTGTTCCTGTGGAGTGCCTTGGATGTTTTTATGAAAAGAAATTGCAGTCTGAGCCACCCCATCCACAGCTCCAAGCTACAACATGCACATAAGTGTCTGTTGCCACAGCAACTTGGATTTTGGCAGATGGAGTATAATGTGGGAAAATGTGAACTTGTCCACTTTGGCAGGAAGAATAGAAAAGCAGCAAATTATTTAAATGGAGAGAGATGCAGAACTCTGGTACAGACAAATCTGGGTGTCCTAGGTAACTCACCTCCTGACTCCCCAAAGGCTGTCCACCATCCACAAGGCACGAGTCAGGGGTGTGATGGAATACTCCCGACTTGCCTGGACGAGTGCAGCTCCAACAACACAAGAAGCTTGACACCATCCAGGATAAAGCAGCTCACTTGATTAACACCACAGCCACTACCTTCAACATTCACTCCCTCCACCACTGACACACAATGACAGCAGTGTGTGCCACCTACAAGATGCACTGCAGCAACTTATCAAGGTTCCTTTGACAGCACCTTCCAAACCCACAACCTCCACTACCTATAAGGACAAGGATACATGTGAACAGCACCACCTGCAAGTTCCCTTCCAAGTCACTCACCATCCTGACTAGGAACTATATCGCTGTTCATTCACTGTCACTGGGTCAAAATCCTGGGAATCCCTTCCTAACAGCACCATGGATATACTTAAATCACATGGACTGGAGAGGTTCAAGGAGGCAGCTCACCACCACCTTCCTCAAGGGGAATTAGGGATGGGCAATAAATACTAGCCCACGACTCATGAAAGGATTGAAAAAATACATGAATTGCAAAAAACTGGTATGCAGGTACAGCAAGCAATTAGGAAGGCAAATGGAATGTCGGCCTCTATTGCAAAGGGAATGGAATATGAGTTGGGACGTTTTGCCACAGTTGTACAGGGCTCTGGTGAGATGACATGTGGAGTACTGTGTACAGTTTTGGTCTCCTTATTAAAGAAAGTATATAATTGCATTAGAAGCAGTGCAGAGAAGATTTATTGGACTGATTCCTGGGATAAGGGGTTAGCTGATAAAAGTTTGGACAGGAGTTTAGAAGAAAGTGAGGTGATCTTATTGAAAGATATAAAGATCCAGAGGGGACTGGACATGGTGGATGCCTAAAGGATGTTATCCCTTATAGGAAAGGCTAGAACTACAGATTGCAATTTAAAAATAAGGGGCCTCCCACTTAAGGCAAAGATGAGGAGAACTTTTTTCTCTCTTCCCCATAGAGTAGTGGAGATGGAGATGAGCTTTCAACCTCATTGCTAAGACCATTGTAAGATCACCTAATTCCACCTTTGTAATTTTGTCCATCTTCCTCTGTCTCAGTTCATCTGCTGCTGAAACCCTCATTCAGCCTTTGCTATCTCTAGATTCGATTATTCCAACACACTTCTGACTGGTCTCCCTTTGTAAACTTTGAGCCACCCAAAACTCTGCTGCCCATGTCTTAACTCGCAAGAAGTCCCATTCCCTTTCCACCCCTGTGCTCACTGACCTACATTGACTCCCGGTCAAGTAACATCTTGATTTTAAAATTCTCATCCTTGGTTTCAAATCTCTCCTTGGCCTTTCCCCTCCCTTTCTCTTAAATCTCCTCCTGCCCCTGAGATATCTGTATGCCTCTAATTCCGGCTTATTGTGCATTCCCAATTATAATTGCTCCAACAATGGTGAGACCTAAGCTCTGGAATTCCCTCCCTAAAGTTCTTTTTGCAATTCTACCTCACTTTCCTCCTTTAAGACACTTCTTAAAACCTAGTACTTTGACCAAGCTTTTGGTCATCTGGACTAATTTACCCTATGTGGCTCGGTGTCATGATCTGCTTCATAGTGTTCCTGTGGAGTGCCTTGGATGTTTTTATTATGTTAAAGACATTATCTATAACACACTCCAGTCTCTGATACTTTATCTATAACACACTCCAGTCTGTTATATTATCTATAATACACTCCAATCTGATACATTATCTATAGCACACTCATTAACTATACCACACTCCAGTGTCTGATACATTATCTATAACACACTCCAGTGTCTGATGCATTATTAATAGCACAATCTAGTTTCTGATCACATTATCACTAACATACTCCAGTCTCATCCCTGATACATTATCAATAATACATTCCAGGCTCTGATACCTTATTAATAACACACTCCAGACCCGTTAACTGTATCTATAACATGCTGCAGTGTTATAATGTTGGAGTGTCAGTACTGAGGAATGCTTCCCTGTCGGAGGAATTGTCTTTTCTAGGGAACACTCCATTGGGGCCTTTTACCAAATTTTGAATAGAAGACCGTCCCCCCTTGTGTTCTGGACAACATTCATTTCTCAGCCACAGGCAAAACCGTTTGTTATCTTTAGCATTTTGTTTTAGTTTGTGGGGTCTGGCAATTTGCATTTCCCAGGTTACAAGAGTGACTACAATTCAACAAGTATTTCAGCGGCTGCGAATGAGCTTTTGGGCGTCCCTATGTGGTGAAAGGTGTTTTGTATAAATACAGGAGTTGTAGGGGAATCTCTTCTGAACCGGGATATATATCCCAATGAAACACCGCACGGTTCCATTCAGCAAAATCAATCTGATCTTCCTGGTGATACAAACACTGGGAGCGGCTGCTTCAATGCTGCAGATTCCCAATCACTGGCTGCAGGTTGTAGGGGGAAGACCATGCGAATTGTGAATGTGGTGTCACTCTCTCCGCCTTACCTGCCTCCAGATGCACAGTCGCACGGGGATGATGCAGGATAACAGGTACTTGCCCCAGGTGAGCAGGGAACCCAAACACCAACTCATTCCGGACAATCTCCCCTCTCCCTAAATTAAACGGAAGCAAAGGTTCCCTCGGGAAACCGCCGGGCTGATAGAAGCTGTTGAGATGCAAAGACCTCTCCTCTTCTCCTGTGTGAAGACTCTCTCTCTCTCTCTCAATGTTTGGTCTCCTCCTCATCCCAGCAAACGATAACCCTGCTGTTAGAGTTTAGTGGTGGGAGAAGTGCGGGGATTTTTCCTGGGTTGCTGTCACTGGGTGTAAAGAGGCTTCAAAGACTCCCTTCTCTCTCCCTCTGAAGGGTCCCTGCCGCATTAGCCAGGGCTAAACCCCATTTGAGTAGAAAATATCATTAATACTCGCTGCTGCTGCTTGAAGCTACTCCTGCCAGGAGATCTGCTCTCCTGTTATGTTACGCTCACAGGTATCGATTTAAAATAAGAGCAATTCATCAACCACTCAGTTGCCTCCACTGTTTTTCGATGCTGAGAAAGGATCGGATTAGAATTTGAAACAAATATTCGCAAGGAATGGAGTTTTGAAAACAGGGGAGCGGGGTGGGGGGTGGTCTCCCTGGCCAAGCTCAGTGTGGGCCCAGTTCGTGCTAAGTCTACGGATCTCAATGCAGGAGAGTTGTCAACAATTGGCCTCAGTGCCTCTGGCTTAAGGGGGCGGGGGTTGGAATCAGCCAGGGTTCCTGCTCCTGATCACTATCCAGTGAGTCTGTGGGGAGTGGGAAGTGTCTGTGAGTGCGTGAGAGTTTGTGCCTATGTGAGTGTGAATATGTGTGTGTGTCTGTATGTGTGTGTTTAAGAGTAAGTGAAGGCGTGTGTTTAAGGGTGTGAGACTGTGTATGAGAAAGAGTCAGTGAGTGTGTGTGTGTGTCAATGAGAGAAAGAGCGAGTGTAACTCTTATAACTCTTTCGAGTTAAAACCACTAATACCAAATTAACAAAACTGGGATAAATCAGGCACAGCCCCTAATTCAGGTCAGCAGTAAAACCAAGAACAAAGTTTAAAGGAAACTTACAAACTTTAAACCAAAATGTGATTAAAGGGGTCAATAAAACACCCTAGTCCCCGTGGTGCCCACCGAGCACGGAAGGCCACGAGTGTGCCGGCAGACACCGCGTGGTCCCTCTCCAGGGACATCCGGCTGCGAACATAGCCGCGGAAAAGAGCGAGTGTAACTCTTTCGAGTACAAACACGTTTCCATCTGTTCCTATTCAGATGAAGTTACATTGTTTCATAGTTTACCATTGTGAGATTTGAACTCTTGATCTTGGGGTTACAAACCCAGTACCATAACCACTTGGCTATTTAGGCCAAGCGCATGCTGATGTGTATGGCTATCAAATTAGGTTCAGCTGTGATACCCTCCATTGTTGACTCTGTCTGATAGTCACTGTTCAACCCATGCCTCATTGGTCAGTGAGTAAGGTGCAGGAGGATCACAGAGAAGACCTCCTCAAATGTTTGCCCCCCTCAGAGTGGAATCTGCTCAGCATCTCTTGCCCAAATCCTTGCTAATAACTCAGTAATCTAAACTAGTTACCCAGTAACCTGGACTAGTAACATAGACAAATACCACTATAGCAATATAAAAATTTGAATCCTGGACATAAAAATCTGGACTCCGTGAAACCAACCATGATTGTCATAGAAACCCAACTGGTTCACTAATGTCCTTGAGGGATGAAAACCCGACATCCTCACCCAGTCTGGGCCTATGTATGACTCCAGTCCCACAGCTACCTGGTTGACTCCTAACTGCCCTGAGGAGTCACTCAGTATGTAAAACCTCTTCAAACAGCAGTTCAAGAAGGTAGCTCACTGTCACCTTTTCAAGGGGAGCTAGGGCTAAGCAATAAATGCTGGCCTCGTCAGCAACACCTACTCCCAAGAATAATGTTTTTTAAAAAGTGAGGCTAAAAGGCCTGTAATTTCCTTATCCCTGTCTTTTCTGAACAGTTCCACAAGTTCCTTTACCACAGACTTCTGGAAAATTACTGTCAGACCTCCACTCATTCTTTCCATCGTCCCTACAGGATCCTTGAATGTAAGCCATTGATGATAAATCCACCTCCAGTTTCAGAGCATTCCTTAGTCCCAACTATCATTAAATAACACTCTAACCACACACACCTTTAATGAATCAATACACTGCAAGTTTTCAAAATCACTCTTCCTATCTTTGGCAAAGAATCAGCAGAATAATTGAGAAATCCTTACAGAAATTCAACCCCAATTTCTCTGCCACTACCTCACTCTCCATTACCAGCTTATCTCCTTCACTCTTAGTGAAAGGGGCAAAATGTATTCTTGGCATGTTTAAATGTTCGATTGGGATCCTTTGGGACTAGTCGGCAGACTTGGATCATTTGTACCTTGATGTACATTGTGCCGAAAGGAGATCTAGTGCCTCTGGGCCCACATGTACTGACTGCTGTCAGCTTCACAATAGTCTATTGGTTCAGCTGAAAGTAGGAAGTTTGAAATGGCATCATAAAATGTTGGCATACAGGAGGAAGCCATTCAGCTCATTGTACCTGTGACGGCTCTTATGAAAGATCTATCCAGTTAGTCCCATTCCCCCTGCTATTTTCCCCATAACCTTGCAGGTTTCTCCTTTTCAAGTATTTATCCAATTCCCTTTTGAAAATGACTACTGAGTCTGCTTCCATCCCAGTTTCATTCAGAACATTCCAGATCTCAGTACCCATCTGTGTGAAAAAATTCTTCTCACCCACCTCTGGTTCTTTTCTTAATTATCTGGGGCCTGGTTACTGACCCTCCTGCCACTGGAAGCAGTTTCTTTTTATTTACTATATCAAAACCCTTCATACATGGTGAAAAGAGGCCACAGAATTTGCCACAGAAATGCAAGAGAACTTCATGCATAACTATATCTTTTACATTTCCCAATGACATTGAACAATCTAACAGGTTTGATTACCAATGGTCTCAACACCCTGAATTTCTGGCCCCTTTTGAAACTGTGACTTATTATTTTATGTACCAATGTTATAATGGAAATTGTTTGTGTACATGTTCAATGTTAAATTGTCTGTTGGTCAAAGAAAAACTTTCATTTATACATGAAGCACTGTCACTGAACATAATCTCAGCAGTCCATTTGCACTCAGCATGGTCCAATATGTGAAAGAATATGGATATAATTAGGGCTATATAGATAATTAGGTAGGATTCAGATATAATTAGGACATTACATTTTAGAAATAAAAATTCCCTTAATACAAATACAAAGGTTCCCTTAGTACAAATAAATTGTCACTTCTTTGAAAAGCAGACAAGGGTTAAAGTTTTCATCCAGATATTTCTGCTATACACAGCACTGACTTAAAACATATGTCCATTACCTAATTCTGCTAAGAATCTATCTATGGCATTGGAATGTTTTTAAAAGCTGTTTGAATGAAAGGTGCATGGTACACACTAATACGATAAGAACAAAATATGCAGGTTCTATTTTAAGATGAAGGGTCATACGGACTCAAAACGTTAACTCTGTTTCTCTCTCCACAGATGCTGTTAGACCTGCTGGGCTTTTCCAGCATTTTCTGTTTTTGTTTCAGATGTCCAGCACCCGCAATATTTTGTTTTTATCTATTTTAAATAATCCTGATAACGTAGCTTTTAGCAAAAGGAATGTTAAAAATAATAACAGATATTAATATTCCTTTATGATATAAAGCACCTCCAGTTTGTCTGTGACATGGAGACTCTAATGGTGTAAGGTTGAGAAAAGAATTTAGGAAACTGGTACAAGGTAGAAGCAGACATCATGGATATCTTGTGAAACATTATCAATTCACTTATAAATGGTCAATCACAGAAGTGGAACATTACACATAACCTTTACAAAGAAACAAATGCTATGTGAATATAGCCTCTGGTTGAACCGAGAAAACAGACCGAAACTGGCAATTTTTTGACCGTTCTTTGTAAAGTTTAAAATCCTTTTAAGAATAAGATACAATTCTAATTTTAAGAAACAAATAAACAGGAGTTATAGTAATTGTTACTGTAAGACATTACAAACATTTTTGGCCAGATAAAAGCTCACAACTTCATGATAACAGAATTCTCAACAATTAAATAATTTAGAATTTCACCAATAATAGTGAATGATATGGCCTTAGAAGGATAATGAAAAAGGGATGACGCTACATAGAGACGTAACATCCACATTTGCAAAATATGAGCTAATCAGGTTAGAAACAATAAAAAATTAGAAACGTCAGCTTTGAAAGTTTAGAACTATTGGAATCCTCCCCAAAGCTTCTCATGGTAAAGGTGCCAAATGCATAGTCAGATACTTCTACTCATAATTGAGGAGAGATATCCAGCTGAGTAGGCAGCATGTTACTTGGGGAATTTAAGGTGACACTTTAGATTTTGATGGATATTCTAAGTAATTTTGCAGTAACATTGTAGAAGTTGAACTTTTTGTTTCTATATTAGAAAGATTGTTTTCCATCTTTTTAATAATCTTTAATTTTACAATATGCTTTAAGTGGCTAAGTATATTGAATGTTTGCTTAGAACCATAGAACCAAGGAAAAGTTACAGCTCAGAAAAAGGCCATTCAGCCCATAGTGTCTGCACCAGTTCTTTCATAAATTTTAAATGTTAATAAATATATAGTCTCAAGTAGTGTTCTGTATTCAACTCCAAGAACCATCTCTGTATACTATTAGATGGGGAGAGACATTATTGAGACCTCTAGGCCCTTATTATTTTGGAAAATGTATAACCTAGTTGATGCTTAGTGAAGACTGCTATTTGGAAGAAGGTAATATTCTTTGCTGATTCCTTTCCTTGAAGGAGAGATAGATCAATTCTTCAGACCCAAACAAGTGTCTGAGAGGTCTGGCTAGCTCAAACTTGAGTGAAAGTAATCATCAGAGAACATGCTCCTGCTCTGGAATAGCCCCATAAGAACCACTTCAAATAAACAATCAGCTGAATAACCAGATCATGTTTATTTAACTATGCTGTTTGAGAGTTAAAGATTGATTACGACACTAGGGAGAACTCCCATGCTCTTCTTCAGAATAGTACCATGGGATCTTTTACATCCACCTGAGAGAGCAGATGGAACCTCAGTTTAACGTCTCACCTGAAATACGGTTCCTCTGACAGTGCATTACTCCCTCAGTGCTGACCCTCTGACACTGCACTGCTCCCTCAGTGCTGACCCTCTGACACTGCACCACTCCCTCAGTGCTGACCCTCTGACACTGCACCACTCCCTCAGTGCTGACCCTCTGACACTGCTCCCTCAGTGCTGACCCTCTGACATTGCATCGCTCCCTCAGTGCTGACCCTCTGACTCTGCTCCCTCAGTGCTGAGCCTCTGACACTGCATCGCTTCCTCAGTACTGAGCCTCTGACACTGCACCGCTCCCTCAGTGCTGAGCCTCTGACACTGCACCGCTCCCTCAGTGCTGAGCCTCTGACACTGCACCGCTCCCTCAGTGCTGACCCTCTGACACTGCACCGCTCCCTCAGTGCTGACCCTCTGACACTGCACCGCTCCCTCAGTGCTGACCCTCTGACACTGCACCGCTCCCTCAGTGCTGACCCTCTGACACTGCACCGCTCCCTCAGTGCTGACCCTCTGACACTGCACCGCTCCCTCAGTGCTGACCCTCTGACACTGCACCGCTCCCTCAGTGCTGACCCTCTGACACTGCACCGCTCCCTCAGTGCTGACAATGCAGCACTCCCTCAGTGCTGACTCTCCGACACTGCAGCACTTCCTCAGTGCTGACTCTCCGACACTGCAGCACTTCCTCAGTACTGACCTTCTGACACTGCAGCACTCCCTCAGAACTGATCCTCCGACATTGCAGCGCTCTCTCAATGCTGCATTGGGTGTGTCAGCCTGGATTTTAGTCTCAAGTCTCTAGAGTGGGATTTGAACCCATCATTGCTGGCTGATTTGAGGGAAACATTTTGTCCTTTTTCAATGATCCACAGCCACCGTTTTTATTAATCCTCCCCTCTCAGACTGGCGGCAATGCTTTCACTGCACATTTCCAAAGATCAGGAGGCTGCCAAGCCAATTTGCTTCATGTATAAATCACTGCTGCAAAAAGAGTCAAATCAGGAGAATCCAGCAATTGGAATGAGCTAGAATTAATTGATGCTGATGAGGAAAGACAAGGGGGAAGGAGTAACAAATAGAAGCTGGTGTCGGCTCAGTGAGATCGGGCTGTGCCTTATATTGACTGACACGCACTCCTGGGAAAACACACCTGCCACTTTCAGCCTCAAAGTCACTGAATCTGTTTA
Source organism: Carcharodon carcharias (assembly GCF_017639515.1). Lineage (NCBI taxonomy): Eukaryota > Metazoa > Chordata > Chondrichthyes > Lamniformes > Lamnidae > Carcharodon > Carcharodon carcharias. The sequence continues at coordinate 15,406,328 of NC_054478.1, read as the reverse complement.
GGGGCCAATTAGGTAATTAAACTGTGAAACATTTCATCTTCCAGGTTGACCAAACATGGTGCATTTCATTCAGGCAAAGTCGTGTCTATAAAGGAGCCGGCTGAAGCGCTCCTTTCATCATTCACATAAACAAGAGGAAGACTAAGTGGAAATCTCTGTCAGCAAACAAACACAATGGATGCAATTGTAACTCATTCAAAACCAATCTACTTGCATAAATTTTTTTAAAAAAGACTTGCATTTATATAGCACCTTGTACAAACACCAGGCATTCTAAAGCGCTTTACAACCAATTAAGTACTTCTTGAAGTGTCGTCACTGTTACAATGTACGAAACAGCAGACAAACTGTGCAAAGCAAGATTCCACCAACAGCAAAGTGATAATGACTGGATCATCTGTTTCTATAATGTTGATTGAGAGATAAATATTGACCTGAACATCGGGGAGAACTCCTCTAGTCTTCCTCAAAACAGTGCATAGGATCCTTACATCCACCTGAGGGCAGACAGGACCTTGGTTCAATGTCTCATCCGAAAGACGGTGCAACATCCCCTCAGCATAGCATTGGATTTATCAGCCTTGATTGTCCACAAATTCTAGAGTGGGATTTGAACCAACACCATTCTGACTCAGGGGTGAGAGTGCGATCCAATGAGTCATGGAACCCATGTCTTCCTTAACATACAAACATACAAATTAGGAGCAAGAGTAGGCCATTCGACACCTCAAGCCTGCTCCTCCATTCAAAGGCAGCACTTGACTGTGTGTGGCATCAAGGAGCCTTCATAAAACTGGAGTCAACAGAAATCAGGGGGAAAACTTAAAACTTACTGCTGGTTGGAATCATACCTAGCACAAAGGAAGATGGTTGTGGTTGTTGGAGGTCAATCATCTCAGTCCCAGGACATCACTGCAGGTGTTCCTCAGGGTAGTGTCCTCGGCCCAACCATCTTCAGCTGCTTCATCAATGGCTTTGCTTCCATCATAAGGTCTGAAGTGGGGATATTCGCTGATGATTGCACAATGTTCAGCACCATTCATGACTTCTCAGATACTGAAGCAGCACATGCCCATGTGCAGCAAGACCTGAACAACATTCAAGATGGAGATGAGGAGAATTTTTTTCTCTCAGAGGGTCGCTAGTGTCTGGAACTATCTTCTCCAGGGAGCAGTGGAGGCAGGGTCATTGCATATTTTTAAGGCTGAATTAGATAGATTCTGTACCGACAAGGGAGTCATAGGTTGTAGGTAGGCAGGAAAGTAGAGGCCACAATCAGATCAGCCAGGATCTCACTGAAAGGCAGAGCAGGCTCAAGCGCCTGATTAGCCTACTGCTCCTATTTCGTATGGCCCTTCAACCAAGTCATTGATATAAATTGTAAATAGTTTAGGCCTAAGCAGTGATCCCTGTGGCATTCCACGTGCCACACCTTGCCAACCCAAAAATGACCTCTTCATGACTACTCTCTGTTTCCTGTTAGCTAACAAATCTCCTTTCTATGCTAATATGCCACCCCCTCCACCATGAGCTCTTCTTTTGTTTAGTAATCTTTGATGTGGCACCCTGTTAAATGCCTTTTGAAAATCTAAGTACAGCACATTCACAGGTTCCCCTTTATCTACATTGCTTGTTACTTCCTCAAACAACTCCAACAATTTAGTCAAATATGATTTCCCTTTCGTACAGCCATGTTGACTCTGCCTGATTGCATTGAGATTTTCAAAGTGCCCCATACTTAGAAACTTAACCTGGTTACTCAGCAGGACAATCACTACAAGCAGAATTTTATAGCCCTTGCCAGCGGATTTGCAGGCTTCAGGTGGGTGGGGTGTAAAATTTAGCAGGTAGCCTTCCCACTTCCCTTCCCCTCACCAATGACCTGCCCACAATTTTACAAGGGGAAAGCGAGGTCGAGGGGGACCCTTGTGCCAATATAGGCCTTGCCACTTCCTGCCTGGTCTCAATTTTGAGGCCGACAGGAGAAGTTCAACAGCAGGAAGGTAGCTGGCATGTCCCCCTGCTCACACCTCGGGTGGGAATGGTCGGGGGACCTCCATCATGGCCCCCTTTCCACCTTGGGCACCATTACAAGTGCTCCCTATCCCAACCCAGCCTCTCCATCAAGACACCTAAACCCCTTACTCCAACCCCCTGAGGTCTCACCTCCACTTCCCACAGAGAGATACCAGAGAGGACTGGAGGGAAGGGGCCCAGTTCCGCAGGACAGGACAATACTGCAGGACTTCTTCAGGTTAGTGTCCTTATCCCAACCAACTTCAGCTGCTTTATCAATGACCTTCCTTCCATCGTAAGGTCAGAAGCGGGGATGTTCACTGATGATTTCACAATGTTTAGCACCATTCGCAACTCCTCAGACCTGAAGCAGTCCTTGACCAAAGCAGCAAGACCTGGACAATATCCAGGCTGGGCAGAGAAGTAGTTCAGAGCTTCAGAACACTCTCTGAGCATGTTGAGACCAAGAGAGGGAAATAATGAGGACATTCCCAGAGCAGCTTTCAAAAGGGTGCAATCTGACTGATAAAAAGTCACTATATAGGTGTCTGTTTATCAACACCATAACAACAATAACTTCACAAATCCAGGGGGGTCCAACAAATACAGGCATTTAAAACCTTGTGATTGATTTGCACGGAATCATGAGACTCACAGCGTCATCACCAGCAGATATCAGCTGAACCACAGTGGGAATGACTCTTGCCCCTGTCAAAATGTTATCATTCAACAGTACTGACCCTCTGACAGTGCTGCATTCCCTCAGTACTGACCCTTCAACAGTGCAGCACTCCCTCAGTACTGACCCTCCAACAGTGCAGCACTCCTTCAGTACTAACCCTCTGACAATGCAGCACTCCCTCAATATTGACCCTCCAACAGTGCAGCACACCCTCAGTACTAACCCTCCGACAGTGCAGCACTCCCTCAGTACTGACCCTCCAATAGTGCAGCACTCCCTCGGTGCTAACCATTCGACAGTGCAGCCTCTCTCAGCACTGAACTTCCAACAGTGCAGAGCTACCTCAGTACTGACCTTACGACACTGCAGCGCACCCTTCAGTACTGACCCTCCAACAGTGCAGCAATTCATCAGTTCTGCCCCTCTGACAGAACAGCACTCCCTCAGTACTGACCCTCCGACAGTGCAGCACTCCCTCAGTACTGACCCTCCGACAGTGCAGCACTCCCTCAGTACTGACCCTCTGACAATGCAGCACTCCCTCAATATTGACCCTCCGACCGTGCAGCACACCCTCAGTACTAACCCTCCGACAGTGCAGCACTCCCTCAGTACTGACCCTCCAATAGTGCAGCACTCCCTCGGTGCTAACCATTCGACAGTGCAGCCTCTCTCAGCACTGAACTTCCAACAGTGCAGAGCTACCTCAGTACTGACCTTACGACACTGCAGTGCACCCTTCAGTACTGACCCTCCAACAGTGCAACAATTCATCAGTTCTGCCCCTCTGACAGAGCAGCACTCCCTCAGTACTGACCCTCCGACAGTGCAGCACTCCCTCAGTACTGACCCTCTGACAGTGCAGCACTTTCTCAGTATTGACCGTCTGACAATGCAACACTGCCTCAGTGCTGCCCTCAGACAATGCAGCACTCCCTCAGTGCTGACCCTCAGACAGTGCAGCATTCCCTCGTACTGACCCTGACAGTGCCACACTCCCTCAGTAGTGCTCTGGGAGCATCAAGCAAGATTTTGCTCACATTTCTGAACTTTTGCTTCAATCCCCAGTTTCTGACTCTGCATGAGAGTTCCCACTGAGCACTCTTAATGAGAGTCAGTGCGTTGATGAAAACAGATGGAAAAGGGTGAAAACACAAAACAAACAAAAATCACAGGAAACAGGCTGACCATTCTCACATTGGAAATCAACCAATGATTGCAGGAACTCCCCAATCACTCCCCTAGCCTCACTGCCCTCACCTTCTCACTCCTTCAACTTCACACTCACCCCCACTTTCACTCCTCACCCTCACTCTTCGCCTCCTCACTATCACTCCCCAAGCTCACAATCGCCCACATGCTCCCTCTTCACCCTCAGACTTCTCCCTGCCTCATATGTCTGGCTCTCCTACCTCTCTCTTGCATTACTGGGTACTCACAGTCAATGGCATCCCTGTCTGTCGGAGGTGAGCAGCTTCAGACCTCATGCTCTGAAGTGCGAGCAGTACATCTCAGCAGTGAGCTCTGTTTCATGACTTCCTCCTTTTTCAGCCTCTGGGGGCTCAGGGCCCATTGACACTCACAATTGCTTATTTCTTTTTCATAACCAAAGAGCAAATGATTTACAAACAACAACAAAATGGAAAGCACACATGAGCACTAAAACATGCTGAGTGGTGCCAACCAATTTATACCAGGGACAAGTGTTATTGGCAAGCTTGAGGTAAGCATGATGAGAGTCAAAGTTCACCCTCCATACCCAAAGAATGTTTCAGTCATGCCAACAATCTCCAAGCTGGTCAATCATTTACCGAACGCTTGGTATAGCAGCAGGTCAGAGCAGTGTTGACAGTCTAACACACAGCACAGTAAACAATTCCTCTTGAAGACTGACACAACGTCAGAACAATAACAGTCTCCCACTCAATTCCTTCCCGTGGCCTCCCTCAATCTTCCTATAAACTGTGGGACTCATCTCTACTCTTAGTCAGGGAGGGAGAGTTGAGTGGTATGGGCGATGGGGGAGCAGGGTGGAGACTGGATAATGAGGGGGGGGGATAGATATGGCTGGTGGAGGTGGGGTAGGGGCAGGGGTACAGATAGTGGGGGGAGTTGGTAGTGGGAGGGGCAGGTACGTGCACTGGAGAGATGTGAGTAGGGTGAGTGAGGGAAAGGAGGGATACAGGCAGGGTGGGAGATGGGAGGGAGGAGTACAGACAGGGTGAGGGAAGGCAGTGAGAGGTAGGAAAGAGTGGGGGAGGCGGGATTTGCTGCAGTACTTCGATGTCTGCCCAGCTGAAGGATATGGACAGGCCTGAAGGTCATAATGATTCCACCTTCTGTGGAATGGGACCTCAGAATGTTTCACGTTGCGCCCAGCTGTGGATCACCATAAAACCTGGGAACAGTGAAGGAAATCCTGCCATTGCCTTACAGAGTAGCTGATGGGCACCCCCGCCCAGGGAGAGAATCCTGGCTAAACTTGGAATCAGCAACAAAACTGGGAGATTCTCAATTCTGACCTTTGATCACAGCGAAGACCCACCTTCAGGACTGTCTCTGACTGAGAAAATACAATGCCTGTTGTCAATACAACTTTCACCTCCCAAGGCAAAGGAACTCAAGGGCAAGTGGACCAAAGAATATGGGACAGAATTTTAAGGCAGCAGGATTTTAAAATCTGCTTCTATCACTGCTTGTTTGTCCCTACAACCACACCCCCCCCCCTCCACCTCTCTGTCTCTCTATCTCTCCGCCCCCCACACACACACCTTAAACCAGCTTATATTTCAGCTTTTTCCTGGTCTCGAACTCAAGTTCTGTCGAAGGGTCATGAGGACTCGAAACGTCAACTCTTTTCTTCTCCGCCAATGCTGCCAGACCTGCTGAGTTTTTCCAGGTAATTCTGTTTTTGTTTAGGATTTTAAAATCCTGCCAAGTCAATGGAGTTTAGAATGGCTTGCTGCATTTTACAGCCCCATCCCCACCGCGACAGGGCTGTAAAATTCCGGCCATGGAGAAAAGACGGGTAGAAGGGTTAACACTCAGGTCAGACGTGATCTGACTTAAATGGTGGAATAGATTCGAGGGGCTGAATGGTCTCCTTCACTTTCTGCATTCCTTGCAAATTCAAGAAGAATCCCACAAAGACATCTGTAAAATCTGTAGCTGAAGGAAACTGGAGAATTATTCCAATGTTCCCATGACACACTATATATTTCCTGAACTTTGCAACACAGCGAGAGCACAGGGAGTCATCTACAATCTTTTGAAGCAAAGATTATTGTATATCAAGTGACCCCAAAAATACCCCAGTGATGATAGGTAGGCACATCGCCGGCAATTTTTACAGCAGAACTTCAAACAGATCCAGAATCCATGGGCTTGTAAATTATAGCAATTCACAACATTATTTTGAGGATATGCTACAATTTCACCTCATTAAATATGCAATAATGACTGACTCGGGACTGATTATTTCATCCCAAACTCTTCTTTTAAATTCATTCATGGGATGTGGGCACCGCTGGCTAGGCCAGCATTTATTGCCCATCCCTAATTGCCCTTGTTCAGAGGGCATTTAAGAGCCAGCCATATTGCTGTGGCTCTGAAGTCACATGTAGGCTAGACCAGGTGAGGAAGGCAGATTTCCTTCCCTAAAGGGCATGAGTGAACCAGATGGATTTTTACAACAATCGGCAATGGTTTCTTAGTTGTCATCATCAGACTTTTAATTCCAGATTTTTACTGAATTCAAATTTCACCATCTGCCATGGCGAGACGTGAACCCTGGCCCTGAGAAAATTTCCCTGGGTCTCTGGAATACTAGTCCAGTAACAATACTACTATGCCAACACGTCCCCCACACATCCCTCGCTCACTCCCCTCAAACTGTGGGACTCCTCTCCTTCATCATTCCCCTCAAATTGACTCCTCCTCACCCTCACTCCCTTCAAACTGTGGTATTCCTCCCCTCCCTCTGTCTCTGCTTTCCCCTACAACCTAGAAGCTTTCACAATTCCAGCTGGGTTTCCTCATCCTTGCCAGTGAATTCACTGCCAGGCAGATTAGATTAAAATTGACTCACAGGGATCAGTTATAGAATGGAGAGATTGCTGATGTAGAAAGGTTAGGAAAAGTGCAGAGAATGGGAGAGACAACAAATGCAACCTGCACTTATAGTTTCCAGTTCATCTCACACAATTTGTCACAAACTCCCTTGTCTCTCTTGACATCTCCTGCTCTGAGTAAAACTCCTGATGAACAATCACCAACTGACTTTATCTCTTGACCTGTGTGTTAAGTCAACCTGAGGTTAGCAATGTGCCACAGGAGGAACAGGCATTCCAGAACTTTCCGTGGGATGAGAAGTGTAAATTACTGATAAGGAAAACATGAAAACAAGCAACAAATTGGAAAAAAAGAGAAAAAATAAAATTGGACAACTTGCAGACCTTATTGTTGCCGGGAAACTCTCTATGGGCATGTCCAACACTCGAAAAACACATTCTTTTCTGCACTTGTTTCTGAGCTCGAGGTAAAAGTGTCAATGTTGAGATACAGGGCACTTCCCATATCAGGCACCCAGTATTAGCACAGGGTTAGATACAGAGTAAAGCTCCCCGTATACTGTCCCAGTCAAATGCTCCCAGGACGGGTACAGCAAGGGGTTAGATACAGAGTAGAGCTCCCTCTACACTGTCCCCATCAAACACTCTCAGGACAGGTACAGCATGGGGTTAGATACAGAGTAAAACTCCCTCTACACTATCCCCATCAAACAATCCCAGGACAGGTACAGTACACGCTTAGATACAGAGTAAAACTCCCTCTACACTATCCACATCAAACACTCCCAGGGTAGGTACAGCACGGGGTTAGGTACAGGGTAATGGTCCCTCTACACTGTCCCCATCAAACAATCCCAGGACAGGTACAGCACGGGGTTAGATGCAGAGTAAAGCTCCCTCTACATTGTCCCCGTCAAACAATCCCAGGACAGGTACAGCAGGGGGTTAGATACAGAGTAAAACTCCCTCTACACTGTCCCCATTAAACCCTCCCAGGACAGGTACAGCACGGGGTTAGATACAGAGTAAAACTCCCTCTACACCGTCCCCATCAAACACTCCCAGGACAGGTACAGCACGGGGTTAGATACAGAGTAAAGCTCCCTCTACACTGTCCCCATCAAACAATCCCAGGACAGGTACAGCACGTGGTTAGATACAGAGTAAAACTCCCTCAACACTGTCCCCATCAAACACTCCCAGGACAGGTACAGCACGGGGTTAGATACAGAGCAAAGCTCCCTCTACACTGTCCCCATCAAACACTCCCAGGACAGGTACAGTACGGGGTTAGATACAGAGTAGAGTTTTCTCTACACTGTTCCCATCAAACATTCTCAGGACAAGTACCTTACAGGCACATGAAACGATGCCATCGCATTTTTTGAAGAGCAGCAGGCGAGATCACCCTGGTGCCCAGGTCAATATTTACCCCTCAATCAACACCATAGAAATAGATGATCTGGTCATTGTCACATTGCAGTTTGTGGGATCTTGCTGTCCATAAATTGGCTGCTGCTTTTCCTACATTCCAACAGGAACTACACTTCAAAGGTATGTCATTGGTGGTAAAGTACTTTGGAATGTCCTGAGGTGAATGATGCTATAGAAATTCAGGTCAGTCTGTCTTTGCTCTACATTCAAATTTCTTGTAAAAAATGCAAAATGAACTGGAATTAATTCTAACAGTGAAAGCCTCCATCACCACTCATTGTGTAAACCATTGAAAAAGACAATCTGCAGATCAAATTAAATATCGTCCAGAGAGCCAGTAAGGGGTTAACCTCAATAAGAATAAAGATGTGTTGTCACCAAAACATTCAGTCTGATTTTCATCGGATGAGGGTGAGTTGTGTCAATACAGAATTAAATCAGTCATTTAATTTCCAGAAAACAATTTCTCAGTAATGGCTCCCCATGGATCTCACATTGAAACCACAAACATTCTGTCCCCGAGCAGCCACAGATAGTTGCAGCAGCATTGGAGCAGACAGCCATGGAGAATCAGACTTTACTGTCTCAACATCTTGGGAGAGGAATGACCACTAGGGCAGGTCTCCGTCAGGAACCCAGATCACAGTGTTTCAGGTAAATTGAGGTGGTTAGCCCTTCAGTTTAAGCCCTGTTCCACTGATCTCAAACCCTCCTATCCACCTTCTCCTCTTATCTCTCAATCCTCCCTACCCATATTCTCCCCATCACTCTCAATCCCACCTACTCGCTTTCTCTCCATATCCCACATCCCACCTAACCATCTTCTCCCCATATCGCTCAATCGCACCTAAACACCTTCTCCAAATATCCCTCAATCTCACCTAACCATCTTCTCCCCATATCCCTCAATCTTATCTATCCACCTTCTCCCCCATATCCCTCAAACCCCCTACCCAAGGTCTCCCCATATTACTCAATCCCACCTAACCACCTTCTCTTCATATCCTCCAATCCCCACCTACCCAATGGGGTAGAGAGACCATTAACAGTTGAGAGACTGTGCGAGGAGCAGGGCCATTAACAGCGAGAGAATGCGAGAGCAGCAGTGTCAGTAACAGAGAGAGAAGTCTGAAAATAGCACGAGAGGAGATAGTAATAATCAAAGTGTGAGGTCACAGGGAAACAGGTGAGTGAGTGGTTGTTGAGTATTTTGCTCCTTTATCTTTCAAAAGCTTGTTATTTATTAATAATTGTAGGTTTTATTGGTGGTATTAAGGTCTACTAGTGGTAATAAAGGCTATTGGGAATTATATGGTTTATTAGTTATAAATTAATTAAGGAAAAATTAATTCACTAACACAAAATAAAGTGGCAAGGCAGGTGATGTGGTGCAACTGCAGAACGTAGGACCTCCTGAACACCAGTGTGATCCAGGACAAACACATATGCAGTAATTGTCTACGGCTTGAGGTGCTTTGGTTCAGAGTCATTGATCTGGAGGCTGAGCTACAGCCATTGAGATACATCAGGAGGGGGAAAGTTATCTGGACACCTTATTCCTGGAGGTGGTCGCACCCCTTAGGATAGGCAGAACTTTAGAATTGATCTATGGTCAGGCAGGTGTAGGAAATCAGCATGTAGTGATGGAGGAGTCTCAGCCCCTGACTTTATCCAAAAGGCATGAACGAGGTGCTTGCTACCTGTGTGGATGAAGAGAAGGACTGCAAGGTGGATGAGTGGACTGACCACAGTACCATGGTGAAGGATGCCAGTGGATGCATTGGATATAATATTCCAAAATTTCCTGGATTCCGGAAAGGTTCCAGTGGATTGGAAAAATGCTAATATAACGCCCTTGTTCAAAAAGGGTGGGGGGCGGGGGTGTGGAGGCAGAAAGTAGGAAACTATAGACCAGTTAGTTTAACGTCTATCATTGGGAAATTGTTGGAATTAATTATTAAGGAAGTAGTAATGGGGCATTTGAATAGTCAAAATGCAATCCATCAGAGTCAGCATGGTTTTATGAAGAGTAAATCGTGTTTGACTAATTTGCTAGAGTTCTTTGAAGATGTGACAAGCAAAATGGATAATGGGGATCCTGTAGCTGTAATATACCTGGACTTCCAGAAGGCCTTTGATAAGGTGCCGCACAAAAGATTAATACACAAGATAAGATCACATGGAGTTAGGGGTAATATATTAGCTTGAAAAGAGGATTGGCTAACCAACAGAAAGCAGAGAGTTGGGAAAGATGGGTGTTTTTCTGGATGGCAAGTTGTAACTAGTGGGATGCCACAGGCTTAGGTCCTTGGGCCCCAACTATTTACAATCTATATTAATGACTTGGATTCAGGGGTAGAAGGTACTATAGCTAAGTTTGCAGATGACACCAATATAGGTGGGAAAGTAAGTTGCATTCAAGAAATAAGAAATTTACAAATGGATATGGACAGGTTAGGTGAATGGGCCAAAATTTGGCAGATGGAGTTTAACGTGGATAAGTGTGAGGTTATCTATTTTGGCTGGAAGAATAAAAAGGCGACTTATTATTTAAATGGAGAGAAACCTCAGGATGCTTCAGTGCAGAGGGATCTGGGTGTCCTCGTGCATGAATCGCTGAAAGCTAGTATGCAGGTACAGCAGGTAATAAGGAAGGCAAATGGAATTTTGGCATTTATTGCTAAAGGAATAGAGTATAAAAATAGGGAAATGTTGTTGCAACTGTACAAGGCATTGGTGAGACCGCACCTGGAGTACTGTGCACAGTTTTGGTCCCCTTTCTTGAGGAAGGATGTAGTTGCTTTGGAGGCAGTTCAGAGGAGGTTCACTAAATTGATTCCAGAGATGCGGGGCTTGTCTTATGAGGAGAGATTGAGCAGTTTAGGCCTATACTCGCTGGAGGTTAGAAGGATCAGAGGAGATCTAACTGAGGTATATAAGATGCTAAAGGGGATAGACAAAGTAGATGTGGTGTGGATGTGGGGCGGATGCCTTGTGAGGCATTCTAGAACAAGAGGCCATAGTTTTATGCTAAGTGGCGGTAGATTTAAATCAGAGATGAGGAGGAATTACTTTTCTCAAAGGGTCGTGAATCTGTGGAATTCACTACTGCAGAGTGCAGTGGATGCCGGGACACTGAATAAATTTAAGGAGGAGATAGACAGATTTTTAATTATTAACGGGTTGGAAGGTTATGGGGAGAGGGCGGGAAATTGGAGTTGAGGCTGAAACGAGATCAGCCATGATTGTATTGAATGGCAGGGCAGGCTCGAGGGGCTGAATTGCCTACTCCTGCTCCTGGTTCTTATGTTCAAGTGGGGGGAATGAAGAGGAATGTGGTAGTGATTGGAGACAGAATAGTCGGGGGGATAGATACTGCTCTCTGCAGCCGCGACAGGGAGCTCCGAAGATTCTGTGGCCTGCCTGGTGCCAGGGTTAAGGACATCTCCTCACTGCTGGAGAGGAACTTGGGAGTGGGAGGGGGAGAATCCAGTTGGCATGGTCCATGTGGGAACCAATGACATAAGTAGAACCAGGATTGATGTTCTGCTAAGAGAATTTGAGGAATCGGGTCTAAATCAAAAAGCAGAACATCGAAGGCAATCATCTCTGGATTGTTACTTCAGTCACATGCCAACTGGCATAGAGTCAAACAGATTAGGGAATTAAACGAGTAGCTCAAAGTGTGGTGTGGAAGAAGGGGTTCCTATTCATTGGGCACTGGCATGAGTACTCAGGGAAAAGTGAGTTATTCCATTAGGATGGGCTCCACTTGAACCGAGCTGGGACCAGTGCCCTGGCTAATCATACAACTAAGGCTGTGAACAGGGCTTTAAACTAACAGAGGGGGTTGAGTAAAGGGAGACTTAGAAATCCAAAGAGAAAGGTTGAGGTATTGAAACAGTATAATGATGTGGGTAAAGACAAGCAGAGTGGGGCAGGAAGATTCAGGCAGCTTAATGAAAAATGTACATCAGCAAATAAGGTCATTATATGGAATAGAAGTAAAAACATGAAATTAAACGTACTTTATCCGAATGCACAAAGCATCTGCAATAGGATAGATGAATTGGTAGCACAAATAGAGATAAATGGTTTGGATCTAATCGCCCATCACAGAAACATGATTACAAGTGATCAAGGTTCAAAAGTAAATGTTCCAGGGTACACAATATTTTGGAAAGACAGACAGAATGGCAAAGGAGCAGGGGTAGCCCTGATAGTAAAGGATGTCATAAGTTCATGAGTGAGAAAGGATCTGGCCTCAGAAGATCATGGTGGAGATTAGGAAAAGCGAGAGTCAGAAAACACTGGCTGAAGTAGCTTATAGGCCCCCTAGTCGTAGTTATACTATTGGGCAGAGCATTAAACAAGAACTTATTGGAGCCTGTAACAAAGTAAATGTAATAAATGTGGGGGACTTTAATCTTCAAATAGACTGGGACAATCAAAATGGCAAGAATGGTCTAGAAGATTAGTTTGTAGAATATTTTTGTGATAGTTTCTTGGAACATAACAGAACTGGCTCGGGTTAAAGCTATCTTATTTCTAGTATTGTGTAATGAAGCAAGGTTAATTATTAACGTCATAGTAAAATATCTGCATGGAAATAGCAATCATAATACCATTTAATTCCATTTTTCATTTGAAAGTGACATATTCCAATTGCAAACAAATATCTTAAACAATTGTACAGGTATGCGAGGAGAACTGACTAAGGTTAATTGGACAAATAGACTAAAATGTATGGAGGTAAATGAACAGTGAGAAACATTTATAGAAAAATTCAAAATGTTCAACAAAAAAATATATATTGAAGAACAAAAACTCAGCAAGAAGAACCCTTTGTGACTCACTCAGGAAGTTAAAGGCAGTGTGAGATTAAAGGGAAAGGCTTACAATGTTGCAAAAAAAGTAACAAGTCGGAGGATTGGGAGTGTTTTAGAAACCAGCAGAGGGCCACCAAAATGTTGATTAAAAAGGGAAAAAATAGAACATGAGAGTAAACTAGCCAGAAATATAAAAACAGATTGTAAGAGCTTTTATAAGTATATAAAAAGGAAGAGAGTAGCTCAAGTAAACATTGGTTCCTGAGAAGCAGAGACAGGAGAAATTGTCATGGGAAACAAGAAAATGGTAGAGGCATTGAAAAAATATTTTGTGTCTGTCTTCACAGTAGAAGATACAAGTTCCATATCAGAAATAGACAATAGCCCACAGGCTAGAAAGGGTAAGGAAATTAGGGAATTGATATCAAAAGAGATCAAGTATTAGCACAATTTAAGGAACTAAAATCTGACAAATCCCTGGTACTTGATGGCCTTTATCCTAGGTTTCTAAAAGGGATACCTGCAGAGATAGTGGATGTGCTAGCTATGATTTTCCAAAATAGCTTAGATTCAGGAATGATCCCACTAAATTGGAAGTTGGCAAATGTTACAAAGTTTTTCAAGAAAGGATGGAGAGAGGAAACGGTGAACTACAGGCTAGTTAGCCTAACATCAGTTGTTTGGAACCTATTATTTAGGAAATCTTGACAATGCACTTAGGAAAGTATAGTATGATTAGGACAAGTCAAAATGGTTTTACTAAAGGGAAATTGTGTTTGACAAATTTATTAGAGTGTTTTGAGGATGTAACTAGTGGGGTAGATAAAGGGGAGCCAGTAGATATAGTACCCAGATTTCCAAAAAGCATTCAATAAGGTGCCGCACAAAATGTTAATATGTAAAGTTTATGGAGTTAAGGGTAATATATTAGCATGGATAGCAGATTAGTTAACTGATAGAAAATAAAGAGTGGGCATAAACAGGATTTTTTCAAATTGGCAGACAGCGAATAGTGGAGTGTCGCAAGGATCAGCTGGGATCTCAGCTGTGTACAATCCATATTAAAGACTTGGATGAAGAAACAGAGAGGGATGTATCTAATTTTGCTGATGATACCAAACTAGGTGGGAAAGTAAACTGTGGGGAGGACACAGAGAGGGTGCAAAGAGATATAGACAGGTTAAATGAATGGGCAACAAGATGGCAGATGGAGTGTAATGTGGGGAAGTTAGTGTTTATTCACTTTGGTCATAATCGAAAAGCAAAATTTTTTTAAAAGGTGAGAAACTTGTAAGAGTTGATGTTCAAAGAGATTTGGGGGTGCTTGTACAAGAAATGCAGTAAGTTAGCATGCAGGTGCAGGAAGGCAAATGGCACGTTGGCCTTTATTGCAAGGAGATTAGAATATTGAATGGCAGAGCAGGCTTCAATGGGCCGTTGGTCTATTCCTGCTCCCATTTTTATGTTCTTATGTCCTTACCCGCCTTCTCCCCATATCTGTCAATCCGACTTACCCACCTTCTCCCCATGTCCCTCAATCCCACCTACAAACCCTCACCCCATATCCCTCAAATGCATCTATCCACCCTCTCCCCATATCTCTCAACCCCACCTACAAACCTTCTCATATCCCTCAATGCCACTTACCCATCGTCTCCCCATATCCCTCAATCTCACTTACCCACCTTTTTCCCATATCCCTCAATCCCACCTACCCCCTTCCCCCCATCCCTCCTGTCCCCATTCCTCAATCCCACCAGATTATCTCTGTTCCTCACATAATTGGCTTTTATCCTGCAGGATTCCAGACCATTAGTGCTGTTAGATTGTTTGGCTATGAAAAGCATTGCAGCAGAAGCTGGTGCCCTCCATACACGCCCAAGCTTCCCAGCAGGGGACCCTGGATGTCAATCAAGAAAAGGAACACAGCCTGTTTGTCTCTCAACAAAATCAGGAATTTAGAGATTAAATGTAATCCCCTCAATCCTACCATTCCAACGGGGATTAACTCAAAGCACTGATGGGTGATGTGGTTTGGGCCATTTCTAATGGTAAGATTGCTGGATGTTGAAAACTCAAAGGGTTAAACACTGGACTTGGAAAGGTTCACTTCTCAGAATTCATTGCTGGGGTCAGGAGGTGAAAGTCACAGAAAGTCTCTAAGCATTGCTATTGATTAAAGGCACTCACTGTGAGTCGTTCTCCTAATAACCGCAATTCAATTTAATCAGCACACAGATCACTGCTCTGCGCTGTTTCACCCATATGTCTGCTCACCTCCAACATCAATCACAAAAGCAAACACTTAGCTGATGATGGGGGAAACTCAGTCACATTTCTCATCCTACTGGTTAACTATCCACTGCACTGCAATCCCTCACAATTTCTTTCTGAGCATCTTAAAACCCCCAATAGACCCCCCATGCCCCCAAGTGCTCATTCTTAAAGCACAACATTAGACAGTGAGTGTGTCAGCGGATATTTGACCTTGGGGTACAGAATGACCGAACTAAACCCAGTTCTTATTTAACCTGCTGTGTGAATCATGCTTTGCCAGAAACATCCTATTCTTTGACTGAACAACCTAGTTTGACAGCGTGATTGGTTTAATCTCACTTGACTCTTACTTCATTCTCAATTGTAACTGTTGGGTCACCTCAAAAAGTTTTTCACTGACAAAAAAAAAAGCCACAAGCACATCTCCATCCACCCATCCCAAACTCCTAACCCCCTCTGAATTGCCCTACACTGTTTCCTTGAAGGGGCAGTGATACCCTCCTGTGGGATGTACAGCAATTCCAGGTTGAAGCTCAGATTCTGCTCCCCCCAACAATCCAACTGGAGAACCCAGGTAAGGATTAAAACAGGGTGGAAACCATTCTGCACACTGACCAGTGTCCACTCAAATCAGCCACAAACTGAGGTCAGAGTTGATGGAGAGGACTGACAATGAATCTCTCTTAATCCTCTCAACTTTCTCTCCTCCAGCCTCCCTCTCAATCTCACATTTTTGTTCAGTTTCCTTCCCCCTCAATATCTATCACTCTCCCTTATCTTTCACTCCTCCAATCTCACTCACCCTCTATTTCCACCCAGTCTCTCTGCTTCTCCATTTCTATCTATGTGATTACCTCGCTCTATTTTATTTGTTACTCTCTTTCTTTTCTCTTTCTTCACCTGAATATATTTTTCTCTAGTTCTGTCACTTTCTCCTTCTCTCCATATAGATCCACTTTTTTCTCTTGTTTTTTCCTTTCTTGGTCTCTTACTACTTTCCAATCTCCCTTTCTATCTTTAATTCTTGCTATGACTTTTCTCTTTCCTCTCTTTTCATTTTCTCTTCCCCTTCCTGGCTTTCTTCTCTACTCTATCTTCCAACTCTTCGCCTCCCCTTGCCCACTGTGCCTTCTCTCTCATGTGTTTATTCTCAGAATCACAGAATTGTTACAGCGCAGAAGGAGGCCATTCAGACCATCATGTCTTCACCAGCTCTTCATATAAGCATTTCACCTGGTACCATTCTCCTGCCTTCTCCCCATAACCCTGCACATTGTTTCTTTTCAAATAACCATCTAATGCCCTTTTGAAAGCCTCGATTGAACCTGCCTCCATCACACTCTCAGGCAGTGCATTCCAGACCCTACCCACTCACTGTGTAAAAAGGATTTTTTCCATATCGCCATTGCTTCTTTTGCCAATTACTTTAAATCTGTGCCCTCTCATTCTCAATCCTTACATGAGTTGAAACAATTTCTCTCTATCTACTCTGTCTAGGCCCCTCGTGATTTTGAATACCTATCAAATTTCCTCTCAGCCTTCTTTTCTCCAAGGAAAAGAATCCCAACTTCTCCAATTATACTTCATAACCCAAATTCCTCATTCCTGGGACCATTCTCGTAAACCTCTTCTGCAGTCTCTCCAATTCCTTTGCATCCTTCCTAAAGTGCAGTGCCCAGAACTGGACACAATGCTCCAGCTGAGGTCTAACTATAGTGCCTTTTGCAAGTTCAACATAACCTCCTTGCTCTTGTACTCTACGCCCCTATTAATAAAGCCTAGGATACTGTATGCTTTATTAGCTACTCTCTCAACCTGTCCTGCCACCTTCAATGACTTACGCCCAGGTCCCTCTGTTCTGCACCCCCTTCAGAGTAGTACCCTTTATTCTATATTCACTGCACGTTCTTTCTACCAAAATGTGTCACCTCACATTTCTCCGCATTGAATTTCATCTGTTAACTTTCCGCCCATTCGCTCACCTTTCTTCTTCTGTCCTTCTCTCTCCCCTCATCTTTGCCCTCTATTTCTTTGCTTGCTTTCAATCCCTCCTTTCTCTTCCTCCCTCTGTCTCTCTATCTCTCTCTTCCTCACTAAGCTGCCTAGCTGCAGTGTGTTGCCCCACCTGCTGCTTGAGGCAGGGAGTGCTAAACCTCTAACACCAGCTGGGATGAGATTATACCTTATTTCAAAACTCTCCACTTACGCAGAGTTAAAATCAAACGCTAGGTCTTGCAGCAATAAAATGGGATTTTAGAAGGTGATTCGGGATGGTTTTTTACCCTTTGACACTCAAGCAAGCTTCAAATTAACCAAATCATTAAACCCCATTAACTAACTGGGTAAATATTCATAAAAAGAGAGTTAGAGCAGAATACCCCAAAAATTGCCAAGGATACAGTATTTCTAGCACATTATCCTTGAGCTCAGAACTCCATAGGTCACTGCATTTGGACCCCATTCTCTACATCCCACTCCCCATCAAATCTGGCAGGAGGCAGTTTCCTCACTTCCAATACACAACCGGGCGAATGAACTAAGTACACCTTCTGGTCAAATCCCACCCACCAACTCCTCCTGAGACACCCACCCATACCCACACCCCACACACCTAGGGGAAGGGCCCAGTCCCACAGGACAGGGCACCAGGGAAATGATAGGAGGTCCTATAGTTTGAGGGGATAGTAGGGTAGAGGAAGAATTTCCATAGTTTGAGCAGGGGCTAAGGGAGGATACAGGGAGAATGATGAGGGATTGGTGAGATTCCAATTCAAATTAGTAAAAAAAGTCAAAGGTACAGATTGAAATGCAAACCAGCTTGCTGTAAACCTGGAGCTTAATGTGGTTTGATACTGTCACATGCTGGGGAATCCCTGAATGACTGACCCCAGAGAGGGACTGAACACTCATCCATCACAGGAAACCAGAGAACTGTGTTAAAGAACAAGCAAACCAGGAATCCTCATCTCTGAAGTTAACCTGTCCACTCCTTAACAAAAAGCAGCTGGATGTGAGACAGCCCAAGCAGGGAAGAAGGACGATACAGATTGATCCCCTTTTTACACTGGAAGCTGTCACATAGCCCAGGAGCTTGCACACTTTCACCTTAACAGGCTGGCAAATCCCAGTGCCATAATCATGAACTTACTCCTCTGGGAACTGGGATCTTCCCAATGCTAGGAACAGGGTTTGGATCTTCATCTCAAGTCAGCAGCGGAAACTGGGTCAGCAAAGTAAGGAATGGCCAACCTGAGACACACTCTCCGACTATGAACACCACAATGTGGAGACCAAATCTGCGTGTGTTGGTGTCCATAGGAACCATGCAGCCCCTCGGAACTTTTATATTACGAACAAAATTCCAGGACAAAGATTAACAGCCACTTGGACAAATTAGGTTTAATTAAGGAAAACAGCACAGACTTGTTCAAGGCAAATTGTATTCAACTAACTTATTTGAGTTTTTTGATGAGCTAACAGAGAGACTATGGAGAGGTCTTGTGGTGCAGTTAGTAGCATCCCTGCCTCTGAGCCAGGAGCT
Source organism: Carcharodon carcharias (assembly GCF_017639515.1). Taxonomy (NCBI): domain Eukaryota; kingdom Metazoa; phylum Chordata; class Chondrichthyes; order Lamniformes; family Lamnidae; genus Carcharodon; species Carcharodon carcharias. Next base: position 15,387,479 of record NC_054478.1, on the reverse strand, counting down.
CCAGGTTCAAGTCCCACTCCAGGAATCGTTGACCAAGGAAGGTGAATTCACTAATGTGGTCAAACAGGCCGAGTATCAACTTGTAAATTCGTTCAACATATGCCTGTGGCAGGCGGGAGGAGCAGGAGAGGTTTCTGGTCAGCTGCCTGCAGAAGGCAAAGACAAACCATTAAAGTACTTTGTCAAGCATAACAATGGACCAACACATGGAAGTCCATTGTTGCTAATGCTCTCTTAGGAGATGGTACCTGAAGAGAAAGGGTTGATGAGGGTAATATGGTTGATGTAGTGTACATTGTAGAGTAAAGTGTTAACATGAGCAGTACCTGATACTGTTACAACTATGATGCAATGACACATGATTCTGTGGGAAGCAGAATTATAACCTTGTGTAGAATACTAAGATGTATATAGATCTGTAAATAAACAAGAATGGTTTTTACTAACAACAGTCTATGGTGCATTCTTAGGGCAATGGCAAACCCTAACGAAAACCCATCTAGACCCCGAATTCTAGATGAAACATGGTGGCAGTGGACAGATAAACTCTAAGTGAAGACTGCACACCTGAAATATGTACAAATCGTTGGAAAAAAGCATGAGAAGAAAGGAGATTGAAGACTCAACTGAGAGCAGAGCAGAGCATCGCGGGTGCAGTGGATGCAAGCTGACACATAGACCCAGAGTCCAGACAGCGGTGAGTACAGATCACAATCTACAAGCCAAACTACTGAAGCAGAAACAGATCCAGAGCTTAGGACAAACATGGCATCTACATTGCCCCTCCCAGAACCTTTCTGAAGTGCTGAAGGCTCACAACAGGCTCAACACCACGACAATTGGATGAAGAGATTCTCCAGATGTAGAACAGATTCAGGTTTTCATAAGAAGGAACAAAAGGATCAGGTCAGTGCTTTAGTCTCTGCAGTAGCAGCTATTGCAGACAATATAATAGGGAGACAGGAAGTTGATGAGGCTTCAAACTCATATGAGGAGTCCTCCAGGCATTCGATGCATACTTCAGTATTCAAAAAAATATCATTGATCGAGCAAAATTTAATAAGTGGAAACAAAAACCAGGCAATTACATGGATTCATTCATGAATGACCTGTACATTCTAATAGAAAATTGTGACTCCGGGATCCTCAGGGATAAATTAATACTCGATCATGTAGTAAATGGGGTCTTAGATGAAACTCTGTCAGATAACTTACAAACCAGGGAAGATTTAACTCTCACAAAGACGGGACAGATAGCATGACAGATCGAGCTTAGGAAGCAAAATAGAGCAGTTTTTGTGGGGAAAATGAAGCCCCTTGGAAAAAACTGAGTAAAGCTATTCAAGAGAAAGCACGTTGAAGCAAAAGCCCGCGAGATTGGGGAAAAGCATGACAACCACCATCTTGAAATGCTCTTGGTGCAGTGGGAAAGCCCTGCACAAAAGGGAAGAATGCCCAGCAGGGGGAGCAAAGTATCACAACTGTGAAAAGTTAGGACATTTTTAAATTGTCTGTCAATGTAAAATACATGTAGCTTACAGAGAGAAAGAGAAAATTACAGGGCCATCAAATCAAGAAGTGGAAGAGCCACAGAAAAAACAATAACCTTCCTAGGAGAAATTAATAAAACAGAGAATAATTATTGTAGCATTAAATTAGAAGCTAATGGTCACCCCACTGAATTCAAGCTAGATACTGGTGCAGGTGTTTCAGTATTATCTGATGAAGCGAAGTGGATTAAAAATATCACATTATAGTCATCCTCTATTCAGTCGCATGGTCAAGGGGGGACTACACACTGAATGTAACAGGCCAACACTTGGTAAGATTAAGATACAAAGATAAAGAAATTATTGAAACCTTTGTTATACAGAACCAGGCATCATCATTATTAAGCAGAAAGGCATGCTTGCAGTTCAGGCTGATTTACAAGGTTGATGAAAATGCTGACGAGCAGTCTAGTAATGTATTCAGAAATGAATTTCCATCCATATTTTCAAGCTTAGGAAAGAAAGCTTGAAAAGAAAATATACTATCTTCTAACCCAAAGGGTGGATGCTAAGTCTATATATCTCTTCACAGCAATGAAGGCCCCTCATCCACTCTTGGACAAAATCAAGAGCGAGGACATACACGTGTTACAACAAGGGATTATCTCTCTCGTAACCATGCCAACAAAATGGTGCTTGGAAATGGTACCAGAACCTAATGGTTCAATTAAATCTGCATGGACTTGACTCAATTAAACAGTAGAGTGCAAGATCCAACCAATGGCATCAGTCAATTAAAGTCTTGCCAAATTAGCAAAATTGGATGTAAACAGTTGTTTTTGGCAGTGGCCTCTGGACAAAGAATCCACATTGTTAACTAGTTTTATCATCCTATTTAATTGTTATCGTTTTAATAGGTTACCATTTGGAATTGCTTTTGTGCCTGAGATATTCCAAAGAACGATGTCTCACACCCTGGAAGGCATGGAAGGAGTAATATGCCATATGGACGACATTCTCGTTAAGTGGTTCATCAAGGGACGGACATGACTGTCAAGTGAGAGTAGTCCTTAAAGTCCTACAAGAAGCAGATTTGACATTTAGTGACAATGTGAATCTGCAAAGCCGATGATAAATTCTTAGGGCGCATCATGCAAGCTCCAGAAAATACTGCCGACCTACAGAAAACCAAGCTGATTAGAGAGATCCCATGGCCTAGACCCATCAAGGAATTACAAAGATTCCTTAGGATGGTCAACCAAGAAGGCAAATTCTTACCAAACTTGCCATTAGTACAGCTATTAAGACAAGGTCAACAGTGGTTCTGGAATGTGGACCAGCAAAGGCTTTGACAACATCAAAAATCTCCTAATTTTACCAGAAATTCTAGTGCACTGCAATTCACAATTGCCAACAATTGTAGCAGTGGATGCACCATCTACAAGCTTGGGAATAGCGCTGTTTAAAGTTCAAAAAGATGAACAAAGAAGACCAGTTTATTATGCCTCATCATCTCTTGTAGTAGGTTTCAATTTTAAACCTTAATCCTCAAATATACTCAGACAACTACTCGCACACTTATATGGCTGCTAATGCTTCTTTCTCAATGGTTGTATCCTTTTTCTCTGTTACCCCTGGAAAGAGCCAGAGGCATAGAAAAAAAGTATACAGCCATTAAGAAAGAAGCATTAGCAGCCATATAGGTGTGCAAGTAGTTCTCTGAGTATGCCTGGGGAATTAAGGTTTTAAATTAAAACCAACCACAAGCCTTTGGTTACTCTTCTTAGCCCAAAGGGAATTGCAAAAATGCCACCTAGAATTGGACATCTTAGGCCGAGACTCATGAGATACGATTCAGTTACTGAGTAGGTTAAAGGGTTGGTATTAGGACCCCTGCCTTTCTGATATACATTAAATGACCTAGACCTGGGGGTGGGGTACAGGGCAAAATTACAAGATTTACATGTGACACAAAACTTGGAAGTGCTGTGAACTGTGAGGAGGATAGTGTTAAATTTCATAAGGACACTTACAGGTTAATAGAATGGGCAGACAAGTAGCAGATGAGATTTAATGCAGATAAATGTGAAATGATATATTTTGCTTGGAAGTACGAGGCAAGGCAATATAAAATAAAGAATACAATTCTATAAGGGGTGCAGGAGCAGAGAGACCTGGGGATATATGTGCATTAATCATTAAAGGTGGCAGGGCAGGTTGAGAAAGGGGTTAAAAACACCTATGGGAACCTGGCCTTCATAAATAGAGGTGTAGAGTACAAAAGCAAGGAAATTATAATGAATCTTTAGAAAACACTGATTCGGCCTTAATTGAAGTAGTGTGTCCAGTTCTAGGCACCACACTTTAGGAAGGATGTGAAGGCACCGGAGAGAGTGCAGATAAAATTGTTCCAGGGATGAGGAACTTCACTTAAATGGATAGATTGGAGAAGTTGGGATTTTTTCCTTGGAGAAGAGAAGGTTGAAAGGAGATTTGAACATTCTAAATCATGAGGGATCTAGACAATGTGGATAGGGAGAAATTGGTTCCATTCGTGGGATGACCGAGAACCAGAGGGGACATAGATTAGAAACAAAGACAGCAGGAGGGAAAAATAAATTTCACAATGAGTGGTTACGATTGCAATGCCTGAGAGTGTAGTGGATTCAATCAAGACTTTCAAAAGAGAACTGGATAATTATCTGAAGAGAAAAAGATGCAGGATTACAGGGGAAAGATAGGGGAGTGAGGTTAGCTGAGTTGCTCTTGCAGAGAACAGATATGGTGGTCTGAATGGCCTTCTTCAGTGCTGTAACCATTCTATGATTCTAGAACAGTAGGAGCCCATTAGGTCCCTTTGGCCTGTTCTACCAATCAGATAGCTCCATTGATCCATCTTTCATCCTATTCCCCAATATCTTTAGCTCACAAAATCTCAGACAGCCAATCTCTTTGCTTCTCTATTGTTCCTAGACTCACATAATTAAGACAATGCTCCCAATTGTTTTTCTCAAATCCAAAGTAGACAATCTACTACTTCCCCACACTGAACTCCATCTTAGCAATGTCTTCACATTCAATGGAATGACCGTCCTGCTGTTTTGGAGCAGTGGAGAATAAATTCATCTTGGACAAGAGAATAAAATGTGGAACAGCCAATCAGTGCATGATTTTCTGTTTGATGGGCTACAATGGGTGGTCACCTGTTTTGGGTGAATTGTCAATCACTGTATCCTATAACCTTGAGCCAATGCCACAGATGGAGAATTATCTCATCACTTTTTACACGTTCCTGTCTTTCAGTTCCAGTACAACAAGCAGAGGCCTCCAGCTCTGAATAATTTCTGGGAAGATTCCCATCTCTGTGTAAACTTTCATTTGGAGTTGTACATTTAGTATTTCTCAATCATCTCATTTGTATTAAATATTCCATGGTTGTGTGAGTCAGTGCACAGGCCAACCTGTCACCTCCCAGCATGAGATCATCGCACATTAATCCTGAGGGAGCTGTAAGCACAGGCTAGCTCCAGCTCCAAGGAATCTTGTAAAATAGGAAGGATGGAATTTAACAGGGCAGATGGGACAGGAATTAGTGAAGCAGCTGTAAACACCCACAATAACCAGACTTTGCAATGGATTTCTCAAATTCTATATTTAAATTTTGGTTGAAATAATTTTCAGGAACACAAAAATGCCCACGTACCCATTCTCTCCCCATATCCCTCAACTCCACCTACCCACCTTCTCACCATATCCCTCAACTCCGCCCACCCACCTTCTCACCATATCCCTCAACTCCACCTACCCACCTTCTCACCATATCCCTCAACTCCACCTACCCACCTTCTCACCATATCCCTCAACTCTACCTACCCAACTTCTCCCCATATCCTTCAACTCTGCCTACCCACCTTCTCACCATATCCCTCAACTCCGCCTACCCACCTTCTCACCATATCCCTCAACTCCGCCTACCCAATTTCTTGCCATATCCTTCAGCCCTGCCTTCTGTTCCAGTTACATTTACAGGAACTTCTTACAATTCTTACCAGTTGATTCTCCATACTGTAGTCAGGTGTTGCCTCCGCCATCTATCTGCTGAATGGGAGTCACAAAGCAGCAATGTAAACCCATTGAGAAAAGGGCTGGCAAAGTCATTCTATGCCCTAATTGCCACAGTTACTCAGATGCCCGACTTGATTGCAGTCAGGGGATACTCTACAAAAGGTGCTATCAACTCTGCTGTCCTTTCGCGAGATTGCTGTCGATCCCCAAGTTTCTCTACTCGTCGTCTGCAGATAAATCTCACAGTAACTACCAGCTACGGAACTCAAAACAACTGAATTAAGATGTAAAACAACAAGATTTAAGAATAGGTCAATGCTACATCTTATCCGCACAATGAACAAACGCTAATGACTGTTAAAGTTTGATTCCTGACAACGTAAAAACCCTAATCTAATGATCAGCATAGTATGTTACTCTGTTCTTTCTATCATTTTCTGTATTTTATATTTTACTTGCTTTGAGTGATTGTAAAACCAACATCAGTTCGGTCCTTGGCCTCGATACAAGTTGATTGTTAAATATATAAACCTTTGATGAATGAATGAATGAGGCAATTCAAACTGCAGAACCCAGCCAGCATACAATGGAGGGTAAGAATGAAATGGAAATGGAAATTGAGGCGAGTTCCAACACGAGTATTTGATTCTCTATCACATTGAACAAAACTTAGCCATTGCTGGGTAAAACAATTCTACCAGCTTTTCTTCATGGATTCCAGCTTTTGTTCCCTGCAGTTTGAACTCTTTACCAAAGACAGCAACACCCCCCCCCAACCAAAACTCCCACAAATCAATGCCACCCAACCAAATATCCCACAAATCAACTCCCTACAGCCAAATCCCCCTCAAATCAACTCCCTCCAGCCAAATCTCCCTCAAATGATCTCTCTGCAAACAAATCCCCCACAAATCAATTTCCTCAACCAAATCTCCCTCAAATCAATTCCCTCCAACCAAATCTCCCACAAATCAACTCCCTCCAACCAAATCTCCTGCAAATCAACTCCCTCCAACCAAATCTCCCACAAATCAATTCCCTCCAACAAAATCTCCCGCAAATCAACTCCTAATCAAAACACCCACAAACCAGCTCCCTCCAATGAAATCTCCCACAAATCAACTTACCCCAACCAAATCTCCCACAAATCTAAACCCCCAACCAAATCTCACTCAAAGCAACTACCTCCAACCAAATCTCACTCAAAGCAACTACCTCCAACCAAATCTACTGCAATTCAACTCCAACTAAACCTTCCACAAATCAACTCCCTCCAACCAAATCTCCCTCAAATCAATGCCACCCAACCAAATATCCCTCAAATCATCTCCCTACAAACAAATCTCCTTCGAACTAACTCCCTCCAACAAAATCTCCCACAAATCAACTTCCCCCAAATGAATCTCCCACGAATCAACACTCCCGAACAAGTCTGCTGCAAATCAATTCCATCTAACCGATTCTCCCGCAAATCAACCTCCCCCAACCAAATATCCAGCACATCAAATCCCACCAACCAAATATCCCGCACATCAACTTCCCACCAACTAAGTCTTCTATAAATCAAATCCACCCATAAATCAACTCAGCCCCAACCAAATCTCCTGCAAATCGACTTCCCCAAATGAATCTCCTGTGAATCAACACCCCCCAACCAAGTCTGCTGCAAATCAACTCCTTCTAATCAAATCTCCCGCAGATCAACTCCCTCCAACCAAATCACCCAATCAAATTCTCCCAACCAAAAATCTCCTGCAAATCAACTCCCTCCAACCAAGCCTCCAACAAATCAAACTTCCCCAATCAATTCATTCGCAAATCAACCTCCCCCAAGCAAATCTCCTGCAAATCAACTTATGCAACCAAACCTCCCACAAATGAACTCCCTTCAAACAAATCTCTCACACATGAATTTCTCCAACAAATCCTTCTCAAATCATCTCCCCCAACCAAGTCTCTCACAAATCAACTCCCCCCAAACAAATCTCCCACAAATCACCATCCCATCCAAATCTCCTGCACATCAAATCCCCCAGTGAAATCTCCCACAAATCAAATCCCCTCAACAAAATCTCTGGCAAATCAAATTCCCACCAACCAAATCTTCCTCAAATCAACTACCCCAACCAAATCACCCTCCATCAACAGGACTCAATTGAATCTCCAGCAAATCAACTCACCTCAACCAAATCTCCCGCAAATCAACTCCCACCAATCAAATCTCCCGCAAATCGACTCACCCCAACCGAATCTTGCTCTAATCAACCCCCCCAACCAAATTTCCCACAAATCAACTCCCTCCAACCAAATCTCCCTCAAATCGACTCCCCCCAAACAAATCTCCCTCAAATTGACTCACCCCAAACAAATCTCCTCCAAATCAATTCATCCCACCAAATCGCCCGCAAATCAATTCCCTCCAACCAAATCTCCCAGATATCAACTCCACCCCTCAACCAATTCTCCCACAAATCAACTCACCCCAACTAAATCTCCCCCAGATCAACACCCCCCAACCATACAAAGCTTGAACCTACTTCGCTGTAACCAACTCCCAACAACCAACTCTGTCCCATTCCCTTCACAATCTGAAATATCAATTAGGTTACCTTCAGATACCTATTTTACAATCAATTTTCTTCACTCTTCTTTCTAAAAGTGAAATCCCTGATATGTGGAATTACAGAATCACGGAATCTTAACAGCACAGAAGGAGGCCATGCGGCTCATCATGTCTGCACTGGCTCTCCAAATGAGCATTATAAACGAGTGCCATTGCCCTGCCTTTTCCTCGTACCCTTGCGCATGGTTATTTGAATAGAAACAATCTAATGTCCTCTTGAATGCCTCGATTGGGCCTGCCTCCACCACACTTCCAGGCAGTGCATTCCAGACCCAAACCACTCGTTGTGTGAAAAAGTTCTCTCACGTCACATTTCCTTCTTTTGCAAATCACTTTAAATCTGTGCCCTCTCATTCTTGATCCTTTTACGATAGGGAACAGCTTCTCCCTGTCTACTCTGTCCAGCCCCCTCATGATTCTGAACACCTGTATCAAATCTCCTCTCAGCCTTCTTCTCTCCAAGGAGAACAGTCCTAACCTTTCCAATCTATCCTCGTAGCTGAGGTTTCTCATCACTGGAACCATCTTTGTAAACCTCTTCTACACTCTATCCAATTGTGTTCACACCCTTTCTATAATATGGCACCCAAATCTGTACACAATATTCCAGCTGAGGTCTAACAAGTGTCTTATATAAATTCACCATAATGTCCTTGCTCTTGTACTCTATGCCCCTATTAATAAAGCCCAGGATACTATATGCTTTATTAACTGCTCTCTCCACTTGTCCTGCCACCTTCAATGATCTATGCACATATACACCCAAATCTTTCTGCTCCTGCACCACCTTCAAGATTTCACCCCTTATTTCATATTGTCTGACAATGTTCTTCATACAAAAATGCATCACCTCACACTTCTCCGCATTGAACTTCATCTGCCACATATCTGCCCACTCCACCAACTTGTCTATGTCCTCTTGAAGTTCAACACCAACCTCCTCACAGTTCACAACACTCCCAAGCTTCATATCATCTGCAAACTTTGAAATTGTCCCCTGCACACCAAGATCTAGATCATTAATATATTCCAGGCACAGCAAGGGTCCCAATACCAACCCCTGGGAACTCCACTACAAACCTTCCTCTGGCCCGAAAAATATCCATTGGCCATCAATCTCTGCTCCTATTTTTCAGCCAATTTTGTATCCTTGTTGCAACTGTCCCTTTTATCCATTGAGCTATAACTTTTCTCACACGTCGGCTGTGTGGCACTGTATCAAGTGTCTTTTCAAAGTCCATGTACACCCCATCAACAGCTTTACTGTCATTGACCTGTTCTATGACCTCTTCAAAAAACTCCAGCAAACTAGTTAAACATGGTTTCCCCTTTAGAAATCCATGTTGGCTCTTCCTTATCAACCCATATTTTTCCATGTGATGGCTAATTCTATCCCGAATAATTGTTTTTTGTGGACTTGCTCTTATAGAAACACAGAAAATAGGAGCAGAAGTAGACCATTCCATCCTTCATTATGATCATGGCTGATCATCCAACTCAATAGCCTGCTCCTGCTTTTTCCCCATATCCTTTGATCCCTTTCGCCCCAAGAGCTATATCTAACTCCTTGAAAACATGCAATGTTTTGGTCTCAACTACTTTCTGTGGTAGCGAATTCCACAGGCTCACCACTCTCTGGGTGAAGAAAATTCTCCTAATCTCAGCCCTAAATGGTATACCCCATATCCTCAGACTGTGACCCCTGGTTCTGGACTCTCCCACCATCAGGAACATCCTTCCTGCATCTACCCTGTCTAGTCCTGTTAGAATTTTATACGTTTGTATGAGATCCCCTCCCTCATTCTTCTGAAATCCAGCAAATATAATCCAAACAAACTCAATCTCTCCTTATATGTCAATCCCGCCATCCCAGAAATCAGTCTGGTAAACCTTCGCTGCACTCCCTCTATAGCAAGTACATCCTTCCTCAGATAAGGAGACCAAAACTGCACAATATTTCAGGTGTGGTCTCACCAAGACCCTGTATAATCGTAGCAAGACATCCCTGTTCCTGTACTCAAACCCTCTGGCTATGAAGGCTAACGTACCATTTGCCTTCTTTACCGCCTACTGCACCTGCATGCTTACCTTCAGCGACTGGTATACAAGGACACCCAGGTCTCATTGCACATTCCCCTCTCTCACTTTACAGCCATTCAGATAATAATCTGCCTTCCTGTTTTTGTTACCAAAGTGGATAACCTCACATTTATCCACATTATACTGCATCTGCCATGCATTTGCCCACTCACTCAGCTTGTCCAAATCACACTGAAGCATCTCTGCATCCTCCTCACAGCTCACTCTCCCACCCAGCTTTGTGGCATCTGCAAATTTGGAGATATTACATTTAATTCCCTCATCTAAATCATTAATATATATTGTGAATAACTGGGGTCCCAGCACCGATCCCTGTGGTACCCCACTAGTCACTGCCTGCCATTCAGAAAAAGACCCATTTATTCCTACTCTTTGTTTCCTGTCTGCCAACCAGTTTCCTATCCATCTCAGTGCATTACCCCCATTCCCATGTGCTTTAATTTTACACGCTTCATCCTTTCATCCATGCTTCACTCTTCATCCCTTTCCTCTGTTCTGTCACAACTGATCCCCTTCTTTTAATGAGCTTCACATAGATCGCTCCTAAGTGACACAATTAATGGGCCAGAACTTCTGTGGCATGGCAATGACCGTCGGATTACTACCCATTCTTTTTCATTTACCTTAATCGGGAGCTGCACATTTCTCGTTCGATTTTTCATCGCAGGCCTGGTGAGAAAAGTGCAGGGCAGCAGCTCCAGGTTCCTCCCAGTGCAGTGCAGCAGCTCCAGGTTCTTCCCAGTGCAGTGCAGCAGCTCCAGGCTCCTCCCAGTGCAGTGCAGCAGCTCCAGGTTCCTCCCAGTGCAGCAGCTCCAGGTTCCTCCCAGTGCAGCAGCTCCGGGCTCCTCCCAGTGCAGCAGCTCTGGGCTCCTCCCAGTGCAGCAGCTCCAGGTTCCTCCCAGTGCAGTGCAGCAGCTCCAGGCTCCTCCCAATGCAGCGCAGCAGCTCCAGGTTCCTCCCAGTGCAGTGCAGCAGCTCCAGGCAATTCCCAGTGCAGCGCAGCAGCTCCAGGTTCCTCCCAGTGCAGCAGCTCCAGGTTCCTCCCAGTGCAGCAGCTCCGGGCTCCTCCCAGTGCAGCAGCTCCGGGCTCCTCCCAGTGCAGCAGCTCCAGGTTCCTCCCAGTGCAGCGCAGCAGCTCCAGGCTCCTCCCAGCACAGCAGCTCCGGGCTCCTCCCAGTGCATCAGCTCCAGGCTCCTCCCAGTGCAGCGCAGCAGCTCCAAGCTCCTCCCAGTGCAGCACAGCAGCTCCGGGCTCCTCCCAGTACAGCACAGCAGTTTCGGGCTCCTGTCAGTGCAGCGCAGCAGTTCCGGGCTCCTCCCAGTGCAGCGCAGCAGCTCCGAGCTGCTCCCAGTGCAGCGCAGCAGCTCTGGGCTCCTCCCAGTGCAGCACAACAGTTCCGGGCTCCTCCCAGTGCAGCAGCTCCAGGCTCCTCCCAGTGCAGCGCAGCAGCTCCGGGCTCCTTCCAGCGCAGCAGCTCCGGGCTCCTCCCAGTGCAGCAGCTCCGGGCTCCTCCCAGTGCAGCAGCTCCGGCCTCCTCCCAGTGCAGCGCTTCCGGGCTCCTCCCAGTGCAGCAGCTCCAGGCTCCTCCCAGTGCAGCACAGCAGCTCCAGGCTCCTCCCAGTGCAGCAGCTCCAGGCTCCGCCCAGTGTAGCATCTCCAGGTTCCTCCCGGTGCAGCAGCTCTGGGCTCCTCCCAGTGCAGCAGCTCCGGGTTCCTCCCAGTGCAGCAGCTCCAGGCTCCTCCCAGTGCAGCAGCTACGGGCTCCCCCCAGTGCAGCGCTTCCAGGCTCCTCCCAGTGCAGCAGCTCCGGGCTCCTCCCAGTGCAGCACAGCAGCTCCGGGCTCCTCCCAGTGCAGCGCAGCAGCTCCGGGCTCCTCCCAGTGCAGCGCAGCAGCTCCGGGCTCCTCCCAGTGCAGCACAACAGTTCCGGGCTCCTCCCAGTGCAGCGCAGCAGCTCCGGGCTCCTCCCAGTGCAGCAGATCCGGGCTCCTCCCAGTGCAGCAGCTCCGGGCTCCTCCCAGTGCAGCAGCTCTGGGCTCCTCCCAATGCAGCATAGCAGCTCCGGGCTCCTCCCAGTGCAGCGCTTCAGGGCTCCTCCCAGTGCAGCAGCTCCGGGCTCCTCCCAGTGCAGCACAGCAGCTCCGGGCTCCTCCCAGCGCAGCAGCTCCGGGCTTCTCCCAGTGCAGCAGCTCCGGGCTCCTCCCAGTGCAGCAGCTCTGGGCTCCTCCCAGTGCAGCGCTTCATGGCTCCTCCCAGTGCAGCATAGCAGCTCCGGGCTCCTCCCAGTGCAGCAGCTCCGGGCTCCTACCAGTGCAGCACTTCCGGGCTCCTCCCAGTGCAGCAGCTCCGGGCTCCTCCCAGCGCAGCAGCTCCGGGCTTCTCCCAGTGCAGCAGCTCCGGGCTCCTCCCAGTGCAGCAGCTCTGGGCTCCTCCCAGTGCAGCAGCTCTGGGCTCCTCCCAGTGCAGCGCTTCATGGCTCCTCCCAGTGCAGCATAGCAGCTCCGGGCTCCTCCCAGTGCAGCAGCTCCGGGCTCCTCCCAGTGCAGCGCTTCCGTGCTCCTCCCAGTGCACCGCTCTGGGCTCCTCCCAGTGCAGCAGCTCCGGGCTCCTCCCATTGCAGCAGCTCCGGGCTCCTCCCAGTGCAGCGCTTCCGGGCTCCTCCCAGTGCAGCACAGCAGCTCCGGGCTCCTCCCAGTGCAGCAGCTCCGGGCTCCTCCCAGTGCAGCGCTTCAGGGCTCCTCCCAGTGCAGCAGCTCCAGGCTCCTCCCAGTGCAGCGCTTCTGGGCTCCTCCCAGTGCAGCAGCTCCGGGCTCCTCCCATTGCAGCAGCTCCGGGCTCCTCCCAGTGCAGCGCTTCATGGCTCCTCCCAGTGCAGCATAGCAGCTCCGGGCTCCTCCCAGTGCAGCAGCTCCGGGCTCCTACCAGTGCAGCACTTCCGGGCTCCTCCCAGTGCAGCAGCTCCGGGCTCCTCCCAGCGCAGCAGCTCCGGGCTTCTCCCAGTGCAGCAGCTCCGGGCTCCTCCCAGTGCAGCAGCTCTGGGCTCCTCCCAGTGCAGCGCTTCATGGCTCCTCCCAGTGCAGCATAGCAGCTCCGGGCTCCTCCCAGTGCAGCAGCTCCGGGCTCCTCCCAGTGCAGCGCTTCCGTGCTCCTCCCAGTGCACCGCTCTGGGCTCCTCCCAGTGCAGCAGCTCCGGGCTCCTCCCATTGCAGCAGCTCCGGGCTCCTCCCAGTGCAGCGCTTCCGGGCTCCTCCCAGTGCAGCACAGCAGCTCCGGGCTCCTCCCAGTGCAGCAGCTCCGGGCTCCTCCCAGTGCAGCGCTTCAGGGCTCCTCCCAGTGCAGCAGCTCCAGGCTCCTCCCAGTGCAGCGCTTCTGGGCTCCTCCCAGTGCAGCAGCTCCGGGCTCCTCCCATTGCAGCAGCTCCGGGCTCCTCCCAGTGCAGCGCTTCCGGGCTCCTCCCAGTGCAGCGCTTCCGGGCTCCTCCCAGTGCAGCGCTTCTGGGCTCCTCCCAGTGCAGCAGCTCCGGGCTCCTCCCAGTGCAGCGCTTCCGGGCTCCTCCCAGTGCAGCGCTTCCGGGCTCCTCCCAGTGCAGCGCTTCTGGGCTCCTCCCAGTGCAGCAGCTCCGGGCTCCTCCCAGTGCAGCGCTTCCGGGCTCCTCCCAGTGCAGCGCTTCAGGGCTCCTCCCAGTGCAGCAGCTCCGGGTTCCTCCCAGTGCAGCACAGCAGCTCCGGGCTCCTCCCAGTGCAGCAGCTCCGGGCTCCTCCCAGTGCAGCATAGCAGCTCCGGGCTCCTCCCAGTGCAGCAGCTCCGGGCTCCTACCAGTGCAGCACTTCCGGGCTCCTCCCAGTGCAGCAGCTCCGGACTCCTCCCAGTGCAGCACAGCAGCTCCAGGCTCCTTCCAGTGCAGCAGCTCCAGGCTCCTCCCAGTGCAGCGCTTCCGGGCTCCTCCCAGTGCAGCAGCTCCGGGCTCCTCCCAGCGCAGCAGCTCTGGGCTCCTCCCAGTGCAGCACAGCAGCTCCGGGCTCCTCCCAGTGCATCAGCTCTGGGCTCCTCTCAGCGCAGCAGCTCTGGGCTCCTCCCAGTACAGCAGCTCCGGGCTCCTCCCAGTGCAGCGCTTCAGGGCTCCTCCCAGTGCAGCAGCTCCAGGCTCCTCCCAGTGCAGCGCTTCTGGGCTCCTCCCAGTGCAGCAGCTCCGGGCTCCTCCCATTGCAGCAGCTCCGGGCTCCTCCCAGTGCAGCGCTTCATGGCTCCTCCCAGTGCAGCATAGCAGCTCCGGGCTCCTCCCAGTGCAGCAGCTCCGGGCTCCTACCAGTGCAGCACTTCCGGGCTCCTCCCAGTGCAGCAGCTCCGGGCTCCTCCCAGCGCAGCAGCTCCGGGCTTCTCCCAGTGCAGCAGCTCCGGGCTCCTCCCAGTGCAGCAGCTCTGGGCTCCTCCCAGTGCAGCGCTTCATGGCTCCTCCCAGTGCAGCATAGCAGCTCCGGGCTCCTCCCAGTGCAGCAGCTCCGGGCTCCTCCCAGTGCAGCGCTTCCGTGCTCCTCCCAGTGCACCGCTCTGGGCTCCTCCCAGTGCAGCAGCTCCGGGCTCCTCCCATTGCAGCAGCTCCGGGCTCCTCCCAGTGCAGCGCTTCCGGGCTCCTCCCAGTGCAGCACAGCAGCTCCGGGCTCCTCCCAGTGCAGCAGCTCCGGGCTCCTCCCAGTGCAGCGCTTCAGGGCTCCTCCCAGTGCAGCAGCTCCAGGCTCCTCCCAGTGCAGCGCTTCTGGGCTCCTCCCAGTGCAGCAGCTCCGGGCTCCTCCCATTGCAGCAGCTCCGGGCTCCTCCCAGTGCAGCGCTTCCGGGCTCCTCCCAGTGCAGCGCTTCCGGGCTCCTCCCAGTGCAGCGCTTCTGGGCTCCTCCCAGTGCAGCAGCTCCGGGCTCCTCCCAGTGCAGCGCTTCCGGGCTCCTCCCAGTGCAGCGCTTCCGGGCTCCTCCCAGTGCAGCGCTTCTGGGCTCCTCCCAGTGCAGCAGCTCCGGGCTCCTCCCAGTGCAGCGCTTCCGGGCTCCTCCCAGTGCAGCGCTTCAGGGCTCCTCCCAGTGCAGCAGCTCCGGGTTCCTCCCAGTGCAGCACAGCAGCTCCGGGCTCCTCCCAGTGCAGCAGCTCCGGGCTCCTCCCAGTGCAGCATAGCAGCTCCGGGCTCCTCCCAGTGCAGCAGCTCCGGGCTCCTACCAGTGCAGCACTTCCGGGCTCCTCCCAGTGCAGCAGCTCCGGACTCCTCCCAGTGCAGCACAGCAGCTCCAGGCTCCTTCCAGTGCAGCAGCTCCAGGCTCCTCCCAGTGCAGCGCTTCCGGGCTCCTCCCAGTGCAGCAGCTCCGGGCTCCTCCCAGCGCAGCAGCTCTGGGCTCCTCCCAGTGCAGCACAGCAGCTCCGGGCTCCTCCCAGTGCATCAGCTCTGGGCTCCTCTCAGCGCAGCAGCTCCGGGCTCCTCCCATTGCAGCAGCTCCGGGCTCCTCCCAGTGCAGCGCTTCCGGGCTCCTCCCAGTGCAGCACAGCAGCTCCGGGCTCCTCCCAGTGCAGCAGCTCCGGGCTCCTCCCAGTGCAGCGCTTCAGGGCTCCTCCCAGTGCAGCGCTTCCGGGCTCCTCCCAGTGCAGCAGCTCCGGGCTCCTCCCAGTGCAGCAGCTCCGGGCTCCTCCCAGCGCAGCAGCTCTGGGCTCCTCCCAGTGCAGCACAGCAGCTCCGGGCTCCTCCCAGTGCATCAGCTCTGGGCTCCTCTCAGCGCAGCAGCTCTGGGCTCCTCCCAGTACAGCAGCTCTGGGCTCCTCCCAGCGCAGGGCAGCAGCTCTGAATTCCATGGTGAAAGTTGATCAGAGGAAGTTACAGTGACAACCTCTCTAGACTAATCCAGCAGTTCACTCACGAACCCCCAGCCACTCCCCCTACTGCAAACACAGAGGTACTGAAGCCAAGTGCAACAGCCCAAGCACCATTCTCAGTGGGACAGTCCAATTCAGACAGTGGGGAACAAATTTAATAGCTAAGCTGGGGAGAGTTCAGTCCCAATTCTTAAAAATGTTCAACAGCGATTTTGGCACTGAATCATCTGCCGTTTCTTTTGGTTTCTAGAATGTTCCAGCTTTTTCCTGGTCAACAATAACAAGAACTAAAGAAAAAGGATCCGTCATGCAATATGAAAAATGGTTGCCTGGGTAACGAGATAGCGAACAGAAACTAAATCCTTCTCCTGTTTGAAAACAAACTACTAACAAAACATGCTGACAAAAAATCTCATCTCCCATGGATACAGCTGAATTATTGAAAAACAAGGAGATAATCTTATTATAGCATCATACATCTCTGAAGGAGGCCATTCAGCCCATTGCACCCTCATCAGCTGTCTGAAACTGGTCTCATACCCAGTCTCCCAACATAGAAAACATACAAAAACACCATGGCTCAGTTGGTAGTGTCTCTCACATCTGTGGCTGAAGGTCGTGGGTTCATGTCCCATTCCCGAGACTTATGTACTAAATCCAGGCTGCCACTGCAGCGCAGTACACAAGAAGCAGGAGCAGAAATAGACCATTTGGCCTATTGAGCCCAATCCACAATTCATTGGAACAATGGAACATAGGACTTATGAGCAGGAGTAAGCCATTCAGCCCTGTGAGCCTGCTGGCCATTCAATAAAAACATGGCCGATCATCGGCCTTTACTCCACTTTCCTGCCCGATCCCCATATCCTGTTTCTGCGAGAGCAAAGATCAGCCTTTAATAAATTCAACAGCATGCACATTCTCACCCTAGTCTAGTGAATCTTTGCTGTACTACCTCCAATGCAATTGTATCCTTCCTTAAATATTGTTTGGAGGAATGCCTTTGTGCAATGTAGCCTTAGGATTGTCATAGTCATGTGACCTTTGACGTCATCCTTGGTGTATAAAGGCATGAAAGCTGAAGCTATTTTATCTACCACTTGGAACATGGTGTTAGGAGTGTGCAGCTGAAATTGAGTGGATTTTGATAGCCTATAAGAGAGCCAGCAGCTGTAATAATGGCAAATAATAATTAAAACGACAATCTGCAACTTTGTACAGGACATCGGTCACTAGGTGAATCAATATGGCTTTGAGGATTCCATTTTTGGCTCCTATGGGGATGAAGGCAGATTTGAAAATAAATTAGAAATTCTTCCAGTCTCAGTGGAAGAACTATGAAATTGCCACAGAGTTAAACAAGAAACCTGAATGAATAAGAGTAGCAACTCTGTCATCAGTGCTGAAGAAATAGTGCTACAAACCTTAGTATACCCGAGGCTCACTGAGGAGCAGAAAAGCTAGTCTTGTGAAATTTTGGAGGCCTTAAGTGCCGTTTTTTATAATTATATAAAGGCACCAATCACTCATAAGGGATTAGGTAAACACGTTTTGGGTTCCTTTATTGAAACTAGGCACATGAAAATTGTTATACAAGAACAGAAAGCTTGAAGACATCATCAGCAGAGCTGTATATGTGTGCTCTGCTTAAAAGCAAAAGTGAAACCAAAACTGGATTGCATGACACACTTCCTTTCTAGCGATGTCATGCTGTAACACTCTAAAGGCATATTACAACATCTCCCTTCCTTTTTAAAAACATTTTTTCCCTCTTCAAAGAAGTATAACTATTTACAATACATGTTCATGTTTAGTTACCATTACATAAGTGAATAGAACTGATAAATCTATGGGTCTCTAAAGCATAGAGGTAATCTGCTGGTACACCCAGGTCTTGTAATGATAACCTGGTCTGAAGGTTTCTTTAATTGCTCACAGTGATCTATGGGATTGGCATTCTAGAATGTTCTTCCTGGTTGCATTTGGGATCTGGTCCTCAATGCAATGGTACTGTACAGTGGTTGAGGAGTTGGAATGGATCAGATTTGTCCTCAGCTATGCTTCACCATTGTGCCTTTGAGTGTAATGACTTCATAGGACCATGGTTCTGAACAAATCCTTGTGGACATGCCGAATCGAATCAGGCCATCCTTCAATAATGGTTTTCCACAGTTTCTTTCACCATTTCTTCTTCTAGCTGCTTGTATTTGTGTTGTGCAAACCATATCAGATCAATTGACAGACTTGCATTCTCCTATGAGTGCAATGCTGCAGCTCCCTTGAAACTACCAATTTTGTAGAAACATTCTGGATATTTTGATGTGAGGTCATGAACTGAGGGGATGTGAGTAATTTCTGAGGTTGGCCTGCCTCGCGAAGTCTGACTAATTCTATGTATTGTCACCAGTGCAAGGTCATGGGATGCCAGGCAGACCTGCTATCGGCAGGCCTTTAGTCTCCGTGATGTAGAACATCTGTGAAATCCAGGAGGATTGATTGTACTTGCATTCCAGGACTATGGATCCTGTACATGGAATTAGTGATGCGTCGTATACTGAAAGTTTCACAGCTGTGGGTTTTGCCATAACCCTCCACATCTATGGACACATGTCTTTTAGAATTTGCAGCAGTAGTATGTTGGCAGTGAAAATTGCCAAAGGAATCATCAAAAAGATTGAATTAGGAACAGGAGCAGGCCATTCAGCCCTTGAGCCCGCTCCACCAAACAATAAGATCATGGCTGATCTGATTGTAACCTCAACTCCACATTCCTGCCTACCCCCGAAAGCCTTTCACGCCCCCCCCCCCCCTTGCTCATCGAGAATCTATCTCGGCCTTAAAATTACTCAAATACTCTGCTTCCACTGCCTTTTGAGAAAGAGAATTGCAAAAACTCACAAGCCTCTGAGAGAAAAAAATTCTCCTCATCTCTGTCTGCAATGAGTGACCCCTAATTTTAAACAGTGACCCCTAGATCCACATTCTCCCACAAGAGGAAACATCCTCTCTACATCCACCCTGTCAAGACCCCTCAGGATCTTAAAGGTTTCAATCAAGTCACTTCTTACTCTGCTAAACTCCAGTGAACCCAAGCTTAGCTCATCCAACCTTTCCTCATAAGACAACCTGCCCATTCCTGGTGTTAATCTAGTAAACCTTCCCTGAACTGCATTTACATCCTTCCTTAAATAAGGAGACTAACACTGTACTGAGTACTCCAGATGTGGTCTCATCAGTGTTCTGTAAACTGAAGCCCCCAGGAAGCCGCATCTACCAGCACTGAAGCCCTGCTCCTGCGGAACCAACTCCGATGGACAGGCCATTGCGTCCAGATGCCCGAAAACCATCTCCCTCGGCAGGCTCTCTTCTCACAGCTCTCCGTTGGCCAACGCTCAAAGAGCGGCCGAAGGAAAAGATGTAAGGATACGTTCAAAGTCGCCCTAAAGCACAGAGGCATTAACACCACTGGCTGGGAGGAGAATGCTGCTGATCACTCGGCACAGCACCACCTGATCCATCTAGGTGCAAGCCAGTTTGAGGCTCAGTGACTCAACAGCAAGACGGAACGGTGGCGGCAGAGGAAGGAGAAGGAAGCCAACACAGGCCTGTGATTTCTGCTCCCCTGCGCAACGTGTCCCCACTGTGCAAGGACATGTGGTTCCAGAATTGGACTCCTCAGTCATCTGAAGTCTTACCAAGCCTGACGGATGTCATCTTCGATTCTGAGGGACCACTGATGACAACATAAAACTGAAGCATAGCCTCCCTACTTTGTATTCAACCTCCCTCAAAATAAACGATAATATTCGAATAGCTTTCCTAATTATTTGCTGTACCTGCTTACTAGCCTTTTGTTGTGATGCATGCACTAAGACACCCAGATCCCTCAGAATCTCAGAGCTCTGCAATCTCTCACCATTTAGATAAAATGCTTCTTTTTTATTCCTCCTGTCAAAATGGACAATTTCACATTTGCCTATAGATCCAGCACAGATGTATACAAGGCAATCCTAGACTGGAGAAACACATCAACCGAGGGCATGGAAAGTATTCCAGTTCAGTGACTATTGTCATGCCACACCCAAACTACTCTTTCAATAGCTAAAACACGAATGAAGCCAGAAGTGAGTGACAAAATCAAAGTGAAATGACAGAAATCCAAATTTCACTTTGATACAGCTGCCAAATCATTGCCAGAGCTGAGAATTGCAGGGCCTGCAGGGCGTAAACCTTCAGTGCTCTTAACAAAAGTCAGCCTAAATTAGGACCGGTGTAGAAATTTGTCACCTTGAACTTACACAGTGAAAATAAACATCCAAATATATTGTCATAACTGCAGGCATGTACATTCAGCTGGAGAAGCTGCTCCTTCATGAGCAGACACCAGAAACGGCCAATAGCAACCCACACACGTACCATTAGAAAACCTGAACATTTTAAAGATTATGGGCAGAATTTTTAGATCAGTGTACGGGCGCATGCCCAACCCGACTGGACACAAAATCATGCGAGATGACGTCGGGTGAGCATCACAAGGTCATCCCGCGCTCGCATGAAATTTCACTTGGCGGGCGCGTGCGGGTGTCGGAAGCACACCCGCCAGCAATTAAGAAGACAATTAAAGTTGTGAAAGTTCCAATTGTCTCTGATTTTTCGTGGTCCGTCCAACCTTATATTTAGCGGACAGGCAAATCTGCCAGGCGGACTTTGCATTTTTGATTAAACCTCATCCAAGAGCAGGATGAGGTTTCCATTATTAAATCAAAGAAAAATGGACAGAATTTTTATCATGTATATGTTCAAGTAACTGATTGAGATGGTTAGGCATTTTTTTTGTGATTTTAAAATCTTTATTTAATTGTTTTGAAGTCTTCAGCTCCCTGAGGCAGCTATTTGCCTTCAGGGGGCTTTCATTCAGTGTTCGCCTGTGCCCACACTTATGTCAGCATCAGCCCTCCTGCCTCCACCCCGGCAGCGCTGAGCATTTCAGCGTGCGCTACACTGGCTGACCATTAATTGGCCAGTCACTGTGAAATCAAGGTTGGGGGCCGATCGCGAGTGGTGGTCTGCTCCCCGGCCTGCCGATCGCGCCTGCACACTGACCTCTGTGTGCAAAGCGTGTATAGACTCAGTGGGTCCAGATTGACCAGTTTTGTGTACATACGTAATGATTTTCATTATAGACCATGTGTGTGCCTGACTTGCAACTGCAAATGATAGTGCATGGTTTTTGTTTATGCAAAGGGAATGTTTGAGAAGTGCCTTTGTGCAATGTTACCATAGACCAAAATTGCACACAGTATTCCAGACATGGTCTCACCAAACTTGCAGCACTTGCACACTTGCAGCAAGACTTCTTTATTCTCATACTCCAAGCCCCTTGCAATAAAGGCCAATAGACCATTTGCTTTCCTGATTGCTTGCTGTACCAACCTCCATTCCAGGGGATTGCTACACTGTCAGAGGGTCAGTACTAAGGGAGTGCTGCTCTGTCAGAGGGTCGGTATTGAGAGAATGCTGCACTGTCAGAAGGGTCAGTACTGAGGGAGTGCTGTGTTACTCACAATAAAAGGTTGTGGTGGAAGAATTAATCCAGGCTGGTCTCCTAGTTAAAGCTGGTTTATTTCCAAGACAACTCCTCAGTACTACTAACTTTCCATTGGCTTCCACACAGTATTCCAGCTGTACCTTTTTATTCTATTTAGATGGGATAATTAATGCCCATCACCTGTTTAACAAACAATTGGTTTTAACAAGGTGATTGTCACCTTAACATGCTGCTCTGTCAGAGGGTCAGTATTGGGAGATTACTGCAGTGTCTGAGAGTCAGAACTGAGGAAGTGCTGCTCTGTCAAAGGGTCAGTACTGAGGGATTGCTGTAATGTTCTAGGGTCAGTACTGAGAGAACGCTGCACTGTCGGAGAGTCAGTACTGAGGGAGTGCTGCTCTGTCAATGGGTAATTACTGAGGGAACAGAGCCGGATATTGGGGAATGTGGGGATAGAGCTGGATATTAGGGACCATCAGGGATTCTCTGAGAATGACATGATATTGGGTAGTGTTTGAAGCATGTTCAGTGAATCTGAAACACTGCACAGCGAAGCAGACCTGCTCTGAGAGTGACAGCAGAGAATGAATCTCCCTCAGTGAATACTAATGAAGTGATTACTTTGCTGATCTCGAGGGACAGGTTCCGCACAAACAGAGTATATTTGCTTGTTGCTTCTGCATTAATCTAATTAGTCCAGCTTGTTTCAGGCGAGACCGCAGCAGCTGAAATGTATTGATCAGATGATAGGACCAGGGCTCTGTAACAACTTCATTTGATTGTGTTGGAGGCACTGCCTGTCACAGTGGATTAATCTCACAGTGTCTCTCCACCTCTGGGACATGTTAGAGCCCAGCTCAGATTAATGGGATGGGTATATCTCCTCACTGAGTAGCGCATCATTTCCGAATCACTTAGCTTTCGGATAGATGCTCTCAAGGTGTTTCCTATCGTGACAAATCCTGCAGGATGTTCCAACTCAACTACCACCTCCCACACTCCCAACCCGACCTCAGGAAGTGTTTTCTGTAACACACGTAAGGACAATCCAAGATGGTCGTGCTATAGTCATGGTTGCACAGCTTCTGGAACCATTTCTATGTGAGGCACACCCTTGACAGAACAAAACAGCAAAAACAGAGGAGATAGCCTCTGCTTGAAGAGGTCAATTCAAATCCAATCTGCAGAAACAATGGCCTCGATATTAATTCCCACTCCCACGATGGATGGGAAAGTGTCAGTGGGAGGAGGTTAAACACCCAAATGAACAAAGCTTGACAGTAACCCAGCGCACACACAGCCATTCCCATTTTTATGGTGACAGGTTTTGCTTCTTGCCGTGAGGGGCATGTCACCTCAACAACAATTGGGCTCCTGCAGTGTGTTGATTTAAAATTGATTTAAAATTAGCAGCTACTGCATGGGTTTCCCAAGGCTCAGGAAACCTGGCAGAGAAAGGGAGGCAGAAGCTGCCAGCTCCACAAGATAAGTGTCTTTTCCTGCACAGCTTGTGGGTCGGGGGGTGCAGGATTACTACCCCAAACTCTCAAGGAGCCTTCAAGCTCTCCCCAGCCCAAATTGTATCCTTTCTCTCCACCCTCCCACAATCAGCAAACCTTCCCTCCTCCAGCTGCAATCTCTCCCTCTTTTCCGCCTTGCGATTGTTGGGAACTATGTTTAACAGTCTCTAGTCGCAGCCTCCTCAGGTTAAAATCAGCAAGACCTCAGCATCCACTGCCATGGTGGATTTACTTTGTGCTACCACACTTCCCCTGCAGCCACCCCATCAATATCATGCAATAATTCAGTGAGTGATTGGCCTATCTATGGAACTGCCTCCCAATGTGAAAATAGTATTGATTCAAATGCAGATTAGACAGATTTATTTTAGAAAATAGCATTTTGAGATCCATGAGTACTTTGAGACACAGGACAGAATATTGCTGTCAGCGTGCAGGGGCGGGCCCGACATGCCGATGCGTAAAATGACGCGAGATGACATCGGGCATGTGTCCCGACGTCACTGCACGTCATTTCAATATCGATATTTCGATATTAGGAACTGTCAACGGCCTATTGAGGCCATTACGTAAGCAATTGACCTTATGAACAACGCTGCCCGTCCAACCTTAAGGTTTGCGGGCAGGCGAAGAGCCCAAATGGCCTTTGCGTTTTCCAGGAAACCTCATCCACAGGAGGGATGAGGTATCCTGAAGGTTTTATAAAATTAATAAATAAATTTTGTACAGTTCACAAACATGTCCCAGCTCATGTGACACTGCCACATGAGGGGACATGTTTAAATAGTTTTTTTACTTTATTTTTCAAAAACTTATTTTGTCCACTTAATCTCCCTGAGGCAGCTCCGTGCCTCAGGGAGATTGCTGTGCTCTTTTGCACACATGAGCAAAAGAGCACAAGTCCTGACTCTCCCACCTTCTCCCCGCCCGCACACCAGTCATGTGTTACGCTGGGCAAGCCTTAAATGGCCTGCCTGAGTAAATTGGCGACACGCAGCCAATCACGGGCGGTGATGGACTCCGCGCCCACCCCCGTCCGCTCCGGTCCAGCCCGCCTGCCAGAGGTAAGATTCTACCCATGATGTGTGGCTTGGGAGGGACAGGTGACTTTGGACCTAATGTCACTGAAACTTTTCACTACTGGGTCTTGTTTCCTCACCTTATGTCTGGGTCTGTTGTGGACTTATTGATAAAGATTGATGACTGTGATGAGTCAATGATTCTCTGCAATTTTCTCAGGAAAACTTCTTGTCTCTCTTCCTCTATCTCCTTCTTTTAACAACTTATATTTATACAGTGCCTTTAATAGGACCACCCAAGGCACTTTTCACATGAACATTATCAAATAGAATGACACTGAGACACATATTAGGTTAGATCACCTAAAGCTTGGTCAAAGAGGGAGGTTTTAAAGATGTGTCCTAAAGGAGGAGAGTGAGGCAGAGAGGTTTAGGAAGGGAATTCCGGAGCTTGGGGCCCAGGCAACAGAAGGTAGAGCCACCAATGGTGGAGTGATTAAAATCAGGGATGCTCAAGAGGCCAGAATTTGATGAGTGCAGTTATTTTGGAGGGTTGTGGGGCTGGAGGCAATTACAGAGAAGGGAGGGGGCGAAGCCATGGAAGGATTTGAAAACAAAGATGAGAATTTTAAAATAGAGGTGTTACTTGGCCAGAAGCCAATGGTCAGCAAACAGAAGGGGTGATAGGGGAACAGGGCTTGGTATGAGGAAGGCAGCAGAATTTTGTATGAACTCATGTTTAGAGAAGGTAAAATGTGGGAGAGCAGCCAGGAGTGCATTGGAATAGTCAATTCTAGAGATAACAAAGGCACAGAAGAAGATTTCAGCAGCAAATGAGCTGAGGCAGGTGCCGAGTCAGGCAATGTTCCTTAGGTGGAAATAGGTGGTTTTACAGATAGCAGATATTTGGTCAGAAGTTTATCTCAGGATCAAATATGACACCAAAGTTGCAAACAGACTGTTCAGCCTCAGGCTGTTGCCAGGGAGATTGATGAAGTCAATGGCTAGGGAACAAAGTTTGAAGCAGGGACTGAAAACAATGGTTTCAATCATCCCAATATTTAATTAGAGATTTCTCCTCATCCAGTCCTGGATGTTGGACAACCAGTCTGATTATTTAGCAATAGTGGAGAGATCAGGAGATGGTGGTGAGGTAGAGCTAGGTATCATCAGTGTACATATAAAAACTACCATTGCTGAGGGTAAGACACTCCTTAAAACCTTTGATCAAGCTTGTGGTCATGTATTTATTGATATTGCTGACGTTAAGTAGTTTGGAACATTTATTACAATAAATGCGTTATATAAATGTAAGCTGTTGTATCATAAGAACATAAGAAATAGGAACAGAAGTAGACCATTCGGCTGCTTGAGCCTGCTCCGCCATTCAATAAGATCATGTCTGATCTTCTACCTCAACTCCACTTTTTCACTCAATCCCCATATCTGTTAATTCCATCAGTACCTAAAAATTATTGATCCCTGTCCTAAATATACTCAACGATGGGGCACCCACAGCCAGTAGAGAATTCCAAAGATTCACAACCTCTGAGTGAAGAAATGTCTCCTCATCTCAGTCTCAAATGGCCGATCCCTTATCTGGAGACACTGACCCCATATCTAGGCTTTCCATTCAAGAGTACAATTCTCGCAGCATCTACCCTGACAAATTCTCTAAGAATTTTATACATTTCAGTAACATTACCTCTTATTCTTCTAAACTTGAGAGAATATAGGCCCGTCCTACTCAATCACTCCTCATTGACCCTTTCAACTCAGGAAGTAGCCTTTCGTGTCAGTCCCTCCAAGGCAAGTATATTCTTCCTTAGGTAAGGGGATCAAAGTTGTAAACCGTACTCCAGGTGTGAACTTACCAAAGCTTAACAGAATCTCAGCAAGACTTCCTTACTCTTATGTTGCAACCCTTCAATAAAAACGAACATCCCATCTTATGATGACCAGGATGGCAGAAGCTGAACTAAATGGACATCAGTCATTTTTTATTCAGCGTTTCCAGTGTTCTTGTTCGATTGAGAAGGCTGTGCAGAATGGTCCTAGAACTACCAGATTAATCACATAGGACTGCTCCCAGCATTACCATCATGGAATCTCCTAGACCAACATCCTGGGGGGTTACCATTGACCAGAAACTGAACTGGACTAGCCATATAAATATTGTGGCTACAAGAGTAGG
This sequence comes from Carcharodon carcharias, assembly GCF_017639515.1. NCBI lineage: Eukaryota > Metazoa > Chordata > Chondrichthyes > Lamniformes > Lamnidae > Carcharodon > Carcharodon carcharias. Next base: position 15,361,074 of record NC_054478.1, on the reverse strand, counting down.
TCAGAGGGTAGGAATCCTGCAGCGAGTAACTCATCTCCTGACTCCCCAAAGCTGCTCCAACGTTCCTGCCAATCCTCCTGCTTGCAAACTTTCCCTCTCTCTAGCTGCCTTTCCATTCCTCTTACCAACCCTCTCTGTCTTTCCACTTCCCTTTTCCAAATCCTTGCTGTGAGCAAGGGTTTGGGAGAGGAACAGCAAGAGGAAGGGAGCAAGCAAGGGAGCAAACAGGATGTGAGTTGCAGTGTGAAGGAGGGAAGTGGCGAGCGGGAGGGTCTGGGAGGGAGGCAGTGAGTGGAAGGGTCAGAGGGGGAAGCGGCGAGCAGGAGGGTCGAGTAGTAAGGGGCTGGGAGGGAGGCGATGAAAGGGAGGTTCAGGGAGGGAAGCAGCAAACGGGATCGTCGGGGAGGGAGGCGGCGAGCGGGAGGGTCGGGGAGGGAGGCAGCGAGTGGGAGGATCTGGGAGGGAGGTGGCGAGCGGGAGGGTCAGGGAGGGAGGTGGCGAGCGGGAGGGTCGGAGAGGGAGGTGGCGAGCAGGAGGGTCAGGGAGGGAGGTGGCAAGCGGGAGGGTCGGGGAGGGAGGTGGCGAGCGGGTGGGTCAGGGAGGGAGGTGGCGAGCGGGAGGGTCAGGGAGGGAGGTGGCGAGCGGGAGGGTCTGGGAGGGAGGTGGTGAGCGGGAGGGTCAGGGAGGGAGGTGGCGAGCGGGAGGGTCAGGGAGGGAGGTGGCGAGCGGGAGGGTCGGGGAGGGAGGCGGTGTGCGGGAGGGTCGGGGAGGGAGGCGTTGTGCGGGAGCGTCTGGGAGGGATGCGGCGAGCGGGAGGGTCGGGGAGGGAGGCGGTGAGAGGGAGGGTCGGGGAGGGAGGTGGCGAGCGGGAGGGTCGGGGAGGGAGGTGGCGAGCGGGAGGGTCGGGGAGGGAGGCGGCGAGCGGGAGGGTCGGGGAGGGAGGCAGTGTGCGGGAGGGTCGGGGAGGGAGGCGGCGAGCGGGAGGGTCGGGGAGGGAGGCGGCGAGCGGGAGGGTCGGGGAGGGAGGCAGTGTGCGGGAGGGTCGGGGAGGGAGGTGGCGAGCGGGAGGGTCGGGGAGGGAGGCAGTGTGCGGGAGGGTCGGGGAAGGAGGTGGCGAGCGGGAGGGTCAGGGAGGGAGGTGGCGAGCGGGTGCGTCAGGGAGGGAGGCGGTGTGCGGGAGGGTCGGGGAGGGAGATGGCGAGTGGGAGGGTCGGGGAGGGAGGCGGTGTGCGGGAGGGTCGGGGAGGGAGGTGGCGAGCGGGCGGGTCGGGGAGGGAGGCAGTGTGCGAGAGGGTCGGGGAGGGAGGTGGCGAGCGGGAGGGTCAGGGAGGGAGATGGTGAGCGGGTGGGTTGGGGAGGGAGGTGGCGAGTGCGAGGGTCGGGGAGGGAGGCGGTGTGCGGGAGGGTCGGGGAGGGAGGCGGTGTGCGGGAGGGTCGGGGAGGGAGGCGGTGTGCGGGAGGGTCGGGGAGGGAGGTGGCGAGCGGGCGGGTCGGGGAGGGAGGCAGTGTGCGAGAGGGTCGGGGAGGGAGGTGGCGAGCGGGAGGGTCAGGGAGGGAGATGGTGAGCGGGTGGGTTGGGGAGGGAGGTGGCGAGTGCGAGGGTCGGGGAGGGAGGCGGTGTGCGGGAGGGTCGGGGAGGGAGGCGGTGTGCGGGAGGGTCGGGGAGGGAGGCGGTGTGCAGGAGGGTCAGGGAGGGAGGCGGCGAGCGGGTGGGTCGGGGAGGGAGGCGGTGCGCGGGAGGGTCGGGGACGGAGGTGGCGAGTGGGAGGGTCGGGGAGGGAGGTGGCGAGTGGGAGGGTCGGGGAGGGAGGTGGCGAGTGGGAGGGTCGGGGAGGGAGGCGGTGTGCGGGAGGGTCGGGGAGGGAGGCGGTGTGCGGGAGGGTCGGGGAGGGAGGCGGCGAGTGGGAAGGTTGAGGGGGAAGGAGCGAGTGGGAGGATTGGGGAGGAAGTGGCGAGCAGGAGGGTCGGGGAGGGAGGCGGCGAGCGGGAGGGTCGAGGAGGAAGCAGCAAGCTGTGACAAGGATTTTAACCTGATCTCCCACTGCCCCCATTCCTGTATAGCCCCACTGAAACTGGGAGGAACACATAAAAACCAGCACTGGGGCTCCTTTGCTACATACTCACCTCTTCCCAAAACGAAACTTCTATCAATGTTCAACGTCTCCTTCTCCAACTCATTCAGCAGCCAACTGAGAGCTGGCATTCTTGACAGCGCTGCCAAGGTGACAGTGACAGATAGTGATGCACAACATTGCATTATCACATTTGTTTGGACAGTCACTTCATGGTCATCCCAGACCTCACACATGAAGATAGTCAGGGCCTGGGTTAAGGTGTCCCTGTCCCATATACTACCACAGACCCCGGTGCCAGCTCCCAGGCGGGATACAGTTCTGTCTTTCCGCACTTTCAAAACCCTATCAGAGCACCCTGATATATAACCACCAACTTTCCAATTCTGTTCAGTCCTGGTGCTGTCCCGCTCCAAGCCTTCGCCCTTCACTCAACACTCTCAATTTCAAAAAACTTACTCTGTCACACATGCAGGTTATTTTATGTTTCCCACCACAGCAAGTAGATTGCAGGCTAATGCTTCTCAGATTAGAGGTACAGATCATTTATGAAACAGCGGGAGCTTTACTCTGTATCTAACCCCGTGCAGTACCTGTCCTGGGAGTGTTTGATGGGGACAGTGTAGAGGGAGCTTTACTCTGTACCTAACCCCATGCTGTACCTGTCCTGGGAGTGTTTGATGGGGACAGTGTAGAGGGAGCTTTACTCAGTATCTAACCCCGTGCTTTACCTGTCCTGGGAGTGTTTGATGGGGACAGTGTAGAGGGAGCTTTACCCTGTATCTAACCCCGTGCTGTACCTGTCCTGGGAGTGTTTGATGGGGACAGTGTAGAGGGAGCTTTACTCAGTATCTAACCCCGTGCTGTACCTGTCCTGGGAGTGTTTGATGGGGACAGTTTAGAGGGAGATTTACTCTGTATCTAACCCCGTGCTGTACCTGTCCTGGGAGTGTTTGATGGGGACAGTGTAGAAGGAGCTTTACTCTGCATCTAACCCTGTGCTGTACCTGTCTTGGGAGTGTTTGATGGGGACAGTGTAGAGGGAGATTTACTCTGTATCTAATCCCTTGCTGTACCTGTCCTGGGAGTGTTTGATGGGGACAGTGTAGAGGGAGATTTACTCTGTATCTAACCCCGTGCTGTACCTGTCCTGGGAGTGTTTGATGGGGACAGTGTAGAGGGAGATTTACTCTGTATCTAACCCAGTGCTGTACCTGTCCTGGGAGTGTTTGATGGGGACAGTGTAGAGGGAGCTTTACTCAGTATCTAACCCCGTGCTGTACCTGTCCTGGGAGTGTTTGATGGGGACAGTGTAGAGGGAGCTTTACTCTGTGTCTAACCTCATGTTCTACCTGTCCTGGGAGTGTTTGATGGGGACAGCGTAGAGCAAGCTTTACTCTGTATCTAACCTGATGGTCAGTTTTTTATCGAAGCTTGGTTTAGGCTTTTCACTTTCACTATGAATGCTGGGATACCACCATCCTCCATTATTGTCACTTGCTTCAATAGTAAACACTTCCTTCCCCCAGCCAGGTGGGCTGGGACAGCACAAAGACAAATTCAGGAATCGGGAGGCACAGTGATAACAGGGGTATGACTGATAGAAATTACTTACTGCCAGTTTTACCACTTTGAAGCATGTTTGCTTGTTGTTTTGATGTTGCTCCATTTTCAAAGGTGTCAGCTGTGGCTCAGTGGGTAACTCTCTTGCCTCTGAGTCAGAAGTACATGAATTCAAGTGCCAGTCCACAGACTTGAGCTCATAATCCTGGCTAACACATCAATACAGTAGAGTGCATGCTGCATTGTTGGAGATGCTGCCACTCAGTTAAGATGTTAAACCAAGACCCTGTCAACCTTTTTCAACCAGCTCACCAGCTGTGGGAATGTTCTTTTTTGTGAAATAAGTTCCATCTAAAGAGGAGGTTTCTCAAAGCTTCACTCAGGGACTGACAGCCTTGGGGCAAATTTCTCTTCTGTGATAACAAACTGCTAAGTTTGATGAAGAGGGAGCGAGAGTGAGTGTCTTTAATGGATTTTCCAGGCTTGAATGCATTAGGAAATATAATGGTGAATGTCAGGTTCTGTGTGGTGTGTCCAAAATGGTTCATTTGTAAAGTAAGGTCCTCAAATTTCAGGATTCCTTTCCAGCCTTCTCCCCGAACTGAGTGAATGGTTTCCCCTCCACCTCACCTATTTCTTGGCTTCCTGCCCCTTCCCCCATCAACCCAGAAACAACCTGTCTCATTTGGACCTGATATTGGTAAACCTGATGGGATTTTGTGGATTGATAACTGGCAGCAGGGAGATGTGAGACAGAATAACTCAATCTGCACAGTCCTGTTCTGCACTTCAGATACATCATCACTCACCTTCCACAGCCTGTGGATCTGGCTACAACTAATCTGCAGACATTCCACCAAAGACTCCTTCAAAAAAAAATCTAAATTCAAGGAACAAGACTTCAATTTCTGAAATATTAATAATGAGATTCTCTCGTGTGAATCAGCTCACCACTACCACCTCCCCCGATCCATAGTGGCATGAGCACTATGATGTTTATGCTCATAGAAGCATAGGGACACAATGAGACCATTCAGTCCCTCAAGCCTGTTAACCAAAGAACAAAAGAAAGACTTTCATTTCTATAGTGCCTTTCATGACTCTCAGACATTTCATACTGCTTACAGCCAATTAAGTACTTTTGGTGTGTAGCCTCTGTTGCCATGTGGAAAAACACAGCAACCAATTTGCACACAGCAAGCTCCAACAAACAGCAAAGTCATAATGACTGGAACTTTTTTGGTAATGGTCAATGGGGGACAAATGTTGAGTATGCTTTTGGATCTTTTATGTCCACTTGAGAGGACAGATGGGGCTTAGTATAATGTCTCATCCAAAACAAGTCACTTCCAACAGTCAGCACTCCCATAGTGCTATGGAATTTTTCTTCATTCTTTTATGGGATGTGGTCATCGCTGGCAAGGCCAGCATTTGTTGCCAATCCCTTAATTGCCCTTGAACTCAGTGGCTTTCTAGGCTGCTTCAGAGGGCAAATAAGAATCAACAACATTGCTGTGGATCTGGAGTCACATGCAGGCCAGACTAGTGAGGGGAGGTGTGTGCAGTCAAATTGCAGCCCCAATTCTCCATAGGTCACAGCAATAGTTTAAATGTTTCATTCACTCACAAAACTGGCCAACTGTTACCTTTGATACGATTATTCCAAACGTAAAAAGACTTTGACCAGGCTTCTTTCAGTAAGCGCAAAAAAATTGATTTATTATAAAACAAACTACTTTTTTAACAAACAAGGCTTTTTTATTCATTCATGGGACGTGGGCACCGCTGGCTAGGCCAGCATTTATTGCCCATTCCTAATTGCCCTTGTTTAGAGGGCATTTAAGAGTCAACCACATTGCTCTGGGTCTGGAGTCACATGCAGGCCAGACCAGTTAAGGACAGCTGATTTCCTTCCCTAAAGGACATTAGTGAACCAGATGGGCTTTTACGACAATCAGCAATCGTTTCATGGTCATCAGACTTTTAATTCCAGATTTTTATTGAATTCAATTTTCACCATCTGCAGTGGTGAACCAGTGACCAGGATTCAAACCCTGGTCCCCAGAGCATTACCCTGGGCCTCTGGAATACTAGTCAGTGACAATACCACTATGCCACCCCAGTTAATAAACTGGTTAACATACAAGTTGTAGTTTAGAAGTATAACAATTTTTCCCTTTTTAAAAAAAGATATTTGAACCCCAACACACACACATACACACACACACACAAACACAAAAGAGGACAAAACAAACACAGAACCCTGCAGAGGCTAGAGTATGGGAACGTAGCTTTTAAAAAAGGTAAATTCAAAAAGATCTCGATGCTGTTGATCTAACAGAATTCTGGTTACAATTGATCTGGAAGTTCCTTCAGATGGATTTTTGGTAAAACTGTCCTTGATGATACTTATTTATCATGACTTTTCAGACTTTCAAAGAAAAACAGATGAGTTAATCTGATGAGACATTTCTGAGGAAAGTTTAACTCACTGCAGACCGCATATAACACAAGGTGGGGCAGAAAGAGAGGGAAAGCGAGAGTCTTTTTTTGCAGTCTGCCTTTAAGGCACATCCACCCACTCACTGAGGGTTTTAAGAGACTAAGGGCAGAATCATCCCAGAATTGCACTAAGTGCAGTCACAGGCATGAAAAACTACATTTTACCCGCTGACCACAATGGCGGGTTTTTGCGCCACATTGTCTGCTACCCACCTCATTAAATATGCAAACACAGGAAGCATGCCATCTCGCTGGCAGGTGGCCTCTGAATCACCCACCTTGCTGTTACCTCACCGTTTCCTCACTCGGGGTGCCATATCTAAACTGCAGCCGCACACACAGTTCTCAATGTTTGCAGCCCTGGACTGCTCCAGTGAAGACATGGCCCTGAAAGTCAAGGAGATTCCAGAGATCCATCACTGGAATGTGTTTTGGAGGCCCATTGTGATGTCCTCCACCCCTGCTCTGGCCACAGGAGGTCCAGCAAACTCACCACTCTGGCTTGGCAGGCTGTGGCAGTGGTCGTCAGTGCCAATGCTGCACAGAAGAGGTTGGCCATCCAGTGCGGAAAGAGGATGAATTATCCCATCCATGCTGCCAGGGTAAGGCAACTATCTCATCACTCTAAACTCACACACTCCCAAGGCCATCACACATTCACTGGCATCTCACTCACTGCCAACTCAAGGGACATCACCACCCATTATCACACACATACTCTCACATCTCCACCTGACCTCATCTCCTCTGGAGGCTGCCTCCTCAGCCCTCAACATCTTGAGGCCACTTACACAGATCAACATGTACCCCCACGTACACCCTGGGATATCCCTCCTCCACTAGTACAGCCCTCACCCTGCAGCCTCTTTCCTTGCCTGAGGCCACTTCTCCCCCTTCCCCAAGTAAGCCCTAGCCCTGCAGTCATTGAAAAGCCACTCCCACCTTATGGCTGGTTGGGTAGGTAAAGACCTGCCCATGAGCCCCCCTAAAAGTGATGTCGAAGCCTGGCACTAATGACGACGAGTGCTGTCCACGAGGCAAGGTAGGTAAACCTCGAAGTCCCGAGCGAAGTGCAACTCGCCAGGTGCACGTCACTTATGTGAAACACATGTTGTGAAACACGTTGGCAGTCCGAATGATTCAGCTGGAGGGAAGATTCCGGCAAGCAGGGCTTATAATGAGATACTAAAGTATTGAAATTAGGTTCCTGACGTGCGGTGGTTGGAAACGCGGCTCGCCATTGATGGGTGGAGTGGACAATTGCAAACTGGTTCATGATGGCATAAAACAAATTTTTGGCCTTCTCACCATATTTTCGGCTCACACCACCAAACACATCCGATGCCAATGGAAGTGAAAAATTCCGTCCACAGATGTTCAGAGAATACTTCTCTCAGCCCAGGTGTTTTCAACAATGAGCAAGAGTCTTTAGCCTGGCAACAGCAGCTCTTTGTTAACTTAGATATACAAAGTATATTTTCTTCTCCAGGTGTTCCCCGCTGGACATCTATCTGTGAACCTGTGGTTTCTTGAAGAATGGCATATTCACAGCCAAAAATTAATATTGCAAACTTTAAAAACAATAATTCAGGAGGAAGATTATCCAAAATTTATTTTTTCCAAAAATGGGTTCCTCATGAAGGGTTCTCAAAATTCCCACATTTTTCATATCGTTAACAAATATATGAATTTTGGACTTTTACCTGAAACCAGACAATGAGAGGAGACAGAATATGCATTCTTCCCTTTAAAACAATTAACACGAAAGCCCATCAAAGTCTTGCATAAATAATCACACAATAAAACTATGGGGGCAGGAAGACCACAATCAATGCAATTATGCGAACCCATCAATACTCCACACATACAATGGCTTTCAGTTCAAGACTAGTTACGGGGGCAGGAAGACAATGATAAACATCATGCGAGCCCATTAAAAACAACAAGACAACAATCACCTGGGGAAGTCCAGCAAAATCAAAGAACTAACCTTGATTTGGATTGAAATAAGAAATTCGGAAAAAAAACAGTATAACTGGGCCAGCAGATCTGAAGTGAGCAGTTTTTTTTGGGCAGTGACACAGAAGGGTGAGCAGTTTTGAAAGCTGACACAGGGCAGTGAGCAGTTGGGAGCGGTTGAAGCCGAGTTTAAGCAGGGAGCTGAGCCAAGCGGAGGAAGGAGATCTGGAGGTTTGCAGGCCCATAGGCAACATCACATCGAGGGGCACGGGGTGGCAGGCTCAACCGAAGACAACAAGGCCACAACTGCAGCCTTCCACGAAGATCGACCACCCACAACCACGCCCTCCACACATCTGAAGAACATTCGCAGATTCCACAGACCAGGACTACATGGGGACATCAGACCCCAGAGGACACAAAGAGCATACCCCAAAACTGCAACCGGCTTACCTGGCTGGATTTCGAACTGTCAAGGAACCCCGGTTGGTGAGCATGATCCCTGACCTCTCCTAATTCAATTTAGTTACGTTTTGGGGGTGGGACAAGGGTAAGGGGATTATTAGTGTGATTTTCCCTTGTTATGCCATGTGTTCCCTATTTTTAACTCAGTGTACTTTGTATAAAATAGTATCAGTGTAATCCTAATGTTATAAGTTCATTTGTGACTTCAGTAAATTCAGTTTTTCTCTTGTACCAAAACCAGTTGTCTGCTGCACTTTGTCACAACCCAAGGTCTAGAACCCAGGGAGTTACAGCAATTCGAACCGCTCAGAAGTCAGAGGTGAAGCTGACACACACCACCACCCCCTACACTCACAAGGATGGCAGATTTCCTTCCCTAAAGGACAATCGTGAGTGAACCAGATGGGTTTTGACAACAATCGATGATAGCTGCATGATCAGCATTACTGGAGTGCAGTTCCACACACACTGACTCTCACTGGGGTACAGTTCCACTCACACTGACTCTCACTGGGGTACAGTTCCACTCACACTGACTCTCACTGGGGTACAGTTCCACACACACTGACTCTCACTGGGGTACAGTTCCACTCACACTGACTCTCACTGGGGTACAGTTCCACTCACACTGACTCTCACTGGGGTACAGTTCCACACACACTGACTCTCACTGGGGTACAGTTCCACACACACTGACTCTCACTGGGGTACAGTTCCACAGGAACTGGCTCTCATAGGGATACAATTCCAGCATTGGACTCTCACTCAGGTAATAGGCAGACTGTGAGTGACCCTTATCCTGCTGAATAAACAGTGACTCTGTAGAGTTATACAGTGACTCTGACCCTAAATAAACAGTGACTCTATACAGTTACACAGTGAATGAACCTTATCTTGAACAAACAGTGACTCTTTATAGTTAGACAGAGTGACCCTTACCCTGAATAAACAGTGACTCTGTACAGTTACACAGTGAGTGACACTTCCCCTGGATAAACAGTGAAAAAGGTTGACATTCTGAGGAAGCAGAGACAGAGAAATGGACAGACTGGACGATTGGAGATAGAGCAACAGGTATCTTGGGTTTTCAAATAGGGGAATACACTCCACGGGGCGGAGTGGAGCTATAAACAGACTTTAGGATAAGAGATGGAATGATAGACAGATGGTTGGATGATAAGTGAAGAGATAGACACTGTGGTTAAGGAGTTGAAAAAGACACTGTGGGATCCGTAATGGTGGGATGGACAAGCTGTGGGATTGGATGGAGAGATAGACACTGTAGGACTGGGGATCGAAGGATTGACAGGCTGGGATTGGAATGGGAAAGATCGACACTGTGGGATTGGAGATGGGATGTTAGACCATAAGATTGGGGAGAGAGAGATAGAAACTTTGGGATTGGAGACAGTGGGTTAGGCAGATTGAAAGATTTGACTGACACTTAAAATCACTTTGGTGTATTACCGTCAGCAGGGGGAAAAACCACTGTTTATCCAATCATAAACACAGTACAAGAGATAAAAGGTCAGTATGTGACCCAGTTATGTCACCCACTGACCAAGACATCTCCTAAATAATCAAATATTTACCAGATGTAAATAAACTGAACATTTACCAGATGTAATCACTTACAGATTTGCTTCAATGGACTTGCAGGAATTGAAGTTACTGTCTGTCTCTTACATTGAATCTCCAAACAGTACAGCTGTCTGTACTGACCCCACAGTCTATTCCATAAGTCCTGTGAACAGACCCTTTTTGTGACTATTTCATCTTGCATAATCCTTCCTTGTCTCCCTAAGTCACTGCCCATTTCTTCCCTAAATCTCTCCAACACTGTTGTCTTTTTTTTCCTCATTCATTATACATCTGTATGCCCAGTTCTGGTTTTCTCTCCCTGCCTGTCTCTGTGTCTTTTTCTGCATCTCTCTCCATCCATAAGCCGAGTTCTATCTCTGTCTCTGGTTTTCTAGCCCTCTCTTGCTTTCTATGTCTGTTGTTAGCCTCACACTATTTTTTATCGCATTCCCTATCTCTTATTCTCCCTTTCCATCATGGTATCTTGTGCATGATGGGGGAGGGAGAAGAATGACGATATCATTGCACCTACACCTGACTACCAAACATAAGAAAACACTTTTTCCCAGCTGATAACCTGTCTCTTTAAGTCAGACTGATAATGTGTCTGTAAACTGATGGGTGGAAGTAATCCTGAAAATGTTTAGTCCTGTTTTCACCTTTCATCTCTCCCCTCTGGACAGTTGTCAGTTTCTGCCCCAGCCTCTTTCATTTCTCTGTCACGTTCTCATTCATTTCCTAAGCATTCATTTGTTTCCCTGTCAGTTTTTCTCTTCTCATGTTCATCTTTCCCTCCTTTTCCTTCTGACTCTCTTATTATCTCACTTTCTCAGTTTTCTCAGCAGTCTGTTTCTCTTCCCTCTGTATCTAGTTTTCTCACTCTTTCCTATAGCTTTATCAGTCTCTCCCTCTCAAACTCTCACTTTCATGGTTCCAGGTATATCAGAACTCCCCACTCTGGGCCCCACATATATAACAGGGATTCTGTCCAAATCTACAACAAAATACTAAACCCTTTGTGTTCTCTGCAATCATTTCAACACTTCATCTTCAGTTGGACAAGACCCAGATACCACCCACCGCCACCAACCCCCGCCCCCAGCTTCGTTTCACAAAATTGCCCTGATCCCAACTCCAGTGGGAACACACTAGAATCCGGAGAAATAAAAAGAGGCTGACAGTAGTGAGAGTTTTCATCAGTGACCAGCAAACGGACAGGAGGTTTGTTCGGTACCTTAGGGAGGAGGAAAGTCTCCTCTTTGCTCTTGTCTTCACCTGGTTCATGGTAAGGCATGTCCTCGCAGCAGCTGAGGCTCACTGTGCAGCCCATCCAGGCGAATAGAGCTCAGCCCCCCCATCAACCTCCCAGGGGAGCTGCCAGTCTGCTCTGCCCCGCACTCGCTGCTTCTCTCCCTTGCTCTCAGACCAGGGGCTGCTCCCTTCGGCTCCGCACTCAATCTTTGGGCTGCTTTCTGGGGGATTGTGAAAGTGAAGCGCTCTCCTCTCCCCTCCCCTCCCCTCCCACACTGTGTTGGGAAAGGCAGGAAGTCAGGACCGGCTCCCGTCTGAGAATCAGGGATTCAAACCCAACACAGTGAGCAACCGGGGACTCAGCAGCCCCAGAGGGGAGCTTACACACTTAACCTTACACACTCAATTATACGCAAAACCTTAAACATCCACAACCTTACACACTCAATTATACACAAAATCTTAAACATCTACAACCTTACACACTCAATTATACACAAAATCTTAAACATCCACAACCTTACACACAATTAAACACAAAATCTTAAACATCCACAGCCTTACACACTCAATTATACACAAAATCTTAAACATCCACAACCTTACACACAATTAAACACAAAATCTTAAACATCCACAGCCTTACACACTCAATTATACACAAAATCTTAAACATCCACAACTTTACACACAATTAAACACAAAATCTTAAACATCCACAGCCTTACACACTCAATTATACACAAAATCTTAAACATCCACAACCTTACACACTCAATTATACACAAAATCTTAAACATCTACAACCTTACACACTCAATTATACACAAAATCTTAAACATCTACAACCTTACACACTCAATTATACGCAAAACCTTAAACATCCACAACCTTACACACTCAATTATACACAAAATCTTAAACATCTACAACCTTACACACTCAATTATACACAAAATCTTAAACATCCACAACCTTACACACAATTAAACACAAAATCTTAAACATCCACAGCCTTACACACTCAATTATACACAAAATCTTAAACATCCACAACCTTACACACAATTAAACACAAAATCTTAAACATCCACAGCCTTACACACTCAATTATACACAAAATCTTAAACATCCACAACTTTACACACAATTAAACACAAAATCTTAAACATCCACAGCCTTACACACTCAATTATACACAAAATCTTAAACATCCACAACCTTACACACTCAATTATACACAAAATCTTAAACATCTACAACCTTACACACTCAATTATACACAAAATCTTAAACATCTACAACCTTACACACTCAATTATACACACAATCTTAAACATCCACAACCTTACACACTCAATTATACACAAAATCTTAAACATCTACAACCTTACACACTCAATTATACACAAAATCTTAAACATCTACAACCTTACACACTCAATTATACACAAAATCTTAAACATCCACAACCTTACACACAATTAAACACAGAATCCTACACACACACTCACACACGACCTTGCACACTTAAACACACAGCCTTACACAACCAAACACACTCAAATATTCACACTCATTCACAACCTAAAGCATTCAGAACCTTACCCAAACATTCACAAACACACCCACAGCCTTACACAAACACAACTTTGTGTAATCAAGCATTCATAACCAAAGACATTCACAACTATAAACACTCAAATTTGAAATATGAATTAGTGTGTAACACCAATATGTGTAAATATAGGTGTGATTGTTTGCATGTTTATTGGTGCATAATTGTGAGCGTGCATAAAGATGATTATGCATGTGTGTGTCAGTGTGGATAATTGTGAGTATATAAAGTTGTGAGTGTGTTTGGTTGTGTGAACTAGTGTAAACATGAATTAATGTGTAAATGTCAATACTCGTAAATGTGGGTATGATTGAATGTAACTCTTTTAACCGTATTCACACACAAATTCACACTTCATTCATGAATATTAATAGAATCACAGTTATAGACATTTATGCACAGATCCACATGTTCTTAAATATGGTCTTACATTTTGTTTGCATTCACACTAACACATACATGTTTCTATGATAAATTGCACATTTCAGTTTCCACATTCACACTAATACAATCATAGTTTTATTTACACTGACAGACTGATATCTCTATACACACCCACATTTACACAATTTCCACACATACCTTGTTAGAATCATATCTCTTTAAACTGGATTTTTCTTTTTAAAATATGAAGGACATTGTATTATTTGGACATTGGAGGCTGCCCAGAATTTTTTTAAAAGGATCATAAGTTCACCTTGGAACTGACAACAAGCAGGATCCTTCCAAACAATCACCTGAGCTATATGGTACTAGAGGAGTTATTTGTTTGTTTTGAATTGCAAAACTATTTAATTAATGAAAAGCTGGAAGACATAAAGGCAATCACATGACAGAGGCAAACCTTAAGTTTGAACCCATGGTTTTGCTTTCAGTCTTGTTGGGGAAAGGCTGAGAAGTGAAGGCTACCCTGACTAATGCTCTCTGCTTTGTGAAACTGTATGTGGCTCTTGACCGGTAGCCACATAATCCTCATCTGAGTCTAGCTTGTCTGCATAATTTTGGACTTGCTAGCTGAGACTGGAAGAATTGGTCCAGCTAAACTCTCCTCCACACTGAAGTGTCGTTGGTGAACTTCCCGACATCTACTAGGTACAAATTTAAACACATCCCCACTGGGTTCTATTCTAGAGATAAATCCTTCCTCACCTACTGACATCTCTTTTCTAACTGCCAATATTTTCAGCTGGAATTCTCTTTCTCTCTCTCTCTCTCATTCTCTTTCCTCCTTCTCCATCTTCACAATTTATAACTCCCTTTTAGAAGCCATTTCTCTGTCCTTTGCTTCTAATTCAAGCTTTTTCCTTTGCAACTGAAGTCTCACTACCTCCAGCTGTGACTCACTAGTGTCAGGTTTCACTTCCAACTGTAGATGCTGTGCTATACTTTTAACTATATCTGATTTCCTACCCTCCGCTGGTAACCCCAAATGTAACTAATCCACCAACTCTGTTAACTTGCTTTTGGGTATTCTCTCCAACCCAATCAGAGTTATCTCTTCTACTCCCAGACAAGTCTTAGCAATTGCCAAAACCATCTTGCAGTCTCACCACTTCTAAGATACCTCAACAACTCCTGAATTCAAAGTGCCTCTCGTACTCATAAGCTTAAGATTCACCAATTCCTAAACAATCAAGGAATTAGAAATATAATTTATCCCGGCACAGTCCCCAATTGTTATGGCCGTTGCAGTTGGTAAAGCGGAGTTATTTAAAATTCCCAGAGAGAAACTTTAAACAACTGTCATAACCTATAATTTTAAATGTTATGTTTGAGATGCGACTCCAAATTCAGGAATCAGACCACTAGTTTTCAAGGTCTTACATTAAACTAATTGAAACATTTTATTAATTTACACAGGTTAAAATATATACTAATGGCTGCAAATTACTACTATCATAACTTTTAATAAATTCCCAAAATAATCTCCATTAAGGCAACAGCAACCCATAGACTTAACCAAACAGCAGGCAAAGCATTTTCACCTTACGAATTCAAAATGTGGTTCTTTTCACTGTGGAGTCAGTTGGAGGCTTGCAGCTGCCTTTAGATCTCACATTGCCTCTGCTCTACACACTCGAAAACTGCTGAAGTTATACCTACCTACCACCACTGATTGAATTCAAATTCTCATTTTCTCACCAGCCTCTTTGAACTTCACTTTTTAACAATGAAACCTTTTTCTAGTACCAATTTTAATAATAATATAAACATATGGCTTGGTGTCTGCTAGATAGGCATCAAGTTTTCAACCCACTTCTTGAATGCTCTATTCAAAAAATGCAAATGCACGCTATCTCTCTTCCATATCAAACTAGTACCCATCAAAGCACCCAGACAAGTTGGCTTTAATCCAATTAAGATACACCTGTGGACTAAACCTCTATTTTAAAAGAAAAAGATTTTACTAAATATTATATACATTAATAGCTTCATGACAGATGCCCGGTCTTGAGTTGCAAGATCAGTTCGAAATCTATCCTGCTTAGCTGGAGGCAGTGCCACACAACACAATGGAAGGTATCCTCAATGTGAAGGCGGGACTTCGTCTCCACAATGACGGTGTGGTGGTCACTCCTACCGATACTGTCATGGGCAGATGCATTTGTGGCAGGCAGGTTGGTGAGGATAAGGTCAAGGATGTTTTTCCCTCACCACCTGCCACAGGCCCAGTCTGGCAGCCATATCCTTTAGGACTCGGCCAGCTTGTGGTGCTACTGAGCCACTTGTGGTGATAGACATTCAAGTCCCCCACCCAGAGTATATTCTGTGCCCTTGTCACCCTCAGTGCTTCCACCAAGTGGTGTTCAGTATGGAGGAGCACTGATTCATCAGCTGAGGGAAGGTGGTACATGGCAATCAGCAGGAGGTTTCCTTGCCCTTGTTTGTCCTGATGCCATGAGACTTCATGGGGTCCAGAGTGATTGTTGAGGATTCCCAGGGCAACTTCCTCCTGGCCTGTCCTACCGATGGGACAGGACATATCCAGGGATGGTGATTGTGGTGTCTGGGACATTATCTGTAAGTTACAATTCCATAAGGATGGCTATGTCAGATTGTTGCATGACTAGTCTGTGAGACAGCTTTCTATTTTGGCATGAGCACCCAGATGTTAGTAAGAGGGGGAGGATTTACTCCTTAAGGATCAACAGGGTTGAGATTGCTGTTGTCGTTTCTGGTGCATAGGTCGCCGACAAGTGGTCTGTCTGACTTCATTCCTTTTTTATGACTTTGTAGCAACTGAGTGGTTAAGAGTCAACTGTTGCTTTGGGTCTGGAATTGCATGTAGACCAGACCTGTTGAGGATAACAGATTTCCTTCCCAGATGGGTTTTCACAACAATTTCGTGGTCATCATTAGACTTTTAATTCCAGATTTTTTATTGAATTCAGTTTCCATCCTGGGATTTGAACCTGGGTCCCCAGGGAATTACCCTGGGTCTCTGGATTATTAGTTTAGCGACAATACCACTGCACCACTGGCTTCCCCTAAGCTTTTTGAACGAAGCCTGCTCAGAGTCTCTTCTGGGTAATAGAAGTATCAGTAAACAAGTGGTCATTTCGGTGAGTAGTGGGGCTTGATAATTCACACCTCCCATCCCAGTTGTAACAACCTTTACATTGATACATTCATACTTAGTCACACACAGAAACACACTTATCACACTAAGATAACTACACTCAGAAAGTTATTGTTATATTTACACGCACTTACTTAAACATTTACCCTATTCAATTACATCTATACACTTATACTCAGACACACATTTACATTTCTACACACTTACATTCACATTCTCACCGAAACCTCACACTTAAAGTGATACACCATAAATCCCCACATTGCCTTCAACAATCACATTTATATAGTCAAACTGATATGCGTGTTTTTAGGCATGTATGCATATACATTATACACACGTGTTCACGTACATAGGAACATAAGAACAGGAGAAGCCCACTCAGCCCCTCGAGTCTTTCACCCATTTAATTAGATCATGGCTGATCTGTAACTCCACTCACAGTATCACAGTATCTTTATAGTGCAGAAGGAGGCCAGTCAGCTCATCGAGGCTGCACTGGCTCTCTGAAAGAGCATTCCGTCTAATCCCACTCTGCTGCTTTAACCCTGTAACCTTGCACATTCTCTCTTTTCAGGTAGCAATCCAATTCCCTTTTTCGATAGCTTGTTCAGACCTGCCTCCACCATCCTTTCAGGAAGTTCATTCCAGACTCCAACCACCCTCTGAGTGAAAAAATGTTCCTCACATCACATTTACTCCTTTTGCCAATTATTTTGAATCTGTGCCCTCTAGTTCTTGATGTTCTCTTGAGTGGGAACAGTTTCTCACTATTTACCCTGTCCATACCCCTCAGGATCTTGATCTATCAAGTCTCCTCTCAGCCTTCTTTTCTCCAAGGAAACAGTCCCAACCTCTCCAATTTATTCTCAAAGCTACAGTTCTTTATCCCTGGAATCATTCTTGGGAATCTCCTCTGTACTGTCTCCAATGGCTTCACATCCTTCCTCAAGTATGACACCCAGAATTGGACGCAGTACCCTAGATGAAGTCTAATAAGCCTTATACAAATTCAATATGAACTGCTTTACTAGATTGATACCTGGAATGAGTGGGTTGTCTTATGCGGAAAGGTTGGACAGATTGGGTTTGTTTCCACTGGAGTTTAAAAGAGTGAGGGGCGATTTGATTGAAGTATACAAGATCCTGAATGGCCTTGACAAGGTGGACGTCAAAAGGATGTTTCCTTCTGTGGGTGAGTGCAGAACTAGGGGGCACTGTTTTAAAATTAGGGGTCGCCCTTTTAGGATAGAGATAAGGAGAATTTTTTTCTCTCAGAAGGTTGTACGACTTTGGAACTCTCTGCCTCAGAATTGAATATTTTTAAGGCAGAGGTAGATAGATTCTTGTTAGGTAAGGAGATCAAAGATTATCAGGATAAAATGGAAATGTGGAAATCAACACACAAGATCAGCCAAGATCTTATTGAATGGCAGAGCAGGCTCAAGGGGCCAAGTGGTCCACTCCTGTTCCTATTTCTTATGTTCTTATGTTCTTGTACTCAATGCCCCTATTAATAAAGTCTAAGATACTATATGCAGTATTAATTGCTCTCTCAAGATGCCCTGCCATCTTCAATGATTTATGTACATATGCACAGAGGTCCCTCAGCTTCTGCACCTCCTTTAGAGGCTTTCCCTTTATTTTATAATGTCTCACCACATCTTTCCTGCCAAAATGAATCACCTCACACGTCTCTGTACTGAACTTCATCTGCCACTTGTCTGCCCAATTCACCAACATGTCTATGTCCTTTTGAAGTTCAAGATTATCCCCAGCATACTTTGGTTTCATATCCCCTAATCCCTTTACTCAACAAAAACAATTAATCTCAGTTTTGAAAATGCCAATAATCCCCTGCATCCACAGTTTTTTGAGAGAGACCTTCAGACTTCCATTCCCTTTGCGTGAAAAAGCATTTCCTGACATCACCCCTGAACAGCCTGTCTCTAATTTTAAGACTCTGTCCCCTTGTTCTAAACTCATTGCTCAGTCTTTTAAACTCGACGGAATACAAACTATTCTATGCAACCTGTCCGCGTAATTTAACTCTCTAAGTCCAGTTCAGTGAATCTGCAGTGAATCCCTTCCTGATGTGCGGGGCCATGAAGTGAACACAGTTACTTCAGATGGGGTTTGACCAGAGCTTTATATAACTATAATCTCATCATCTCCACTTTGTATTCCAGACACTGAGCTTTTCATTTTTTTTACCTCTCCAACTGCTTTTAATGATTTCTATACTTGGATCCCTAAATCTCTCCGGTACGCCACACTCCCTAGTTTCCCACCATTTAGAAAATATTCTGATCTGTCTTTCTTAGGTCTAAAGTTGGTGATCTCACACTTCCCCACACTGAACTCCAACAATCACAATTTTGTCCACTCTCGCTGAATCTATCAATATCCCTTTGCCCCTTTGTGCTCCCATCCACACTATTTACTGCGTCACCTAAATTGGTGTCATCAACAGATTTAAAAATGCTCCCTATTCCTTCATCCAGGTCATTTATAAATATCGTGAAAAGCTGAGGCCCCAGAGCAGGTCTCTGGGAAACACCACTGATCACATTCTGCCAAGTTGAGCAGATTCCCATTATCCCTACTCTCTGAACCTATTTCCTAACCAATTCCCTATCCATGTCAGTAGGTCACCTCCAATTCCATGTGCTCTTATTTTTGTTAACAGTTTTCTGGAAGTTCATATAAATAACATCCATGGACACTTCCTTATCTACATGCTATTTACCTCAGGAATTTCCTGGCTCTCTCTCCTACCCTTAAAGAATGGAGTAACATTGGGAATTTTCCAAACCAAAGGGACAATCCCTGAATCAAGAGACCATAGCTATCTTCATCTGTGGACAGCTTGTGGTCTGAGCAGCACCCGCTACTGTGTTCTGGGACTGCTGGGATTGCTAGATTGGCCAGAAGCTCTCAAGGGTGGGACTTCCTCCCACTGAGGGGCAGAAGTCCCACTCTCAACTCATTCATGCCGCCAGCAGCATGTTATTGGTGCGGGGCGGCCTTGTTTAATATGGGTCAATTGGCTTCTGACATTTCTTCCAGGCAGGACGAGCAATACACCCTTCCCCCACCCCTGAAAAATTCAGCACAATAACATTCAGTTACAATAACATTCTCCCCATTTCATGACAATTCTGCACACTATCTCACAATTATCTTCACTCAACAACACTTTTAAACACACATTCAATCATATGGCAATCAGAATAATTATGGGCGTACATAATTAAAATCAGATATGGCACTGAATCACACTCATTCATATTGACAGGAAAAAGTAAGGTAGATTACAAACCAAAAAAGTGAAGTGTGTGAAGACGGTGGGTGAGGATGTGGTTCCTAATGAGTACTTTGTATTTGTCCTTACAAAGGAGAGGGATGACGCAGGCATGGTAGTTAAGGAGATAAGTGAAATATTGGATGGGATAAACATAGTGAGAAAAGAAATTGTATAAATCTCCAGGCTAGGATGAAATGCATCCCAGGCTGCTGAGGGAAGCAAGGGAAGAAACAGTGGAGACTCTAACCATCCTCTGGCTGGTGTTGTTTTCTTTTGAACATATGATGCTGAAGGGAGATTTAATTGAAGTGTAAAAAGTTATGAGGGGCCTAGATAGAGCGGATAGGAACGATCTATTTCCTTCAACAAAGAGGTCAATAACCAGGGGGATTTAGGCTGGATTGCTCTTTTCTGCCGGCACAGACACAATGAGCTGAATGGCCTCTTCTGTGCCATACATTGTTTATGTTTTTAGGACACATACATTAATAATCAGTGACAATCATCCAGTTTTACAAACCAAAATCACATTAAAATTAACAATAATTCACACAAACTCAATACACCGACGGACATACTCAATCACACTCTCCATGTCACATTTGCACTTACACACTTAACTCATAGTCATGAGCCCAGAAAACCACAATTAAACATGGACAGAAGAGCTGAACTCAGGAGGTGTGGTAAGAACGATTGCCCTTGACATCAAGACAGCAATTGACTATGACATCAAGGCGCCCTAACAAAACTGGAGTCAATGGGAATGAGGGGGGAAACTCTCCACTGGTTGGAGTCATACCTAGCACAAAGGAAGATGATTGTGGTTGTTGGAAGTCAATCATCTCAGTCCCAGGATATCACTGCAGGAGTTCCTCAGTTGCTGCATTAATAACCTTCTCTTCATCATAAGTTCTCAAGTGGGGATGCTCACTGATGATTGCACAATGTTCAGCACTATTGGCGACTCCTCAGATACTGAAGCAGTCTGTGTCCATATGCAGCAAGACCTGGACAGCATTCAGGCTTGGGCTGATAAGTGGCAAGTAACATTTGCAACACACAAGTGCTATGGACAAGAAGAGGATTACTTTATAGACTCATAGACGTTTACAGCATAGGAGGAGACCATTCAGCCCATCGTGTCCATGCTGGTCAACAAAGATCTGGCAACACTAATCCTATTTTCCAGAGCTTGGCCCATAACCCTGGAGGCTACGTAAGTGAGTATCTAAATACTTCTTAAATGTTAAGAGAGTTTCTGACTCAACTACCCTTTCAGGCAGTGAGTTCCAGACTCTCACCATCATCTGGATGAAAAAATTTCTCAACTCCCTTCTCATCCCTCTACCTCTTAGATTAGATCTATGCCCCCTAGTTATTGACCCCCCAATAATGGAAAAGTACCTTCCTATCCACCCTATCTATGCCCCTCATAGTCTTATACATCTCTATCAGATCCTCTCTCAACCTTCGCTGCTCCAAGGAAAACAACCCCAGCCTATCCAATCTTTTCTCATAGCTCAGACCCTCCAGCCCAGGCAACATCCTGGTGAATCTCCCCTGCACCCTCTTCAGTGCAATCACATCCTTCCTATAATGTGGTGACCAGAACTGCACGCAGTACTCCAGTTGTGGCCTAACCAGCATTTTATACAGTTCCAGCATAACCTCCCTGCTTTTGTATTCTATGCCTCAGCTAATAAAGGCAAGTATCCCATATGCCTTTAAATTTAAACAGCCCTGATTTCTCCTCTCATTAACCGTCCGCAAACAGAAAGGTGTTTTTGATTTCTGATTTCCCCTATTATAGTTGGTGGCATCAGGGAGAGTCAGGAAGTGAGTTATTCACCCCAAAATTCCTAGCCTCTGACCTGCTCTTGCAGCCATAGTATTTATATCTCAGGAATGTGATGGAATACTCTCCACTTGCCTGGATGTGTGTTGCTCCAACTGAAGAAACTCAACATCATCCAGGACAAAGCATTCAGCTTGATTGGTACTCCATCTACCACTTTAGCATCCACTCCCTCCATCACCAGTGCACAGTGGCAGCAAAGTGTACCGTCTACAAGATACACTGTAGCTTCTCGTCAAGCCTCCTCCGACAGTACCTTTCAAACCCACAACTTCTACCTCCTAGAAGGACAAGGGCAGCAGACACATGAGAACATCGCCACCTGGAAGTTCTCCTCCAAGCCACACGCCATACTGAACTTGGATCTATATCACTGTTCCTTCACTTTTTGGGTCAAAATCCTGGAAAACCCTTCCCAACAATACAGCAGGACCAGTGGCTTAAAATAGCAGCTCACCACCACCTTCTCAAGGGCAATCAGGGATGGGCAAAAAATGTTGGCCTTGCTAGCAACCAATGAAAGAATAAAGAACACAGGCCCACGCATCACTAAATGCACATCACCATCTACGCACTCAACTATATATATACGAACAAAACATAGATTGAAACACACCTTCCATCACTAACTTGTACACTAACATTTACACTCTTATGCATGTGCCACACAAAGACACATGTTCAATTACAGTCATAAGCTGAGGTACATTAACCGGACTACATTTTCATTATTAGCATAGTTGTACTCCCATTTGCACACTTGTGTGCACACTCGTCCTTGCAGCACATTCTGTCCTACATAGGCATAAACTGACATACTTCATTATACTTGTACAACAACCCATAGAGGTACTCGTTTACACCCCAACACAATATTACATACACTCAGCCACACATACATGCAATACTATATTATAGATACACACATTCAGATTTACATGTGTCACATCCCCCTGCTCTAATATACTTACACAAGATTTGGGCTTGAATCTGCGTCTTCCTGCCTTGTAAGGCTGGTGCAAGGATACTGTCAGCTGCTTTCATAGAAAAAGCTCATCCTGGGAATGCTGGCAGATGTTGACACCAACTGTTGGCTGATGGGAGACATGTACCTGGCTGTCACAATCCCACAAATTAAGTGTCATGTGAGTTAAAATATCACTTGCAAAAGCACCCCAGGTGCTTTATTGTTATTGTTATTATTGTTCTCGCGATCTGCACTTTGCCATTTTAAAGAGGCATCTCTTTACAAATACACCCTCATACACAAACTGCAATTTGTCCAGAATTCCTCACAGAACCAGAAAATCAGTGAATTAGTAGTTATCTATCTTTGGAGAAATGCAGTATTTATTCAGTGCTCCCTTCAAACTGCCTCTCTCTCTCTCTCTCTCTCTCTGTCTTTCTCCTTTCCTTCTTTCTGTCTCTCCACCATCTCTCTTTCTCATCATCAGTGTTTTTTCTGCCATTCTTTAGGTTACATTCCCTTTCTGTAAGAGCATAAGAAACAGGAACAGGAGTAGACCATTCAGCCTCTCAAGCCTGACATAGTCATAGAGGTGTACAGCAGAGAAAAAGGCCCTTCAGCCCTTCGGCCCATCGAGTGTGCGCCAATCAATTCTAATCCCATTTTCCAGCACTAGGCCCACAGCCTTGTATGCCATGGCATTGCAAGCGCACATCCAAATACTTCTGAAATGTTGTGAGGGTTTTTGCCTCTACCACCCTTTCAGACAGTGAGTTCCAGATTCCCACTACCCTTTCGATGAAAAAATTCTTCCTCACATCCCCTCTAAACCTCCTGCCCATTACCTTAAATCTATGCCCCCTGCTTATTGATCCCTCTACCAAGGGGAAAAGTTCCTTCCTGTCTACCCTATCTATGCCCCTCATAATTTTATACACCTCAATCATGTCCCCCCTCAACCTCCTCTGCTCCAGGGAAAATAATCCCAGTCTTTCCAATCTCTCCTCGTAACTAAAACTCTCCAGACCAGGCAACATCCTGGTAAATCTCCTCTGCACTCTCTCTAGTGCAATCCCATCCTTCCTATAATGCAGATTCCAGAACCGCACGCAATACTCTAGCTGTGGCCTAACCAGCGTTTTGAACAGTTCCAGCATAACCTCCCTGCTCTTATATTCTATGCCTCGGCTAATAAAGGCAATTATCCCATATGGCTTCTTAACCACCTTATCCACCTGTCCTGCTACCTTAAGGGACTGGTGGACATGTACACTAAAGTCCCTCTGATCCTCAGTACTTCCCAGGGTCCTACCATTCATCGTGTATTCCCGTGTATGCCTTGTTTTCCTGCCCAAGTGCATCACCTCACACTTATCTGGATTAAATTTCATTTGTCACTGATCAACCCATCTGACCAGCCTGTCTATATCCTCCTGTAATCTAAGGCTATCCTCCTCACTATTTACCACCCCACCAATTTTTGTGTCATCTGTGAACTTACTGATCAACCCCCCTACATTCAAGTCTAAATCGTTTATATGTATCGCAAACAGCAACACTGATCCCTGTGGAACCCCAATGAACACAGGCAACCAGTCACAAAAACAGCCCTTAACTATCATCCTCTGCTTCCTGACACTCAGCCAATTCTGGATACAATTTGCCAAATTGCCTTGGATCCCATGGGCTCTTACCTTCGTTATCATTCTCCCATGCGGGACCTTATCAAAAGCCTTGCTGAAGTCCAAATAGACCACATCAAATGCATTATCCTCATCTGCACGCCTGGTCACCTCTTCGAAAAATTCAATCAAATTAGTCAGACGTGACCTCCCCTTAACAAATCCATGCTGACTGTCCTTAATTAATCCCTGTCTCCCCAAGCGTAGGTTAATTCTGTCCCTCAGAATTGCTTCCAACAGTTTCCCCACCACTCAGGTTAGACCGACTGGCCTGTAGTTCCCTGGTTTACCCCGTCCTCCCTTCTTGAATAACGGTACCACATTGGCTGTCCTCCAGTTCTCTGGCACCTCTCCTGTGGCCAGAGAGGTATTGAAAATTATTGCCGATGCCCCTGCTATCTCCTCCCTTGCCTCATTCAACAGACTGGGATACATTTCATCCGGGCCTGGAGATTTATCTACTTTTAAGCCTGCCAGACCACTTAGAACCTCCTCCCTTTCTATGCTAATTTCTTTAATTATATCACAGTCCTTCTGCCTGATTTCCATACCCACTTCGTCCCTCTCACTTGTGAACACCGACACTAAGTATTCATTTAGAACCCTACCTACGTCTTCCGACTCCACACACAAATTACCACTATGGCCCTTAATGGGCCCTACTCTTTCCCCTAGTTATACTCTTACTCATAATGTACTTATAAAATAACTTTGGATTTTCCTTTATTTTACCTGCCAATGTTTTCTCATACCCCCTTTTTGCTCTCCAAATTTCCTTTTTAAGTTCCCCCCTATACATTCTATACTCCTCTGGAGCGTCCACTATTTTGAGCCTTCGGTATTTGCCATAAGCTTCCCTTTTTCTCTTTAACCAATCCTGTATATCCCTCAACATCCAGGGTTCCCTGGATTTGTTGGTCCCATCCTTTGTCTTTACTGGAATATGTTGGCCCTGTACTCTCTCTATTTCCCTCTTGACAGAGCCCTACTGCTCTGACGCAGATTTACCTAAAAGTAGCTGCTCCCAGTCCACTCTGGCGAAATCAAACCTGATCTTATTAAAATCGGCCTTCCCCAATTTAGAACTCAGATTTCTGGCCCATCCTTATCCTTTGCCATAACAACTTTTAATCTAAAAGAGTTATGATCACTATCTGCAAAATGCTCCCCCACTGATACCTCTACCACTTACCCGACTTCATTCCCTAAAATTAAGTCCAGGACTGCCCCCTCTCTTGTAGGACCTTCTACATTCTGGCTTAAAAAGCTCTCCTGGATGCATTTTAAGAATTCTGCTCCCTCTAAACATATCACACTATGGCTGACCCAGTTAATGTTGGGGAAGTTGAAATCCCCCACTGTTACTACCTTATTATTTTTACACTTCTCTGAAATTTGCCTACATATCTGCTTTTCTATTTCTGTCTGACTGATTTGGGGGCCTAAAGTACACTCCCAGCAATGTCACTGTTCCTTTTTTAGTTTAGGTTCTACCCATATGGCTTAATTTGAGGAGCCTTCTAAGATATCATCCATCCTTACTGCTGTAATTGATTCCTTGATCAATATTGCAATACCACCACCCTCTTTTATCTCCTCCCCTGTCTCACAAAGACCCTATATCCTGGAATATTGAGCTGCCAATCCTGCCCTTCTCTCAACCATGTCTCTGTGACAGTGATGACATCATACTTCCATGTGTTAATTTGTGCCCTCAACTCATCTGCCTTATTCGTCAGACTCCTCACATTAAAATAAATACCATCCAACCTTGCCAAACTCCCTTGTGCCTTAACTGGCCTATAATTTCTATGCCTTCCAGACTCACTTGCTCTCTCTTCTAATTTTGGCTATGTATCTCCCCCTGCTGGACCTCGTCTCAGGATCCCATGCCACTGCCAAGTTAGTTTGAACCATCGCCAACAGCACTAGCAAACTTCCCCACAAGGATGTTAGTCCCATTCCGGTTCAGGAGCAACGCATCCGCCTTGTACAGGTCTCACCGCCCCCAGAAACAGTCCCAATGTCCCAGAAATCTAAAGCCCTCCCTCCTGCACCATCTCTCCAGCCACGCATTCATCTGGACTAACCTCCTATTTTTATACTCACTAGAACCTGCTCCGTCATTCAATAAGATCATGACAAAACAGTCCCCCCTAGTTCTGGACACACTCACAAAAGGAAACATCCTTTCGACATCTACCTTGTCATTCAGGATCTTGTATACTTCAATCAAATCACCCCTCACTCTTCTCTTTCTTAATGTGGTCTCTTTCCCCTCCATTACGTTCTCTTTGTCTCATGCTGACAATCTCCTTTTGTCTGTCTGTTTCTAACTGTGTCTCTCTTAGTTTCTTTGTGTCTCTGTAGGCCCTTTTCTCTGTGGTCTACATGTTCTCTCCCTGTTTCTATAAGAATATAAGAACATAAGAAATAGAAACAAGAGTTGACCATTCAGCCCCTCAAGCCTGTTCCACCATTCAATAAGATCATGACTGATCTTCTTGTGTGGCAATTTCCACATTCCCAACTAACACTGATAATCTTTGATTTCCTTGCCTAACAAGAATCTATCTACCTCCGCCTTATATTCAATGACCCCGCCTTCACCACGTTCTGAGGCAGAGTTCCAAAGTTGCGCAGCCCTCCGAGAGAAAAAAAGTCTCCTCATCTCTGTTCTGAAAGGGCGACCCCTAATTTAAGAGCTCTACAAGCTCTTTCCCTGTTTTTGTCTCTTGTCAGTCTCTGTCACTCAATTCTACATTTTTCTGTTGTTGCTGAGTCATGCCAACTCTAGTTGACTGCTTGGTGACTTCCAGATGTAATTTGAACTTGTACTGCCAATGACCCTAATCTGTTGATGTTTTGGTTAACTAAAAGAGCTCATATCACACTTGGTAAACTAGTTACTAACAAGTTAATAATTTCCAAAGCAGTCAGATAACATAGTACTGTAATCAGCTCGACAGACCCTTTCCTCCCAATATCAGTGTGTGTTTCTTTTGGGAATTAACCCTTTCACAGCCACAGTAATCTTTCCATATCCTGAGTATATGTCAACTTCTGAGACCTGAAATCCTAAAAACCTCTCTCTTTAACACTCCACTTTCTGATATAACATCCACTGTTAAACTCTATAAGAGGCTCTTGCAGTGTTTGGTGGGACAACGTAGTGGGAGATTCACTCTATATCTAACCCCGTGCTGTACCTGTCCTGGGAGTGTTTGATGGGGACAGTGTAGAGGGAGTTTTACTCTGAATCTAACCCCGTGCTGTACCCGTCCTGGGAGCATTTGATGGGGACAGTGTAGAGGGAGCTTTACTCTGTATCTAACCCCGTGCTATACCTGTTCTGGGAGTGTTTGATGGGGACAGTGTAGAGGGAGTTTTACTCTGAATCTAACCGCGTGCTGTACCTGTCCTGGGAGTGTTTGATGGGGACAGTGTAGAGGGAGCTTTACTCAATATCTAACCCCGTGCTGTACCTGTCCTGGGAGTGTTTGATGGGGACAGTGTACAGGGAGTTTTACTCTGAATCTAACCCCGTGCTGTACCTGTCCTGGGAGTGTTTGATGGGGACAGTGTAGAGGGAGCTTTACTCTGTATCTAACCCCGTGTTGTACTTGTCCTGGGAGTGTTTGACAGAATGCAGAAAATGAAGAAACTGGTTGAAACAGAATCTATAAGGATTTTGTTTAAACATGTCAAGGACCTGATATCTGATCGGTAAATCACCAAGATTAGGATAGTACAGACCAATAGTTTTTTGTCGTAATGGGATTGAGGGGAAACCACACAAGTTGTGAATGTGACCAAATCTAAACACAGATTCAGAAGTGTCATTCATCACAGGGCTCATTTAAAAATATGTACGTTATAATAGCACCTTTCACAAGCTCAGGACATCCCACAGCCAATTAAGTACTTGTGAAGTGTAGTCAGTGTTGTGCAGTGTTTCAGGAAACGCAGCAACCAATTTGTGCATGACAAGCTTCCCAAATCAGCAATGTGATGTTTCAGTGATGTTGACTGAAGAATAAATAGTGGTCAGGGTACCTTGGAAACCCCCCTTATTCTTCTTCAAAATAGTGCCATGGGTTCTTTTACGCCCACCTGGCGGGGCATCAGTGTTATTTCTCATCTGAAAGACAGCACCACTGGCAGTGCAGCACTTCTTCAGTATTGCACTGGGAGTGTCAGCCTGGATTCTGCGCTGAAGTCTCTGGAGTGGGACTTAAGCTCACAACCTTCTACTCAGTGGTGAGAGTGCTACCCACTAAGCCACAGCTGACACACTGATTTCTATTTCCAATAACCAACATCAGTTGCACTTTATCAGATGTGAACTTAACAGTGTTCCGAACACAGTGTCTTGGAATGACAACCAGCAACCCCCCACCAATTGGCACTCCCTTCACCTTCTGTAAATGGGGCTGGTGTGAGACTAAGATTGGGAATAAATAACGCTGCTTTCCCCATGATGTTGCTCCTCCCCACCCATTTCCCAAGAAACCGCAATCTCGTGGGCCAGTATCACATTGAAATCATGTGAGAACAATTTTTTTTACGCAGCTGTCTGAAAGGCCAGTGAAGCAGATTCAATACCATAATAACTTTTGAAAGATAATTGGACAAATACTTGAAGGGAAAAAATTACAGGGCTGAGGGGAAAGAGCAGGGGGGTGAGGCTAATTAGATAGCTCCCTCAAAGTGATGGTAGAGATACGATGGGCTGAATAGCCCCTTTCTGCGCTGTATGATTCTATGAATCTATCCCTACCTCATTTCAATTCTAAAGTACTGCAGGCATTTTGTTGGGGATTTATCATGATTTATTTACATTTTTTAAAGAGCTATTGTGGCTAGACAACTTTCTTACATAAAAGTAAAATGCTGCAGATGCTGGAAATCTGAAACAAAAACAGAAAATGCTGGAAAAACTCAGCAGGTCTAACAGCATCTGTGGAAAGAGAAACAGAGTTAAAGTTTCAAGTCCCTATGACCCTTCATCAGAGTTTTAGAACTTTCTTACATGTTAAGTTGGTCAATGATGCACTTTTATTTCCAAACTAGATATTACTATAGCTATTCCATTCTTACAATATTGGAAGAAGTACAAAGAAGTGCTTCCCAGAATCCTGGGCCACATATATCCCTCAACCAACAGCTTTAATGAACAGAGAATAGCTGTAAAGTGCTTTGGGATGTCCTGGGGTCATAAAGGTGCTATATAAATGCAATTTTGTTCTTTACGTGTGCATGAGAACTAGCTGACCATGCAATCCCAAATCCCACAGATTCTGGAACATGTTTTCCAGTAGTCCAGTTTCGGAACCATCCCTTCCACTGTTTGTAAAGTAAGCCTTACATGCAGGCAGCCCTGTGGCCTGCAATCCATCTTTATTTCATTAAAGCAGTAATGTTCTGCCCTGGCAAACTGTGTTTAAAATTGAGATGAGTTAAAAAACAACAAAAGTTGGGGAAAACCAGATCGACTTTAACCCTTTCATTCCTGCTCATCATGAAGAGAGAGTCAGATACTCTAAGAGAATTACATTGAGTCAACTGAAGGAAGTCAGAACAAGCAACTTGTTGATTGGGGGAATTCTCTACTGTATCAATTGCCAAACAGTTGACAAATAAAACTTGCCCTTTGTAGGCTTTGAGAAGCCTGGGCAGTTCATAACCTGCCCTGGGCTAGGATGACAGTTTAGATGCTAAATGTGTCCCCAAGATGTAGAAGGAATGGAAAAAAATGAGGGATCCTGCTCCTGATTATCAATAAGTGACCCACAGCTGGGAAGTGTGCAATATGAGGAGAGTATTTGCCTGCGATTTTCCTCTCCACCATATTCCCTATAAACATTTGTCATCTTAGTTCAAAGGTGAGGATTGGTTCATCTGAATTTGGACTCCATGGAGTCTCAGACACCCTGAGTTATGGGGAGGAGATAGGAAGAAAGCTCAGGCTGAAGGTGAGCAGTAACGATAGCATGGCCAAGAGGATGACAACAGCCTGTTGGGCTTCATGTCTCTCATGCTGCATTGTTAATGCTGAAAAGAGAGATTTTCTGTTGCTGAAGATTTTCGTTTTGCACTCATCAGGACAAATACAAGAATGCCAAATTTCAAATGACCACAACAATCACAACAGGAGAAAAAGGTTCCGCTTGATCAGCACTTGGAGGTGGTGGCATAGTAGTATTGTAACTGATAGTATTCCAGAGGCCTAGGGTAATGCTCCGGGGACATGAGTTTGAATCCCACCACGGCATATGACGAAATTTGAATTCGATAAATATCCGTTTGTTGTAAAAACCCACCTAATGCTCTTTACGGAAGGAAATTTGACATCCTACATGTGACATTATTTGGCAATCCAGCATGAAATCGCGGTGGGGGCCGATCGCGGTCGGCAGTCTGTTTCCTGACTGCTCCTGGGCCCGCAGAGCTGAAAATTCCGGCCCATATCTACAGACTAGGACTGCTCCAGGTGACAGGTGGCTCTGAAAGCAAAGAAGGTGGCAGCATCCAAATTTAGTGACGCCTCTCTGGGACACCTGCTGGATACAGTGAAAGACTGCCATGATGTCCTCTACCCCTGCTCTCACCGCAGGAGGTCTACCAGGGTTACCAATCTGGCCCGGGACGCAGTGGCAGCAGTGATCAGCACTACCAGAACATAGAGGAAGTCAGCCATCGACAGCAAGAAGAGGATGAATTCTCTCATCTGTTCCGCCAAGTTAAGGCAGCCACCTCACAACTCTCACATTCCCAAACCCATCACACACCCACAGGGATCTCACACTGCAAGGGACAACACCACTAACCCTCACACTTCCATCAGACTCATCCTCTGGAGCTTATATCCTCATCCTGTCCATGGCTCCACTCACCACACAAACATTTCGCACAGTGCCATGCGTCCTGCTCACATTCTTTCTATCTGTTTTCATGCAGGAGAAGCTGGTTCACAAAAGCAGGGAGAGGTGTCACAACTCACTAGGGATAGTGCGCTGCAATATCAAGCCACAGTACTCCCCGAACCACGACAAATGTGAAAAAGTTTGATCAACCCACCTAATTGTTTAATTTAGGTTAACAGAGTATGCGCACCAGATTTATAAACTTAATAAGTAAATAACTGTTTATTGAACAAATTTTCTTTACCAGTGGCAAAAGAAAGAAATATGAACTGTTAATTTCTAACTTTATAACCTAAACTCTATCCCACCTTAAATCCCTTTACACACACATATTCAAGCCAAATAAGATACACAAAACCATAGATTTTAAGAGTGGGATAAAACAGTTCAATAGCACCAGTTGCAGAGTACAGGATTCGATGGGTTGATTTTGATCAATGTCTTCCAAATTCTTTTCAGTTCTTTGTTGATGACATGAGGTAGTCTTCCAGCACTTTCAGTCTTTAGTTCACTGGTTGAGCACTTGTCTTTCAACGTCTCTAACAGTGGTTTTCCCCTTTGTCTCTTGACAGGGGTTTCTTGAGAGAGAGCAGGTTATAGAGATATGAAGAGAAAAAGCCAGCTAGCTACTATTGTAGAATTACTGGAATCTTACACATATACAGGAAAGAGAGGCTTTAGGTCTTTTTCCTTTCAGGCTAGGAGCTATTCTGCTGCACTGGTCTCATGCAAACCCTGGTCACTTGGTCAGGAGCCAATTAAAATATTGTTACAAGGCAGCTCTCCCCATACCCCTTGCTGCCCTTACAGTCCAGAAATCTATCTATTTCCTTCTTAAATATATTCTGTGACTGAGCCTCCACAACCCACTGTGGTAGACAATTCCACAGGTTCACCATCCTCTGAGTGAAGAAGTTTCTCCTCGTCTCAGTCCTAAATTGTCTATCCCATATCCTGAGACTGTTCCAGACCCCCAGCCAGAGGAAATATCATCCTTGCATCCAGTCTGTCTGTCCTGGTCAGAATTTTATTTGTTACAATGAGATCTCCTCTCATTCTTCTAAATTCCAGTGAATACAGGCCTAGTCGGCCCACCTCAGCTCATAAGACAATCCTGCCAACCCAGGAATCAGTGAACCTTTGCTGCACTCCCTCTAAGGCAAGTATATTCCAAGCCAACATTTATTGCCCATTTCTAATTGCCCTTGAGCAGGTGGTGGTGAGCTGCCTTCTTGAGCCGCTGCAGTCATATGGTGTAGGTGTTATTAGGAAGGGAGTTCCAGGATTTTGACCCAGCGACAGTGAAAGAACGGCAATATATTTCCAAGTCAGGATGGTGAGTGGCTTGGAGAGATACTTACAGGCGATGGTGTTCCCATACATCTGCTGTCCTTGGCCGGGATTTTCTGGCACCGCTGTAAGTGGGATCCATCGTGGACAAGGCGGTGCCCCAGCTGGAAGTCCATTGACTTGCGGTGGGACCGGAAGATCCTGGTGGTGGGCAGGCGGGTCCAGAAAATCCCGCTCCTTGTCCTTCTAGGTGGCAGAGGCCAGAGGTTTGGAAGGTGCAGTTGAAGGAGCCTTGGAGAATTCCTGCAGTGCAGTCTGTAGATGGTACACACTGCTACCACTGTGCACTGATGGTGGAATGAGTGAACGTTTAAGATTGTGGATGGGGTGCCAATCAATTGGGCTGCTTTGCCCTAGATTGTGTCAAGCTTCTTGAGTGTTGTTGGAGCTGCACTCAACCAGGCAAGTGGACGATATTCCGCCACGCTCCTGACGTGTACCGTGTAGATGGTGGACAGGCTTTGGGGAGTCAGGAGGTGAGTTCTCAAGTTGATAATACTCAGGCAACAGGCTGCTACATTGAGTAAATCTTTTGCTATCATCTACTGAAATCAGGCTCAGGGAGAACTATCCTCATCCCCCGCTGAGATTCCATACAAATCTTGCCTCATTCTTGGTCAATCTTTCTCAATTGCTCTTTCTGTATCAGCTCACTGTCTCAAAACATTAGCCTGCTTGAATGGATAGCACTCTTACTTCAGAGTAAGGTTGGGTCTTCAAGTCCCAACTGGACCCATAATTTAGGCTGACATTCTCGGTGCAGTACTGAGGGAGTGCTGCACTGTCCGAGGGTCAGTACTGAGGGAGGGCTGCACGGTCAGAGGGTCAGTACTGAGGGAGAGCTGCTTTGAGGATCAGCGACACATCAGTGAAGTGGAACAGTAACTGCAGAGGAAGGAGAAGGAAGCCAACCCGGGTCTGCAGTTTCCACTCCCCAGTGCAACAATGTGCCCCTGCTGCGGAAGAACATGTGGACCCAAAATTGAGCTCCTCAGTCATCTGAAGTCTCACCAAGCCTGACAGACATCATCCAGGATCCTGAAGGACCACCAACATCGGCGACCAAGGGAGTGCTGCACTGTCGGAGGGTCAGTACTAAGGGAAAGCTGCACTGTCTGAGGGTCACACCATCCAGGACAAAGCAGCCCACTCGAGTAGCAACCATTTCACAAACATTCATTCCCTCCACCACTGCTGAACGATGGCAGCAGTGTGTACCAACTACAAGGTGCACTGCAAGAATTCACCAACGCTCCTTAGGCAGCACCTTCCAAGCCCACGACCGCTACCATCTAGAAGGACAAAGGCAGCAGATACACGCAACACTATCACCTGGATTTATGAAAGGGAACATTGGTTTATGAAAGGGAAATCGTGTTTGACAAACCTACTGGAGCACTTTGAGGATGTAACTAGCAGAATAGATAAGGGGAACAAGTGGATGTGGTGTATTTGGATTTTCAGAAAGATTTTGATAAGGGCCTACATAAGATGCTAATGTGTAAAAGCACATGGCATTGGGGGTAATAGATTGGCATGGATTTAGAATTGGTTAGCAGACATGAAACAGAGAGTAGGAATAAATGGGTCTTTTTCGGAGTGGCAGGCAGTGACTTGTGGGATACTGCAGGGATCAGTGCTTGGGCCCAACCTATTCACAACATATGTCAAAGATTTGGATGAGGGAACCAAATGTATTAATTCCAAGTTTGCAGACAGCAGGAAACTTGGTCGGAATGTGAGCGATGAGGAGGGTGTTAAGAGGCTTTAGTGATTTAGGCAGGTTGAGTGACTGGGCAAATACATAGCAGATA
Organism: Carcharodon carcharias; assembly: GCF_017639515.1. NCBI lineage: Eukaryota > Metazoa > Chordata > Chondrichthyes > Lamniformes > Lamnidae > Carcharodon > Carcharodon carcharias. The sequence goes on along the minus strand of NC_054478.1, from coordinate 15,326,579 downwards.
CAGTATAATGTAGATAATTGTGAAGTTATCCACTTCAGCAGAAAAAACAGAATGACAGGATATTATTTAAATGGTGATAGATTCAGAAATGTTGATGTACAAAGGGACCAGGCTGTATTTGTACATCAATCACTGAAAGCAAGCATGCAGGTGCATCACGCAGTTACGAAGGCAAATTGTATGTTGGCCTTCATAGCGAGAGGCCTTGAGTACAGGACCAAGGATATCCTACTGCAGCTGAACAAGGCCTTGGTGTGACCACATTTGGAGTAGTGTGTGCAATTTTGGTCTCCTTACCTAAGAAAGGACATACTTGCCATAGAGGGAGAGCACAGGAGTACAGCATTGAGATAGAGGATCAGCCATGATCATATTGAATGGCGGAGCAGGCTTAAAGGGCCGAATGACCTACACCTGTTCCTATTTTCTGTTTTTATGGAATAAAAGCAAAATACTGCGGATGCCAGAAATCTGAAATAAAAACAGAAAATGCTGGTAAAACTCAGCAGGTCTGGCAGCATCTGTGGAGAGAGAAACAGAGTTAATGTTTCGAGTCTACATGACTCTTCTTCAGAGCTAAAGAGAAGTAGAAATGGAGTAGTTACTTCTTTAGCTCTGAAGAAGAGTCATACGGACTTGAAACATTAACTCTGTTTCTCTCTCTACAGATGCTGGAGACCTGATGAGTTTTTCCAGCTTTTTCTGTTTTCATTAACATCAACTGGAAGTTCCTCTCCAAGCCACTCACCATCCTGGCTTGGAAATATATCACCATTCCTTCATTGTCGCTGGGTCAAAATCCTGGAACTCCCTCCTTAACAGCACTGTGGGTGTACCTACACCACAGGGAACACAGTGGTTCAAGAAGGCAGCTCACCTTCTTGACGGTGACTTTCTCAAGAGCAATTAGGGATAGACAATAAATGCTGCCCTAGCCAGCGACCCCCACATCCTGTAAATGAATTTAATAAAAAGTACTGAGGGAGTGCTACACTATTGGCAGGTCATTACCGAAGGAGTGCTGCACCGCTGGAGAACTAGTACTGAGAGAATGCTGCACATCGGAGGAGGATCAGTACTGAGGGAGTGCTGAAGTGTTAGAGGTTCAGTATTGAGGGGCCATTGCACTGCATATTTGAGGGTCAGTATTGAGTGTGTGCTACACTGTCAGATGATCAGTATTGAAGGAGCACTGCACTATCATAGGATCAGTTCTGTGAGAGTGCTGCGCACTGTCAGAAGGTCAGCGCTGAGGGAGAACTGCACTAATGTAGGGGATGTACTCAGGAAGTGCTGCACTGTCGGAGAGTCAGTATTCAGGTAACACTGCACAATTGGTCAGGCAGTACTAAGGGAGCGCTGCAATATCAGAGGGACAGAACTGAGGGACCGTTGCTCTGTTGGACGGGCAGTACTGAGTGAGTGTGCACAGTTGTAAGGGCATTACTGAGGGAGTACTTTTACAGATGCTGTTTTTCAGATGTGACATTAGAGCAATGTCCTGTCTGCCCTAGGTGGACATGAAAGATCCCACATCCAGGAGTGGTAGAAGAGCAGGTGTGTTCTTCCGCTTGTGTGTGTTTGTGTGAGCATAGGTGTGTGCATACATGTGCATGTGTGTTCAGTGTATGTGTGCATTCAATGTGTGTGTGTGCATGTCTATAGGTGTGTGTGCATGTGCTGAGACTGAGACCTGTGTGAGCTGTGATGTACTAGACTAGCCAAATGGAGTTTAGGAACATCACCTATGGAATACCTTCATAGGACAAAATGGGGTACTAAGTGTGACCTAGACAGACAGAGGAGCTGTATCTGATAATGTTGTGTATTTCCCTGCATCAGTGGAGTTGTACACCACTGGCACAGGATCAAATATAAAGCCCCAGCCTTGGGCACCCACTTCACACAGACCCTCAATACCTTTCCAGTAACTCCCAAACATAATAAGAGCAAGGCACCACAGCTCCCCACCCTGCTGCTGAGATTCCATACAAACATTCCCTCACACATAGTCTGCATTCTGGCTGCAAATCCTGATGGAAACAGGGCGTTCCCTCATTTCCTTAATTGCAAAGATTTTAATTCCTTGAATTGAGGCTGCAATGAGCCCTGCAGATACACAGGGCCTGCCTGAAACCTGACACCTTGGCACTCAGCACTCTTTCAGGATTATTTTTTTGGCAGCAGTTGACTTGTGACACAGAATCTTGGAGTTTCACACTCTCCACAGACAAAAATTCCAGCACTTAATCCTATATTTTACTTTTGACAGATTGGCACATGCTGCAATAGATATGAAGCCAGTTTAAAATTATGTGAAAGTGCCAGGGAAAGGTGGTGCTGATGGTCTGTGAATGTGAGTTTGTGTGTGCCTGGGTGTGTGTGTGTGTGTGTGCGTGTCTTCGCCTGCCTGTGCGTCTGTTTGTGTGCCTGTGCATGTGTGTGTGTGTGTGTGGCTGTCTGTGTGTATGCATGTGTTGCACATGTGTATCTGTGTGTGAGAGTCTATACGCATATGTCTGTGTCTCTGAGTGTCTGTATGTGTCCTTTGCATATTTATGCCTGTGTATTTGAGTGTGTGTGTGTGTGTGTCTCTGAATGAGTGCCACGTGAGAGCGTTCATGTGTGTGTCTGTTGTGTTGGTGTGTGTGTCTCTGTGAGTGTTTATTTGTGTGTCTGTGCGTGTTCATGTGTGTGTGTCTGCATGTGTGTCTTTGCAAAAGTATTTCTGTGTGTCTGTCTGCATGTGTGTGTCTTTGTGAGAATGTGTGTACATTGATGTGTGTATATGCCTTTTTCTGACTCAGGATATGAGTGTGTGCACTTGTGTGTATATCTGTGTGCATATGCATTTGTATATTTTGATGTATGCATTTATGTTTGCTTCCGTGTGTGTGCGCAAGAATGTCTTTCTGCATCTGTCCATATGTTTCTGTTTGTGAACTCACTTGTGTTTGTATATGTGGTTTTTTTGAAAAACCAATAAATCAATAAAAATAAACTAATAAAAGGGGGTGACAGCCCCTGATGGGGCACTGTGACAAAAACAAAACTTTCAAAGGAAACTTATCTAATTAAACCAAATTGTCATTCCTGAGGCTGACGATGCAGCTCCAGCCCCTGTGGTGCCCACCGGTCACTGAAGGTTTCAAGCCACTAATGGAAACTCCATGCTCCCTCTACAGGTACACACGGCTGTGTGTACTTGTGTGCACCTACTTATATGTAAATGTGTGCACTTTTTTATGTTTAGGTTTATACCTGTGTATGTATACGTATATTTATGTGCATATGTCACTGTGTGTGGATCTGTGTCTGAGTATGCATATCTGTTTATCTGTGTACGCATTTCTGGTACACTACAGCATTGTTCGGAAGGGAGTTCCAGGATTTTGACTCTACGACAAGTCAGGATGGTGTGTGTCTTGGAGGAGAACTTGCAGGTGGTGATGTTCTCATGTGTCTGCTGCCCTTGTCCTTCTAGGTGAAAAGGGTCACAGGTTTTGAAGGTGCTGTCAATGGAACCTTGGCTAGTTCATGCAGTGCATCTTGTAGATGGTACACACTATTGCTACTGTTCATCAGTGGTGGAGGGAGTGAATGTTGAAGGTGGTAAAAGGGGTGCCAGGCAAGCGGGGCTGCTTTGTCCTGGACAGTGTCGAGCTTCTTGAGTGTTGTGGAGCTGCACTCATGTGGGCAAGTGGGGAGTATTCCCCCAACTTGTGCCTTGTAGATGATGCACAGGCTTTGGAAAGTCAGGAGGTGAGTTCCTCACTGTAGAATTCACAGCCTCTGACCTGCTCTTGTAGCCACAATATTTATATGGCTGGTCCAGTTAAGTTTCTGGTCAAGGGCACCCCCCCAGAATGTTGATGATGGGGTTTCAGTGAAAGTAATGCTGTTGAATGTCAATGGGAAATGATTAGGTTCCCTCTTGTTGGAGATGGCCATTACCTGGCACTCATGTGACTTGAATGTTACTTGCCTTGTCAGCCCAAGCCTGAATGTTGTCCAGGTTTTGCTGCTTATGGATATGTCCTGCACAGTATCTGAGGAGTTACAAATGGTGCTGAACATTGTGTAATCATCAGCGAATATCCCCAATTCTGACTTTATGATAGAGGGAAGGTCATTGATGAAACCAGCGAAGATGGTTGGGTCTAGGACACTATGCTGAGCTGGGCTGTGTCCTGGGCTGAGATGATTGGCCTCCAACAACCATAACCATCTTCCTTTGTGTTCGGTGTGACTCCAACCAGCGGAAAGTTTCCCCCGATTCCCACTGACTTCAGCATTCGGTCAAGTGCTGCTTTGGTGTGACAGTTTCCTTAGTGGTGTGCAACTTCCGAAAGCACTGACACTGAAGAAAGTGCAGATGTGTTATCCTGGCCTTATAAACTATTTTGAGAGGAGAAGGATTCCCAGCAACTCCCATCTTGCTGAGTTGCCACTGCTGATCCACTTTTTCCTGTTGCTTCAAATCCTCTGAGCAGGGAAGAAAAGACCTGCATTTTTAAAGTGCCTTTCATGACCACAGGACATACCAAAGCACTTTCCAGCCAATTAGGTACTTTCCAAGTGTAGTCAGTGTTGCAATGTAAGAAACATAGCAGCCAATTTGTACACATTAACATCCCACAAACAGCAATGAAATAAATAACCAGGGAATCTATTTTAGTGATGATGGTTGAGGGATAAATATTGATCACGACAGTCAAGAACTCCCCTGCTCTTCTTCCAATAATAGCTAAGGGGTCTTTTATGTCAGCCTTGGATTAACACCTCATTTGAAAAACAGCACTACCAACAGTGCAGAACTCCCTCAACCCTGACCCTCTGACAGTGCAGTGCTCCCTCAGTACTGACATAAGAACATAAGAAATAGGAACAGGAGTAGACCATTCAGCCCCTTGAGCCTACTCCACCATTCAATAAGATCATGGCTGATCTTCCCGTGTGTCGATTTCCACATCCCATCTACCCCCAATAACTTTTGGTTCCCTTGCCGAACAAGAGTCCATCTATCTCTGCCTTAAAAATATTCAATGAGCTCGCCTCCACCACCTTCTGAGGCAGAGAGTTCCAAAGTCGTACAACCCTCTGAGAGAAAAAAATTCTCCTCACCTCTGTCCTAAAAGGGTGACCTCTAATTTTAAAACAGTGCCTCTTAGTTCTGGACTCACCCACAGGAGGAAACATCCTTTCCACATCCACCTTGTCAAGACCATTCAGGATCTTATATACTTCAATATAATCACCCCTTACTCTTCTAGACTCCAGTGGAAACAAGCCCAGTCTGTCCAACCTTTTCTCATAAGACAACTCACTCATTCCAGGTATCAATCTAGTAAACCTCCTCTGAACTGCCTACAATGCATTTACTTCCTTCCTTAAATAAGGAGACCAAAACTGCACACAGTATTCGAGGTGTGGTCTCACCAATGTCCTGTATAACTGAAGCATAACATCCTTACTTTTATGTTCAATCCCTCTTGTAATAAAGGAAGCATTCCATTAGCCTTCTTGATTATTTGCTGTACCAGCATACTAACTTTTTGTGACTCATGTACTAGAACATCTAGGTCCCTCTGCATCTCAGAATTATGCAGCCGTTCTCCATTTAAGTAGTATTTTGCATTTTTGTTCTTCCTGCCAAAGTGAGCAACTTCACTTTCCCACATTAAACTCCATGTGCCAGATCTTTGCCCATTCATTCAACCTATCTATATCCATCTGCAACCTTCTCATGTCCTTTTCACAACATACTCCCTACCTATCTTTGTGTCATCTGCAAATTTAGCTACCATGTCTTCATTCCCCTCATCTAAGTCATTGATATAAATCATAAAAAGTTGAGACCCCAGCACAGACCCATGTGGGACTCCTCTCATCACAGCCTGTCAACCTGAAAAAGACCCATTTATGCATATTCTCTGCTTTCTGCCAGCCAGCCAATATTCTATCCATGATAATATGTTGCCCCCTAGACCATGTGCTTTTATTTTCCATAATAACCTTTGATGTGCCACCTTATCAAATGCCTTCTGGAAATCCAAGTACAGTACATTTACAGGCTTCACTTTATCCACCGTACATGTTACTCCTTCAAAAAAACTCCAATAAATTGGTTAAACATGGCTTTCCTTTCACAAAACCATGCTGACTCTTCTCGATTGCCTTGAGCTCTTCTAAGTGCACATCCAACAGTGCAGCATTCCCTCAATGCTGACCCTCCAACAGTGCAGCACTCCCTCGGTATTGCCCCTCTGACAGTGCTGCACTTCCTCAGTACCGCACTTCCAACAGTGCAGCACCTCCTCTCTACTGCTCTTATGCCTGTGCAGTAATCCCTCAGTACTGACCCTCCAACAGTGCAGCACTCCCTCAGTACTGCTCCTCTGACAGTACAGCACTGTCACAGGACTGATGTTCAAAAGCACAGCATCCCCTCAGTATTATCGATCAGTAGTTCTGGGATATCGCTGCAGGAGTTCCTCAGGGTAGTGTCCCAGGCCCAACCATCTTCAGCTACTTCATGAATGATCTTCCCTCAATCATAAGGTCAAAAGTGGGAATGTTTGTGAATGATTGCACAATGTTCCACAGCATTTGGGATTCCTCAGATACTGAAGCAGTCCATGTCCATATGCAGCAAGACCTAAACAATATTCAGGCTTGGGCTGATAGATGGCAGGTAATATTCATGCCACACAAGTGCCAGGCAATGACCATCTCCAACAAGAGAGAATCTAACCATCTCCCCTTGACATTCAATCACATTGCCAATGTAGAATCCCCCACTATCAATATCCTGGGGGTTACCATTGACCAGAAACTGAACTGGACTAGCCATGTAGGCATGGTCGGAGGCTGGGAATTCTGCGGAGAGTAACATACCTCCTGACTCCTCAAAGCCTGTCCACAATCTACAAGGCACAAGTTAGAAGTGTGATGGAATACTCTCCATGCCTGGGTGAGTGCAGCTCCAAAACACTCAAAAAACTTGACACAATCCAGGGCAAAGCAGCTCGCTTCATTGACAGCCATACTCCACAATAAACATTCAATCCCTCTGCCATTGGTGAACAGTGGCAGCAGTGTGTACCATCTCCAAGATGCACTGCAGCAACTAACCAAGGCTCCTTAGGCAGCACCTTCCAAACCCATGACACCTACCACCTAGAAGGACAAGGGCAGCAAACACATGGGAATGCCACCATTTGGAAGTTCCCCTCCAAGCCACACACCATCCTGACTTGGAACTATATCGCCGTTCCTTCACTGTCAATGGGTCAAAATCCTGGAACTTCCTCCCTAACAGCACTGTGGGTGTACCTACACCACGTGGACTGTAGTGGTTAAAGAAGGCAGCTTACCATCACCTTCTCAAGGGCAATTAGGGATGGGCAATAAATGCTGGCCTAGCCAGTGATACCCACACTCCATGAGCGAATATAAAAAAAAATCCCTAAGCACTGAATCCCCAACAGTGTTGCACTCCCTCAGTGCAGGGCTCCCTTTATACTGCAATGTGAGAATCAGCCTGGATTTTGTGCTCAAATCTCTGGACTATGTATCTAATCCTTTCCTTACTGACTCAAGGTGAGAGTACTACCCACTGAGCCACAGCTGAGACCTAAAGTGGTGGATTTGAGGTTAGTCAGGATTGTTCATTCCATATCAATTGTGTTCACTTGTGCGCAGGTTAAAGGCATTTCAATTGGCATTTCACATCAGCCACATAAAAAAATACATTGAAACGAGGGGAGTTGAGTTAGGTGGTGAACGATTGTGATGTTTCACTCTGTAAGTAAATGTAAGACTGAGTAAAGATTGAATCCAGTATCACCCTTTATCAATTGGCTTTCTAGGATAGATCAAATGTTGCCATCTTTTGGAAATGCTTTTGTGACATGTCCACCTTCCATGTCTGGCGAGGAAATGCCATTTATGAATTTTAACCAGCCAGATGGAAAATACTTTTAACTCTAACCTTATAAAGGTCTGGTGAGTTTTGAGTAAGTTCGGTCAACAATCAAAACATACACTTGTCAATCTTTTGGTGTTGTGCTCAACACTGAGTGGCCTTTGAATACAGAGTGGTTGGTGCATGTGAAGTGGGGCAAATTCAAAATGAATCTGCAGGACCTTTCACCATTTTAACTCCTTCAAAACCCATTCACTTAGACAGAGTTAATATCAGGCCCATTATATCAGGGAGTGGGTGGGTTGTCAATTGCTGGATCAGGCTCACTTGTGGGATGGTGGAAATAATTAGTGTTGATCCATTCAAAATGTAGAGTAGTATAATTTCATAAAATTCTTCTTTGGGATTACAGTCCATGAGGAACTTGAAGCGTGACCTGTGGTGAGTGTAACATGCTTAGCGAGAACAGGTAACTTTGAGCCTATGGTTCCCAAAGCTCTCCATCACTGAGGGTTTTCCTCACCTCGTGTCTGAGTGTGTCATAGACTCATTGATGGAGATTGATCACTGTGATTAGTCAATAACTCCATTACCATTGTATTGTGTGACTAACAGGATGGTTAAAAGATGATCTAGAGAGATCTTGCCTCCCATCGATCAGCAAATCCGATCATTGGTTGAAGATCCAGAATCAGCTCTGTAAGGGTTAGTCTAAATCATTGTGATGCTCACACTGAACAATTATTTTGTCACATGAACTGACCAGTTGGTTATCTGGCAGAGGGAAGGAGACTTTCATCCCATCAGTCAGGGCACAGAGCTGAATATGTCCCATCTCAATCTGCATGATACTTGTCATTTTATTTACACTCTGTCCTCTCATGAGAAATGGTTCTTCCAGTCAGGACTGAATGATGGCAACTCTTTCCCTGAAACTGCTATGATCACTGGGAAACTGAAAAATTCACATGAACCAATTCTAACCCCGTGTCACTGATGAGTTGCCTGATCCTAGATGAATTGATTGTGATACAGTGAGTTTAAATTCAACAACACTCAAGAAGCTCAACCCCCTCCAGGGCAAAGCAGATTGGCACCCCATCCACCATGTTAAACATCCACTCCCTCCAACACTGATGCACAGCGGCAGCAGTGTGTACCATCTACAAGATGCACTGCAGCAACTCACAACAGCTCCTTCGACAGCACTTTCCAAGCCTGCAACCTCTACTACTTAGAAGGGAAGGGCAGCAAATGCATGGCAACACCACCATCTACAAGCTCCCTTTCAAGCCACACACCATCCTGACTTGAAAATATATCGCTGTTCCTTCACTGTTGCTGGATCAAAATCCTGGAATTCCCTCCCTAATAGCACTCTGGGTGTACCTACACTACATGGACTGCAGCGAATCAGAAGGCAGCTCAGCACCACCTTCTCAAGAGCAATTAGGGATGGGCAATAAATTTTGGCCTTGCCAGCAGCACTGAAAAGCCGAGAATGAACTTTTAAAAATAGCTTCACTGTCTCCTGGGTTAGAGAGAAAGGGGGAATCAGCCAGGGTTCCTGCTCCTGATCACGGTCCAGTGACCATGGGTTAGTGAGAGAGGGTAAATCAGCCAGATTTCCTGCTG